>NC_089220.1:28218877-28850220 GCF_963924675.1 Phocoena phocoena | reverse complement strand
GCATTTGGATTGAACCTTCAAAGGGTGGGTAGGATTTCAGCAAGCGCAGATGGAAGAGTCATTTCCAAAAGTGGGCTTGGGGACTTCCCTGATGGCGCAGTGGTTAAGAATCCGCCTGCAGTGCAGGGGACACGGGTTCGATCCCTGATCCGGGAAGATCCCACATGCTACGGAGCAACTAAGCCCCTGTGCCACAACTACTGAGCCTGCGCGCCACAACTACTGAAGCCCGCACAGCAACAAAGACCCAATGCAGCCAAATAAATTTTTTTTTTAAAAAGTGGGCTTTCACAAAGAATGGCTTGGAGGCATAAGTGTGGGGCATCTTCTTCAAATTTCAAGTGTTCCAGTTGACTAGAACATGGAGTACAAAATAGGGAGAGTACTAGGAGATGGATTTGGAAAGGCACTCAGGGCAAGATCACGGATAGCTTTGAAGGACTGGTTTAGATCTCTGTATTCTATTCATGATCACTTGGGAATCACAGAAGGTTCTTAACAGAAGACTAATGTGATCAGAGCTGTGCCTTTGTAAGCTTGCAGCATTGTGCAAGATGAACGGGAGGGAGAGAGAACGGGAAGCATAACTAAACAGATATTGCCATGATCTAGGTGGAAAGTAATGAGAGTCTGAATTATGGGATAGGTAATGGCAGTCAAGGGAAAGGCCTTGATGAGAGCTTTTGGAGGTAGTTTCAGTCATTCTTAGTGACGAGTGAGAGAAGTTTAAAGCTTAAAGGGAGGATGATAAAGAAGAGAGGTTTTTCTTATTTGAGAAATCTGTGTAGTGTTGCCTGTAGCCCATATCTAATTTTCTTGGCAGGACCTGTGAGCCATCCAGGTAGAAATTTCCGGCGGGAGTTTAGAAATGAAGTACCAGTGCAAAGGAAAAGGTTGATAATAGAGATGCAGAATTGAAGAACATCAGCATGGAGGTGACAGTTGCAGCTGTGGGAGTGGATGAGTGATTCAAATCAAAGAGAAGAGAAGAGGACACCAGGAGTAGATCTTTGTCAACTACTATGTTTAGAGAGTGAGAAATGAAGAGAGAATAGTAAATGGAACATAAGAAAATATCAGAAAATTGGGAAAACCAGCATTTTTCACTTAGCAGTAGCATGACTATTTTTTCATATCAGTACGTGAAATGTCTGCATAGTTTTCTCTTATATAGATAAAATAAGGGGTATCTTTAGTGATCATTTCCCATTACAAACAATGCTTGCAGAGAACATTTATGAGTTTGTGAATATTGTTGTACAGATACATTCATAGAAATGGAATTGCTAAGTCAAAGGATGTGTGCCTTTAAATTTTGATAGATAGTGCCAGATTGCCTCCTCAAAAGGCTATACCAGGGCTTCCCTGGTGGCGCAGTGGTTGGGGGTCCGCCTGCCGATGCAGGGGACACGGGTTCATGCCCCGGTCCGGGAGGATCCCACGTGCTACGAAACGGCTGGGCCCATGGGCCGTGGCCGCTGGACCTGCGCGTCCGGAGCCTGTGCTCTGCAATGGGAGAGGCCACAGCAGTGAGAGGCCCGCATACCACAAAAAAAAAAAAAAGGCTATACCAATTTATATTCCCTTCAGTAGTGTGAAGGTCCTAATTAACTAACACCTTCATTATCACTTGTTTGTGTATGTGTATGGGAAACTAATAGACAACATCTTATTTTAGTTTTCATCTTGGCTTATTGACTAATAACTATTATTAGTTAATAGTAAGTAATAACTATTAATGATTATTTGGACTTTTTAATGTATTTTTTAGCTGCATGTGTAAATTTCTTGTTTTATGAATGGCTTGGTATTGTATTTTTCCATATTTTTAGAATTAATTTTTAATTATACAAGTAATACATTAATACTTTATCATTGAAAAAATTTTTGAATTACAGATAAAGTTAAATTTCATTGTAACTGTCATCCCCAATCTTAATACTTTACCAAGCAGTTACTTACCAGTATTATCAGTGTGATATATATCCTTGTGGACTTTTGGCCTATTTATCTGTTGAGTTATTGAAAAAGCAGAGTTTCAAGAAGGAGAGAATGTCAGATGCTATAAAGAAGTGAAGGATGATGAGGACTAAGTAAACCATATAGAATTTGGTGCTTTAGACACATTTAGTGACATTTAAGAGAGCAATTTCAGTAGAATGATAGGACCAGAAGCAGTATTCCAAAGGGCGGAAAGTGTGCGTCTGTGTGTGTGTGTCTGTGTGTGTCTGTCTGGGTTTTGCTGGCACTGGCAGTGGAAGTGATACAGTGGACAGAGACTGGGTGATGAAGAAGGAGAGGTAAGTATCACCTACTAGTTCACAGGCAGAGCAGTGGTGACTTGAGAAGAGAACAGGTATGAGGAAAGATGGTTCCAGGAGAGAGAAGGTTGAGGGAAAGGAGCCAGTGGAGAAAGGCTTTGAAGAGACCAGCAAAAAGAAGTAATTACTGGAGCAAAGTAATAAACAAAGCAGGTAGAAATAGCTCTAAGAGTTCAGTAAGAGGAATTAGATGAGAATAGTGAAAGACCCCGAAGGAAGGAGAAGACAGAAAAGCAGAAGATAGTGGAACGTAGAGAGAGGTCAAGTTGGGAGCACGTGTTAGTTCATCTCAGTCTTTCTTGTGAACTTGCTTGAAGTCCCTGTTGTACTCTATATTTTTTAATTGTGGATGTCAAAGTGAAGGGATTGTGAGTTTAAAATTTTTTCTTAGTTTTAGGATTTTACATTTTTCTACCGTTGTATCTATTGTTAGTACCACGATAATGCTGTGTAACAAACCCCCTCACAACTTAATGCCTTAGGGGACTTCCCTGGTGGCGCAGTGGTTAAGAATCCACCTGCTACTGCAGGGGACATGGGTTCGAGCCCTGATCCAGAAAGATCCCACATGCCGTGGAACAGCTAAGCCTGTGTGCCACAACTACTGTAGCCCATGTGCCTAGAGCCCATGTTCCACAACAAGAGAAGCCACTGCAATGAGAAGCTCAAGCACCGCAACGAAGAGTAGCCCCTGCTCGCCACAACTAGAGAAAGCCTGCATGCAGCAAAGAAGACCCAACGCAGCCAAAAATAAATAAATAAATTTATTTTTAAAAAAACAACAACTTAATGCCTTAAAAATAATTATCAGTCACCATCACTCCTGCACCTGCGGGTCAGTTGACTCAGCTGATCAGACTTGGCTGTGGTACCTCTGCTCCACATGTTCCCTGTCCTCCTTGGGCCAGTGGGTTAACTGAAGATGTTCTTGTATCTGGAGAAACAAGAGGGCAGCAGGCCTGTTAAGTATTAGCACACTGTCATCTCTGTCCATGTGCCATTGGTTGAAGCAAGTCACATAGCCGAGTCCTTGGTCAGGAAGAGGAAAACTGCATCCCAATCTCAGCGAGACCATGGCAAGAGTGTGGGTGCAGGAGGGGTGAAGAAAGGATCTTTCAGTCTGCCACAACGTTAAGCATGTATGTTAATTTTATACTCAGAAAAAGAACTTACTGTTTTTTAAAAAATCATTCATATATAATATGAATTTTTAAAAACTCAAGTCTGTATAACAATCAATATTGAGATATTTTTGCAGTAATTCCACACATATGGGAAAATATAAGCATAAAACTTTACCTCCTGTGTAGATGAAATAGGTTCAAGAAAGTATCTGTTCTCATGAAATACTGAATCTTCAGTGAGCATTTCATACATTGAGTTTGACAGGTTTTTTTTCAAGTAGAATATACAAAAAACAGCAATATTAATCAGTTCTTTCCCCCTGAAATGGATATAAACATTAATATGAAAAGTTTTTAAGTCAGTCCTCTCAGTTATTTGTTCTTTAAAAATACAATCCTTTGATGCATTTGTATACTCCCCAGTTAAGAGTATTCAGTTTGCAAAAGGGTCTTACCCTCAGGAAACATGTGAGCATTTTTGTTTGTTTTCTCTATCCCTTGTTTGGACAGGAAGAATGTACACCTACTCTTTGGTAGCTTTTCAGAAAACAAAGATAACAGTTCCTTGAGGTTGACCATTATGTAAAGTTTTTCTCTGATTTCATATCAGTTTGGGAAGTTTTTAGATTGTTAATTTTTTTTTTTTTTGCGGTACGCAAGCATGTGGGATCTTCTTGGACCGGGGCACGAACCCGTGTCCCCTGCATCGGCAGGCGGACTCTCAATCACTGCGCCACCAGGGAAGCCCTAGATTGTTAATTTTTAATTCGCATATTTTTCTATTGATCTAAGATGTTTGGTGTTAAGTTGAAAGATTGGAAAGCGGGTTTTTTAGATATTATTTTAGTAATGTTAATTCATTCAGCAAATATATATTCTGCTCATGATAATTTACATCAGGGGTTAGCAAACTACTGCCCATAGCCAAATCTGGCCCGTGGCCCGTTTTTGTATAGGCCTGAAAGCTAAGAATGGTTTTTACATCTTTAAAGAGTTAATGAAAAAGAAAAGAACAAAGAAGAATATGTGACAGAGGCCAGATGTTGACCCACAAGCCCCAATATTTACTCTCCGGCCCTTTACAGAAAAAGTTTGCTGACCCTTGATTTCCATGGTTAATATTAAGTGTTAAAAGAGTTTGTAGCTTTATCTTTCTATACTTGCATAAAGAAAGAAAATCAAATAAATACCTGCTGCCTTCATTGCCAAGAAGACTACAGAAATTCGTAAACCCCGGTGGTTGCCCTATTTCCTCTTCATTGGGTTTGGATTTAGTTACAGTGAATCCCCTACCTGGCTAATATTTACTTTGATCAGTTAGTCAGGTTATCATATAATGGAACTTGTCTGACCTCTGAATTACAAAGCTATGGTGAATGAGTAAGTGCAGCTATTACAGGATTTTTATCCTCTTTGGTTATGTATTTCTTTCATAAGCTATTCAAGAAGCCTTAGAGTATTAGGAAAATGGATATGATTGTAAAATCAGTGATGCCAGAGAAACAGAAAATGCCAAGTATCTTGTTTAAAATTGCTTACCATTACTGGATTGGACTCAGGTTGCTGCTGGCTTGGTTTCTGCTGTCACCCTGTATGGCACATGTTTGTATGTATTTTTGTATTATTGTTGATGTATCTTCCGGATAAATTCCAAAAGTGTTATTGCTGGGTCAGGGGGTAAATGTACATGTAGTTTTGTTAGATGTTACCAAATTCCCCGCCATGTTTCATCCTACCTGCAGTATGTAAGAGAAGCACCATTTTAAAGTATTCACATTGCCTCTTAATTAAAATGTGACAAGATGTGTGTGTATATCTAGAGCTATATAGATATATTGATATATATGTATTTTTGTGGAGGGGACATAGAAAAGGCAGTTGACTATCCGTTTATGTTTATTGCTTTTAACTTTTTTTTTTCTTATTCCCTGTATATAACACAGTTTATAGCATTATTGAAAATCCCAGAAGTAAGACATAACATGAAGGGAACATATTCGTTGCATCTTTCGAATTACAGTAATTCATCCGATGCTTTGTGAGCCCCAGTTTGTCCTCTAATTTAGTTCCAATAAGTAATTTTCACCAGTGAATTCACACTGTTTTAGGATATTCAACTAGTCGAGCTGTTGTTTCAGTGGAGTCTTGCTGGCCTGAACAATTTTCCTTCTGGTTACTTTTCAGGGATTATAAATAACAATGAGCAGTTGTATTATAGCAGCTACAGTTTGAAAGCTACAGTAAATGTCCAGTTTCAGAATTATTTTTTATCTGCCAAAATCAAAGAGAACCTTTTGTGGTTTTTATTTTTTTAATAAATTTATTTATTTATTTTTGGCCGCATTGGGTCTTCGTTGCTGCGTGAGAGCTTTCTCTAGTTGCGGCGAGCGGGGGCTGCTCTTCATTGCGGTGCACAGGCTTCTCATTGCAGTGGCTTCTCGTTGCAGAGCAAAGGCTCTAGGTGCGCAGGCTCAGTAGTTGTGGCGCACAGGCTTAGTTGCTCCGCGGCGTGTGGGATCTTTGCGGACCAGGGCTGGAACCTGTGTTCCCTGCATTGGCAGGCAGATTCTAACTACTGTGCCACCAGGGAAGTCCCTGTAGTTTTCTCTCTAAAAAAAAAAAAATTTATTTATTTATTTATTTATGGCTGCATTGGGTCTTCCTATTCGTTGCGGTACGCAGGCTTCTTACTGTGGTGGCTTCTCTTGTTGCCGAGCACGGGCTCTAGGCGCACAGGCTTCAGCAGTTGTGGCGTGCGGGCTTAGTTGCTCCACAGCATGTGGGATCTTCCTGGACCAGGGCTGGAACGCGTGTCTCCTGCATTGGCAGGCGATTCTTAAGCACTGCACCACTAGGGAAGCCCCGTCCCAGTCGTTTTTAATATGCATTTGCTTCTGATTGTTAGGGATTCTTATGGTGACATTAAGAAGATTGGTGATTTGTGTGGAGAAATAACAGCCTGCTCTCTATTCATGTGCTTTCCTTTTGTGTTTCCAGTCCTTACCTGGACTTTTGTCTTTCTCAACAGCAACAATGGTATGGTTGGTGAATATGGCAGAAGGAGACCCAGAAGCCCAAAGGAAGGTATCCAAAAACTCCAATTATAATGCACAAAGTAGGTGGCTTTTATTTGGTAATTTCCTGGTTTTCACGGTCATTGTCATCTTATGAGTTATGAAGCAATGATTTTTTAACCACTTTCTTTTGAGAATCTCCTGGAAGCTGTGGTAATACCTAGCAAACACAGATAAATATTTGAGTTCACATGCTCCAAACCCAACAATCAGCCAAGGCACCCTAGGTTAAGAATTTCTGCCATTAAATACCATTAATTCCAGTATGGAAAGGTTCAAGTTGAGGCTATGGTTTTAAAAAGGTAGAATAAACACTCTCTTCAAACATATAAAAATGAGAACCTCTTGTCTGACAAGTCCAGAGTAACTGAAGTATAATTTGATTTGAGTTTTGATAATGTTTATGTTGAGAAGATAAAATATTCCAGGTGGACATGACTTTCTGGAGGAGGGTAAGAATGATGACCTAGGATGGGAGATTGAAAGGCCCACTTGTGGATACTACAGAAGATGTTAAGGCAAACACAAGTTAGGAGGAGTTATAATTAGAAAAGTTGAGGAATAACAGCACAATATCAATAGTCAAAAAGGAAGGAAACCTTTTTTTTTAAGAAAAACAAGGACTAACCTTATGAGGAAGCTGACAAACAGAGGCGGAATAAAGGTTGGTCAGAGAAGAGCAAAGGGCCTTAATTGAGTTGCTGTTTGTCAGGAAAGGGAGAGTTTAGGTTTTCTAGAGCCAAGAAAACTGCTGTTCTAGCATTTGGGTAACTGCAAGGAGGACGCTTTCAACTTAGAATTTGCGTATTTGGGACCAAAAGATATTAGGCCCATTCTGCAGTGAGCGAGGCAGCAAAACAGGGTGGCATTAGACCAGCAGTAGACCTAGTAGAGAAGTGGGAAATAGAGGAAACAGTTGCTCCAGGTCTGGTTGTTGTGTTAACCTTGTTAAGCTAAAGAAAATTGAAAGATTAGTTGTCTGTGAGTATACATGTATATATATGTGAGTATGAGTGTCTTTTGGGTACATCAAGATTTTGTTCTTTTGACAAATGTTGATTGAGCACCTAACTGTGTGCCCAGTATTTGTTAGGCACTGGGGATATGGCTCTGAACGAGAGGTCCCATTCCTGTGGAGTTTATAGCCTATTTGGGGAGACACGCATGTTGAACAAATAACTCATTCAGGTTGTGATAAGCACTACAAAGGAGAAGTGTAAGTTGCTATGAAAGTTTATAGTGGAAGAATTTCATTTGTTCTGGAAAGTTAGGAAGGCTTCCCTGGGGAAGTGATAACAGGAGATGGCCAGCCAAAGAGAGGAAGAAGAGCTTTCTAGAAGAGGAAGCACCATGGGCAAGGACCTTGAAGTGAGGAGGAGCTGGGTGAGCTGCAGAGTTTCTCAGTGGGAGTGTGGTGGGCGTTCTTCATTGTGTTGACTCCCCTCACATTGTTTAGCATTCCTGGCCCCTCGCCCACTAAATGCCAAGGGTAGCTTCGAGGTTTGCAATAACCAAAAACTCCCCCTCCTAGTTATTTCCAAACATCCCATGGAAGGGAGGTGCTACCCCCAGTTGAAAACCTCTGTGTTATAGGAACTAGAAGTTAGTTTGGAGCAAGGGGGTGTAGGATTCCAAGAGGGATGTCTGTAAAGGAAAAAAGTAATAGAACTCAGAGGTTGCCCGAGTGCACCTAAGATAAAAACATCAAGATACAGCATTATGAGCGTGCTATTTATAATTAATTATGGAGGTAAATACCAAAATAAACAGCTGAAAGGGTTGAAGGTAGGGTGAGGGTCGGGAGTGAGGAGGGATAGGGCAGAGCAGGCACTGATGTTTTTATTTCTAAATCGTGTACTTTTTTGATTTTATAAACTAGCTCAGGGAAGATTCAGGTTTTGTGGAGACCTGGTTAAGAAAACAATGCAAATTAAAAATACAAAATTGCTAGAGCCCCTTTCAGAAAAATGTCCATGCAAGCGAGAGGCCTGAAGTATGCAAGCTTCATTTATTCATAGTAGATGAATAAATATGAACATGTATTAATTTTATAAAAAATAAATGAGAAAAAAGAGTATTATCAACTTCACTTATGTATTTTAATTATTTTTGACGTATGGAAGGTTCTTGAGACAATCATGTCATACTCACAATTTTCAGTCAGACCGAGTCATTATAACAAAATGACTAGCCCATAAAAAAATTCACTCCCTCCTTTCCCATCCTCCCAGCCCCCAATAGTGGTCTACTTGTATAACTTAGTCACTAAAGCCAGTGGTGAGTGCCATCAATCAGTGAGTGCCAGCAGCCCCAGCTGCAAAGATCAGAAGAAATGTTCTCTCACCTGACCAGAAGTCCTGAGGTGTAGGCATTTGCACGGCTGGCTAATTTTATGACTGGATAATTATCAGGGGCCCCAGTTCTTTCCCGTCTTCCTGCTCTGCTACCCTTAGATATGAGCCTGGTCCTCAGCCCTCTGCTCCTCATGGTCACAAGATGACGACTGCAGTGCCAGGCATCATATCCAGATAACACAACATCCAGGGGAGGAAAGGGGCTGTTTGTGTCTCCTTACGTCTCTCTCAAAGAGTGAGAAAACTTCTCCCCAAATGTCCAGCAGGCTTTGTCTCACCACACATTGGCTGGTACCAACCCCACAGCTTTAGAGCTTTCATTGGGAAGAGGAATTGTAGGATGACCACACTTAGCTTGGACTGAACTGGATTTACCACCGGAGTCATGGGTGGGAGGTGGAAACCCAAATAAATCAGTACTCTGCCCTCAGGAAAAAAAGGGAGAAATAGCTGTTGGGGAAGCAACCAGCAGGCACCGAAATAACCCGTGATTTGTGGTTTAAGAGCCAGCTAACCCACCTAGTTACGATGACAGGTAATTACTGTTTCCATGTAATTTTCTTAAAGGTATTAAGAGATTTTTCTAAGTAATACAACTGTGATGTTCACTTTTTCTTGAAGGCACAGAAAGTGAGTCACAAGACCCTGTGACAGAGAGTGATGATGGTGGCTTCAGCGAAGAGTGGGAAGCCCAGAGGGACAGTCGCCTGGGGCCTCATCACTCTACGGCTGAGTCGCGATCTGCTGTACAGGATCTTTCCAGCAGCATCGTGGCCAGTGACGACCCAGAGGAAAGTATGTGCCTTTCTCTACATTGGAAATTCATGGATTCCTTTAGGTGCTGCAGTATCAAACTCTCCCAAAATAAAATGAATCAAAGTGTTACAGTCTAATTCTAAACAGCAGTGCAGCTTTTAGGAGGAAATAATAGTTGGTGCTTTTCTCATAGTTAAATTTGTTAATGGACCAAATTCTGCACCTCAGATTTTTGAAATTATCCCTTTACAGCCTGATCTTTGGCATTGATTTTATAAGGTAAAAAAAAAAATTTTTAATATTATTCTGATAAGACTTCATGTCTACAAAATTTTCATTAATGTATTTCACTCTTGCTGCACAGAGACCTATGGATTTAAATGCTTCATCCTTTTACATTGTTACTGCCCTTTTTCGGCAAGCACTGTATTTTATTAATTTTAAAGAAAATCAAAGGGATTTACGTTCTCTGCAGAAATGTAAGAGTGTGTTCAGTGTCTAAGGTGTGCTGTCACTGGGATTCAGGTCAGCACTTGGGGCTTCTTAGGATATTAGCCAGTAGAGCCCCCTGGTTAGGGCTCAGTCATCTCTTTACTTATTCTTAGTTAGAGAGGTGATTTACTGAATAAGAAGAGATTAGCACATTTCCCAACTAAGTTACCCTCAATTTTTTCGTTTTCACAAAAGTGAAACGCTTGATTAAAATATTACAGCGAAAATATTAAGTAGTTTCAAAGAAACAGACACCTAGATTCCTTAGCTTCTCTAATCACTATTAATTGTGACCTTGACCTTATCCTGCAGCTTCATCAGAACACTTCTTACAACTCACCATTAGTCTTTTATCTGGGTCAGAACCTGGGCAGATCTATGACTTTGGTGCGGGGCGAGTTTTCCAGATTTTAGAGCCATCTGCAGCCTGCAGCTTTCACACTCTGGGAAACCAGACACAGTTGCCTCCTCTTATGGACAGCCTTGAGCTTGCGTTTGCTGATGTTTTCTCTGCCTTCAAAGATATCACTGTAATTAGTTGCCTCTTGTCTTCCTTTCCTCTTTTCTCAAAGATGCATACAGCCAAAAGAAAGAAATACAGCTGTTAAGCATAGCTGCAGTGTGATTCTTTCACGACTGCCTTTCCTACTTGAAGATTCTCTCTCCTGATCATCTCTTCATGTCCTTCTCTTCATCTCTAACTTTTTTTTTTTTTTTTAAGAAAAACCCAAGTATTGCCCCTTCTAACTTCAGATTAATATTTTCTTTATCTGGGACCAATATAAACTAATAATTGATATTCCTTCCTTATCTTAGCATCCAGAACACACATAACCATATCTGATTGCATTAGTGTGTTAAACCAGAGTTGTTACAGAAAAGTCTCAGTTTACAATAGAATTTGACATGTAAAGGCACATGTGTCTTCCAGAACAACCTTTTAAAAATCAAAAATTAATCAGAAAGCTGAACACTGAGAGTTTATATTTAGAAATGTAAAACATGTTTATTCAACGTGCAGTTGGTCTTCTAGTGAATTTCAAACTACACTTCTTCCAAACTTCATGCCAATAGCAAGCCTCAGTGTACTACTGATAGATTTAAAATTTATCAGAGTAGTGAAATTAACCTGTTGTTTCCAGGAGTAGAAATTTAACTCATAGAGGTTCTTTTTCTATAACCTCAAGGGAAGAGTGGGAGATGGATTTTGTTATTTTCTTCAAGTGGAGGAAGAGGTTTTAGTAGTTAAAACACAAAATAATAAATTTCAGGAAGTTTTTTATATGTTTCTGTTTATTAAAAAGATAGTAGGAAATATTCATTATTTTATTATGTTATGGTTACATTTAAGCTAGGTATATATTCTGCTAGATGTCCTGTAGCGAAATCTTACAATTAAAGTAAATATTCACCATCATTTATTATTTTTACCATGTCTTACATTTGGTAGACCTGCAAATGCCCCTTTTAATACGAAAGGAACTCCATCATTACTTAAAATTATTTTTCAGAGTGGGCAAAACAAAGCAAAACAATAGGAGACCTAGACAGCAGTAAAGGAACTAGCATCCAATCTCAGCATTAGCACTTGGCAGTGGAATACTGATAATACTTATGTCTAACTTAAGCAGTTTCCATTGCTGTGATTTTAGTTGTTTGGCCATGGCATATCTTTACTGAATAAATCCAAGAAGCTGTTTAAAGAAAACATATTCCCGAGCAACATGATTTTTCTTAGGTTTTATATTATGGAATATAACTTGTTGCTTCAGTAAGTGCCTAAAGAAAAAAAATTGATGGTTACTTCTTTGTTTCCTGACTCTTTTAATTTTGCTAATAAAATACATCTATATTTCTCTCACCATTAAAATGAATTCTGTAGAATATAACTAGCATTTGCCATAATATTGTTATTATTTAAACAAACATAAGCCTTTAAATGAAAATGTGAGGCTATAATTTTAAGCTTGATTTGGTACATTATTTTTGTTTATTTTTTGATACCTCTGTTGAGACATAATTCACATACTATACAATTCACCCATTTAAAGTGGTGACGTTAGTATATTCACAGAATTGTTCAACCATCACCACAATTGATTTTAGAACATTTTCAACACCCCATAAAGAAACCCCATACTCCTTAACATCACCTCTTCAATCCCTCTCATTCCCCGCAATTTAAAGTGGACAATGCAATGGTTTTTGTTAATAAATTTATTTATTTATTTATTTATTTATTTATTTATTTATGGCTGTGTTGGATCTTTGTTGCTGTGTGCGGGCTTCCTCTAGTTGCGGCGAGAAGGGGTGCACAGGCTTCTCATTGCAGTGGCTTCTCTTGTTGCGGAGCACAGGCTCTAGGTGCGTGGGCTCAGTAGTTGTGGCACGCGGGCTCAGTAGTTGTAGCTCATGGGCTCTAGAGCTCAGGCTCAGCAGTTGTGGCGCACGGGGCTTAGTTGCTGCGTGGTACGTGGGATCTTCCTGGACCAGGGCTTGAACCTGTGTCCCCTGCACTGGCAAGCGTATTCTTAACCACTGCGCCACTGGGGAAGTCCGTGATGGTTTTTATTATAGTTGTGCAACCATCACCACATGCTAATGTTAGAATATGTTCATTACCTCAGAAAGAAACCCTGTACCCATTACCCCTATTCCCCCCAGCACCAGCAAATATACTATCATAATAGATTTGCCTCTTCTGGACATTTCATATAAATGGAATCATACACTATATGGTTCTTTGTACTGATTTCTTTCATATAGCATTATGTTTTCAGGTTTTTTCTATGTTGTAACATGTATTAGCATTTCGTTTCTTTTTATAGCCAAATAATATTCCATTGTACGGATATGTCACATTTGTCATCCATTCATCAGTTAATGGGCATCTTGATTGTTTCCATTTTGAGCTATTATGCATAGTGTTGTGTGAACATTCATGTACACATCTGTGTGGACACATGGTTTTATTTCTCTTAGGTATATACCTACAAGTAGAATTACTGAGTCATATGGTAACTCTATGTTTAACATTTTGAGGAACTACCAGACTGTTCTCCAAAGTGTCTGCACCATTTTACATTCCCCACAGCAGTGTATGAATGTTCCAATTTTTTCACAGCCTCACCAACACTTGTTATTATTTGTCTTTTTGATTATAATCATTCCTAGTGGGTGTAAAGTGGTATGTCATCAGGGTTTTGATTTGCATTCTTCTGATGGCTAATAATGTTGAGTATCTTTTTGTGTGCTTATTGGCCATTTGTATATTTTTTTGGAGAACTGTCTATTCAGATCCATTGCCCATTTTTGGGGTCCTTTTTTATTACTGAGTTGTAATAGTTTTTTATGTATTCTCTGGACACAAGTCTCTTATCAGAGAAATGCAAAATTTTTCTTCAGCATTATTTTTAAAAATTCATTTCTATAGCATTTTTCTTCTGAACAACTTAGTTTCTTTCAGTTAGTTTCTTTTTTTTTTAAATTTATTTATTTTATTTATTTATTTCTGGCTGCACTGGGTCTTCGTCGCTGTGCGTGGGCTTTCTCTAGTTGCGGAGAGCGGGGGCTACTCTTCGTTGCCGTGTGCGGGCTTCTCATTGCAGTGGCTTCTCTTGTTGCGGAGCACAGGCTCTAGAGCACAGGCTCAGTAGTTGTGGCGCACGGGCTTAGTTGCTCCACGGCATGTGGGACCTTCCCGGACCAGGACTCGAATCCGTGTCCCCTGCATTGGCAGGCAGATTCTTAACCACTGCATCACCAGGGAAGTCCTTAGTTATTTTCTTATAGTACTTACTATTTGGAATCAAAAGTATTTCTAAGACTGTCATTTGTTTAGCCTCTGTGTGTGCCAAGAACTTTTCCTGTCTTATTTTTAACGCTGATACCAACCTTGTGAAATAGCTCTGTAATCCCCATCTTGCAGCTGAAGAATTTGAGGATTAAAGAAGTTAGTAAACTTGCCCTGGATCACACTAGTACCTAAACAGTAGAGTTGGACTCTTCTCCACAACTGAAACTGGTGATAATATTCATCAGTCTGGGAAGGTTAGCAAGTTAAAGGATAACTGACCATGTAATTCATAGCATCAGATTTCAGGGTTGTATGTTTATTTTTTCCACTATGGAAGACGTTGCTCTGGCTTCCACGATTTAAAAAGAACAATGGTTTCTCAGTAAGATCTTTTATTTTTATTTTTTTTTATTTTTGGCTGGGTTGGGCCTTCGTTGCTGTGCGTGGGCTTTCTCTACTTGTGGCGAGCAGGGGCTACTCTTCGTTGTGGTGCGCGGGCTTCTCTTGTTGCAGAGCACGGGCTCTAGGCACACGGGCTTCAGTAGCTGTGGCATGTGGGCTCAGTAGTTGTGGTGCATGGGCTTAGTTGCTCTGTGTCATGTGCCATCTTCTTGGACCAGGGAAGAAGATCGAACCCGTGACCTCTGCTTTGGCAGGCGGATTCTTAACCACTGCGCCACCAGGGAAATCCCTCTCAGTAAGATCTTATTGATCAGAACTCTGCCCCTTTCTCCCGCAGACTCTGCTTCTCAAGGCCCTCAACACCTATCTTCCAGAAGTAGTTTCTGTAACTCAGGCAACAAAACTTTAAGATCAGGATCACACTTCAGTTAGGAATAGTTACATAACAACCAGAAAGGTAAAAGCCAATAGTAAAGCTTAATGGGTTACTGTTGAGCCCCAAGTCAAAGCATATTTTATTTATTTATTTTTTAAAAAACAGTACGTGTTCATTGTGGAACTTTTTTTTAAAAATAAATTTATCTATTTATTTTTGGCTGTGTTGGGTCTTCGTTGATGCATGTGGGCTTTCTCTAGTTGTGGTGAGCCAGGGTTACTCTTCGTTGCAGTGTGCGGGCTTCTCATTGTGGTGGCTTCTCTTGTTGCAGAGCACAGGCTCTAGGCTTGCAGGCTTCAGTAGTTGTGGCATGCAGGCTCAGTAGTTGTGGCTTGCAGGCTCTAGAGCACAGGCTCAGTAGTTGTGGCACACGGGCTTGGTTGCTCCGCGGCATGTGGGATCTTCCCAGATCAGGACTCGAATCCGTGTCTCCTACATTGGCAGGCGGATTCTTAACCACTGCGCCAGCAGGGATGTCCAAAGCATATATATATATTTTTTTTTTTTTTTTTTTGCGGTACGCGGGCCTCTCACTGTTGTGGCCTCTCCCGTTGCGGAGCACAGGCCCTGGACGCGCAGGCTCAGTGGCCACGGCTCACGGTCCCAGCCGCTCCGTGGCATGTGGGATCTTCCCAGACCGGGGCACGAACCCGTGTCCCCTGCATCGGCAGGCAGACTCTCAACCCCTGCGCCACCAGGGAAGCCCCAAAGCATATTTTTAAATACATAGTTTTGTTTATCATTTTGAAAAGAACTTGAAAAGTTAAAAATAATGTTTGACAACAGAAAACCTAGGGCCTTTGCATTTCTGTGTATGTTTTAGGATCAGCTTGTCAATTTCTACAAGCTGATCCTAAAATTTTTTGGAAGTGTATAGAACTTAGAATACCCAAAACAATTTTGAAAGAGAAGAAAAAAGTTGGTGGACTTAAGCTATCTGATTTCAAAACTTACTCTAAAGTCATAGTAATCAAGGACAGACATATAAATCAAAGAAACAGAACTGAGAGTCCAGAAGTAAAGCCTTATATTTATGATCAATAATTTTTTACAAAGGTGCTAAAATAATTCAATGCCAAAAGGATATAATCTTTTCAACAAATGGTGCTGGGACAATTGAATATCCACATGCAAAAGAATGAATGGAAACCCCTGTCTCAGCCTATCCATCATGCACACAATCCCAAATTAACCCCAAGTTGGTCATAAACTGAAATGTAAGTGGTAAAACTCTAAAACTTCTAGAAGAAAACGTAGGAGAAAAACTTCATGACCTTGGGCTGGGCAAAGAGTTCCTTAATATAACAGTGATACATAGAAGAAAAAATTGATAGATTGGACTTCATCAAAATTGAAAACTTTCACACTTCAAAAGATACCATTAAGAGAAGAAGTATTTAGGGAATTCCCTGGCAGTTCAGTGGTTAGAACAACACGCTTTCACTTCCAGGGGCACCGGTTTGATCCCTGGTTGGGGAACTAAGATCCCACAAGCCACACAGAGAGACCAAAAGAAAAAAAAAGAGAGAGAGAGAAGAGGTATTTATATACCCGTGTTCATAGCACTGTTCACAATAGCCATGAGATGGAAGCAACCTAAGTGTCCACTGGCTGATGAATGGATAGACAAAATGTGGTGCTTACATACAATGGGATATTATTCAGCTTTAAAAAGGAAGGAAAATCCAATACATGCTGCGGCATGGATGAGCCAGGACATTATCCTAAGTGAAATAAGCCAGTCACAGTAAGACAAATACTGTATGATTCCACTTAAATGAAGTACCTGGAGTAGTCAGACTCAGAGATGGAGAGTGGAATGGTGGTTTCCAGGGGCTGGAGGGAGAGAGGAAGGAGGAGTTACTGTTTCATGGGTACAGAGGTTCAGTTTTGCAAGATGAAAAGAGTTCCGTGGATGGATGGTGGTGATGGTAGCACAACAATATGAATGTACTTAATGCCATTGAACTGTGTATTTTACCACAATTAAAAAAAAAAAAAGATACCATTAAGAAAAGGAAAAGGAGCCACAAACTGAGAGAAAATATTTGCAAATCCTGTTAAAGGATTTATAGTTAGGGTATACAGAGAATGCTTACAACTCAGTAATAGGAAGATAACCTAATTGAAAAATAAGGTAACACTTTGTGTAGATATTTCCCCAAAGGAGAGATATAATGGCTAATAAAGCACATGAAAAGATACTCAACATCATGAATCAGAATGGCTATAATCAAAAAGACAGCAATGCCAAGTGCTGGTGAGGACTGAAGAAGCTGGAACCCTTGTGCACTGCTGGTGGGAATGTACTGGTACAGCCAGTATGGAAAACAGTTTGGCAGTTTCTCAAAAGGCTAAACATAAACCTACCATATAACCCAACAGTTCCACTCCTAGGGATCTACCCCATGGAAATGAAAGCAGTCTGCCCACACAAAGAGTGTGCACTGATGTTCATAGCAGCATTATTCATAATAGCCCCAAACTGAAAATAATCTAAATGTCCATCAACTGGTAAATGGATAAACAAAATATAGTATATCCATACAATGAAAAACTATTCACCAGTGAAAAGCAACAAACTACAGACACATGCAGTGTCATGGATAAACCTAAAAAATGTTATGTTAATACAGATGGCCAACAGGCATATGAAAAGATGCTCAACATCACTAATCATTAGAGAAATGCAAATCAAAACTACAATGAGATATCACCTCACACCGGTCAGAATGACCATTATCAAAAAGTCTACAAATAATAAATGCTGGAGAGGGTGTGGAGAAAAGGGAACCCTCCTACACTGTTGGTGGGAATGTAAATTGGTGCAAGCCACTATGGAGAACAGTATGGAGGTTCCTTAAAAAACTAAAAATAGAGTTACCATAGGATCCTGCAACCTCACCCCTGGGCATATATCTGGAAAAGACGAAGACTCTAATTCAAAAAGATACATGCACCCCAGTGTTCATAGCAGCAATATTTACAATAGCTAAGACATGGAAGCAATCTAAATGTCCATTGACAGGAGAATGGATAAAGAAGATGTGGTACATATACACAATGGAATATTACTCAGCCATATAAAAGAATGAAATAATGCCATTTGCAGCAACATGGATGGACCTAGAGATTATCATACAGAGTGAAGTAAATCAGACAGAGAAAGACAAATATCATATGATACCACTTATATGTGGAATCTAAAATATGATACAAATGAACTTACATACAAAACAGAAATAGACTCACAGGCATAGAAAACAAACTTATGGTTACCAAAGGGGAAAGTGTGGGGCAGGGGGGATAATTTAGAAGTTTGGGATTAACAGATATACAGTACTATATTTAAAGTAGATAAACAACAAGGACCTACTGTGTAGCACAGGGAGCTATTTTCAATATCTTGTAATAACCTATAATGGAAAAGAATCTGTAAAAAAAAAAAAATATATATATATATATATATATATATATCTGAATCACTTCGTTGAACACCTGGAACTAACACAACATTGTATGTCAACTATACTTCAATTTTTAAAAATTACGTTAAATGAAAGAAGCCAGTCACAAAAGACTTAATATTGTATGAGTCCCTTTCTGTGCAGTGTCTAGAAAAGGCAGATTTATAGAGTTAGAAAGCAGATCAGTGGTTGCTTAAGGCCTGGGAGGGGAGTGGAGATTAACTGTAAGTGAACACAAGGTATCTTAATTGGGGTGATGGAAATATGGTGGATTGTGGTGATGGTTGCACAATTTTTTCAGTCATTGAATTGTACATTTTACAGTGGGTGCATTTTATGCAATAAATTATACCTCAGTAAAGCTGTTTTTCAAAAAAAAGGAGATGATACCTATCTCATACGGGTTCTTGTGAGGATTTATTAGAACAAGTGCAGGTATAAACCAGGCATTCAGTAGATGACAATTACTATTTATTGTTATTATTTTTGCTATATAACAGCAGCATCTACTGTTAAGACACCAGAGTTAGCCACATAACATCTGAACCTCCTGTTATAGAAAACCAAAAAAGAAAGGGAAAACATAGCTAAAGCCTAATTTTGTATGATATCATTTACTGACTTCTCATTCAGCATAGGATGGGGGGCGGGGGGCAGTGACAGTTTTGCATTGTGAAGTCATAGCAAAGAGTGACAAACTTTCTTTTTTTTAAGAGTGACAAACTTTATATTTTTATAATCTTTCCTTTTTAGGGGGAGTAAAACTTGGATTAGGAGATTTCATTTTCTACAGTGTTCTGGTTGGTAAAGCTTCTGCAACAGCCAGTGGAGACTGGAACACAACCATAGCCTGTTTTGTAGCCATATTAATTGTAAGTATACACGGATTAAAAACGTGTCAGAACTCATCTCAAAATTCTGATTAAAAGGCGGTCCTTTTAACCCCAGCTAGGCTGAGTGTTCCAATCACCTGGGGAGCTTTTTAAAAAACACAAATAATTGGACCTCACCTGAGGAATTCTCTACCTGGCCACACATTAATATCACCTGGGAGCTTTTAAAACTGTGGGTCTCTACCCTGAGATATTAGTGGGCTGGCCAAAAAGTTCGTTCAGGCTTCTCCATAAGATGTTATGGAAAACCGAAATGAAGTTTTTGGCCAACCGAATATTTAATTTGTTTTAATTGTGTGTTTTTTTAAAAGTTCCCCAGGAAATTCTGGTAAGTACCTCTGAGCAGGAACCATTGCTTCAAGCCCAGCAGCATAGATAATGTAAGGAATTAGATCAGTCTTAAAGGGGTAAGCAGATCCTCACTTAGTCTGCGTTTGGTGGTGGTATTGTGTTTAAGGCCACGACCTGCAGCAGTGCCCTTTGGGCGGTAAGTAGGAGGCAAGAAAAGCTAGCTCAGTGCACGATCACACACAGATTTTGCTCACAGTGCTACAACGTGAGCCTGAAGCTTTCAAGACAATGATTTAAGTAAATGACTCATATTTCTTATTGCTATTTTTGCTAAAGATGTGATATCTTTGATATATGTGAGTGAAGTTGGATGAGAGGTTAGACGAGAGCCTTTA
This sequence comes from Phocoena phocoena, assembly GCF_963924675.1. NCBI lineage: Eukaryota > Metazoa > Chordata > Mammalia > Artiodactyla > Phocoenidae > Phocoena > Phocoena phocoena. The sequence continues at coordinate 28,830,419 of NC_089220.1, read as the reverse complement.
CTTATGCATTTATTTCATGATTACACTTGTGATTTATCTTGATCATACGACCAGTTAGAATTTTCATTTATTTCTCTTTTGAGGTTAGTTTTCTGGATGTGTTGAAGCTTTTAAGAAGAAAATTACTTACTTTGGATAAACCTTATATGCAGCTCACCCTCCAGACTTTATAGTTAATGTCTCAGTAACTAGGATAAAAAATGGGGTGTATTATATAGCTGCTCTGTGTTTATAAGAAAACAGTATACACTTTATAAACAAACTTTTATTGGTTTATTCCATGAGCACCTTTTTGCCCCCAGACAGCATAAAGAATGTTCTTCACCTCTGGGATTTTTAGCTAGCCAAACTAAACCTACAGTAGCCAACCCAGTAGTTTAGATAGAAATTTCAGTATTGTTTATTTGTTTTCAAAAATAATTTTACTTATTTTCAGATTCTATTCCCTATCTAGAATTAGGGATGAAATATCAACAATGTATGGATAATGATCTCTGTTGCAAAGGAAAATAAATGTTGTTTCCAGATTTAATGAAAAAATTTTGTTCTAAAAGTTAATGTCAAAGGATTGTGTTGAATTAACTAAATTAAAACTGAGACTTGTGATTGAGTTGATTTGCACAAAATACTTGCATAATTATGTCTGGGTTTGTGTCTTTTCCCGTCTTCTCCACAGGGTTTGTGCCTTACATTATTGCTCCTCGCCATTTTCAAGAAAGCATTGCCAGCTCTTCCAATCTCTATCACCTTTGGGCTTGTTTTCTACTTTGCCACAGATTATCTTGTGCAACCCTTTATGGACCAATTAGCATTCCATCAGTTTTATATCTAGCATATTTGCAGTTAGAATCTCATGGATTTTTCTCCTTTGACTATAATAAATCTGGGGAGGACAAAGGTGATTTTCCTGTGTCCACACCTAACAAAGTCAAGATTCCCAGCTGGACTTTTTGCAGCTTCCTTCCAAGTCTTCCTGACCACCTGCACTATTGGGCGTTGGAAGGAGGTGTCTACAGAAAATGGTTTTGAACATGTCATTGTGGTGGACCGAGTCCCTCAGTGCAGAAACTGCCAGATCTGAGGGACAAGAACAAGGCAAAGTGATGAGCCAGAAAGTTGCTGTGCTCCCACCAGCAGGTTGACCTTTGGTCACAGGTGGATTTTACCAACGCTGCAGACTCTCAGGACTACCATTACCAAGAGGTTAACTGAAATGGTTTAAACCAAACAGGACTCTTCATCTTAAACTACATGTTGAAAGTCAACCTAATAAATCTGTATTGAATTCTGAACCTTTTCGCGAGATACTGTAAGGAGAGCAGGCACCAGAGCAAAATGGAAAGATGGAAAGGGGCTCAAACTTTCAGACTTTTTGCTGCAGACTTAGCATTTTTAAATAAGACTCTTTTTCACCTGAGGTGTAGGTTGATTTTGACACTTGTTCTCAAGCACTGAAGCTCATTACCATGTATGGCTGCCATTTCTTCCCAAGGCCAGTCTGAACTTTTTTGAGGTTGCTTTATCTTAAAAGTCTTAACCTCAGGTTCCAAATGCAGTCATTTATTTCTGGAAAGAGTGGAACTATAACTCAACAATTCCCTATTACCCTTAGGTAAATTCTGGATTTTCCACCAAATTCCTAACTTTTAGGCATACTTGTAGGTTCACTTGCCCCCAGGTCCCTCCCTCCTTCCGTCTCTCTCCCGGTACTCCCCTCACAAGCACTTCTCCTATACAGCGAATAAGACAGCTCTGTTGTGGAAGCAGATGATCCAGTTGTTCTAGGATTTTGCTCTGTGTGTGGTGCAAAGAATGTGTCATGAGTCAATGCTACCAGCCTGGCTTTCGTACTTTCTTAAATAGCAAATGCAATGTGCCCAAAGACGGTAGGATTAAAGAAGAGTAAGATGGCTGGTGAAGCACTTTCTGTCCTGGTTTGTCTTTTCTTTTTAACCACAACCCATTGTCTCTTGACAGTAGGTCAGAATTTGAACAAATAGCCAAAAGCTGGTGGTTTATAAAGTTTATGAGTCAGTTGTATCAGTACAAAGCTTGGAGATAGCTGTTACTTCACTTGGTGAGCTGTGGGAGAACCAAGGGTCAGGGGGAGAACCAGCGGCCAAGAGGGGAGAGGAGGGGCCTCCAACAGCCAATGGGACAAGATGAGCTCACGGCCTGGCCTGGGAAGGAGGGGATCCGAGTGATTCCTCAAGAACCTCACAGTGGGTGTTTTGTGTTTTCCCTTCCACGTTACCTTTCGTGTCAACGTACCTTTGTGAGAGTTGGGCTGCAGAGCTCAGGCCCTGTGCAGTTTGGCTGTGCCAGTGCACTTGAACGGAGCCTCCGCCTGCGAGCACACGGCACCTCTGGGTGAAGCTTTGCCGGGGAACACCCCCTCTTCTACCACGGACAGCCCTCAGCCATGGTGATCAGACTCTAGGCCTTTGTGAGAAACTTAGTTCTCCTTGTGGCTGAAGAGAGGCCAGCTTTCCCTCTGTTCCCTGCTGCTGTCTCTCCAGCCATCATTTGATCTGGTTTGGGGTTCTCCTTGGAGTTTAGAGTATTTGTTTTCTGTCATGGAATATTTCTTATAAGAAACTAACTTTAGGAGTAATGTTCTGGTACTAACCTGTGTGTAAAAACTGGCTCCTCTTAGGCCCTTTTTCCCAAGATTTTCTTTTTCTCCTCAGATATGTGACAGTGTGGGTATTATCTTCCAGGAAGACATGAAGTTCAGCAGTTACAACAAAGCCACCTGAACACTAATGTGTGATTTGAAGATTTGAAGCAGTCTTGAAGGGAGCTCTGACCTAGAGTAGTTTATTTGTGTGAGGATCCCAAACAGGCTGTCTCTTTCATGAACGGTTTATCTCTGAAGAGGGTGTGTGGTGTGTGTGATTGTGTTCAAATCCATCCTATGTATTGCTGTCCTATGTAGAAAGATTACCGTAGACCTGTCACTTTCTGCAAGATGGAACCACATCTCAGCATAGAGAGAATACATCTTATTTCTTTAAAGCACCGGTCTCGGACGCAGACTTTTCCTTTGAACCTCCTTAGAGTCAATTCAGTTGTTTCTGAAATATCAAAATGCTAGTCTTCCACCATGAAAAATAGATTGTCACCAGAGAAAACAGTAGCAATTCCACTGAGGATGCACCCCCGCCCAGGGGCAAGGGGTGGCTGTGGAACCAGACAGAACAAATGGTAAAACCTGACCAGCCCAGCTGACCTGCTTAATAAAAAGGGGAGGACAGTAGGAAGAAGGGCGACCACTGATGTCTGTGTCTGACTGGCCTACAGAAGAATAGAGAGTGTTTACATACAGAATGTTGCCACAAACTAGCCTATGGAAATACCAACCATATTTGGAGGATTTGTAGAGGATTTTTTTTCAAAGAGGAAGGGATCGCTTCTCTGTTTTTGATTCTCACCAGGTTAGTGTGTGGTCCTCAGATCACAGCTCTCACTGTAAATAACTCTCTTGATCAGAAAAAGGAGAAGCTTTCTGAGCATCTTGAAAGAAAATCATAAGTGAACAATTTATTGATTTCACTACAGAAGCAACAACTGACGAGGTGGTGTTTTTAAACTCACGGATCCCCATTTTTCAAAGTGTCCCTTGATTTTAAAAACCCTCCTTCCATAACAGATGCCCAAACAAATAATATGTTTAGTACTTGCCCTTTACTTGGCCTCAACAAGCTTTATATATGTAGTCTTGATCGTATTTTGTAAAATGTGAGACAGAACTACCACATAAGATCTTCCAGGGTCAGACATCTCAAGGAAGCCTCTGATCCTGACCCCCAGTGCCTGGCCTTGCGTATTTGCCCATTCATGATCTAGCCCTGAAGAAAATGAGCTCAGAAACCACGATGAAAAATTTTGTTCAATGTCTTCTGTGTTGCTGGCATGGTGCTGGAGTCTAAGGATGCAAAAATGAGTAAGATGTAACCTCAGAATGTAGCTGTAGTCTCTTGTTTTCTGGTAAATACCAGCTTTAACTTCTCTAAGATATTAGCTACCTGTCAATAACCCCTTTTCATGGTAACTGTTATTGAGGGCTTAGAAAATTGATGTTATGGTGACTTGAGTCTTCCAGAAATCAATCCTTCCAGTAAAGTACTCCTTTTTCTCTAGATTTGCGTTTGTCTTTCTCCTCAACTCCAAGAGGATCCTGAACGCTGAGTTTGGGAAGAGACTTGAAAACTGGATGTTTGGTTTTGCCCTGGGATGAAATAATATCATCATAAATTTGAGCCAGGAAGTGACCCTTGTGATCTTCTTGCCTCATTTTAAATTCCCCAGACACGGGAGATTAAAAACAGTGGTTTCAGCTCTTCACAACCCTCATTGAAGCTGCAGAGCAGGGTGTCCCAGCAAGGCCACCATCACGCTCACATCCCAAATCATCTGGATAGCATCATTGGAACAGTCCTCTCCTCTGGCAAGAAACACTTCAGATCTGTGCATTAAAGATCAGCCTGGTGCTGAAGTGAACTCCCTTCTTGAATGTCTAAGCTGTTTCCCAGGGCCTCGGACAGCTTCAGCGTTGCCCCGAGGAAGTAGTTGAGTCCACCCTGGGCCCTGGAATCTGGTGTTAGCACTTCAGCCTGGTCTGTGTAGCAGGAAGGACTTCCCAGAAAGCAATTTTCCTTTTAAAATAAGTAAGTGTTGCAACAGGACAGTTTACAAGTCAACTATCGGAACTGAGTACAGGACTGTCGTGTTTATGGTGCTATCAAGGTGCTGGGGTGTGGGTTTCAGTGGGATCGTTTACCCTCACGTGTTCATTGTCTGGCTTTTGCTTCTACAGACACTGATTTGTACACGATTCAGACAGACTGTGAATACATCTTTTTTAAATACCTTTCAAATTCTTGGTAAGATATAATTTTGATAGATGAGTGCAGATTTTCCTGTTTTTTGTCAAATTAATAAAGACCGCATGACTCCAGCTGTGCTAATTTTCTTACATGAAAGTATTATAATATGTAACTGTGAAAACTATTCAGCGATTATCAGGAAACAGTTTAGAAACACAAATGCATTGTTTCCATCATTCACTCATAATAAAGTGGTATGGATTATAGCAGGCCACATCTCTGAAGGGTACAATATTAAATCTATGGAAAGTCTCAACTATTTTTTTTAATTTATTTATTTATTTATTTTTGGCTGCATTGCGTTTTCGTTGCTGCACGCGGGCTTTCTCCAGTTGCAGCGAGCGGGGGCTACTCTTCGTTGCAGTGCACGGGCTCTAGGCACGCAGCCTTCAGTAGTTGTGGCTTGTGGGCTCTAGAGCACAGCCTCAGTAGTTGTGGCACACGGGCTTAGTTGCTCTGCGGCATGTGGGATCTTCCTGGACCAGGGCTCGAAGCTGTGTCCCCTGCACTAGCAGGTAGATTCTTACACTGCGCCACCAGGGAAGCCTTCAACTATTCTTAACACTTAGTTTCTGAAAACTGTTTCTTCTAGAAAACATCTAACTCAAATTAATGTAAAGACTATTAAAATAACTTATAGGATGTATGTTGTAGTACAGTGTAGATATTTCATAAGCTAGAGGATTATCTTTTAAAAATTATTATGTAGGTCACATGAATGGAAAAAAGCAACGTTACTTTTATTGACCTGGTAGAGCATAGGTTGTCCTATCACTCTACCCCCAAACTCTACAAAGCCTTTTGTTTCTACACAGTGAATTGTATACACGGTGTTGGGAATTATTAGTCAAAAATAAGTTTGTGGCAGAAAAACCAGAGTTGGCCTATTTGTCTTCAGAAGAAGCAGAGGAGAGGTGGTAGATGTGTTCCTGAGTACATTGGCCAAGGGCATCAAGAAGCAAAGAAGGTAATAAAGATGTTAGAAAAAGAAAAGAAAGAAACTATTAAAAAAAAAAAGGTGTCTTTCCCTCCTATGGGAATCAGAAGCATCATTTGCTTTTATGAATCTTGTAGGCAGTGTCACTAGGGTCTGCCAGAGCAGCATCATGACTTGTCCTCGTCAGCTGACAGCTATCTGATTCTTAGGGGCCCTGGTAATGGTGCTCTCGATGAGAAGGAAGAATGTCCTCAAGCAGATTGAGAAGCAGGAGTAATGAGGCTGGATTTCCTGCATCACGAGGTAAGTACCACAGCTTTTTGTAGCACAACCACTCTCCCTGGGGATTCTTCTGTGGGTCAGAGTCGGAGGAGGCCCTGCCCACCAGTAGCTTAGGATCTGGTTAAAAGTGAAACAGCATGCTTGAGTACAAGCAGGTACAATGTTGGCTCACTACATGACCTAAATGGGAAAGCAGAGTAAGGAGGGATCCACAAAAGACAGGGTTTAAAAGCAGAGTTTCCGGGCTTCCCTGGTGGCGCAGTGGTTGAGAGTCCGCCTGCCGATGCAGGGGACGCGGGTTCCGGCCCCGGTCTGGGAAGATCCCACGTGCCGCGGAGTGGCTGGGCCCGTGAGCCATGGCCACTGAGCCTGCGCGTCCAGAGTCTGTGCTCCGCAACGGGAGAGGCCACAACAGTGAGAGGCACACATACCGCCAAAAAAAAAAAAAAAAAAAGCACGGAGTTTCCTCCAGCAGTGTAAGGTTTGAACCAAGTTTGGGAACAAGGGAAGAATCTGAATCGGCAAAAAGACAAAGAGCATAAGCTAAAAAGGAGGAACGTGGGAGACACCCAAGGATAATTGGATTTTGAATTCAGTTGATTTACTCAGAGGGAAACCTAATTTGTTAACTAAATCTGTTTCCAGTTTTACTTAGACTATACCTCCTTCATTAAATGACTTGTAGAAACCGTGGACGATGATGACCTGACCTACCACAGGGACCTTTCAACACAGGGCCTCTTATTCTTGACAAAGATTGATTCTCGTACATGGGCTGGCCCTTCTGTGCCTGGTATGCCAGACCCTTTAATGGAGGGAGATGGAAAAGCCTCAGAAACCAAGTTGGTGGGAGTCTTAATTCTTGACAGAAAGGGTGACATACTCTTGCAGACTCTGTCTTTTCTTCCCCTAAAGCTGTTTTAATTATGTAGTAACCCAAGGTTAATTCCTCATGCAAAAGAGAAAAGGATTTTGTTACCCTTTTACCCATAGAACACCTCGAAGTGGACCGAGGATGAAATTCTGATTGGATTCATTTTCTTGGGTAGCAGACCTAGTCAAGAACCACTAACCTCAAAGATGTACATACAAGGATGCTTTAAAAGTGGAAACAGCACTGGCAGCTAGATAAAAATGTTTATACTACACCTAAATACCTGAAATTAAGTGAGTTTTTTAAGGGTAGGTGCATCCTCTCCCAGTAAGGTTATCACATATCTGTCAAGGAAACTGAGGAGAGGTTTTTTTGGAACTTTATCCTGCACTTAGATTTTCAGAGATTTTGCCCACCAAGAACTGTATAACTCATTTGGGAAATAATTTGTTTTTCTGTTTACTAATCGGATTTACCTACATCTGCCATAAGATAGCATAAATGTTTAGTGAAATGACTTGAGTTTTAACTTGCTTGAGCCAGATAGACGTGAATGTGTGATTTCCTCAGATTTTCTGAGATGTTGAAAATGACCTCCCCGCCATCTTCCGCTGTCGTGTAATCTCGTTGGGAAGTCTTATTTCTGAGACGCCAAACCCAGCCAGAAGGTCATCCAGTTTGAAGAGGTCATCAGGCTTGAGTACTGTAACATCCCAGTGGGAGGGAAAGGGCTTTCCTATGCTGGGTAACCTGCACAGGGCCCGGGGGCAAGGTCTGAGGATGCCAAGAGGGTGTCCACTTTCACCCTGATTCCCTCCATGTCTGTGCTATCTCTAAGGCAGGCCTGGGAGAGATGGGCTAGACTCTGTTTTTGTTAATGTGCCTACTCTGGTTCTCAGGTTACTTCATTGGGCATTTGGAAGTGAGTTCCATGGCTGTTTGTTAAGGGCCTTCAGCCTCTGTGGCAACGTCACGGTGCAGCCAGCCTGCCCAGGGGTTAATGTGCTATTGACGGCATCGCCTTTTTGACTCTCTGCAGATGTTGGATCCTGTCCTCTAAGCCCGGGGACCCCTTTGGTGTCAGATGGGCCCATGGCAATGACCCCAGAGCAGCCCACCCTCAGGGGTGACAGGGACCCGGGTCCTCTCCCTGTCCCATCATCCTTTGGGGAACTCTTTCTAACCAACAAGGGTTAGAATCCCCCCTTTCCTCGATTGTGCAATAGATAAACTAATGACTTAAATAAGTAAATAATGAAGTCATAGACTTGTTACAAGTGATTATGCAACTTTTGTCATTAGAGATGACTCACCAGGGCACTCCAAGCGTTCATTAATTGCTGCATAAATTGTTTTTAAGTCAAATGCACTGGTGAACATTTGTGAGGGGAGGCAGGTGATGTGACCCAGAGAGGCCCTGTCCCAGTTGGAGCTCCCCAGAGACCAGGCCTGGGAGCTGCCAAGCTGGGGGCTGAGCAGAGCAGCCAGCAGCGAGCTGGGCTCCCTCCCCATCGGCCCCTGGGTGCTTGGAAGGCTGCCTGTCTCTTCCTGGCAGTGCTCCAGCCTTCTGTCGGGCGAGGCCTGGTCGCCCCCTCAGCGGCCCCGGCTCCTGCCCCTGGGGCTGGAGATAAGTCTGGCCGCATCTCCCCACTGGGAACTCAGCCAAGCCAGCTGTTTCCCACAGCCTCTCCCTGACTCACCCCCCCTCTGCCCAGCCAGTTTCTCACACGGCAAGCCCCTCCCTCCCAGAATGTGTTGCTCCAGGATTCTGTCTCTGGCTGGTGGGGGCAGGGAACCTGCCTCTTGCCTCCATCTCCCTGAGGTTTGATTTTCCTGTGGCTCCCCCTCCCTCCCCAACACACTCCTTCTTCGTTATTCTCAGAGCAGACAGCCTTTGTCTGCAGACTGGCTTTCTGGACAGGGAGGCTGGCAGAGGAAACGGTCTCATGCACCCTGATGCCTCTGAGCCAGACCAATGTGGGCACGTTCACATAGACCACAGAGGTGTGCCTTCTGCCCAGCCACCCAAACCCTCCTGCTGCCAGGTATGGGGACGCGCTGGCCGGAGTGGTAAGAGGGAGCTGGGTGCATGCACTCACCCACCCATCTGGGGCTCCTGGAAACTGCTCAGTAAATGTTTGGTGAATACATGAAGTAATGGGTGGATTAGGGGTCCACAGGAGGGGATTTCCATGCAGGATGATATAAACAGGGCACATGTGTGGGAACATGTTTTAAGTAAGAACAAACATTAACCACTTTGCCCTTGTTTACAAGGCTGTGCTGGAGTTGGTGGAGCCTGAGGTCAGTTGGCCTTATCTGCTTAAGAGACCCAGTATTTATAAACAGGTGGTCGGGGTTGAATCCACACAGGATTACTCCTCAGGGAGCACTTGTGACATCTTGAGAAATACATGGGTTTGTCCTCGGCCAGTGTCACCATGTTGAATGCAGGAGGAATAATGGGTGGTACGGTTCTTAATACTTCTCCTTACCCCTCATTTAACCAAGAAAAGCCCCAGAGGAACGTACTTGCCCCATAAAACCAACGTCCATTGAGCATTTACTATTAACGTGTCCAGGCCCTACCCTGAGCCCATCACAAGCATTGTCTCAGGTCATCCTCACCTCACCCATGAGTAGGGTTATCCTCATTTTACAGGTGAGAAAATGGAAGCTTCGAGAAGATGAATAACAGTCCCAGACACATACAGCAAGAAAGTGGGAGGGGCTGCCCCAGGCCTGTGCTTCTTACCTCCAGGACAGAGGGCACTGTGAGTTGGATCACCTCTCTGGGCCTCCGGTTTTTCTTCTGTAAAGGCAGACAGCATTTCTCAAATTTTCTACCTAAAGCTGCTCAAGCAACAGAGGAACGTGAGAGACCCTGAGGGTCCTGGGCACAGCCCAGAGTGGCAGCCACGGGCAGAAATGTCTCTGGAGTTTTAAGAAAACAAAAGTTGTAATTTTATTTCATAATGCATTTCGTTGTTGTTTTATTCTGGTAAAATACACATGACATAAAGGTTACCACCTTAACCACTTTTTTTTTGTTTGTTTTTTGGCCGTGCCGTGAGGCTTGCGGGATCTCAGTTCCCTGACCAGGAATTGAACCCGGGCCATGGCAGTGAAAGGCCAGAATCCTAACTTCGAGGACACTAGGGAACTCCCTTAATCATTTTTAATGATTATAGTTCAGTGGTATTTGTATTTATAATGTTGTGCAACCATCACCACCATCCATCTCCAGGACTCTTTTCATCTTGCTAAACTGAAACTCTGTATCCATTAAACACGAACTCCCCATTCCTCCTCCACCCCCGTCCCCAGCCTCTGGTGACCACTATTCTGTCTCCATGAATTGCCTACTCTAGGTAACTCCTATAAGTGGAATCATACAATGTTTGTCTTTTTGTATCTGGCTTATTTCACTTAGCACCCTGTTCTCAAGGTTTGTCCATGTTGCAAGTCTATAAGTCTGTTTTAAAACAAAAGTAACCACAACACCACTCATCTTTAAGTGGCATTGTACTCTAAAATAGGGGTCCAGGATAATGGGTCTGAAATTTACTGGTTAGAGAAGCACAGCAAAAAGGTAAAAAGTTAGTACTTTCCCCCTCGTTAAGTTGAGTGTTGGAAAGTCTGTTTCTGAATTGCGTGGTGCAGGTCCTCTAACTTTCTGGGTAATGTTTCCAGGCCTTGGGCACAAGGCACAGTCACCTCTCCATTTCTGGGCTGAGAATCATCCAAATACAGAGGTTGAAGCAGCAGAGGAGGTAAGCAGTGTCCTGAGAGAGTGATGGAGAGAAACCCAGAGGAGAGGATTTCAGGAGCCTTGGCTGCTGGCCTCCAGGGCCCCCAATCCAGGACCTGTCCCTGGCAGCCCACAGGGACAGCAGCCACAGAGCAGGAGACGCCGAACCAGAGTCAGAACCCACAACAAGAGAATGACACCTTGCCCTCGCTCTGCAATGACTGAGGCACCGAGGCCACAGGGCTCAGCCGCGGGACACCAGCTGTGCTCTAGAGGCCAGGCCACCCATGCTAGGCTGAGAGGGACCCTCCAGGCTGTGCTCTGCAGGCTGGCCTCACACCCCATGAAGGCCAGAGCCCTTCCCCCTCAGGAAGCAGAGGGTGGGCGAGGGGCTCTCCTTATACCAGCCCCTTAATGTCTCCAGGAGTTCAGGCAACTGGCTTCTCCAGAGGAGACTGTAGCCTGGATCCTTCCAGCGCGTGCATGCGTGCTTGTGTGTGTGTGTGTCCATGTGGAAGGAAGGGGATGAGATCTCTGAGGATAGACCTGCTGGGTGGGAGCCAATCAGGACAAGCTTTCTGGAAAACCCCTTCTTTTCCTCCTTTTTGCTGCTCTCCAGTCTTCCGCCCCAGGGCAGTGTCCTGCCCACACCCCAGGGTCTTCACAAGGCCTCAACCTCCCCCTGGTGCCCTGTCCCAGGATCTGGGTTCAGGCCCCAGGGCACAGAAGGACATCCCAGGAATTCTGTTCTGTTTTGGATGGCCCTTGTGTCAGTGGGAGGGTTGAGGAACCTTTATTTCTGTCCCAGCTTTGAGGGTAACACTCCCTTCCAAGGCCAGGTGGCGTGTGATGGCCTCTCGTCAGCCATCGTGAGCATTGCCCTCTCATGTCTCACTTCCTGTTCAAGGTCCTGACTTGGATGTGGCAGTGGGAAGGAGGAAAGGGGATTGGTGTGGAGGGGTGCAGACTGGCACCGAGTGTTTGAACGCTCTCCTTCCCACCCCCCCAACTTTGAGTGGCTATATCGAGGGAAATGGATGTATGTATTGGAGGGTGGGGAGAAGTAGAGAGGTAAATGGAGAAATCCTCAAATGTGAAGTGTTCTCTTTTCCCTTTTGGATTCGTAGTGGGCTGCAGCATAAGTTGTGACTTTATAGTGGAAATATTTGAATATTCAGGTTGTAAGCTTTGTTTTATTCTAAAGGAACCCACAAGGGTAGAATGCAGTGCCCTACTGGAAGGTGAACTCACCAAGGGCAGGACGATCCGTGTGTTACAGTCCACGGCTTGGGAGAGCTGCTCTGCAACCCCGTGCTTAGCGACATTGCTTCGGTAGCTTGAAAACAGCCATGGAAACTGATCAGCGCTACAAAGCAGTGCTTCTCCTCCAGAGAGCTGGTTGTTAAGCGTTTACCACCGCTGGACATTTACTCTCCCCATAGGCACTCAGGTGTTCAAGGACTGAATAAATTAATAAACCACCATCCGAAACAGAAGAAAGGAGAGAAGCGGCGTTCTCTAAGTTCAGGTCAGCAGATACCGAGTGCTGGTGCCCCAGGGTGAGAGTGGACATTTGTTCTCTGGGGTAGTCCCGCGCCTGAACTCCCATCTGGGGAACCTGCCAAGTCTTGTTTCCCGGGTCCTGGCAGTCAGGGTGCCGACATGCTCCTGTTGGGGCTGGAGTCTAGAAGGGGCTTTTTCTGGGGGTGACATGGGTCAGTATTGCCTAAAGTCAAGTGTCCAGCAGGATGTCCTAACCAGCACTGGTCCTGGGCCATGATCTATGACCGTTTCTGTGATTCCAGCCCATTTCTGTGCCTGATTCTCTAGCTTCCTGTCAATTCCAGGAGCTCCCAATGTCCTTCCTCTGAATAAATTTTCTAAGTTAGCCATGTCCTTTTCTGCAGATTGTAACCAAGAGCCCCGTGTGTCAGGTCAGGTTAGGTGCACGGGAGATCTACTGGGGGAAATGCAGCAAAGATAAAAGGAAGGGAGCAGAAGCAGAGAGAGCCTTTCGGAATGCGGTGTAGATCTGGCAGCTGGAGACTGTCAACCAGCCGTGGTTCCTGCACCACTCTCTTGAGGGGCACCTTCAGGGCCACGACCAACCCCTGGTACAGGGCACAATGATGAACAACACAGACCACTGCCCTTGCAAAGTTCACAACTTAAACGGAGAAAGAGAGACAAATGCATCACTGCAGTAGTTCAAAGTGCTAGGGCAAACCCCACACCATGGGAGCACAGGGAAGGCTTCCTGGCCGAGGTGCATCCCGGGAGCCCTGAGGCTTTTGAGGTTTCGCCATCTCCCTCTTCTCTCAGCTCCCCATCCCAACCCAGCCTCACAAAGAGATCTGGCCACTTATTTCTTGGCTGTGTCCCTAGATCTGCAATCTACAAAGATGTTCAAGATGTTGGGAATCCAGGATGCGGGTGGAGGGAGCATGGGACAAAAGGAACTAAGTTTTATTGAGCTCCTGGTAGCAGCTTTATAGAAGCCAATTACTTCCCTACTCCACCACCCTCTGCGTGAGGCTCAGTGAGCAAGTTGAGACAAGGAGGTGACATGACTTGCCCCGAGTTCACACACAATGAGAGGCAGGGCAGGTTCCTGCTGCTTCTGCCATCCCAGGCTAACCCCACCCCCAGCCCCAAGTGGAAGGGAGCCTGGTGCAGCCACAGTGAGTGTGACACAGGGCCAGTACAGAGGGGAATTTACAATGGAAGAGAAGGTCTTACACTTTCACTTGGAATCTTCCTTCTAAACCACCATGTTTTTGTGCACACCATTTTTTTTATGGACAAGAATTATGTGCTGGGCACCATGCTCACCATGTCTCTCTGAGGCGGTGGGACGTGAGGCTTAAAGGCCAGTGCTTGCCCTAACCAGTAACAGCCAGAGCCCAGTTGGTGGGTCCAAGGATGCACTGTGGGCGGGTTCTGCCTCCCCAGCCTCTGGGTCTCCTTTGCCGCTGGGGTGAGGAGTAAGAAATCATGGGCCGGGGTGTCCGAGAAGAAGGGATCATAGATCGTAGAGGGAAACCAGGAACAGATCCGGGAGGTGCCTCGGCTGCTCAACCCCACAGCAGGAGAAGCAGCTGCCTCCCACTTTACAGGGACCTTTGACCAAGCTCCAAAAATTCCTGGCTGAGGGGAGCAGGGAGTGGGGCTTTTTGAATGGAAGAAACAGATTTTCCTTTTCTAGAGAGGCTTTGGGTAATCCCACTCCCTTTTCTCTGCCAAGCTTTATCTTTGCCTAAGAATTCACAGAAGTCCCCAGGGGCCCCTGCTACACAGCTGCTGCATCTCCTCTCTTCACTGACAGGTAAGAAATGGGCCAGATTTAGCAAGCTTACTTTTTTTTTTCCATACGCGGGCCTCTCACTGTTGTGGCCTCTCCTGTTGCGGAGGCTCCGGATGCCCAGGCCCAGCGGCCATGGTTCACGGGCCCAGCCTCTCCACAGCACGTGGGATCTTCCCGGACCGGGGCACGAACCCGTGTCCCCTGCATTGGCAGGTGGACTCTCAACCACTGCGCCACCAGGGAAGCCCAACATGCTTATGTTTTAATAAGCTTTTTGTCTGAGCATCTGTGATGGCCCAGGGAGATGAGTTGCAGGAGCTGGAGGTCTTAAGAGCGGGTGAGCTCCCCACTGATGACTTTTCTCTGACCCTCAGGAGGCCAGGGGAGAAATGCCCAATAGCTGGGCTGGGGAAATGGGCTGAAGACAGAAGAGGATGAGGGAAAGGGATCAACCTTGTGACCTCCCCACCTCCGAGTGCCCCAGGGCCAGTGCTATTTTTCTGGGGATAGGTGATTTCCAGTTCCAAAACAGAGATGGCAGACAAGGAGTGCCTTGGTTGAGAAAAAGAAGGACAGCTAGGAAAGGAAATTAAATGTATTGCATTTATTGAGCTCCTACCTTGATCCCAACTAGTGCTTTGAACTCACATGACAGGGATGCATGCTTTACCCTCAGGGACCTCACAGCTGAATTAGGGAGACTCAGATCCCTGCTGTGTGATGCACCATAGAACTACAGCAGACAGAGATGGAGACTGAGGGAGCAAGGGGCCACCAACTTAGCCTGGGGTGGCATGGGGAGGGTTCTAGAGAAGATGATGTTTGGCGGATCTTGAGGGGTGACTAGGAGTTTGCAAGGTTAAGAGGGGTTTTCCAGAGTGCATTCTAGGCAGCGGGAAATGGTGGCTGGGAGGTGGGAAACAGCAGATTGTGTGTGGAGAAACTCAGTTGTGGCCGAAGCATAGAATTCAGGGGTAGAGGACAAGCAGACGGCTGGACACAGGGCTGTGTTGTATGTAAGGTGGGCATGGAGGAAGAATGGCACAGAACCGGAAGACTTGAGTAGAGAGGAAATGGGACTGGTGCCAGCCCCAAAAGCGAAGGGCAAGCCAAGCCTTGGCATAGACCCAAAGGGATGGAGGCCCTGGGCATCGCAGGTCACCGGGGATGGATGTCAGCAGAGCTGTACGGGGGGAGATGGGCGGGGAGGAAGCCAGCCAGCGGCGGGGAGAGAAAGTCCAACCTCCTCAGGCGTTCCGGGCGGCCTGGCAGACCTCCCAGACTTGGGCTGGGGCGGGCACCTACAGAGCGGGCTCCGGGAGACAGGTAGGAGGAGGATGGACAGGACCCCGGGGGCGGGGGCGGCTCGCCCCTGGGCTGCTGCAGGAATTTGCCCCGCCCGGCTCCCGGGGAGAGCGGCGTGGGAGGAATTGGGGGCCCCGGGAGGAGACCCCGCCTCCCACTCTCCGCTGAGGCGGGCGCGGCGCCGGGTCCCCGCTCCGCGTCGCGCGCCCTCGGGCAGGGGTGGGGGAGGTCGTGGGCGCGCAGGAAACCCCGGGAGCCTCGAGGGCTGGGGCCGGGCGGACAGACGCAACCCAGGCGGCCCGCGCCAACCCTCCCGCCTCCTCTGCCCTCCCCCACGTCGGACGCCGTTCCGGCGCGGGTCTCCGGAGACCGAGCGCCCCCCTTCCCCGGTGCCGCGGCGGCTGTGGGCCTGGAGCGCCCGAGCCCGGGTCCCTGCACCGCCGACCCGCGCCTCACGTCGCAAGCCGCCCCTCTCCGTCCCGGGGGCTGCACGGGGCCCGTTCCCCCCGCGGGGCGGGCGCGGGGGAGATCCTCGCGTGGGGACCGGGAATGGCGCGAGGGGACCCTAGACGCCGGCCCCCAGCACAGCCCGCGCGGAGCCGCAGACCCGCTCGGCCGGAGTCCGCCGCTCCCAGTAGCAACTATAAATAAAGTTCTTTTCTTCTGTCCTTCCTGCCGTCTTTTCTTAAGCTAGGCTCATCCCCGCCCCCTGAAGGCAGTCTCTACTTTAGAGAAGCAGCATCTTTGCCGTTAGCCCGAGAACAAGGCTCCCCGGGCACCTCGGCTTCCCCTCCCGCGCGCGGTTCTTACACGAGGGGCCGCAGAGGCGAGGCTGGACCGCGGCGGTGCGAGCGGGAGGCAGCACGCCACCGCCCTCACCCCGCCAGCCGCGTGGACCTCCGGTTTGCAGAGAAAATGATGCCTACGTGAATCACAGTTGGTGCTAAATTAACGGAGCATGTGCATGGTTAAATGTGCCAGGTTATATTTGGCTGAACCTGGCTTAGGTATGCTCTATTTTGTTCTTCTAAACTGCAATCATTTTATGCTTAAGAAAATTAAAGAGAACAATGATAGAATTTCAGATTTTAAAACTTAAGCATACAAGCCAGTGCTTGTTTAATGTTTTGTACTGAAAGGGGCACGTTGTGTATGTCATTCTCCAGTACAGTGACATGTACACACCTGCACACCTACTGCACACATGCACGAGACTGCACTCAGACACTCTGTACCTGCTGCACTCGCACACATATGCGTGCACACAGGCATTTTGTACACACACACGCACACACTGCACTCACTCTGCACACACACACACCCCTTAGGGAACCTGCTTGTGGAGCTTCTCCAGTACAGAGAAATGCTGGCTTGGGTTTAAAGTAAGATACAATTAATATTTTTAAAGCATTTAAGATGAGTTTTAAAAGTGCCTGCAGAGACTTTAAAAAACATTTTTATTAACGAGTTTTTAAACAAGCGCTGTAATGGCTTTTTAAAAAGAATCTCTTGCTGAATTAAAACAGTGAGTCTGATTGCTTTGATTCTGAACTCCCGGTCTTTTAACAAGGAAGTTTTTTTTTTTTTTTTTCTTTTGCTGTACGCGGGCCTCTCACTGTTGTGGCCTCTCCCGTTGCGGAGCACAAACTCCGGACGCGCAGGCCCAGCGGCCATGGCTCACAGGCCCAGCCGCTCTGCGGCATGTGGGATTCTCCCGGACCGGGGCACGAACCCGCGTCTCCTGCATCGGCAGGCCGACTCTCAACCACTGTGCCACCAGGGAAGCCCTTGTCTTTGTTTTTAAGGAAGTATTTTTAATTGCCCTCTTTCCATCCCTCTGAAACCCTGAAAGAAGTTACTCTTGAACTTTTAGAAGCCAGTTATAGACGGGCCTTCCCTCCCTCACCGTGTGAGTGGCACGGCCGCTCCGCTGCGCCCCACGGCATCCCCACCAGTCCCTCTGCGGGTGTCCGGGTCACCTGTGGGCAGCCGGGAAGGAGGGACAGGCCACCCGCGCCGCGCCGGCCCAGGAGACCGCGAGGAGCGCGGGATTCGGGGTGGGTGGGGCGGCGCCTTGTCCCGCCCACGCGCTCCAACCCTGGCCTCTCCCGCAGGCCAGGCCGAGATGCAGCTGCTGCTGCTCGCGCTTCTGCTGCTGCCCCAGGCGCCCGGGTCCTCGGTGAGTTCGACCCTTCCCCTCCACCCTGCCCCGCCCCGCCCCGCCCCGCCCCGGGAGGACCCTGCTGGGGAGGCGGGGGCGAGGGCTTGGCCGCGGGCCGGAGTCCCCGACGGCTGGAGCACCCCCGGCAGTGGCGCCATCCCCAGGAGAGGGCCAATGTCGGCGACGGGGACGGTGGTGTGGGAGAAGGGAACCCTCGGCCCCAGCTCCTTCAAAGAGGGGTGGGACCTTGAAACTTCCCTCCTGGCTTTGAGGCACAGTTTGCAGAAATGGCAACGTCCCAGCGCCCTCCCCCTTCAGAAGGTGCTGGGGGGCACTGCTAATGCTGGGAACGTCCTGTCCGGGTGGTATATCACGGTGGAAGGAAGAGGGGGTCAGTGCTGGCGCCAGACAAGATGCAGGGCTAGGTGGCCCATCCCACCAGATGTCTGCCACCTGCCTGGGACCAAACTCAGCTGCTCCTCAGTGGGGCGGTTTGGGGTGCCAGCCATTCCCCACTGCCTTTGGGGTTAGCATCTAGAGCAGGGCTGACCGATAGAACCTTCTGAGATGATGGAAATGTTCTGCATCTGTGCTGTCCAATAAGATAACCACTCAGTTCATGTGGTTACTGAGCACATGAAATGTGGCTAATGCAGCTGAGGAACTGAATCTCATTTGATTTTGATTAATGTGAATTTAAATAGACTCATGCGGTTAGTGGCTACCGCATTAGCGCAAATTTAGAAAGTGGACACAGGAAGTCAACTGGTGATCACAGTAGTGGTTTCATTAGCCCGAAGGACAGGGCTCCCTGGAGAACACACCTGGGTTCTATGGAGGTACAGAGAATCTTCTAGACCACAGGACCGATCTTTGGGGAAGGGACTGTCTGCAGAGCAGGGCTTGGTCCTGGAGGCTGCTCCTGACAAGTTTCTCCTGCGTTGACAGGATGGAGGGCACAGATTCTGTCCTGTCCCTGGAGGGCGCTCCGCAGGGGGAGACCCACAGCCCTACCTAGCCCTCCGAGGCCAGCAGGAGGACCCCTGAGAAAGGACCCAAACTGTTTGCTGCCTTGAGGAGGGCAGGGGGAATGATGCCTCAGTGGAAATGTGAGTGGAGGATGAGAAGGACTCCTCCGACCAGGGCCGAGAGGGGCAGGCAGGGATGGACGTCAGCAGTGGGCACTGCTCCAGAGCCCCACGGATTTAGCATGGGCCACAGTCAGAGCAGAGAGTGGGCTAAAGCCCCCTTGCTCATGTCCTCTCCACCACCTTCTGGCATCTCCGGGTCATCTTTGCCTCCCCATGGTCCTTGTTCCCTAAGTGCCACACTCTGAGGTCCTCGGCACAGGCTTTATCCTAGTGCCTGGCTGAAGCTCAGAGCTCAGGGTGGGGGTGGGGCATGGTGACAGTGTCAGGACACCAGGATGAAACTCAGAGCCACCTCCTAACAGCTGTGACCCTAAGCAAATCACCAGGTCTTAGATTCCTTTAATGGGGGGGGCAGGGGGATAATAACACCCACCCACAGGTTGCATGCAGGTGAAGTGAGTCAAGGTATCCATAGCAACCTGGGTCCTCTTTGGTGCTCTCTCCCTTAGAGACACCTGGATAGCTGGGGCTGAAAACTCTCCACACCCCCTGCACTGTCTGGGTGAGGGTGTGGCTCAGGCTGGTTTTAGCTGGGTGCAGCCCCCTGCCCCATGGCCCGGGCCGGTTCTAGCTGAGGCCAGGACTTCCTCACCTGACCCCCAGAACTTCATGGGATCATTCTCAGTGCTGACAGGGGTCAGCCTGAGCAGTGTGAGTAGCTGATTACGGAGGGATAAAGCACCACGCCCCTTGCCGCCCCCAACCCCAGGCTGGTCGGGGGGAGGCTTCACGAGGGGGACTTTCAATCTCCTCGCCTCTGCCTCTGTTCCCACTCCCACCCTCACCCATGCACGTCGGGCAGCTGATCCCCTGGGAACAGTGCAGCAGGAAAGGGGGCTCCTGAGTTGCCCAGGTGGGGGTTGGAGGAGGAGCTGGTGGGGTGCTGAGAGTGTCAGGGGGCAGGTGAGGACAGGCCCAGGGTGAGGGTGGACTGGAGCAGCTCATTCTGGCTTCACACCACCATGCGGCTCATGGTTTGGGTAATTATAGAGAAACAAGATGTGTCTGTGATGCTGCTGGCTGGCTGCTTTCTTTTTGTCAGAGAAACTAAAGTACAGGACAGGGCCTGGCTCTAGGATGCCTGCTTCACGGGTGCTGGGCTCGGGGGCAAGGGGATGTTTGTAAGGCTTGGTACTTAAGGGGTCCTGTATTCAGGTGAGTCCTCCCCCACCCCATCCTGAAGGCCCAAGGTGGCTGGGTGGCAGGGGTGCCCCTTGTTGCCTTGCCCACGCCGGTAAGCCCAGCCCAGTCGCAGGGAAGGGTAGACTGGGGAGGCTCCGTCTTGTTCTTCAGGAGTGAGACTGACATCCAAACAGGACTTGGTCAGAGGTAATTAGTAGCCAGGCGGAGGTGGCAGGATGAGAAAGCAGCAGTTCTTGTGGGCCGCTTCCAGAATTCTTATTTTGTAGTGATGAGTCTGGAGTGGAGGTGCTTGTGGTCCCTGGAAAGTCACCCTCCAACCCCGACACTCAATATCTTCCCCTTTAAAATGGGAACGGATCCAAGTAAATTTTAGTTTAAATTTCATAGAACACTTTTATATTCTGGTTCGCTGGTTTTTGGAGGCTTGGCGAGTTTGGCCCAGTTAGAACTGAAGGGTAAATGATTTGAGGTGTGAAAGCTCAGACCTTTGGTCTGGCTGGCCCTTCCTTCTTGGTTTTGTACGTGGTTCATTGCATGTGTGAGTTGTTTTGATTCAGGGTTCTGGTTTTATTATAAAACAAGGAAAACCTAATGTTTGGCACCGAGGCGCTAGAACCTCCATCCTCACCCGGCGGGTGGCTCGCGACGGGAGGAAGAGTTTGCTTTTCCACATTAGGACTTGAATTCTTCCTCTGGAAAATGGCAGGGATTTCTTTCCCCTAGAGATTCTTATGTCGTGATGCCCTAAAATAAAGTCCCCTTCCAGCAAACGGGACATATTTCCAGTCCACCTTTTGCCTCCTAGCAAGAAATCAAGTCCAACACTTCTCCAGCTCCTTAGGCCTCGGCTAGTGTCGGCGTTGGTTCTCCAGGTGAGGTCGGTGGGAACCTGGTGAAAGAGCAGAGGCCTTGAGTGGAGACAACCTGCTATTGTGTCCACCTGTTCCTACGTGCCTCCCTCTCTCTCTGCCTCTCTTTTCTCCATGCACTGGGGTCCGTCAGGTTGTTCTGAGGAGTGAATGAGAGAATATGTGTGTAGCATGTGGGCTTCTGATGCCAGCTGCAGGGTGTCCGATCTTTCGGGTGGGAAACTGTATCTATTAGGATTATTTTCCTGTTACAGAGTCCCAAATAACAGTCCTTCCACAAGAAAGACTTGATCCCTCTTTCAAATAAACACCCAGAGGTCAGAAGTCTAGGGATGTTCTGTCTCACCACATCCTCCAGGCTCCAGATTCTTCTATCTTTGCTTCACTATGTGAAGCCTCCATTCCCAAATTACCTTATAGTTTAGAAGGCTGCTCCAACTCCAGCCATCACATCTGATTTCCAAATAGCAGGAAGGAATACAGGAGGAAGAAGAAAAAGGGCAAATGCACATGCAAGCTATCTCTTAGGGACACCTTGTTTTATTGCGTTTGTAGATACTGCATTTTTTACCGATTGAGGGTTTGTGGCAACTCTGTGTCGAGCAAGTCTGTCGGTGCCGTTTTTCCAACAGCATTTGCTCAGTTTGTGTCTCTGTGTCACATTTTGGTAATTCTCATAATATTTCAAATTTTTCATCATCATTATACTTGTTAGTTATCTATGATCAGTGATCTTTGTTACTGTTGCAAAAAGATTACAACTTTCTGCAAGTTCAGATGATGGTTAGCATTTTTTAGCAATAAAGTACTTTTTAAAAATAAATGATTTTATTTTTTTGGCTGTGTTGGGTCTTTTGCTGCGTGTGGGCTTTCTCTAGATGCGGCGAGCGGGGGCTACTCTTCATGGCGGTGCACAGGCTTCTCATTGCGTTGGCTTCTCTTGTTGTGGATCATGGGCTCTAGGGGCACGGGCTTCATTTGTTGTGGCACGGGCTCAGTAGTTGTGGCTCTCGGGCTCTAGAGCACAGGCTCAGTAGTTGTGGTGCACGGGCTTAGCTGCTCTGCAGCATGTGGGATCTTCCTGGACCGGGAATCGAACCCGTGTCCCCTGCACTGGCAGGCAGATTCTTAACCACTGCACCACCAGGGAAGCCCCAAGTACTTTAAATTGAGGTGCATACATTTGTTTCTGTTTTTTCTTAGACAGAACGCTTAATAGATTACAGTATAACGCAAACAACTTTTATAGGCACTGGGAAATCCCCATATTTGTGTGATTTGCTTTTTCACCATATTTGTTCTATACCGGTGTTCTGGAACCAAACGTACAATATCTCTGAGGTATGCCTGTACTGGAGGCTGCTACCCAACACTTTTATGTACATCTCACTGACAAGAATTTAGTGATATAGCTGTGGTTAGCTGCAGGAAATCTGGGAAATGAATTTTGGGGTGGAGGCAGCCAGGTATCCAGCTAAGAGTCAAGGGTTCTCTTAATAGGAGAAGGGGAGGATGGATATTAGGAAAGTCCTGGGAGTCCCTGCCACAGATCGGCAGGAAGAAACCACAGCCCCCACTCCAACCACGCACGCACGCACGATTAGATTAAGTTCTTATTCTAATAGGCCAGAGCTACAAAAACATGGCGCTGCCCGTGGGCAACATTCCCCGCACAGGTGGAGCCCTGTCTGCCTGATGACACGCTGTTCTTCCTGCCCTTTTGTATCTCCCTCCTGGAAGGGCATGCTTTGCTGATCCGTGGGCTTCCATTCAAGGGAATGTTTGCAGACATCTTGATTCTCAAACCAGGCTCTTCCCAGCCAGGGGATATCACAGTCAGGGGAGAGATCTCTGCCCCCAGCTTGGCGGCTTGCCCGCTGTACTTGGCAAGTAGGGGCGGCTGGTGGAGGTGGCGTTGACGGATGAGAAGGCCGGCTCCCAGCTCCTTATGGTGACAGCTGGCCAGTTCCACAAATGAGTATGTCCGGGTGCCTGGTGGTGCTGCCGTCCTGAAGGCTTGGCACTAAGAGACAAGATTTCAGGTTCTTTGCAGGGGAGGGGGTGTTTTGAGACAGGGGGCCCCGGGGGAGCCCTGAGCACCCTGTGGGGCTCCGAGTGCTGAGTCCCCTCCTGAGTGTCTCCTCCCGCAGGCTCCCAGGGTGAGGCGGCAGAGTGACACCTGGAGCTCCTGGGGCAGCTGGAGCCCTTGCAGCCGGACCTGTGGAGGGGGCGTCAGCTTCCGGGAGCGCCCCTGCTACTCCCAGAGGTAGGAAGGCGGGAATGGGCCAGTTTGTAAAAAGAGGGCAGGCGTGAGGGAGCAGCTGGGTCTTGGGCTAGGTGTCCCGGGCCAGTGCCAGGCCACAGGGGCAGGACCTACGACGTAATGGATTTGTGCTGGGAGCAGCGTTAGTGGAGAATTTGAAATTGAGTCATTTCCACGTCCTTACACTCTGACTGCAACAACAACCTTATTTCAGGGGGCTGGAGCCATTCCTGCTTCATCCACCCCGAGTCTCTAGATCCGCATGCAGTGCCTGGCAGGTGCAGTGAATTCTTGTTGAATTAATGAATAATCTCCAACAGTTTAACCTGTGTGGTTTCTCTACTGTCAGCCTCTTTGTCAAGTATAGATGTTTTTCGCTCTAAGTGACTTAGTAAGCACCTGCTCTGTGCTCTGCACTCTGATAGGTACTATAGGGTGCAAAAGAAGGGGTGATGACACCCTGCCTGTCAGTGGGTTTACCTGTTCCTGAAAACTTTGCGTGAAGAGGGAGAGAGATAAGACATTACTATAAGTGCCTTATCCTCATTTACTCCTTAAGTGGCAGAATAACCTTACCAAGTGGGTAAGTATTATATCTTATTGTGTCTCCAAGGGCAGAATTTGAGGCTTCTCTGGGAATTTGCTTTAAGAGGCAGAGAGGCCCCAAGTTAGACAAACTCCGGGGTAGTTAGACTTCTGGGTCTGGCTTCTCCCAGGTATAAACAGAGGGCTGATTAAACCTACCTAAAGGGATTTATGTGTGAGGCCGCACCCCTCCTCTCCTTGCCACCCCTCGGGCCCGGTGGTGCCCACCAGGTGGCGCCACCGAAGCTGGGGTCCTGGCGGGGGAGCCCCAGGAGGGGGCGGGGTGTTGGGTCATGGGGGTTCGGGTCTTCCCAGCGCTCTCGCCCTGCAGGAGAGATGGGGGCTCCGGCTGCGTGGGCCCCTCCCGGAGCCACCGCTCTTGCCGCCCTGAGGTAAGGTAAAACCCCCGGGGGTGGGGGACAGCTTCCCGGACTCCCTGCTCGGCTGACATCCTAGCCCTCGGGGGCCCTCCTGTCGGTGCACAGCAACCCCTTCCTCACCCACCCTGAAATGATAGCTTCGCCCGGGCAGCCCAAGGCCCCTAGAGCGGGCTCACGGGAACCCTGGGGACCCGACTCCACCTCCCCGAAGCTACAGCGGGGGTTGGGGGGACAGGACCCCACCTCCCCGGGGCTAACCGGGCGGCAGACCCCAGTGGTGGACCCACGAGCCCCTTCCCTTGTCCCCTTCGCCCCGCAGAGCTGTCCCGACGGGGCCCGCGACTTCAGGGCGGAGCAGTGCGCCGAGTTCGACGGCCAGGAGTTCCAGGGGCGGCGGTACAAGTGGCTGCCGTACTACGGCGGTAAGTGCGCGAGTCCCTCCGACTGCTGCCCCTCCCTGCGTTGCCCTATGCTGGGCCCCATCTTTGGGGGATCTCTTTGCTACACTGACTGCATTTCTCAGTTCTCATTACCATATTATAGACACGTTGTCAAATACATTTAAAGAGAAACCTCCAGTACCCCCAGCAGGGCACAACAGTGGTGGTCGTTTTGAGGTTTTTCCATCCTTTTCCCCTCTGTACGTACGTTTTCAAACAAAGCCTTGGCCAAGCCTCTGACGTTTTGAGACTTCTTTTTTTGGCCTGCTCCGGAAGCATTCCTCACGTGGCAGGAGGCATGGTGGGGGGCCAGGCAGGGGCTGGGGTGCGAGGTGGCGAGTGGAGTCTGTGCCCGAGTTTGTGCAAACTGCAGGCTGGGCTGCAGGGGGCTTGATGTGGCAAGAGCTCGTTTACTCAGAGTCTCTGGGGCCGGAACCTGGCTCTGGGTAAATCTGAGGAAGATGTAGGTCATTAATTTTTAGAGCAATACAGTTCAAGAAAACAAACAAACAAAAAACACTAACATGTGTACTTAAAACATTTTAGATGAGTCAGGACATACCTTAGGATAATCCTTCTGAGTAGTAGTTTTCACTGCTCACTGTGGATGACTCCTGGAAACTCTGTGGCACTCGGGGTTCCAAATCAGTAAACAGAGCTGTGTGTGCTCTGGGGTGGGGAAGGGGTCTTGGCCAGAGGCGGGGGTGGCCCCAGTGGGGTGGTTTGCATTCATTGCTCCTCCTGGATCCTAAGGTTGAGGGTATGTTGAAAATAATTTAAATACATGTTATAGAAAAATTAGAACACAGAGGAAAGTTTAAAAAGGGTTGTTGAGGGATGCCTTCTTTGGGTGGAGGTGATTACAATCCTGTTAGCACTTCTGGGCTGTTTAAACAATGTGTATATAATATTTAGATAAATATAAAAATTGAAACAAGAAAAAAACCTTAACCCTATCTCTTTCATAGGATCCCGGCTAGCATTTCATGCTAGCCCTTTTCACATTATTCTCTCTCTGTTTACATATTTGTAGTTATTACATAGAATCACTTTGCACTCTGTTATAAGCGTCTTCCCACATTACTGTCTGGCCTTCATAATCATAGTTTTTAATAGCACAGTCAACATGCATAATATTCTAGTGATAGATAATAGAGTAGCTGATTGTTAAAACTTGGACTATTATAAATAATAAGGCTGGGATAGACCTCTTCAAATGTCTAGCTTTTTCCTTATTCTGGGATTTTTCTTCGACTTGATTCCCAGGGATTCCCAGAGATGCAGCGGTTTCGGGGAGAGCATCCCTTCTCCCTGGGTTGGGGGTGGGATTCTGAGCCACTGGGAGTATGTATGGTGCTGTGGGCCCCTCCCAGTCGTGGGCGCGCGTGCTTCTGGCTCCTGCCTACACTTCGCTGTTGCTAGGACAGGCCTTGAACCTCGCTCAGCCTCTCAGCTTTCCCCTCTTGTTTGCCACAGCCCCAAACAAATGTGAACTGAACTGCATTCCCAAGGGGGAGAGCTTCTACTACAAGCACAGGGAGGCCGTCATCGACGGGACACCCTGCGAGCCTGGCAAACGGGACATCTGCGTGGATGGCAGCTGCCGGGTGAGTTATGCCCCTACCCCCACCAGATGGCTTGAGGCCTGTTGCAGACGTCACCCAGCCCCGCACCAGCAGGCCAGGGGCTCTCATGACTTTGACGTCTTCTCAAGACTAGCTTCTAAGGTGCCTTGCATCGCAGATGCCCTGTGACCCTCTTACCTTTGCCCTTTGAAAACTCTAGCCCCACAGTAAGAGGAGCCCTGTGGGTGGCACTGTGAATGCTGAGGCTACCACCTCTTCCCGGTAATTTTGTTTCCACGCTGCTCTTCACAGCTGCTCACAATTATACTAAATGAACCTCTCTTCCGTTATTTTTTTTAATTAATTAATTTATTTATGGCTGTGTTGGGTCTTCATTTCTGTGCGAGGGCTTTCTCTAGTTGTGGCAAGCGGGGGCCACTCTTCATCGCGGTGCGTGGGCCTCTCACTATCGCGGCCTCTCTTGTTGAGGAGCACAGGCTTCAGACGCACAGGCTCAGCAGTTGTGGCTCACGGGCCTAGTTGCTCGGTGGCATGTGGGATCTTCCCAGACCAGGGCTTGAACCCGTGTCCCCTGCATTAGCAGGCATTTTCTCAACCACTGCGCCACCAGGGAATCCCCATTATTCTTAATTCTTTCCATTCCCCTCTCCCACCCCTGGATTTCCTCCTATTTTCAGATACTTGAAGACAATGTCCCTGTAGCCTTCTCTCCTGTATCCTCAAATCTTCCAGACATAAATATTCTAATACATTCGCCAGTGTATTTCTTCTTTTTTTTTAAATTTATGTATTTTATTTATTTGTTTTTGGCTGTGTTGGGTCTTTGTTGCTGGGCGCGGGCTTTCTCTAGTGGCGAGCGGCGGCTACTCCTCGTTGAGGTGCACAGGCTTCTGACTGCGGTGGCTTCTCTTGTTGTGGAGCGTGGGATCTAGGTGCACAGGCTTCTGACTGCGGTGGCTTCTCTTGTTGTGGAGCATGGGATCTAGGCGCACGGGCTTCAGTAGTTGTGGCATGTGGCCTCAGTAGTTGTAGCTCATGGGCAAGTAATAGAAACCCAACTAAAACTGACTTAAGGAAAAAGATGCCACTGAGGGAGGGGCTGGCTGCAGGTGCCTGAATGACGTTGCTGGAAGCACCTCTCTCCTTGTCTCTTTGGTCAGCTTAGGGGCAGACAGGTTCTTCTGATGAGGTGTGAAGATGGCCCAGCAGCCCAGGCTTCAGTTGTCCCAGCCTGGCAACTCCCTGGGACAGGGCGCCCTATTCCCAGGAGTTCCAGCAACCCGGGGTTGCCTTTGGCTTGTCCTGGCCTGGGGCTCCCCCTGTGAGCTTTGAGCAAGGCATACAACCCGCTGATTGGCCCGAAGCCACTGTTGGGGGACTGTATGCAAACTCTGTGGGAGAGAGGCGGCTCCCACAGAGGGAGGAAGATGAGGTGCTATTGCCAGAGAAGGGGACACGGGTGCCGAGCAGGCAGAAGAGGTGGATTGTCAGCCACAGGCCAGATTCAAGGTTTACTCGGCCCCCATGGCTAGTGAATGGTTACTGCACCTCCTGGACCTGGCTATGTGGCCAGGGTTCAAGTCCTGGTGTGACCGTGACTCACTCTGGTCTCTCCCATCTCCCCTCATCTCTGCCTGGCAGGTTGTCGGCTGTGACTACAACCTGGACTCATCGAAGCAGGAGGACGAGTGTCTGCAGTGTGGCGGTGATGGCACGACCTGCTACCCCGTCACAGGCGTCTTTGATGCCAATGACCTCAGCAGAGGTGGGGCTCCTCCCGGGGTCCACAGACAGTTGAGAGAAGGGTCTGTTACCTGCTCCTTCCTGGCCTGTCTCCCTCACTGGCTGAGTTGCTCTCATGGCACTTAGTGGGTCTGATCTGGCACTCAGGTCATGAAAGCCCTGAGGTCCTGCCTTGGGGTGGAGGCCAAACCCTTGTCCAGGAGCCTGTGGGCTCACACTAGGGTCTCTGCCCCCTTATCCAGTGGCCGGATGCCTCCTCATCCCTTCCCCCACTGTCCCCATCTGCCCCCTCCCCTCCCGGTCAGTATGGGTGCTGGAGCCTGCCCGCCCCTCTGGGCTTTGGAAGGCTGTCTGCTCCTCAGGAACACTCTTTCCCAAGCACCCCGCCCTGCCTGTGTCCTCCTTGCCCTTCCCTGACCCCACCTGTGCTGCTGGGCACGTAGCATCCTCAGGGCCACCTCCTCCCTGTGGCCGAGTGGTCCCGGAGCATCTCTGTCCCCTCAGGCTACAACCAGATCCTCATAGTTCCCGTGGGGGCCACCAGCATCCGCATTGAGGAGGCGGCTGCCAGCAGGAATTTCCTGGGTGAGGAAAGTTTTGGGTCTGGGGCAGGGGGGTGGGTCCTGCCAGGGCAGCTGACCTGGGTGCTCGCCCCGCACAGCGGTGAAGAGCGTCCGTGGTGAATACTACCTCAACGGGCACTGGACCATCGAGGGCGCCCGGGCCCTGCCTGTGGCCAGCACCATCCTGCACTATGAACGGGGAACTGAGGGGGACCTGGCGCCCGAGCGGCTCCACGCCCGCGGCCCCACCTCGGAGCCCCTGATCATCGAGGTGAGGGGGCGGCCAGCAGGAGGGCTGTGGGCTGGGCGGGCACGGCCCCCTGGCATCAGGCCTCAGTGGGGACCCTCCTGCACAGCTCATCAGCCAGGAGCCCAACCCTGGCGTGCGCTTCGAGTACCACCTGCCCCTGAGCGCCCCCCGGCCCGGCTTCAGCTGGAGCCACGGCTCGTGGGGCGACTGCAGCGCCACGTGTGGTGGAGGTGAGGGCAGGGCCCCGGTCAGGGGGCGCGGCTGCACGCGGGGCTTGGCTCTCTCTTCCGGGCGCTCCAGCTGTGGGTGCGAGGTGGACAAGTAGAGGAGACAGCTTCACGTCATGGGGGGATCACCTGGGGGAAACCCAGAGATCAGGAGACTCGAGGAAGGGCCCCCACCCAACCTAAGAGAACCAGAGGGCTTCCCCGAGGCAGTGGCATCTCACAGGAGACAGTATTCCATTGTCAGTGGAGCCTGGGCCTGGAGCTAGTGGTCAGGTGTCAGAGCGGGGCTCCATCGCCCACAGATACAAGTCTCTGAACCTCAGTTTCCTCATCCGTAAATTGAGGATGGTGATGGCAGCCTACCCCAGGGGGTCATTTGAGGCTTAATCAAGGCGACGCTTGGGATATGTCCGGAAGGGTGCCTGGCCCAGAGAATGCATTTGGCGAGTCTGGGCTGACTGGTTGCCTGCTACGGCCGGGCCTCTGCAGGTCAGCAGACCCGCCCCGTGTTCTGCACCATCGACAATGAGGTCTACCCCGAACACCTGTGCCGGCACCAGCTGCGGCCGGCTGACCGCCGCCCCTGCAGCCCTCAGCCCTGCCCACACACCAAGCGGTGAGGCCCTGCTGGCCCCCTTGGCCCCTGCGGGATCCAAGCTCTTAGGTGGGAAGGGAGTGGGGTCCTTCAGCCACTTTAGACGTTGAGCAAAGAAGGAGGTTGAGGGGCTCCTCAGAGCTGTGGCCAGAGGGGGAGCAGCCAGCCGTCAGCCAGGCAGGGACAGTGGGGGGTCCTGAGCATGAGACCCCAGGCTATTCCGTCCGCCATCCTGAGCCCACACAGTGCCCAGAATGTCCAGGCTGGCGGCGGGAGGGTTGGCGGGGTATCGGAGGCCCCGTTTGTCTGAGCTGGCAGGGGACTTGGCAGATGCCAAGGAGTGGGCCAGGGCTCGGGCCAAGGGGACTGAGGGCATTGGCAGTGCCTGTGTTTGTGCACAAGGGACCTCTTACCTGCACCGGCCCAGAGCGTGGCCCCTCACTGGGGCCCAGCGTGTGTGCAGGAACAGGTGCTCCTGGGCCACAGGCTCCCCGCAGGGCTGTGCAGTCCTTCCTCCCTGTGGCCTTGGTGGCAGCTGGTCTCTTGGGATGGTGGTGGGTGTGGCTTTGCATGTGGGCTGGCCCTTTCTTCTAGGTCCTTGGGCCCCACAGCCAGGAAGGGCCACTCCCCACTTGGGTGAGCACAGCCCCTCCGGGAGATGCTCCCCACTAAGTTCAGCCCCAGAGGGGATGGAGTCTGGCTGGGGGTGATGGCTGACCTGGCGAGGAGGAGGAAGTGGGGGACGCAGGTGAGGACAGGAACTCTGAGAGGGAGGCGGCCAGGCTCCGTGTTTTTAGGGACCAGTGCACAGTGGTGGGAATGGGTGAGCAGGGCCGGACCTTGGCCTTTGCGCAGGGCTCTTTGCCCCTCACATGCACTGCCTGATGCTCAGAGAATGGGCTGGGTGGGGGTTCCCCAC
The DNA here is from genome assembly GCF_963924675.1 of Phocoena phocoena. Taxonomy (NCBI): domain Eukaryota; kingdom Metazoa; phylum Chordata; class Mammalia; order Artiodactyla; family Phocoenidae; genus Phocoena; species Phocoena phocoena. The sequence goes on along the minus strand of NC_089220.1, from coordinate 28,800,202 downwards.
TCAGCTCCTGTGCCCCCTTGGGCCTGGACCTTGGCGCCTGCTGCAGGGCCAGCCTCACCGCCTTCCTGCTCCCTGCCAGCTGGAAGACGGGGCCCTGGACTCCCTGCTCGGCCTCCTGTGAGGGCGGCTCCCAGTCCCGCACCGTCTACTGTGTCTCGTCTGATGGCCCCGGCGTCCAGGAGGCTGCTGAGGACACCGAGTGTGCGGCCCTGCCTGAGAAGCCCCCTACCACACAGGCCTGTAACCTGCAGCGCTGCACAGCCTGGAGCGCAGAGCCCTGGGGCGAGGTGAGGCCCGGGCCTTGCTAGGAGGGGCGGAAGTCAGGAGCTGGGTCTTGGGCCTGGGCAGTAGCAGGGCAGGGCTGGGAGGCTTGTCCTCCGCCTCCGGCAGACAGATCCTGGGAGTAAAGTGACCTGCCACGTGGTCTTGGAAGCAGTGGCCAAGGCTGGGACTAGAGCGAGGGCCTGGATTCCTGCTCCCGTGTTCTTCCTCCTTCTCTAGGGTCCCAGGCCGGGTGGGAAAGAAGAAGCCGGGCACGTTGTTTGGGGGCCAGGGAGAAGCTGGGGCTGCTGGTCACTGCTTCTGGCACCTACCTATGTTGCAGTTGCAAATGAAGGAATGTGGAAAACGCACCTCAGCTTGGTATCTGCAGCCATGGTTCAGGCTGTGTAACCGCAGGGGGATGACTCGGCCTCTCTGGGCCTGGGAACTGGGCATGGGGCAGCAGGGTGCTGTCTGCCCTCTGGGCCAGGCTGGTGGGACTCCAGCTGGGCGAGGACCAGCTCGTGCTGACAGCCCGGTCCTTACAGTGCTCTGTCAGCTGTGGCGCCGGGGTCCGGAGGCGGACTGTCACCTGCCGGGGTGACGAGGGGTCTCTGCTCCACGCCACAGCGTGCTCCTTGGAGGACCGTCCCCCCCTCACTGAGCCCTGTGTGCAGGAGAGCTGTCCCCCCCTCAGTGACCAGGCCTGGCACGTAGGCGCCTGGGGTCTAGTGAGTACTTCCCCCCACCCATACCTGCTGCCCAATCCCGGTCCCTTGGGTCTCTGACCGGAGGCTGCACATGTGCCTGTCCTTGGGTCTGACACGCAGTACCAGGCACCTTCCCCCTTCCCCCTTCCCCCTGCCTTATGGGTACCCCCCCACCCAGTCTCAGGGTCTCTCTCCCTTTGCGGGCTTGTTCTCTCTCCCCACTCCCACCCCGGGGGGCCCCAGTGCTCCAAGAGCTGCAGCTCGGGCACTCGGAGGCGCCAGGTGGTCTGCGCCATTGGCCCGCTCGGCCACTGTGGGAGCCTGCAGCCATCCAGGCCTGCGGATGTGGAGCCCTGTAACACGCAGCCCTGCCATCTTCCTCCAGGTAAGGACAGGAGGGGCAGCTGGTAGCTGGCCCCACCTCTTTCCCTGCTATCAACCTGGCCAGCCCTTCCTGCCGCTGGGCCTTTGCCTGTGCTGTCAGCCCCCTGGAACGCTCTCACACATCACCGTGTGCGAAGCCTTTGCCACCCACAAAGTCTGGCTCTGGACAGCCTCACCAGGCAGCCCTGTTTCCCCCCCTTGGAGGTGGCATCCCTTACCCCACCCCCATAGCTCACTGTAACTGCTGTCACTCTTAGGTTGGTTTCCGGGTGCTGCAGTGGTTGTACATGGTTTGTAGGCCTACTAGCTGTAAGCTTCTTGAGGGCCAGGTCGCCTTCCTTCTTTCTGTTTATACCCCTGCAGAACTTAGCTAGCGCGTGCTAGGTACTCAGTAATTGTTGAGTGACTGGGTTACTGAGTGCACAGAGGGAGGCCGTCCAGGAAGGATTGTCCTCGCGTATTGCCTCTGCCTTCCCGCCTCCCCTCACCCCCATCCCCACTGGGAAGGCAGGTGTCCCAGTCGTGAGGAGCTGCAGGACAAAGGGCACAGAGGCCAGCAACTTACTTGGTGTGAGGAAGTGTTACTGAGGGAAGGTATGGGTTGGGGCTGAGCCGGGGGGTGGGTGGTCGGCTTTGAGATACTGCAGAGAGGCGTTTGGCCCTGATGTGCTAATGATGGGGGAATGGTTGGGTTCCAGTGGAGGCACGTGGCAAGGTGGCTAAGAGCCAGTGGCCTGGAGGCAACAGCTAACCTGGATTCAAATCTCCACTCCACTGCTGACCAGCCATGTGGCCGTGGGCAGCTGCCCCTCCTCTCTGATCCTCGGTTTGCCCATCCGTACAGTGGGGTTAATAAGACTGACTTTCCAGGCTTGTGATGATCGCTTGGCACAGTGCCTGAATGCACAGTACTCCATAAGCAAAGGGTGGGTGGCAGTGGCGGTGAGGCTCTGGGGGACCCTGGGCCGGGCTCCTGGGGCTCCTTCGCCTGGGCCTGGCCCTTGGGGTGCACGAGCAGATGGATCCTCGGGCTCTTACAAGCCCAGCTCCCTGGAGCCACTCGGTGTCCCAGGACCCTGGATGCCTTCCTGGAAGAGGCTGTCCTGAACTTACCCCCGAGAGGCATTCACATAGGTCGAAAGGAGGGAAACAGAAAGAGAACTTCAGGCCAGGCTGAGTTGTAAAAGAAATAACCTTCATTGCTGTTTTCATAATTATAAAAATAATTATGTTCATTGTGGAAAATTCGGAGAATTTAGAAAATTAGTATATAGCGAGAAACTTAAATTACCCTTGACTCCATCCATTGTTGGGATAAATCTTTAGTGAACTTCCTTGTAACGTATGGGTGATTTTGTATCTCCTTTTTGCCCCTAATGACATTTGGTCTGGGAACATTTTTGTCTTGTGATTTCTAGGGGCTCCACAGAAGTCCATGGTGGGTAGGAATTTAGAATTTAGGTGGTTCCTGCTGTTTCGGGTACTGTAACTAGTGCTGTAGTGCTTACTGGCAAGTGCCCGGGAGGAGGGGCCGAGGGTGCAAAGAGGCGGCCCCCTGAGGGGTGGGCTTCTGAGCGGACACACCGGACAGCTCTGCTTCCCCGTCTTTTCTAGACTCTTGAGCAGTGCTCGCCAATAGAAATAGAAGGCAAGCCCCACATGTCATTTAAAATTTTCTAAGAACCACATTTTATTTATTGTTTTTAAGAGTTATTTATTTTATATATTTATTTTTGGCTGCAGCAGGTCTTAGTTGGGGCATGCGGGATCTTCACTGAGGCACGTGGGATCTTGCGGTGTGCAGGCTTCTCTCTAGTTGTGGTGCGCGGGTTTTCTCTTCTCTAGTTGTGGCGCGTGGGCTCCAGGGCGTGTGGGCTCTGTAGTTTGCAGCATGCAGGCTCTCTAGTTGAGGCACGCAAGCTCAGTGGTTGTGGCGCACAGGCCCAGCTGCCCTGCGGCATGTGGGATCCTGGTTCCCCGACCAGGGATTGAACCCACAGTGCTAAAATTTCACTGGTGTAGTCGATCTCGATTTAGATGTCATGAAACGTACAGTTGAAAAAGCAGATTCACATCCCCAAGTTGTTCCAGACATACTGAAGGTTTTTCAATAAATGAATCAAGTGTCAGTGTTTAAATTTAAAAATAATTCTAGTTCGGTAAAATTTAAAACTCGGTTTCTCAGTCCCTCAAGCCACATTTCAAGTGCTCAGTAACTGCGAGACCAGTAGGGGCCCAGGACCGGCCCTCGGCACAGGATATGGGGGTGATGACAGGTCTGTCCAGGGAGGGTGCTCTTCGGGCTGGGGTGATGCTGAGGGCCTCAGGCCTCTGGCTACTGATTAAATTTGTCTAATAGGCCCAGGGGAGCCACTGAAAGTTTTGGAGCTAGAGTGACGCCATGAAAGATGTTTAGGACAGATTTGGCACCTGCCTGAGTGTCAGGCCAAAGTGGAGAGAGTTGAGAAGTAGGAGCCAGGTGGGGAGCAGGTGCAGAAATCCAGGCTCTTAGAGAGAATGATGGGAGTGGAGGGGCCTGCGCTGGCCCAGCAGAGCCTCATCCCCTGCGGGTGTGGGTGTGGGGAGGGGCCCCGGACTCCAAGTTAAGCCTGAAAAGGTGGCAGAGAAGAGTCACAGGAGGGGAAGCCAGAGGCAGGGTGGGCTTGGCAGAAAGGTGCCTTTCAGGCAACGGAGAGATAGCAGGAATTCCAAGGCTGGCTGGGGACTGTGAACGCAGGGCCGAATGTGCGTAGGAGACCAGAACAGGGGAGAGAACTGGAATCAGCCTTGTCCGAGGTTTTGGCCCAGGTTGGGTAGGTGATAAAGTGAAAACAAAGATTTTACCTCTTCTCTACTGGAATCTTCCAACCCTAAATCATTATTTTTTAAATATTCCCTGGAGACTGGCAAGATGTCCATGCGAGAATGGGATTTTCACTTATTTTATTTTTTATAACTTTGTTCCACTAGGTAGTAATGTTTATTGTGGAAAATTTGAAAAACTAACAAATAGAAGGAGGGGACCCCCTGCACCTCTGCCTCACAAAACACACACACACACAAAGCACTCAGAAACTTTCACTGTGAGCATTTTGGTGGTTTTGTTTTTTTAATTTATTCAAGTATAGTTGATTTATGATGTTGTGTTAGTTTCTGCTGTACAGCAAAGTGATTCAGTTTTATTTTTTGAAAGATTATCATTATTTTTTTAAATTTATTTTTGGCTGTGTTGGTTCTTAGTTGCGGCACGCGGGATCTTCATTGAGTCATGCGGGATCTTTCGTTGCAGCGCCTGGGCTTCTCTAGTTGTGGCGTGGGTTCCAGAGTGCGTGGGCTCTGTGGCTTGTGGCACGCAGGCTCTAGTTGAGGCGCACGAGCTCAGTAGTTGTGGCACTCAGGCTTAGTTGCCCCGTGGCATGTGGGATCCCAGTTCCCTGACCAGGGATCAAAACCGCATCCCCTGCATTGTAAGGCGGGTTCTTTACCACTAGACCAGCAGGGAAGTCCCCAGTTTTATATATATATGTATGTGTATAAGTATATATGTTGTTTTCCATTATGGTTTATCTCAGGATGTTGTATATAGTTCCCTGTGCTATACAGTAGGACCTTGTCGTTTATCCATCCTCTATGAAATAGTTTGCACCTGCTAATCCCAAACTCCCCATCTATCCCTCCCCCACACCGCTCCCCCTTGGCAGCCACAAATCTGTTCTCTGTGAGTCTGTTTCACAGTCACTGTGAGCATTTTGGGGGTGTCCTGCTAGTATTCTTTTGGGTATCATTTTTTAAAATTCCTATTATCCTAATTTTATCTACTCAGCCTTTTGCATTTTTTCTCTAATATTTTGTGATGAAAATCTTTTTAAGAACTTAATATTGAGGTGGTTAAACATCATACAGCGTAAAATTCACCCATGCTAATGGTACAGTTTGTGGGTTTTAGTAAGTTTACTAAGCTGGACAAGAGACGATGAGAAATTTGGATCACACAGGAAAGTTGAAGAGCTGTGTGGTGAGCGGCCGGCCACGCGCCCACCATCAAGTTCACAATTAATATTTTGTTGTAGTTACTTTTTCATCATCTACTCTCTATCCCTTCATCTATTAATCCAGTTGTTTTTAATATGGATTTTTTAAAATTGACGTGAAAATCAACACAGTTAACCACTTTAAAGTATACAGTGTGCTGTTTTTATTTATTTATTTTTGGCTGTACTGGGTCTTCGTTGCTGCACGTGGGCTTTCTCTAGTTGAGGCGAGCGGGGGCTACTCTTCGTTGTGGTGCACGGGCTTCTCACCGCGGTGGCTTCTCTTGTTGCGGAGCACGGGCTCTAGGCACGCAGGCTCAGTAGTTGTGGCGCACGGGCTTAGTTGCTCCGCGGCATGTGGGATCTTCCCTGACCAGGGCTCGAACCCGTGTCCCCTGCATTGGCAGGCGGATTCTTAACCACTGCGCCACCAGGGAAGTCCAAGTAGACAGTGTGCTCTTATTTGTTGTGTTCACAATGTTGTACAACGACCAACTCTCTAGGTTCAAAAATTTTCATCACCCCATATAAACACTCTGTACCCATCAAGTAATCACTCCCCATTAACCCTAGTCCCCTTCCCTGGTCACCTGACCTGCTCTCTGTCTCTATGGATTTGCCAATTCTAGATAATATCAGATAAAAGGAAGAGCAGACCTTTTGCATCTGGCTTCTTTCACTTAGCGGAATGTTTTTGAGGTTCATCCAAGTTGTGGCATACATCAGCACTTCATTCCTTGTTACGGATAAATCGTATTCAGTTATATGGATGTACCCGATTTGTTTATCCATGTGTCTGTTGATGGTTATTTGGGTTGTTTTCACCCTTTGGCCATAATGAATAATGCTGCTATGAACATATTCATGTAGGAGTTTCTGTGTGGGTGTGTATATTCAGTTCCCTTGGGTATATATTTAGAAGGGGAATTGCTGGGCTCTATGGTAACTCCGTTTAACTTTGTGAGGAACTGCCAGGCTGTTTCCACAGTGTTGCACCATTTTACATTCCCACCAACAGTGCATGGGTTTCCAGTTTGTCCGCATCCTCGCCGACACTTGTTATTTCAGTCTTTTTTGATTAGAGTCATCCTAGTGCATACGAAGTGGTGTCTCCTTATGGCTCTGATTTGCGTTTCCTTAATGACTGATGATGTAGAGCATCTTTTCATGTGCTTGTTGGCCATCTGCGTGTCTTCTTTGGAGGAGCATATGTTCAAGTTCCTTGCCCATTTTAAAACTGGATTGTTTATCTTTTCATCAGTCCAATTAAAAATGTTTCTGTATCATTTTTTGTTTTATGTCATTGGGATCAAACATAAACGCTAATTTTACATGTGGCTTTTCCTTTTGCTGAACACGTAACATGAGCATTTTCTATGCAATCAAAGACTCTCTTGAAACCTGGGAAGGGTGTTTATAAAAACACAAGTCTGCTCCTTTATCCTTCTACTGTCCTGGGTTCCCCAGGTCCTGCCTGAGTAGTGGGGTGGGAGCAGATGTTGGTGGGGGTGACCTTCCCTCTGCACTCTGACTGCCCCGGCTCCCTGCAGAAGTCCCCAGCATGCAGGACATGCACACCAGCCCCAGGGACCCGTGGATGTCTCTGGGCCCACGGGAGGCCCCCGCCTCAGGTGAGAAGCTCAGTGGAAGGCCCCAGCCCCGGGCCCTTGAGGTGGAGGTTGAGGGTGGCAGCAGGTGGTTTGGGGGGATGGGGAGAGGTGGGTCTGATGCGGACACAGATGGAGGGTGAGGAGCCAGGTGGAGACATCACATGACCTTTGCTTCCTCTTCTCTCTAGATTTCAGAGACCAGTGGTGGGCACCCCAGGAGCAACCCTCAGCTCGGGGTAACCCCAGAGGCGACCAGAGCCCACACCTGCCAGCCCCGGGCCCAGCCCCACCTCTGCGGCATTCCTCACACCGGCAGCCCCTGCGGTCTGGCTTGGGGCCCCGTGACTGCAGACACAGCCCCCATGGGTGCTGCCCCGATGGCCACACTGTGTCTCTTGGGCCGCAGTGGCAAGGCTGCCCGGGGGCCTCATGTCAGCAGAGCAGGTGGGTGCCTCTTCCTTCTCCCCAGGTCGAAGAGGGAAGGTGTGTGTTCAGGGGGTGTGTCTGATGCATGGGCAGTGTCTCTGCTCGGAGAGGGCATGGGGTGGCTTAGCAGAGCTCCAGGCTGAGCTGCCCTGGTAGCGCAAAACCGAGGGCTTGGCTTCCTCTCGCTGAGCTCCTTAACGTGCCGGCTGTGGGCAAAACCCCCTGCTTTCTCTGCAGAAGTCAGCCTGTTGAGATGTAGCGTGAGGCTCTGGGAAGGCAAGTGGGCTATGATTCTAGCTCTCCGATCCAAACCAGGCCCCCAGTCCCTCAGGGGCTGTGGTGCTAAGGGCTGAGATTCGGCACCCAGCAGCCTGGGGGTGATTCGCAGCTCAGCCACTTACCAGCTGCGTGCTGGGTGACTTGGGGCAAGTTATTAACCTCTTTGATCTTGGCCTCCTCTGCTGAGAATTGGGAACAATGACAGCTACTGACTGGGGTTCCTGTGAGGCTGAAACGAATCACATGGTGCCTGGCACATAGAAGGTGCTTTGATACGTTCCTTCTTTCACCTTCCTTCCCAACTCCTGGTTGGTGGAGGTGAAATAAGTGGTGGGCTCCTCTGACACCCTCTTCTGCCCCATTGCCCAACTGCTGACATTTTGTAAAAACTCCCTGGGAACCTGGTGTTTGGGCAGGTTCAGGTGCATTTCCCCCTCCTTGGCTTTGTGGTGGGCTGTGTGAGTTGAAGATCTCTCAATTATTAAGGGTTCAGCTCTGCGTATTGTTTTCCTGTTGCCCTCACTGGGAGCCTCTAAGCAGTCAGTGGACATGGCAGAGACTGGGGTTCACAAACCCGTCTCCCACGTGGATCTTCACCCGGTCAGCCCCTGGCTCAGGGAGCCTCAGAGCCTGGATCCTGGGATGCAGGAAGCTCAGGGTCCCTGGTAGGGGTGGGGGTCAGGGCTGGGTGGTGAGGGGAGGGCTGTGTGATGTCTGTCTAGGTTCGGGTGCTGTCCTGACGGGGTGTCTGTGGCCGAGGGGCCCCATCAGGCTGGCTGTGCGAGCTCTTATGGACGCAGCAACACCGGGAGCAGGCCACAGTCGAGAGAGGTGGCTTCCACGGTAAGTGTCTGGTCACGTGAGGGGCAGGAGTCCAGCCCCGGAGCCTGCCCAGTGCCACTGCGACCCAGGCTCTGCAGCTTTAGCCTTGCAGAAAGGAGGTCCCTGAAGCCGGCTGGACTGGACCATCCTCTGGAGGGCATAGGGCTTCAGCGACAGGCCTGGGCTGGAGCTGGGGGGTTCAGCCAACATTCTCCTGGCCTCTGGTCTGCCCCCAGGGCTGGGGTTATGCTCCGCGCGTTCACAGTTCTGTCCCTCTTCCTGCCATCCTCTGCCTGGCAGCCTGGAGTTCCCGCCAAGAGCCAGACTTACTTCCAACTTCCCAACCTTGGGCTTCCTCCCCAGGCCCAGCAGAATGAGCCCAGTGAGTGCCGGGGCTCCCAGTTCGGCTGTTGCTACGACAACATGGCCTCTGCGGTGGGCCCTCTTGGGGAAGGCTGTGTGGGCCAGCCCAGCTACAGTGAGTGGATGCCCCTTCTTGTCCTTCCTGGTGGGTAGGCTCTGGTCCCACTGTGCTCGCCACCCCACCCAGAGCCGAGAACCTTCCTACTGCTTTGGTTTATTGCTCTTTTCTTCCACAAATACTTACTGATCACCTACTAGGTGCCGGGCCAGAGAACAGTGCAAGATTATTACCGTGTCCAACAGTTTGCACTTGTCGCCGCCTGGTTGCTTGAGGGCGTTGGGTGGGGACTCCACAGAGAAGGAAGGCTGTACTGCCCCCGGGGCTCAGCCCCCTCCAGAGACAGGGAGGTCAGCGCTGGGATGGACGGGTGTCCCCATCCTGCCTGGGATGAGTCCTGGAAGGAGGGCTGTGAGGCGGGTGCATGGGTGGAGCGCCAGGGACCATCACAGGGACGTTGGAAGCTAGGTGGGCTGGTGGGCTGAGTCTGCAGGGAGCTGGGCACCTGGATGGGCTTTAAGCAGGGGCCAGCGTGGTCACATCTGAATGCGGAGAGGGAGCAGGCTGTGCCTGGGAGGAGGGTGATTATTATGGGCAGGCTGGGGACTGGAGAAGGTTCAGAGCTGGTGAAGGGCCCTGGGAACAAGGGTGGGCCCCTCACTGGGCATCTTCACAGGCCTTTGGGGGCTCAGGGCTGGGTCCTCATTGTGAGCTAAGTACAGCAAGGTTTGGCCCTGGGGTTGCTCTGTGTGCGCCTGGGTCAGGTGGGAAAGAGCACGAGGGAGCCTGTCCAGGGAGCTCATGGCCCTGACCTTTGGACGGCTCTAGTTCTGGGGGTGGAGGTGGACGGGGATGATTGTGGAGGCTGCTGGGTTCCCAGCCCAGGGCAGGTCTGGGCAGTGAACAGACTGTCCCCAGGGCTGGTCAGGGGCCCAGTGTAGATGTGCTCCATACCCTGGGAAGGGCCTCACTCCTACGTCCTGGGCAGCGTTTGCAGCTTCATTACTGGGTCTCGGTGACCTGCGTCCTCCCTGCCCCCTCAGTGTACCCTGTGCGGTGCCTACTGCCCAGCGCCCATGGCTCCTGCACGGACTGGGCCGCCCGCTGGTACTTCATCGCCTCCGTGGGCCAGTGTAACCGTTTCTGGTATGGTGGCTGCCATGGCAACGCCAATAACTTTGCCTCAGAGGAGGAGTGTGTGAGCAGCTGCCGGGGACCCCAACATGGGCCCCGCCGACATGACCCCGGGGCCTCTGGCCAAAGCACCCATAAAGACAGTGGCGGCAGCGCTCCTGGGGACCAGCAGGAGGCCAGCCGGCACGGGACGGGGCCTGTTGTCCAGAGAAAGCCCTTGCCTTCCGGTGGCCTCTGGTGGCAAGATCAAGAGCCTGGGCCGGGGGCCGTGGACCACAGACAGGCCTTTGGAGAAGGGCCCCAGGGCCAGGAGGTTGGGCCCAGTGCCGCTGGACTGGACAGAGACGCAGGACCACCAGTGCCACCTTCCCACAGCTCCTCCTACAGGTGAGGCCCACCTTCCCCAGGTGGGATGGGGGATTAGGGACCCAGGCCCAAGGGCTGAGCCTTTTGGAGCTAAAATCCTGAGGTCAGCTGGGCCCCCCTCCATCCCTAACCTGGAATCTTCCAAACAGCCCAAACTGGAGGGCCTTGCTACCATCATTCTACAGATGGGGAAGCTCAGGCTTTGGAGATATGAGACTTGCTTAGGGTCAGGCAATCGGTGGATGGTGCTGCCTAGACTCTCCAGCAGATCTTGCCGGTATAGCCCAGGGCCTGTCTAGTTGAGGCCTAGGTTATAAGCTTCAATGACCTTTGGCAAGTCATCCAAATTCTCGAAGCCTCAGTTTCTTGACCTGTAAAATGATGATGTGATCTCATAGGTTTAATGTGGGTCTCATTTGTTGTTAGTCTTGTGACTGTCATATTAATGAGATTTGGGAAGATTAAAAGCAAAATAAATAAAACTTTGAATTCCAAAGGGATCAGGCATGTGTTTAGCTCCCCATGGGAACCTGATGTTGCTTCTGTCCCAGCCTCTCCATTCCCTGGGCTCTGTGCCTATTCTGTGCTCTTGCAGGAACAGGTTGAGGTAGCAATGCCTGGGGATATTGAGGGGGTGGGGGAGGGCGGATTCCTGAGTCCTCGGGCTTCTGGAGCTTGGCTTCCCCTGGGACCCTCTGGCCCCACCGGTGCCCAGGATGGGATGGGCACCAAGCTTTCTGTGTGGTGAAGTCCCTGGTCTCGGCACTCATGCAGACCCTCCCTCCCACCTTTCCAGGATCACCCTGGCAGGCTCAGAGCTCTCCCTGGTACAGGTGGCCCTGGGGCAGCTGGTGCGGCTCTTCTGCCCAGATGACAGCTCCCTGGACCCCGCCAGGTGGCAGAAAGACGGGCGGCCTATCTCCTCTGACAGGTGTGTGTGCAGCCTGCACAGCCCCTCTGATCTCCTGGGACGGGCGGGTGAGTGTGTGTGGGGCGACGGCGCCTCTTATAGGAGCCAGGCTCATTGTTGCCTCAGGAGCCCAGAGCTCAAGCGCCCTCTCTTCATTCAGGCACCAGCTGCAGCCCGATGGCTCCCTGGTCATCAGCCCCCTGCGGGCAGAGGATACTGGCACCTACAGCTGTGGAAGCACCAGGCCAGACCGTGACTCTCAGAAGATCCAGCTTCGCATCACAGGTCTCTGTCCCCACCCCCCCGCAGTGGGTCCTCACGGGCCCCGGGGTGGGGTACTGGCCGGGAGGGCCTGGGCCGGGGGGCCTCGACACTGGAGGACTAGTGTTTCCTTGGGCTAAGTAAGGCCTCCTGGTGGCAGGGACCACACGCTCCAGCTGGGCTGGGGCGGATGTGTTGCCCCTCGTGGCCCTCATTTCTCCATTGGTTCCCTGCAGGCCCCATGGCCCACCCTTCCTTCCATGCCCTTCTCCCCACAGCTCACCCCTTGCTTCTCCTTGCCTCATGACAGGGGGTGACGTGGCCGTGATTCCTGAGGCTGAACCAAGGCACTTCCCTCAGGCCAGGGACCCAGCCCAGGGCCACAGTCCTCGGGACCCCAGCCTAGGGGGCGGTTCTGGGGGCCGGGGGGCCGTCTCCTCCTCGCACCCATGGCCCACGAGCAGGTAACAGTGTGCAGTGCTGTCCTGCTCTTGGTCTGCCCCACTGAGGCCGGGGTTAGGGGAGGTCTCGGGGAGAGCAGGGGGAGGGTGAGTGGTCCCAGGCCAGCGTGTGCTGTGAGCAGGCTTGCTGGTACCTGCTCAGGGCTCTGTGAGGGGAGGGCTGGGGAAGCATGGCTCCCGGAGCTCAGCTTCTGGAGGAGGAAGGGGACCCTGCCCACTACCCTGAGTCGTGGGGAATGGAGCCGGGGCCTGGCCCAGGCCTCAGGAGCCGAGGGAGGGGAGGACACCGGCAGCTAGAGGGCCTGAGAAGGCCTTGAAGAAGGGCAGTTTACGGAGGGGACGCAGAGAGCTGGGGGTGCCCAAGTCAAGGACCTGGAGGCAGACGCGCAGGTCGGTCGGGCAGGGGACAGTCGGAGGTTCTGGGTGGGGAGGTGAGATAAGCCACAGGTGTCTTTTAGACCTGGTCCAAGATGTCCCAACCAGAACAAAGGGGTGATGTTGGGAAGTGGAATCTGGCTGGAGAGGGGGAAGGGGCCCACGAGACTGTGCGGAGGTCCCGTCCCCTGACGTGGGTGGGAGTGGGGGAGAGGCAGCGGCAAGGACCCCCTCACGGCCGTGGGGTGCTTGCTCTGCAGGCTGCATCTGGACCGGCACCAGCCTGGGGTGGTGGACGCCCATCCAGGCCAGCAGATCCGGCTGACCTGTCGTGCCGAGGGCTTCCCACCCACAAGCGTCGAGTGGCAGAGAGATGGGCAGCCCCTCTCTTCTCCCAGGTTCGTTCAGCTCCTTTCCCCTCCCTCCTGGCCGGCCTCCAGCCGCACCCCCACTGGGGGAGGGAGCTGCAGGTGCCCCCTGGTCCTGAGCAGGACCCCAGGGCCCCTTGAGGGTTGGAGCTGTGGCGTCGGGCTCCTCGGGCAGACTGCATTTGGGTCTCTGGGCCTTTCTGGACTGTGGTTAGCGGACAGAAGTAAGGGCCTGCTAACAGAGGTGACAGCTGAGCGAGGAAACAGAGGCGGACACACTTCTGGCTGTAGTCCCAAGGGCTCACGTTTATTGGGCCCGTTCGGAGGTGAGGCTTTTCTCCTCCGTATGACCTGCAGAGGAGACCAAATAGGTGGGTGCTATTTTATCCCCATTTGACATGCACAAGCTGAACACCACACAGCTCCTAAGTGGTAGAACCAGAACTGAGCCTAGTAAACAAGTGTAGCAAAAACTAGAAACCCAAACCAGAATTATTTTGTATCAGAAAACTTGACTTGTTTATTCAGGCTCTAAAGTCAGGCATCTTTAAGGAGAGTGCCAGCAGCTGGAGGGCCCGAGGGCCAGAGGCCTACTGGCCCTTGGTCAGATCCCAGTGACAGCAGGTGCTGCTCAGCCTCTCACCAGGGGAGGGAAGATCCTGCCCCTCCTGCCCCCTGCCGGGCACCTTGGGGTGGGGACACCTGATTGTGCTTGGCCCCCAGACACCAGCTGCAGTCCGACGGCTCCCTGGTCATCAGCCGCGTGGCTGTGGAAGATGGAGGCTTCTATACCTGTGTTGCAGTCAACGGGCAGGATCGAGACCAGCACTGGGTCCAGCTCAGAGTTCTGGGTAAGGCGGCAGTCCCGGGCGGGAGGGTGAGTGTGGCCGGTGGCCTCTGAGGTCAGGTGGGCCAGAGGTGGCCCGAGGTGGCCTCTGAGGTCAGGTGGGCCAGGTGGCTGACAGTGCCCCCTCCTTGGGCCCAGGGGAGCTGACAATCACAGGGCTGCCCTCTACGGTGATGGTGCCAGAAGGTGACACGGCCAGGCTGCTGTGTGTGGTGGCGGGCGAAAGCGTGAACATCAGATGGTCCAGGTAAGGCTCTGCTCCAGGCAGGCCTGGCCCTCGGGCTGTCGTACCTGAGGTGGTACAGCCCAGAGGGGGTGTACCTTCCTGTGGGATGCTGCGGTCACCACTGCCCCCTCCCCTTATTCTTCCACTCCCGCCTCCCGGCCTGGTGTCAGGGAAGGGGCCACAGCGCCCTCATACCGACACCCGGAAGCCCCCTGGGACTGCTCTTTTCTGTTGGTCGGGCTACCCCGGGTTTCTCAACCTCGGCACTATTGAGATTTTGGGCTGACACGTTCGTCTGTTGGGGTGCACTGGAGGACGTCTAGCAGCGTCCAGGCCATCTACCTGCCAGATGCCAGTGGCACTGCCTCCCAAGTCATGGCAATAAGAAGTCTCCAGATGTCGCCAAGTGTCCCCTGGGTGACAGAATCTCCACTGGCGTCGAGAAGCGCTGGGCTGCACTCAGCTTTGAGGACTTCAGTGGTTTTTACCCCAAATCTGTTGGTCTTTTATTCATTCAGCGGTTTTTTGCCCACTTCCTCCTTGCAGTATGTCAGCACTAGGCTAGGCTCTGGGGACCCTGGGGTAATCTGAGCCCCCCAAAAACTCCCAGGCAGGAGATGGCCCAGCGTCCCCCAGGCTCCAGAGGTTTGCCCTAAGTGCGTGTGCACAGTGGGGTGAGGCTGTCTCCTCTCTGGGAGAATGGATGAAGGGAAGGATGTTCTTGGTCAAGCCTCAAGGGTGAGTATTGCAGCGATGCTGCCAGGATGGGAATGGGCCTGCACACTGGCAAGAACGGTGAGGGGCACGGAGGTCGGCTGCCTCTCTGTGGCCTTGATGCCAGGGAAGGTGGTGGGAGCCTCTGCAGGCTTCTCAGCTGGTGCCCTCAGCCGGCCCTGCCCTGATCAGCTGTGGCTGTGATTATCCTATCAGGCCTGGATCTTCCCAGCAGCAAACATGCTCAGGACACCCCTCTTCAACACAAACAAACATAAACACACCCTCCTCTGACCCAGTGTTTCCCTGCAGTGGGGTCCTATATCGCGTCCCCTTCATGCACGGCTGTTCACATTATCTTGGTCTGCTCACCTCCCTGCTGGCAGCTCAGCCCTTGGCCCGGGGCCTCTCCTCCACCCCCGCATCCCCATGCCAGGGACACTGCCCTGACCGAGGTCACCAGTACCTCCCTGTTGCTCAGTCCTTGAACAGACTCAGTCTCACATGACCTGCAGTCTCCTTCCTGCTTCTCCGGCTTCAGCTTCTGTTTTCCAGGCCCGCTCATCACATCCCTCTCTCTGAGAGGCTGGTGTACCTTGAGGTCTGTCCTTGGTCCTCGGTCCTCGGCTTTTCTCTAACTTCACCTTGGGTAGCCCTGTAGACATGAAGTTTCCAGGACCATCAGTGCTGAGACACTACCTGGGTCCAGACCTCAAACCTGATGGCTCCTGGTGTCTCAGAGCACCCGAAATGCGAAATAGGGGAAAATAACCTCACCGTTCACTCCTCATCCTGCCCTGGATCTCCCCACGGTGGAGGGGCACCACCACTGCCCAGTAACCAAGCTAGGAACCTGCTACCCTTGATCTCTTCTTCTCCCCCACCTCCCACCTCTGACCCTCACCCAGGTCCTTTTGCTTTACTGTCTCGTCAACCTGTGTGCACACCTGCGGCAGCCACTCACCTGGCCTCTGCCCTCGGGCTTGTCCCTGCCCCACGCTGCGGTTGGTGATCCTTTTTCCAAGCACACGTGGCGTTGTCAGTCCTGCTCAGCTCACACCCCTCGCTTACCCCCAGGATCCGGTCCGGACTCCTGACCGGAGTCGTGTGCACTTCCTCCCACGCCCACTCTCCTCACTGCGGCCATGGCCTTCCTTCAAACCCCCGAGTCCCCATGTCCTCCTGTCAGCCAGCCGCTCCTCCTCACCCTCAGGTCAGGCCTCAGCCAGCTGTCCTCCTTAGGGAAGGCTCCCCTACCACCTGCACCCCGCCCCACCTCGCTGGAGGCAGGATGCTCGTGTCCTTCATCCCGCTGCTTAGAGGACCTCTGTGGACGAAGAGGGAGAGAGAGACTCCTGTGGGGATAAGGGGCAGATCTGCAGTCACTTAGATCAGCTGGTGTGAGCCCACCTCACTTCCGAGGTATTTTGCTTCGGCGTTGCTGGTCTATCATCTTGGTACCAGACCCATCCCTTCCTTAAGGTGAGGGGCCGCAAAGAGGGAGTCGTCGGCTCTGGAGTGGCCTTGGATCACCACCTCCCCCTGGCCCCTGGGAGGGCTGGCACAGCTTCCCAGGGCCTGAAAATGAGGGCCTGGACAGCTCTCCCAGCGTCCTCTCCCCCCTAGGAATGGGCTGCCGGTGCGGGCCGATGGCCACCGTGTCCACCAGTCCCCGGATGGCACACTGCTGATCCACAACCTGCAGGCCAGGGACGAGGGCTCCTACACATGCAGCGCCTACCGTGGAAGCCAGGCGGTCAGCCGCAGCACCGAGGTGAAGGTGGTCCCGCCAGGTAAGGAAGGCCTACCCCAGGCATCTGCTTGTCCTTGAGAGCTGGCTGCCTGCTGCAGAATGCGGAGGGGGCAGGCTCTGCAGTCCAGGGGATTCAACTCCAAATCCCGCCTCACCTTGCCAGTTCCTGGTAGTGTGACTTGGAGCAGGCCAGTTATCATGGGGCTTGAAACAGCCTGGGAGAGAACTGCCAGGGCCTTTCCGTGCTGGTCAGCCTGGATGGTCAGGCCTGGCTACCTCCAGTCTGTGGGGCTGAGGCTGGAATTGGCCAGGCTAAAGGTTGAAGTCTGGTAGAGATGTTGCTTAGTGAGCAGGACTGACAGTGGGCTTCCAGTCTGAGCTCCTTCAGACAGCGACTGGGACGCACACGTCCCAGGGCCCAGCGCAGTGCTCGGCGTCACCAGGTGCTCAGAGACTCAGTGATGGAGTACGTGCCTGCGTGAAGGTGTTGCCTTGGCCAAAGCACTGTCCTGTAGGGGCCACTTTTCACCTCTGTCCTGCCCAGCAAATAGATCCTTGTCTGTGTATTTACCAAACTTACGAGACTTGAGACAGGGCCAGAAGGCAGATTTATGAGAGAAGGAGAGCTGTTAGGAGGATCCAGATGGGCATGTTTGTGATTAGCTATAGACATGTCTACCTGGGAAGCTAAATTGTAATCAGAAATTTGGTTGATGCTGAAGTTTGGTGGGGCTCCTGATGTGGTGTGACGTGACTGCCTTCCTGGATAGGACACTATGGCCTCAGTCCAGCTGCCTTTCTCCCGCCCCGTTAGATGAGCGTTGCTAATCTTACTTTTTTTGTGTGTGGGCGGCGGGGGGGACCTTTCTTGATGAGAAGCTATCTCCCTCCCTCCTTTAACAGTGTTCGTTCCATCGATTAGGCTGCATGTTATCTGCTGTCACCCATGTAAGCTTTTTGTAGCATTTGACTGCTTGAGGCTGTCTCACTGTGCCCTATTCGTGGTTTGGTGGCATGTTGGAACTGCAGTGTTCGAATCAGGGTGGGGGGCCTTGAGCTAGTCACACTCTGGTGTAAGGGACATACTTCTACTGTGAAGACCTCTCAAGCTTTTTGCCTAAAAGTTTAGGGTGAGAAACAGAAAATATTGTAGGGTTAAAACATAGCGGGGGGCGGTCACTCACACTTCTCTAAGTGAGTGGGAATGCTATGGGGCAAAACAGTTACATGCGCACATTCTAGCCATGGTTACTATGTGCCCCAGGTGCTATTATTGTCTCCACTTCAGATAAGAAAACTGAGACACAGAGAGCTTAAGTAATATTAATTTGCCCAGAGACCCCCGGCTAGAAGTGGCAGAGCCATGATGGCGCCCAGGCAACCAGCATGCTTCACCAGCAAGCCCAGCATCTCCTTACCTCTGACCGTGATGGGTCCAAGGGCCGCAATGGCTGAGATAAAGTTGATACCAAAGTTATGATTTTTAAGAATAGGCATAGATGGCTTGCTCTTTATGTAAACGTAAGTAGTTCGTACTCTTGTATTATCGGTATTACTTTATACAGCCGTCCACTTGTTAGGTATGGTCTTTCAGTTGTATTTTAGGAGGGAGCAGGGGAGAGGGCATGGAGTAGGCCATCCCCAGCCCCGTGAGGTGACTTCAGGGAGGTGTTGCTCAGGCCTAAGCCAAGCTGAGTCATAAGAGCCCCTTCCAGAAAGAAAAGGCCACTTCAGTGCTAAGATGAAGCAGGAGGATGAAACTCTCACAGGGATTTATAAGCTACTGAAGCTTCCAGTAAATTCAGAGGGGGAGGCAACCAGCACTTCGTGCTCGATGTAGTATCAGTGCCACAGTTCACAGCCTGTCCTCCTGTCACCTTGCCTAATACTCTTTGCTGTCTCCGGGGGAAGTGGAAAAATTGGAAAGATGGGGAACTAAGTGACTAAGCTGGGGCTATTGAAGGCACAAAACTTTTAAGGTAGGAGGAAACCAGTAGTGAAAGAGAACACAGCCTTTGCCGACTCAATTGTGCTTAGGGCTGACCCTGCTCTCTCTCCTGCCCCATCCACAGGCTGCAACAGTGTCGTCCAGCTCTTCGGGTCCCAATGGTCAGGGCAGGGGGTTAACTTCCAGACATGTTTAATCGTCCAGGCAGTCAATATTTGGGAGTCTGTGATGGGCTGTGCACTGGGCGGAAGCTGCAAAAGAATGGGAGGACAACTGCATGCTGAAGTGAGGCCAGTGACAATGGAAACTGAGAGCCCTCCCAGAGCTGTACATACAGGTGTCACAAGGTTACAGAGTGACAGCACTTTCCTTTCAGGGAAATGAAATGAAATGAAATGGTAGGGGAGAGTTCTCAGCCTACACAGAGCTTTCTTACCACCCTCTCTCCCCCGCTGTCTTGCAGCACTGGCCACCGTGCCGAGGGACCCTGGCAGGGAGTGCATCGACCAGCCAGAGCTGGCCAACTGTGATTTGATCCTGCAGGCCCGGCTCTGCGGCAATGAGTACTACTCCAGCTTCTGCTGTGCCAGCTGTTCCCGGGTCTAGCCTCCTGCTCAGCCCATCTGGCAGCAAGGATACAACTCACAGGGCTGGGAGAAGGGAAGACAGGCTCTCGGTCTCCCCTGTCTGGCTGGCAAAGGGAGTTCTCCTCCGGGGACACTGGCCTCTTCAAAGCTGCTCCAGCAGCTAAGCGCCAGCGGCAGCCTCCCTCTGTAGTCCCAGCAGTGTTTGCTTCTCTGACGTACCACAAGCGCCTGCTGAGTTGTCAAGAAGAAGCATCTCCTTCACTTTACAACTTCCCTCTAAAATTTGTTACACAGGATCAGTTCACTGTGTTTTAAAGAAAGCCACCAGGGTTCTCACTTCATTTAAAGCTGTGTGGGGAGGTGTGTAATGACCTCAAAGTTAATACCTATCTTCTACGGGCACACTAACTCCTGTTGTGTCAGGGAAGCATACTTTGATAGAACTAGGTCTCATCTGGGGTCCAAACAGCGGTTCATTGCTCTAGCCTCTCACGCCCTTCTAGGTAGTAGAGCAACCAGCTTCAAATCCCATCTGTGCATATGGCCATTAACAGCATGATGTTTGTGAAAACTGTCGACGAAGTGGAATGTAAATGAAAGGCTCAGTATAGGGATTTGGGATGAAAGAGCAGCCACTGCATCATTATCTGAGTATGAAAGAACTAGAAAAGCTCCTTCCTTTCATCAAGAGGCTGGAGCCTTCCTCCCGAGGTGGACATGCAAAGCCAAGCCGTGAGGATCATCTCACACCTGCAGGGAGCAGGTGGGCCTGTTCGGTGCAGTGACCAACAAGGAGCCTCTCCTCCTCAAGCCAGTATGTCTGATGCAAAATACTTGCTGCCAGATAAAAAGCAGACTGTTGGGCTTCCCTGGCGGAGCAGTGGTTAAGGATCCACCTGCCAATGCAGGGGACGTGGGTCTGAGCCCTGGTCCAGGAAGATCCCACATGCTGCAGAGCAACTAAGCCCGCGAGCCACAACTACTGAAGCCCGTGTGCCTAGAGCCCGTGCTCCACGACAAGAGAAGCCACCACAATGAGAAGCCCGCGCACCGCAACAAGGAGTAGCCCCCGCTCGCTGCAACTAGAGAAAGCCTGTGTTGCAGCAACAAAGATCCGACTCAGCCAAAAATAAATAAGTAAATAAAACAAAAACACTATTATAAAAAACAGCACCAGCAGGATTGGGGGGGGGACCAATGGAGTGGAGGGCGATGCAATACAGGGAACTGGTTTCAGAAATGGTTTGAGTTGGAAGAGGTCATTCTTCCTCTCTTGGAGCCTCTTAATTCCTTGCTGCTAAATCAAGAGGCCTGGTTTCACTGAGTTTCCGAGTTTCTTTCCACTTTAACCTTCTACACATCCTCCAGAGGACTGGCTGGGCCTAGTAACAGAGGTTATTCTGGGGCACAAGAAAGACAGGCATTACAGGGAAAGGTGACTTTTTTATTACCAGCACACTAGCTGGAAAAGACAAACAGCTGCATCATGGGTGAGTGATACCTCTTCTTGGTCTACCTCTCATTCAACAAAAGAAATGTGGTGGCACAGGTCTTTTTTTCTTTTCATTTAAAAAAAAATATTGAGGTGCATCCCTTTCCCTAATCATGGCTGGTTTTGCTGTAGAAACTGGAAAATAAGGGCTACCTTCTTGGACTCCCCCGTTCTTTAGTTAAACTAGTATTTGGCAAATTTGTGACACACTTCAGAAGGTAAGTTTGAGGTAGGTTAGTTCTTGGAACTAGTCACAGAGTAGTGGGGTAAGGTTAGAGGTGAGAGTAAAACTCAATCTAGACCGGTGGCTCTCAACCTTCTTCCATACTGGGAACTTTTTAAAAAACTGAACCTGGGGTTCTGCTCTCCAGAGATTTTGATTTAATTGGTCTGGAGTATGGGCCAGGCATGAGGATTTTAAAGTCTCCCAGATGATTCTAATACGCATTCAAAGTTGGAAATCACTGCTCAGCCCGACTTCTCAGAATGTGAGTCTCGTTAAAACGCAGATTCCGATTACTAGGTCTGGGGCCGGCTGAGGTTCTGCAGCTCTAACCAGCTGCCAGGTTGAAGTCTGCACTTTGAGCAAAAAGAATCTGACATCAGAGATGTGCTTAGGAACAACTGAAGCCTAAAGTGTGGATACAAATATGAATTTTAAGAATATACTAGTCCCAGTGAAAGATTTTCTAGCCATCAACCTAGAAATCTGTGGTGGCAGTAGAATGGAGAGAGGACAAGACCAAAAAGAACCAAAACTCACTTGCTAATAAAGGGGAAAGAATAGCCCTTCATGGCCAAAAGCTTCTACCACGAACATTTATTTCTGTTAAAGCAGATTATAAATTTTCATCAGTACAAATATATATAACTTACATTTGATTGTAAGGCCGACGTTCAAAAGTAAAAATGAGATGGGATCTCACGTTGTTACCAGAGGTCAAGTGGCTGCAACTGGCAAATGGGATGTTCTGCTCACTGGGAGGGAGAGGGATGGACACACACACCCCCACATGCACACGCAGTGCTAATAAAACTAGAACCTCCATCCCCACAAAACTCGTGGGAACAAAACTTAAAGGACAAAGCAAAACCCACCAAGACCTACATGACAAACCAACACAGTAACCTGTGTTCCTGTCTATGGATATGATTATGTCATTGTCACCTTAGTGTTAAAGTAAAGGATTAACATAAGGAAACTGCAGCAATATATAGAAGAAAATACATATTCTCTATTTAGATTGATTCCATTAAAATAATGACATTAGAATTTCTTTATAGGTTTAAAACCAGGACAATACTGCTCACTCTTTATTTAAAACTACAACCTAGTTGACTATATTGGTCATAAGCATGATTGTTGTTGCAATGTGCTACTTACAGTAAATGATACCAAGTAAGCTAGGGATCCCGTCTGCAACTTCCAACCCTTCCTCTTTTTACTTCAATAGGCATAATGATAAATCAATCTTATGTACAATTTCTTACAGCTAACCCTTTACCTTTGGCAAGATTACTTACAACTCATACAACTTTAATAGTGAGAACTATTTAAAATATTCTAAATGCATAAAAATAAAGATTTTGGCTTTTTGATATATATTTATAGTATTTATTCTTACTCAAAATGGAAGCTCAACTTTACCCCTAAAATATAGCTCTGCTGGGCGGCTCCTGATGTGCCCTCCTGGGAATTCTGGCAGCACGGCCTGCCTCTTGTCCCCAGCCCAAGCACAGGCCACCCTGTTTTTGATCTTTAAGACAGGCCAGTACTGAGAGAGGAGGCAGGTGAATGGCCTGAAAAACAAAGGGAGATCGTTTTGTTTCCCAACGGCCTGAAAAACAAAGGGAGATCGTTTTGCTTCCCATTGTGTTTTCTATTCCAGTAAATGTGCTTTGAATACAGGTTCCTGTTCAGATACTTCTGCCTCTCTGTTGCCAGAGATTTGTGAGGGGCTGAGGGAGGAAGAGGGGGGCAGAGGGTAACATTTCCTTAAATTCTTTAGTCTAACTGCAAGACAGCTCTTCTCTAGGAATGGTTTTCTCCACTTTTTTCAATCACCCCTTCAGCACTCTATGCCTGGACATGCTCCTGGGGACCTTTGGGATTAGTGAAAAGCGTACTGGTTGGGAACACAAAGTCCCCTTTGCTCCTTTGACCTCCACCCTCCGCCCTTGCCTAAGTACAGACAAAATACGTAAACCATAAGGACTGCTTAAAGTTCAATTTCAAAAGTCTTCTGTAAGTCACTGGAGAAAGGGTTGGTGGGGGAGGGGTTAGTACGCTGCTTGGACTTGCTTTCTAATGCGGCCCACTGGGCTTCGAAAGGATCCACTGGGCAGGTGCCTGCAGGAACCTCTGTGTGCTTGTCTCCTGAGGCCAACCTGCCATCGTCTACACCATTGAAAGCTGCAGAACCGTTGAGGTGCTGAGCAGGAGGCTTAAAGAAGGGACTGGCAGTAGCACTGCTTGTCTCATACTGAGGGAATGTCTGCTGCTTGACCAGGTTGGGAGACTGATGGGGTTGGGCAGCCTGAGGGTGGCCTGCAGTGCCAAACACGTTGGCAACCATCTGGGAGGGAGTGATGCCCACCACAGGCACATTAGGGGCTGGATAGGTCATCCCGTTAGCCACAGGATAGGACTGGGCAGGGACAAAGGCTGGCTGCAGGGGTGGGACCACACCCACTGGCACAGGCTGAGAGGTGAGGAATGCATTTCCTTGGAAAGGTGGCGCTGGCTGGGAGATGGCACTGGGTGGAGGAGGTTGGAGAACTGGCTGCAGAGGGGCAGCTGAGGCCTGGGGCTGCTGAGCCCGGACGCACTTGGACACCTCTTCCAACCAGCGGTCAGCCTCAGAGGGAGTGCGTCTGTGACCAGCCTGGAAGAGACCTGGAGAGACAGCACCAGAAGATTGACCCCACTCGGTCCCTGGAACCAACAAGAGGAAGAGAGGAGAGAATCAGAATTATTAGGGGCTTCTTTCTTCACTGGATAATCTTGGCTATTTGAATGAGCCTAACGTAGAACAAGCCCCCCAGTGGGATATTCTGTGGTTTTGGTAGGTGGGAGGAAAGTCTCTATTACCAGGTTTTGTGGTAGGACAGGGAGAACCCATGAGACCATGTGGCTACCTCAGCCACACTGAGGAGCTGCTAGATATGGCTCAACTGCATCGAACCAAGGCTGCTGGCTGGCATCAGAACCCATCCCCACTGTTGCTGTGGCCTGCACATACTCTAAAGGGCCCGAGGTAATTTACCTTCTGCTCTAGCAGAATGAAAAGAAAATAACCAGCGACTTGGTGCCGTACTTTGTGGCCCCTTCCTAGCTTCCAGACATATGTTGTCTTCCTGGTGAACTGCCTTTAATGTTATTAAATTTTTTTTAAATGTTCATTACAGAAAAACTAGAAAGTATAGAAAAGCAAATATAAGGTGCTTTTTGCAGCCTTTTTTGTAGGCCTGCCATTGTAAGAGGCAGAGTCGTCTCTTCCTACAGGCATGGCCAAGGATCTGCATCCAGGGATAGGCTCTCTGGAGGTGGGGCCCAGGAATCTGGACATTATGGAGCTCTATGGGTGGTTCTATAGTCCTAAGAGCTATCAACCTAACCTCTTTAGTTCCTCTCTGAAGGAACCATCCTTTCTTTCCTTCTTTTTTTAACTGGAGTACTGTTGCTTTACAGTGCTGTGTCATTTTCTGCTGTACAGCAAAGTGAATCAGCCATACGTATACATGTATCCCCTCTTTTTTGGATTTCCTTCCCCTTTAGGTCACCACAGAGCACTGAGTAGAGCTCCCTGTGCTATATGGTAGGTTCTCATTAGTTACTGACTTTATACATAGTAGTAAATATGTGTCAATCCCTATCTCCCCATTCATCCCCTTGCCCCCTTGGTATCCATATGTTTGTTCTCTATGTCTGTGACACCATCCTTTCTTAGTAGTAGTTTATTTCCAAGAGGGAACATACTTTTCCTAAAAGGACTCCTCCCTGGTT
Source organism: Phocoena phocoena (assembly GCF_963924675.1). Lineage (NCBI taxonomy): Eukaryota > Metazoa > Chordata > Mammalia > Artiodactyla > Phocoenidae > Phocoena > Phocoena phocoena. The sequence continues at coordinate 28,775,810 of NC_089220.1, read as the reverse complement.
CCCACTCAGCTAAATGGCTGATTTTTGAACAAGGGTCACTTATCTGATCCCAGAATCCTCACCATCATCTGTGGTCACCTTACCCGAATGTGTGGCTGCAATTCCCTTGTTAGCAGCATCAGGGGCATAGGCCCAAGGGTTGGTTTCACGCACAGGCATTGCTACGGGTGCTAGAGCAGTATGGGCTGGCTTAGCAGCAAGCACATGGAAGGCTGAGTCAGTGCCATTAGCTACAATGGGAGCAGACAACACCAATGTAGTTAAATTCATGCAAGGTGTACAGGTGGCCCCTTGGAGCTGGGTCAGTCAGGCCAATGTGCAATACTGGTGGAACAGATAAAACAGAAAAGTTGGTGTTGGGATAACCATGCCATTTGCAATGGATACACAAACCTTTTGGCAAAGAGGGAATTAGAGGATGTAATTAAAATGGGTGTACTGATAAAGTTGTATGACTCTTTTAGGAAAATATGTGTATGGAGAGAGAGGAAATGAAGACTAGAAAAACAATTTCAAATTAAGTTGAACAGAGCTGCTTTGTATTACAAGCAGGAAAAAGTCTATTCTAAGATACAGCTTAGCCTTCGGCATAATGATATAAAGTATTTTCTTCTCCTACCACTATTCCAAAAGATCAAATTATGCCAACAATAACAACAATGGTTAAATACAGTAAGTCCTTATTATGTGCTAGGCACTAAGCTATGTGCATCACCTCAATTCTCTCAAAACCTCCATATCACAGATGAGAAAAAGCAAACTTGGTATTTCATATGCTTAATAATTTTTAAATGTGTTACAGAATTAATTTCATCTTTTTTAAAGGTTTTTTTCCCCTCAGTAATGTTTGTAATATCTCAAGGCACCTACTGTTCTTTCCTGTCTCCCTTTACTAAAATCTCCTAACCCGTGCTCCTTTACTCCAGACATCTACTCCATCACTTTCTATTCCTTAGCCTAGCTCTCTATATTTCATATGGAACAGACAAGTAGGCACCTTCTCCTGCCCTACACCAATCAGTCCCTCTTTAAGACTCAGCAACTATGCTTATGGCATTGGTATGATTTACCCAGGGCTTGCCTAAAAGACTAGCTTATCCACACACTGAGATTCCCTTAAAGGCAGGGAAAGGACTATATTCTATTCAGTTTTGTATACCCACTGCCCTGTAAATAGGCATAGAGTAAGTAGAATGTAACAGGAAGTATATTCAGAAAGACCTGGGTTTAAATCCTGGCTGTGTGATTTGGGCAATTTACTTAACCTCTGTGAGCCTCATTTTCCTTATCTGTGATGCCTACCTCAAAGGGTTGTTGTGAGGATTAAATGAGATGAAAAAATGTATGTCCTTACCATGATGTATGTGGTAGACACTGTGCTAAGTGCCCAATAAATTGTGCCTATTATTATTGGTAGTATAAATATTTGTTAGATGAAATGAAAAGCCACTTGGTGCATATGACTATTAAGGGTTTTTTTTTTAAAGAGACTCCCTCCTAGAGGAAAAGCATGTTGTAGCTTTTCAATAAGAGCAGGCAAAAAACGTCTCCACAGAAAAACTTTTTCTGAGCTCTCTCCCAAAAGAAATGAAGAAAGATCAATTACAGGAGCTCAAATTCTAAAAGTCTGTAATTTAAGTTATATAGACTCTTTGCTGACCTTTGAGTCAAAACCAACTATTAATTCAGTATCTCTGAAAACAACAACTTTTACTAATTCTTCAATGCCACAAAGGCTAATTTTAGGATACTTGTTATGGAAAATGAAATGAACTGAAGTACCTTTTTCTTTATGGGCCTCTTGTGACAGGGTACAGACTAGATGGGTCCAGTCTTGGCACCACTGATAATTTGGGCCAGATTGTTCTTTGTTGTGAGGGTGGCTATTCAGTGTGGCAGTAAACAACACTGAAGGATGTTTACTGCCATCCCTGGCCTCTACCAGGATGTCAACAGTAAGCACCTGCTACCATATTGTGAAACCCAAAAACTGTCTCCAGATAATGGATACCGAATTTTCCCTGAGGGGTCAAAATCACCCCAGGTTGAGAACCACTGTGCTAAAGAAAGCACAAGGCTAGAACCAACTCTGATGACTGCTGTTTCTGGAGAAATGGCTGGATACTCTGACTCTTAACAGTTAAGTAGCAAATAAAGCAGTGGGTTGGGACTATAGATGCTCCTGATAGAATGGGATGAAAGACAGGTAGGTACGTGCAAAATGACAAATGCAGACATCTCAGGAAACAGGAAGGTGAACAAAGCACAAAGACACTGTCAAATAGGGAAATTTAACGATTCCGAGATAATATCAAACAGGGAAATTAGTGGGTATGACCAGGTCTTGGGAAGCTCAGAATGCCAACTTACAGTTAGTGAGCAGTGTCTTATATAAAAGAACTAGTTTCAAAGAGAACAGGTGAGCAGGCTAAGTGGGCACCAACCTTGAAAGGCAGGAGACTGTGGTGCCACCACTGTCACTGGTTTGGTCATTGGGGCGGATGAAAAGGGATCCTCGGAGGGTGTGCTGAAGGCATTGGTGATCTGTGAGCACAGGGAGCTGATACTCTCCGCTTCCCCTTCTACCTCTGGCACTGCAAGACAAACAGAAGATGGCTCCAGACAGAAAAATGGAATGATCTTGAAACAGAACAGTATCACACAAGGTGGCATTTTACACTGAACCTTTTATTTGTGGAAGGAAAAGACTCAACTGTCAGGTGGGGATATAAAAGCGGCTTCAAAAAATTTCCTGACCTATTCACTGGCTTTTCACATGAGAAGGTATAAAATGATAACAATTCCTGTACTAGGGTCTATCTTCCTCCCTTGCAAATCCCCAGATTTCCTTATTTCCTCTCCTGTGTGACACTGTTGAGAACTTGCTGTTCTCTTTTTGTGCCAAGATGTCCAGTCAGTAAGATCAACCTGTTTGTCTTCCGACCAGGTCCCAAGGCTGTGGTCTGAGTTAAGATCTGCAACCCTCCAGTGACTCTTGTCAAAAAATGGGTTAAAGTCAGGCGCACCAGTGGGTGCTCAGTCCTTTTCTCTGTAATAAACTACGACAATGTGATCACTCTCATTCTTCTCCAAAGTACCAAGTACATGAGCTGTGATAACATGAAAAAGTGAACTGAGGTCCAGGACTCCAGAGGCTTTGTTCTTAATATTGACTCTAGGGGGCTTCCCTGGTGGCGCAGTGGTTAAGAATCCGCCTGCCAACGCAGGGGACACGGATTCGAGCCCTGGTCTGGGAAGATCCCACATGCCATGGAGCAACTAAGCCTGTGCACCACAACTACTGAACCTGCGCTCTAGAGCCCCTGGGCCACATCTACTGAACCCGTGTACCACAACTACTGAAGCCCATGCACCTAGAGCCCATGCTCTGCGACAAGAGAAGCCACCACAATGACAGGCCTGCGCACTTCAACAAAGAGTAGCCCCTGCTTGCCGCAACTAGAGAAAGCCCGCATGCAGCAATGAAGACCCAACACAGCCAAAAATAAACAAACAAACAAAACAGAACAAAACAAAAAAATTGACACTGGGATACTTCTGTGTCACAGAGGAAGCTAATTGTATGTGCTGAACCTCTGTTTGCTCAACTGTGGAAAGAGAATAATCGGTTTTTTTCCCCATCTGCTCCAGAGGGAGACTGAAAATGAGGTACCTGAAGCATCTGGAGTTTCAGTTTCTACAGGAGTTGAGAGGTGAAAAGACCCTCAGTAACCATCTAGTTTAACTGTTCTTTAGGCTGAGTTTTATCCATCAAAGAACTTAACTCTCTGTACTTTTGTACCACCAGCAGTGGGAGTGCCCTATTGAGACAGAGCTTCCTCAGATTCTGTTATAGCACCAGCTCAACATGTCTCAGAGTGAAGTAAAATAGGGCCCAATAAAAGCACTGACCAGATCTGACACTTTAGCTCCGGATCTTATGATGAGGATAGAGCTACCAGGGCTGGCTCAGCTGTACACAGGCCACACAAAGGCCTGTGTGGCAGTTCTGAAAGGTAATGAATATGTGTGAGCAATCCCACTGTCTCTGATGAACAACAGATCTTAGATTTATACAGGAGACCCGTTTAGAGTTTCCTCCCTATGGAGCCAACCAGCCACAAGGACATTGAGAACTTATCCATTTCTTCTGGTACATCTGACAGTAATGCTATTTAACTGGATGTGTTTCCAAAGCCTTTTAAATTAATTCCCTGCTGGGTCCCAAATGGCAGAATAAGAATGGAAACTTGAGACCCTTGATGTTTGGAAGCAGGTACACTTTCATCAGGACAAATCACAAACCTTGTAGCTCAGGCTGGGAATTCCCATCATGGCTCTGTTACCTATTTGTTGAAGAGAAATGAATGACTCACATCCCTCTCCATGAATCTCCATTTTCTTCCAATGGGAAATGATACAAGATATGTAACCACCAACCAGCCTCAGAAAGAGGGGTGGCTAGTTTGATGGGATCAGTGACTCCACGGGAAGTGATGGTAACGCTTCAGTGCCAGAGCACCCAGTAAGTTAGGTGGATGCTGCATTACCTGCATTTTTTATGGGGAAATCAGTCTTCCTCTGCATAGTGGAAGGCAACTCGTTGATGCGCAGGGATAGCTGGCGTTTAAAGGGTGACATCTTCTGGCTAAGAGCAGGAAATCCTCGGAAAGAGCCTTGGCGAGCAAGTTGTTCAATTGGTGCGTGCCGGCGTGGGATGGCGTGAGGATTGTTCATCTCCAGAGAGGCAGTAGCATCCGAAGTGGGAGAGGTGGGAGAGGATGGGGATGGGGCAGTGTTGCCAGGGGCCACTGATGAACCAACAACTGTCTTATCTGTTTCAGCTCAAGAAAGTCAAGAGAAAGAGGACCTTAGCAATGTCTTCAAATAATTTGAGCTTATATTGCTGAGGAACTCAAAAACTCTTCTAGGTCTTTTTACCCATCTCCTTCACCATGTCTCTTAAAGGACAGGTTAGAAGTGGGGCTCAGATCTCCTATTTTTCAGACAAATAAAACGTTTAGTAATCTACTACATGTCACATGGTATATCTACTAAGACAAAAATATTAGATCTTTTATTCCCATGCAGTGATTAAGACTCTGAACAAGATTAAACAAAACAAAACAAAACTACCTATGAACTCCTAGCAAAAGGTCCTTTAAAGAATGATGGTTCACAGTGTTCAATATTTGTTTGCTTTTTTGTTTGGGGGAGAGGATTTAGGAGTGGCAGAGTCAGAAAGGTCTAAATAAGCGTAAGTTTGATTAGATGTTAAAGAATGTCATAAAGCAGACATGGACATTAGGCATTTGTGGCTCATTTGAATAAAAGCATACAGAAGTAAAATTTTAAATTGGAGTAAACATAAATACAAGACTGTTTCCATGTGAGTACCCACTGTGTCCCATTCTGACTGTGGTAAGTCTCTACTCCCCTCCCCTCACAATCCTCTGTAGATGCTAGGACTCAACCATTTTGGCAGTTGCTGTGTGTATCAAAAAGTATTCTTCGGTGGTGTTAAAGAACATGCATCCAGTCTGAAAATCACTGAAGCATACTAAATAACAGGTATACATACTACATTTTCTAATTAAAATGGCATGGTGTTTCTTTATTCTTTGGTATCCTGGCACAAATATTTATAAGAAATGAAAAAAAAATCACAATCAATAATTTAATTTCAAATAAAAGTATGTATCCTTTTTTTGGCTTAAAAATTAGAGCTGTTTGGGTCAGTATTAATGAAGTTACCTAAAATGGCTGGTTTAGAATTGAAAGAATATAGTTAAAAAATTAGCAAAATTATATTTATATTTAAACCGAACTGTTTAATTCCAAAATATTCCTTGTTGGTTTCAGCCCTAGTTATACACAAGAATGCAAAGCATTCTCCCTAAGCCCTCTCACTCAGTTCTAAAACACACTTGACTCAACAGCCTCCTGAGTGACTTGAACGCTTGTACAGGCATTTCTGCTATGCTGCTATGGGCACCTGAAAAAAAAACACATTCTGCAAAACCACACACTAAAATTAATGGGGCTATGGAAGAAAGATGGGCCAGCATCTCAAAATCTGTGGACTTTTTTCACAAAAGCACTAAAACAACAGTAATAATCTAATAAGAAGAGTATCACCGAGAAATTTCTGCCTGCATTTATACCCAGCATCACCATCAGTGGGTCCTCTGCAGCCTAAACCTGGGACTTGTACTTCTTCCTTTAAAATGTAGGTCCTTGATAGCATTTGCTTCTCACAGACATCAGATGCATCAGAATTTAAAAATCTGTTCGAGGATGCAGGTTTTCCCAATTTTGTTTTTGAATGTCTTTGCGGCTTCTTCAACTGCACTCTCAGCTTCCCCGGTAGTTTAACATAATGGGAAGAGTAAACACTCTGAAGCCACTAAACAAGCCACTCTAAAGGAAAGGACTCTGTTTAGATTTTTAGCTTTGTTCTTAAGGTCTTCATATATTGCTAAGAGTTCTCCTTGACTGAAAAAGCTTGCCCCGATAGCTTCCAAATATTAACCTGTTGGGAAAAACTGTTTAAATAAACACACATTGTAGTAGAACAGATTGTACCTTTCTTAGCATCTTGGATTTGTTTCATAATCTCCTCTCTTTCTGCTTGCTCAGTGGCTGTCGTGACACGGAATGATCCTTCTCTTGTGAAAGTGGTCCGACTGGCATCAAAAGTAGCAGTCACTCCACATTCCTTCTCCCGCTTCTGCTTACGTTCTAAACAGGCTGCAAAAGCACAGCCCACTGCGTGGCTCAGCCTTTCACCCTGTATGTAACAGAAGGTTTAAAAAACTTTTTTAGAGTTATGGTGTCAAAAATTACACATTAGCTTGGACCACAAAATAAGTCTGTTTCCACACAGGCAAAATATTAGGAACTCCAGCTTAAAATCAGATTTTAGTATATTAATACGCCAAATTAATCTAAATGAATTATTACCTTAGGTAATGCTTACGATCCTTTACTGTAGTAGGCATTGGGTAAAGCGACCATCGGTAAGCGGTGTTTTCTGAGCAGCCACCAATACTTCCTTATTAGTCAGGTCCCTCTGTCACTCACATTAACTGTGGTCACCAGCTTAGAAGACACTGCTCAAGGTTCCAAGCCCTAAGTCTTGACACACAAACCTCTATTTGCCGTTTAGGGGAATAGTAGGAATATTTACCAAGCATTTCTAAGAAACCACTGGAAAGGCAGGGCAAATTTCAGAGCTTAAATATACTATCAACATGTCTAGGAACAAAAGGCGCAAACTTAAAACTTCAGATAAATAAATACAACTGCAGCGATGAGAAGCAATCAGGCAAAGGAAAGCTTAGCTTTCTCAGTCTTTCTGAATGCTCCTCCCCTGCCCCATCTGGGCCCTCAGTGCTTGTAGGCTCTCTCCCATAACTTCCCTATCTTCTTCTAGCTCTCTCAAACCCCAACTCTACCTCCCAACCACACACAGGCAAAAGTAAAAGCATGTTTTCACCCACACTTTCTACTTATAAAGGAATTAAACAGATAAACCTGAATTTTTTGTGTGTGGGAGGGGAGGAAGGCTTATGTAAACTAAATATTGTTTTAAAGATACACTGGATTACCTAGAGTAAATTTAATAGATTTGGTGGGTTACTTTTTACCAGGGTTATCTGTATTTTAAACTATATCCCTAATTGTGGAATGAAAAAGTTAGGGATGATATAATAACTGTTGGCGTCTTTAAACAGCGAGAAGAAAATCTGAGAACAGGGAAATCTTTGTGGAGTTTCCAAAATCATACAATGTAAGCGGCTGCTCCTACATATTGCTCTGAGTAAGTAATTTCACTGCATTTTATATGCCAGTATCAGATATCATAAGGGGAGGTAAATGTCTGAAATGCTTTTGTCCCTAAGATTTCACATGACTGTAAACTGTAAGATCTCACGTGACTGCTTATTTAAAGACTGACAGACTCACCCTTTATGAATCTGCGTGAGCTTCTATCTAACTTCCTAGTAGGATGATACAAGGGTAGGCATTGAAGGGTGAAATAGGAGAGAGGACCGAAAGAATTTTAGAACCGTGTGCGTTTGAACACAGCTCTATTACAAGGACAGAACTATAGGCCAAGGAAACTTATTATTTCTGCGAGGCCTTATGGCAGAAGTTCTTGAAGTGGAGCAGTTACCATGGGCCAGACCCTATGCTATAAGTGTTTATACTTGTTACCAAATTTAGTCCCCACAACTGTAATCTCCATCTTATAGAAGTGGATACTAAGACTTAGAAAATGTTAAATAACCTGCCCCAAATCCCACAGCTAGTAAGAACCAGAAAGAGGAACTGAACCCATATCTGATTCAGAGCTTGAGCTCCTAATATTTGTTTATACAACTGCTTTTTAAAAAGTTTTTGGTCAATATTAGAATATGGCCACCACTTCCCTTCCAGGTTAAACCTTAGCAAGAGTTCATCGAGTTGTAGTCATGAATGGCTACAACTGCCTTATTCTGTCTGGATGTTTAAAAACTCAAATATTACACACTCAACGCTATATTATAATGAAGATCATCATCATATAAGAGACTTGTCTTTCATATCAGAATTTTCGGTAATTTAGATGAAGAATGATAGATTCAATTATTCCCTACTTTTTAAAATTAATTTTATTTTATTTATTTTTGGCTGCATTGTGTCTTCGTTGCTGCACACGGGCTTTTTCTAGTTGTGGCAAGCAGGGGCCACTCTTCATGGAGGTGCACAGGCTTCTCATTGTGGCGGCTTCTCTTGTTGCAGAGCACGGGCTCTAGGCGCGTGGGCTCAGTAGTTGTGGCTCGCAGGCTCTATAGCGCAGGCTCAGTAGTTGTGGCACATGGGCTTAGCTGTTCCGTGGCATGTGGGACCTTCCTGGACCAGGGCTTGAATCCGTGTCCCCTGCATTGGCAGGCAGATTCTTAACCACTGCGCCACCAGGGAAGTCCCTATCCTCTACTTTTAAACAAAACCAAAATTTCTACTATGTAGCAATTTCTAGCATAGTTCACTGTACCATAATTTAGTATTTCTATTTTTTAATTGAAAATATACTCCCACTCAGTTCTTGTGGTAGAGTCACTTTGTAAATGAATTTATAAGCGCCTTTCAAATGCCAATATCTTCTACCCAGATGAATCAGCAAACAAATGCATGTAAGGATCTTGAAAATAGTTCTAATAATGAAAAGTTTCAAATAAAGTTTAGCAGCCACCATCACCAGAGAACTTTTACTTTCCTTTAATGACCTTGGATCTCAGCCAATCATCTTGCTCTGTAAGTGGTAGGGTTATACCAAGAGTGTGAATTACTTGAATAAAAGGAGTGAAAGCAGGCTAGTTTAGGCACTTCCAAGTGCTGTAACAGCACGTACTTGATAAAAATGTAGTGGATACGGTATTTGTTTTTCTCTTTCTGACTTACTTCACTCTGTATGACAGACTCTAGGTCCATCTATCTCACTACAAATAACTCAATTTCGTTTCTTTTTATGGCTGAGTAATACTCCATTGTATATATGTGGCACATCTTTATCCATTCATCTGTTGATGGACACTTAGATTGCTTCCATGTCCTGGCTATTGTAAATAGAGCTGCAATGAACATTTTGGTACATGACTCTTTTTGAATTATGGTTTTCTCAGGGTATATGCCCATACCATACGCTAACACATATATATGGAATCTAAGGAGAAAAAAAAAACCAAAAAAGGTCATGAAGAACCTAGGGGCAAGATGGGAATAAAGACACAGACCTACTAGAGAATGGACTTGAGGATATGGGGAGGGGGAAGGGTAAGCTGTGACAAAGTGAGAGAGTGGCATGGACATATATACCCTAACAAATGTTAAATAGATAGCTAGTGGGAAGCAGCCGCATAGCACAGGGAGATCAGCTTGGTGCTTTGTGACCACCTAGAGGGGTGGGATAGGGAGGGTGGGAGGGAGGGAGATGCAAGAGGGAAGAGAGATGGGAACATATGTATAACTGATTCACTTTGCTATAAAGCAGAAACTAACACACCATTGTAAAGCAATTATACTCCAATAAAGATGTAAAAAAAAAAAAAAAAATGTAGTGGAAACTGTTTGGCTGAGCCAACCCAGAAGGAGCTTGGTGACTGAGGCTAGTCATGATGAAATCCATGCTATTGGACTCACCGTGTCCTTGACAGCCATGAAGCAGTGACAGATCCAGCGCCGAGTTGTGCCATCACGACATATGTAAGAGAAGGCCCTATCAAAGTTCCTATCTGGGGCACAGAAAGAAACTTTTTCTATTGTCTGGTCAACTATGAGGTCCTGGAAAAAAGGAAAACACAAAGGAATAGAGGACTTATGAGGTTAATCAAGTTTCTCAGAAGAAACACAGGATGTTCATTTCACAACACAGAATCTCTACATCTAATGCATCAAGGCTATAGAATAGCTGGATCTGAGCCAGAAGTCTGAATACTAAGACTTTGACCTAGGAGAAATCCCAAGAGGCACTTTCCCCAGATGCCTCCCTCACTTCATCTTCATATATATAATATATGCCTGCTGATTCTAGTTTTATGATGGTAAATTCCATGTTCAATTTTACAATATATGTAATCAATTTAATCCAATTTCCATATAACTTACATTCAAATAACATCATTTCCAGAACAGCTCTATGTATTTATTAACTTACTGATTATTTCATTTTGAGTATGACTCTCTATGTTTATATACTTGCTGAATGACATCATATACACATAGTATAAACATTGCACAAAATGTTTTTTAAAATCTTGACACTCTTTGGCTCTTCTGTGTGATATTCCAGTCACCTAAAATCCCTAGATGCTGAGATGGGGGATGTAAGTGCTAAAACATGCAAACAAAATGGCTTTTATACAGCATAACTATGAGAATTCCTATTGCTCCACAAACTTGCCAGTCAATTCTTTAAAGTTCTGCAATACTGGTGGCTCATTATAATTTTATTTTGCATAACCCTGATTACTATGAATTTCCTCTTCAGCAAAGTAATTCAAGTCTTTTGGATTATCTGTCATTTTTCTTTTGATATGTAGGAGTTATTTATATATTCTAAATATGAGCCCTTCATTTGTTATACATATTGCAAAATTTCTTTTCTGCTCATAATGGGTCCCAGGATGACAAGTCATCATTACTATTATCACTCAATGTGGGAAGAAGTAAATTAATTAATTCCAGTGTTATAAGTAACCAATAGGGGGCAACATCACTTTCTAACTATCGTGTAAAGCAACTAAAAATATAGCCTCCACATACAACAAATTTCACCCAAAGCACTAATGAAAACTACACAAAATAAGCTAATTAAAATGATAGTTATTTCCAATTGTAATGTACACTTGAGACTACCACTTCTCTTGAACTTTAAAAAAAAGAAAAGCCTTAGTGAAAAGAACTAAAATGTAGCTAAATTAAATCACTTACAATATACCAGGCAAGCTACCCATGAAAACTGTTCTTTACCTGCCAGACTTTCTCCTCCTTCCAGTGACACCTGAGGGTTTTTTTTCTTTTTTGTTTTTTTTTGAAAATTGCCTTCTTGTTAAAATTTCTCCAGATTTAGGTCTCTTAAAAAGTTCGAATTAATGATTAAATGTACTTATATAAATAACACCTTATGCTAAGGGCAGAGTCTATGTCTATTCTTATTTAGGCATGTAGGATCACTTTCTTTCAAATGCAAAGTGCTACATATTATTTGAGATACTGTGTGTATTCTAAATAAATGTTAACCAAATGAGCAATTTACTAGTCCTTAAGATTTCATTTAAATTGAGTCTTCAGTTAAATAGTAGGTTAATCAGTTCAAATATCACTTTCTAAAAATAGTGTTTTATTAAGGAACAAGAAGAAATTTTAGATATGGTCTATCAACTTTTTTTTTTAACTGTGATATCAATAAAAGGTCCATCATTTTTCACATCGTATTTGTGGGGGCAAACTTTTTTAACGTGTCAGAACAAAAACAGAACTCAGATCTTAACATTAAATGCTAATACACCGTAGGCTAAACATGCTGTGTCATGTAGACCAAAATGTTGAGAGAATTCTCTTCTGTTTTTCGTAAGGTAAATGAGTAACTAAATTGGTTTTTCTGAACATTAACTAGTCTCTCCAAAGATCGTTCTTTGGACAAAGTGGAAGGATACAGAGTGACTACAACAGCTTAATGGCATTATATTTGATCATAGGGATAAAAAACATATGAGCAGTAACATTTAAGCTTATGAAAGTTTTACCTTAGTTTTTTCATCCACAACTCTGAGTCCATCTGCCGATACCCACAGGACTGCCTTAACTGCTTTCTTTCCAGTCTTTTAAGAGAAACCAAAAAGGAAGGGGGTGGGGGAGACACACACATATATAATATTAAAAAATAGTCATCTCCCTAGAAAACACTGACTTCTGCCTTCCAAAAGTCACAAGTACAGATGGAGTCAAGTTCAGGAGGGGTGCCAAAGCTAGATACTCAAACCAAACTGCAGAAACATTCAAGAAAAAATAAGCCAAAGCCATTATTTTAGAAACACAATGCAAAATAATAAGATAAAATTAAGTAAAGGGTAAGGGGGACAAATGGAATAAAAACCAAGATATCACATTCTGTAAAGGGCAAAGAATAAGTAGATTCTTCACTCATTTCAAAACTCAACCACGAAAACCAAGAGTTAGATAAATATTAAATACATAAGGAGTTACACCACAAGTAGCTTCTACAAATGCATTTAGAGTAGAAAGTAATACGTAAGTCTAAAATGAGATGCTGGCCATTCTACTATCCTTTGGCCCCAATGTGTATAGCGGGACCCTTGGTCACCTGAAACTTTCATATTAAAAACCCAAGAAGTCTTCATTATTCCTTTAACAATCTTTAAAAACCATTATTTCTTCTCTCAGGATTAACACAGAACTGGTTTAGTTTGTAATTTGACATTAAATGCATGGAGACATTTTGGGGACATAGGAGAATTAAAAAACTGTTGGAAAAATATTGTCATTATAACATGAATTCTTTTTACTGGCTGAGAAAAGACTTTTGGCACACCAAGAATCACATGAGAACAAGCTGATGTATGATTTCTCCTGTGATGGAATGAAAATGGGACAGTGGGAATTTGTAATAGTAATTTAAATAGCTTCCTTTCTTTTTAACTGCTCCAAAGATAAAAGCAAAATAAAACAAAAGCAAAGTGAAGGCTGAGAATAGGTATCAGAACATCATAAAAAGTATAGATCAAAAGGAATCTGGTACTAAAGGTTGGAACAGCAGCCTCTAGAAGGAACAAAGGAAGATAAAGAAATGTCTACCATTCTTCACTATACATGTCCAAGCCCAGCACTCCTCAATAAGGCATGGCCTTATTTAAGTGAACTGTATAATCCACTCTGGGCTCCGTTTCCACCACCACAACAAATCTGATGAGAGCCTATTATATGCCAGGCAGTAGAAATACTCGAAGAGTTCACAGTCCATTGCAAGGTGACAGATAAACAAAAAATAAATAATACAGTAGTAAGTGCTATAGTAGAGTTGAAGAGTTTGTAACAATGTCAGAAAGGAGGTATGGTCAAATCTATTTGTGGAATTGGGGGAAGGTTATTCCAAACTAAAGATTGAACTGGGTACTAAAATAATTTTTCTAGATGCCCCAGGTGGGGGTAGGAAGGTAGGGAAGTAATAGAGGTAGCGGACATTCCAGGCAGAAGAAACAGCAGAATAGGACGTGGAAGCCAACAATACAGCAAATCTGGGCTCTATAAATATGTCGGTGTGGCTTGAAGTAGGACGGGTGAGCGAGGCGCAGTGGAATATAAAGAGCAGAAAAGGCCTAGCCATGGAGGACTGTATGCCTGCTAAAGAATTCTATCTTAAATCGGTGGGCAATTAGGAGCTACTAAAAGAATTTTAAACACGAATAAACAGATTTGCATTTTTAAAATATCACTTTGGCAGCAGTGTAGAGGGGTTGGAAAGAGACTGATGGGAGGGAGAAATACCACAAGATCCTAGGTGAGAGAAAATGAGGGTTGAGCTCTCTTGGTTGAGATAGGAATGGAGATGGGAAAGTCTTAAATGGTAAATGTAAGAGAGATGCTGAAGACTCCTCTCTGGTTCCTGGCTTGGTAAACTAACTGGGTGCAGACGGTACTACAAACTAAGATAGAGAAAGAAGAGATGCAGAAGCAAGTTGGAGAGTGGGAGAACAGGATTTCAGTTTTAGACAAGCAAAGTTTGAGATATCTGTGCAACATCCAAGCAATTGGATATACAGGTCTAAAGCTCAGTAGAGAATTCTAAGATGGAATTTTAGTTTGGGGAGACATCAATAGTGGGAGTAATAAGAGGGCCAAGGACAGGAGAGAATATTAATAATTAAGGAATTGGGAGACGAGTAATGAAATATCAGAAAAGGAATAGCCAGACGGACAGGAGAATGAAAAGAGATTAGGGTCATTGAAACTAAGGGAGAAGGGTTTCGAGAAGTAACAGGTTGTCCAAAATGTCAAATGTTGCAAAGTGACCAAGTTAAGGAAAGATGTGAAAAATGTCCACTGGATTTAGCAATGAGTAAGACACCACAGTGATAGAGGTTGTGGTGGTTATTTTTATGTGTCATATTGGCTAGTCTATGGTTGCCCAGTTGTTTGATCAAACACTGGTCTACATTTTGTTATAAAGGTATTCTGCAGATATGATTAACACTTACAGTCAACTAACTTTAGGTAAAGGAGATTACCCTTGATAATATGGCTGGGCCTCATCCAATCAGTTGAAGGCCTTAAGGGTTAAAAACTGAGGTTTCCCTGAGAAGAAATTCTGCTTCAAGTCTGTAACAGAAATTCTGCCTGAATTTCCAGCTTGCTGGCCTCTGTGTGTACACATACACACACACACACACACACACACACACACACACACAGAGAGAGAGAGAGAGAGAGAGAGACAGACAAGACAGACAGACAGACAGATGGTAGTTTTGTTTCTTTGGAGGATCTGACTAATAAAAAGGTCGAAGTCACACTAGAATGGGTTGAGAAGTAAATGAAAGGCAAGATGAGTCTACACATACAAAAAGAGCTATAAGGCGATGGAGGACAAGCAGAGGATCAAGGGACGTCCTTTAAGAATTGTGGTAAACTAACATGATATACTAGAAATAGAATGGATTTTGGAGTAAGACAAATACAAGTCTGAATTCAACGCCACTATCCATAAGCTAAGCAAGTTATAGAGTCCTCTGAGCTTCCATTTCTTCATCTGTAAAGTATCCATAGGGTTGGTAAAAGGATCAGAGACATATACAGTATCTGGAATTTAAAGAGGGTAATAAATAATTCGTATTCATTTATCATCATTATATTAATAAACATAAAAAAATTCTCCCAACAATAAAGCTTCTTGAAGGAGTAACACACACTTTCAACAACAACAGATCATGCTTATATGCTGAATGGGAAAAGCCAGTGGAAAGATGGAGACTGAAGGCCCAAAAAGAGTAATGTAGAGAACAAAGTCCTCTAGGAGGCAAAATGGGATGAGGCTAGGATACAAGTTTTAGATGGGAAGAGGGATGTCCCGTCCTTGAAATAGAGGGATGGAGTGAAGCCAAGTAAAAATGAAGACAGATTTGTAAAGGAGTGAGTGACAAGTTGAGGAAGTTCACTCCAAAGAGCCACAAATTCATCTGTCACGGAGATGAGATTACCCGATTTACTTTGCTAGGGAGAAGAAGGTAGACAGGCAGAATAAGAAAGCAGATTGACCATAGCGGTATTGGGGCGGTACAGTATAGTGACTCAGCACAAACTCTGCAGCCAGGCTGTTGTCTGGGTTTGAATTCTGGTTCTGCCACTTACTAGTATGACCAAGGGCAAATTACTTAACCTCTCTATGCTTCAGTTTCCACATCTGCATAATGATATTAATAATGTCACATACCTCATGGATTATTATGAGGATTCAATAAATAAATAGATGTAAAAGGTTTAGAACTACGGTGGCCATATAATTTACTGTCCAAACTGGGACCACTTTGAAAGTGAAAGGGGACACTATTAAAACCCAGAAACAGGTGTTACGCTGGGGCTGTTCAGGCAAACTGGGACAACAGTCACCCCATCAACAACAGTAACTGCCCATATTTAACCAACGCTTATGCAGCATTTCGTATTTTGCTGGAACGTAAGCTCCATGATGGCAGGGTTTTTTCCATCCTTATTGTTCACTGCTATAACTTCAGAGCTTAGAACAATGCCTGGTACAGTGTAGGAGTTTAAGAAATATTTGTTGAAGGAATAAATTTGCTAAATATCTGCTGTAGGAAATAGGAGACAGCTAATCAGTGACACAGAAGACTGCCAAAAGGCACTGAAAATCCTGCGTAAGAAATTTCAATTTGCAGTTATATCAGTATGCTCATCGTGCAAATGCAGCCTACAGTGTTCAGCATCGGAGGCAACAGACAGAACTACTTCAAGGTTGGGAGACTAACAGTGGGAAAAATAAAAGGTCATTTTAGAATGGGACTGTTCCCCATTTAGTTTCCTTATCATATACAGGGAAATACTTCATTGGCCCTATTAGACTATTATGAAAATATCTCTACTTTTTGAGGTATGTCTTTATATTAATTTTTATAGTGTTGTACTAATATATCAGTGAAGCATTGTATTTATCGTATTTCACAGCATCTGATTGCTCTAAATAGGCGAAGAAAACAGATAATATGAATTCTTCCATTTGTTCATACATTTGAGTGCCAGTTCTTGAATGTCAGTATAGTTTGCCACATTACAATTATTTCAATCAGGTATTGAGATATTAACACTCAAAGACACCTGCAGCTGAAATTAAGTCCAGACTTCCTCTCACAAATTCTAAAGTAGGAATGCTTCTGAACTATCTGTAAACTTTAGTGTCTTTCATTCTGATAATATAAACTAAGATTCCTAAACACTTTTTAGAGATAAAAGTCACAGAAGATGAAAGTTTTCCTTTTGTTTGCCCTAAAACTATCTACTTAAGCCAATACCTTAGGAGATAAGGCCAAAGTTAGCTAGCCACAGGACTAAAAAATGAGATAACCCAGAGTAAGTATGAAATATAGAATATACATACATCTTTAAAAACTTTAAAAAAATTTTTTTAATTAATTTTTATTGGAGTATGGTTGCTTTACAATGTTGCGTCAGCCTCCACTGCACAACAAAATGAATCAGCCATACACATACAGATATCCCCTCCCTTTTGGACTTCCCTTAGGTTACCACAGTGCATTAGGTAGAGCTCCCTACGTTACACAGTATGTTCCCATCAGCTGTCTATTTTCTACATAGTATCAATAATGTATATGTGTCAATCCCAGTCTCCCAATTCCTCCCTCCCCACCCCTTTCCCCCTTGGTATCCATACATTTGTTCTCTACGTCTATGTCTCTATTTCTGCTTTGCAAATAAGAGCATCTATACCATTCTTCTAGATTCCACATATATGCGTTATTATACGATAGAATATACATACACCTTAGTGACACAAACACCCCTTAAAAAAAGACTACATAATACTTCAGACATCAATAAAAATGTGGTAGGGGTAACGTATATGTGACACAGTAAGAATTATTTCATCACCACGGTTCCAACGCTTTTTATTTTAATAATAATTTCAAGGTTATAGGTAGAATTCACACTGAATAGTGTTAATGTATGAAAAATAGTTTTACAACAAAGAGAAAACTGCTTATTCTTCAAGGAAAGAAAATGGGTCTAACATGAACAGAATTTCAGTAACTTAGAATTTAAACTGAGAAGGATCAAACTACCTTATGAGTGAAAAATGTCAAATATAATTTTCAAGTAACCACTCAACTCTCTAAATATCCATGTTAAAATTTTAAAACTAACATTTCCCTTAAACACCTTTTACTTTGGGTAGATATAAACCAATACAGAAATTAAGCAGACTGACACTGGAGAAAATGATAGCAGGAAATGGGTCTATTACAAATTATTAAATCAGGAAACTTACACTGCAAGTAAGAGAATGCACAGGTAATCTTAACGTGAAAATACCAGTGAACAAAGACAAAAAGGTTGCAAAAGTGACATGGAGATAGTAACTAAACAAACTCAGTACACTAAGATCATTTCCCCTAAATATAAAAGCTACTCACAATAAAAGGCAATGAAATAACTAATTACAATAAAGAACTGCCATCTGCCTACCTATTAATCTCTAGGGGGTTTTTTGTTTTGTTTTGTTTTTTTGTTTTTTTGGTAGACACCACTTAAAAATTTTTTTAAATGGATGGAGATCATAAGTTGGTAGTGTGCTCAGTACGCTAACAGATCCTCACAGTCACTCTTCTGTTTTACATGCTGTTATCTGGGGAAGTACTTCGGATTTCCAGTTGGAGAAGTATGTTTCTAAACTGTTTAAATCATGATTAGAAAACTTTTCCTGTGAAGGACCAGGTATCAAATATTTAGGGCTTCGCAGGCCATACAGTCTATGTCACAACTACCCAACTCTGCCCTGCTGCACAAAAGCAGCCACAGACAATATGTAAACAAATGGACATGGATTTGTTCCAATACAACTTTATTTATAAAAACAGGTAGTGGGCCATAGTTTGATGACCTCTGATATAAATCATCATAATCCCTGGAAAGTGATTAAACCTATTTTGGAAAGACAATTCATTATATTGAAATACTAGAACTGTTTGGAATTGTCCCTGAATTCTTTTTCTTTTCTATTTTTAAACAAATGTGCTTATATCCTATTATTTTAAACTGAGACCCAAACTCAGGCACAGTCCAACTCTAAAGTTCTATGATTCCTAAGGCCACCAGTGAGATAAGAACACGCAATTAATCAACATAAACAGAAGTGATATTTGGAGGCAAGACAACTGTGTTGGGCATACGACAGACAAGAACAAAAAGGTGTTCTAATGTAAGCCAAAGCGAAGAAATGCTAAAGACACACAGAAGCATAATTTGGCATAGCTATGAAATGTTAAGAAGCAACAGCAGCGAACAGACAAATTTGGGCAGGAAGGGTAGAGCAAGTCACTCTTTCTGAGCAACGGCGATTTGCCATTCTATTGTGCAAAGCTCTTCTGCTACACACCAAAGAGGTCTTCAAGGGTACCCAATATGTAAAGAATCTCTGGTCAGTCTTTCTGTCACACCTACACACAGAGATAACCCAGTCATTATGGAGTAATAATGATATATTCGTAGGCAACCATGACACGGTGTGTCTTGTAATGAGTGAATGAGAGACTTCCTTAACAGGAAACTTGGCTTCTTCTTCTTCTTTTTTAATCTGAGAGGGCCTTCATATCTATCATTTGATGACATTTGAATTTCTGAACAGAACTGTGTAACAAATAAATTTTGTCTTATAATTCCAAGATACGGTAATGTACCTCCGAGAAACACAACTTTCTGTAGGATTTGAGACTGGTACTATCTCCAATGGCTGCTTCCTTAAAAGTACAGTAACTTTTAACCTGCACTTTCTTAAGTGAGAAGGGCCTTTAAAAGGCTTTTGGGGAAAAAATAAGGATAATAGCACGTCATGAACCAAACAACAAAGGCGAGATTTTTGGAGGCTATTTAGCTCTCCTAGTTTATAAATCACTTTTAACTGAGAGAAGGGAACTTAGAACAGAAATTATTCTAATATTAAGTTCATTTAAGTTCATACTAAGTTCATATTAAGTTTCAAATGCATATAATAGAGTGAAAATTCCACAGGGACCTCAAATTCAACCTGTCCAAAACGAAATTCATCATAACTCTTCTCACAGTGAATGATTTCCCCACCACCTTTCATCCATACCATAAACTTGGGTCTTATCTTCTGTCTCCTTCTGTATATCCCTAGGTTGAATAAGTGAATGAGTCGGAGCAGGTTCTCTGTCGCTCCAGTGGCCCTGTTAATGCTGTTCCTTCTATGCCTTTTCCCTCTAACTTAGTTTAACTGGAAGTCACAGTCTTAAGTCTCAGCCTTAGGTATCATCTCCTCTCAGAAGCCTTAATCACAATCTCCAACATTCACTGTCCTTCTCTGCTCCAATAGTACCTATTATTGTTACACAATTTGTTAACTACCTTTTTTTACCTGTCTGGTTTTTCCCACTACAGGGTGAACTTGAAAGCACTGCATGTGTCATTCACTAACTCAGACATTTTGGAACAGCTACTATGGACCACAAACTATTCTAGGCATTGAAGATTCAGCAGTGAACTAAATTAGGTGAAGATCTCTGTCCACAAAATGTTTATGTTTTAGTGAGGAAGAGATTAAAAAAAACCCAAATAAGTAAAATGTAGGCTATGACAAATGGTGATAACCCCTATCAGAAGAAAATAAAGCTAGGAAGGGGAATAGTGAGTGTCTGTATATGGAGGAGGGTGGTATTTGAAATTTAAAATAAGGTTCTCTCAGTGACTGCCTCAGTGAAAATGGGGCTTTTGAACAAATGGGAAGAGATGAGGAAGTGAGCCATGCATATATCTGGATGATGTGTGTTCCAGATTAGCGGTTACAGTAAGTGCAAAGGTCCTGAGGTGGAAGCATAGCTGGTATGCTCAGGGAACAGCAAGGAGGCTAGTGTGGCTGGAACACAGGAAGCAAGAATAGGAGAAGATAGGAAAAGGGACAGAAATAATGCATGTATAATGGCCTGCTAGGCCTAAAAGACTGGTTTTTACCCTGAGTAGCTCAGGAAGCTACTGGAGGATCTAGGGCAGTGGAGCAACACAATCAGACCTCTGTCTTAAAAAGATCACTCTGACTGATATCTTGAGAACAGATGGTAGGGGGACAATAATGAAAGCAGATTGTGTAGAACATTAATGCAATGATTCAGGTGAGCGGAGAAGCTGGCTTGGACCACAGCAATAGTGGTGGAGGGTAGTGAGACAGGAACTGTTGATGGGATGGATACAGGGTAAAAGAGAAAGAGAGGAGTCAAGATCAGATCCAGGATTTGCGGCTAAAGCACATGGACTGGGATGGGAAAGACTAGGGAAGACTAATTTGGGAGAGCGTTTCGGAATTTGGTTTGTGACACATTAGTGTGAAATGTTTAATGATGATGATGATACTGACACATCCATATGGCAGGCTATTCTGTACACTTTGCTTATATTTACTCATTTAATCGTCACAACAATCAGGTGAAGATGGAATTAGTATTATCCTTTTTCTATAAGTGGGGAAGCTGAGGTACAGAATAGTTAAGAACCTCTCCCAACGTCACAAAGCTAATAAGTGGCTGAGCCAGGATTAAATACAATTAATCCAGATCCCCAGTCTGTGTCCTTGACCCCTATGCTACACTGCTTCTAAGATGGAAGTACCACTATGGAGTTTAGGGCAGATGTCTGGAGACAGAACTTTCAAAATCATCAGCATAGAGATGGTATTTAAATCCATGACACTGGATGAGATCATCAAGGGAGAAGTGTAGGTAGAGAACAGTCCACAGACTAAGAAGTAGGCATCAACACAAGGGAAAATCAAGAGAATATGACACCTGAACTCCAAATGAATAGACTGTTACGAGGAGTGGGAGGGATTTGGCTGCTACATCAAATGCTGCTGATAGGTTGAGTAAATAAAGTCTGATTAAACGAGTTTAATAGGGGAAAGGAGAGCAGAAACTGAAGGCACCAAGAAGAAACCTTTTTTTAGAAAGATGGTTTGTTTTAATGCTAATGAATGATCCACTAGAGAAAGAAAAACTGATTATGGAGGAGGGGGGTAGCATTACTAGAATGACTAAGAGCTAGTATAAGAATCTTGCGGAGGAGTTGGCCTCAGCTAGGAGCACAGACAGTTCATCCCTTGAATTGGAGGGAAAACAGAGTATATATGCACAGATTCACGTAGGTAAGTAGATGTGGTGTCATGTTTGAGAGTTCTCTTCTGGTTGATTCTATTTTTTCAGTGAAGTAGGAAGCAAGGTCATCAACTGAAAGAAGAGTAAGAAATTCTGGAGGTTTAAGGAAAAGGAAGGAGGAGTCAAACAGTCATCTGAAAATGAGAGTAAACTGGACTTAAAAAATGGAGATTGTCTCGCTCATCTTTGATCTGGATAGCCTAGCACAGTCCCTAGTATGTTTTAGACACTGTGACTTGAGGCTTGAGAACCACTAAGTCTTCATGAATACAAATAAAAAAGATAACTCCAAAGGTTAATGAATTTTTTTTAAATCTAGAAAAGATCAGTGGCCAGGGCATTTGACATATTAGCTGATCATGTCATAGGAAATACTGAAACCAAGGATCAATGGAAATCTTCTGAGTACTCTTGGGATTGTCTTTTTTCTTCTTCAGAAATTTGTTATATTGCACTTCAAAAGGATAAATAAACCAAATCCTAAAAGATGCAACTAATAAAATACAAAAGAAGGTAAAATTTATAGAAGGGCATGAGAATTTAAAAAACAGAAAGGAAGAAAAGGAAAGAGGCAGCAAGTGATATTCCCTCACATGTAAAGGAAAGGATCCAGAGTGAAGATAAGCACTGAGTACAATTTGCCATTGAGGAGAAAATTTAGGAAATCTAATTAGAATGTAGATGTGAGTACACTGACTTAACAGTGGTCATAAATACCATGAAATGTTTTACTCTTGATACTTAGTTGAAAACAATATAACCCTGCATTACTTTTCAGCTATGTATTCTCTAAAACATAACCATTTCTAATGATGCCATTTAACAACTGTAACAGCATCAAAACTTGAAAAATTATATCTGGCAGTACATTAACAGTATCTGTTAAAACAAATATTATAATATTTTTGGTGCTTTTTATACAGTTAGAAGTGGTTAACACACACACACACACCCCACCACAATCAAGTAATAGCCCAGGGAGGAGTTCACAAACTCAAACGCCTACAGGGTTAAAAGCGGCAACAAAATGAGTGAAGCAGGCTGAGTGTAGGGACCATAGGGAGTTGCAGGGATGTGGCAAACAAGCAACCAAAGGGCACAACTGGTACTCAGCTCAAGCCACTGTTGCTACATACAAAGCATGCCGTTTTGCCAGATCTTCCATTCTTAAGATAGATGTAATAGTTTGGGGTTTTTTTGCGGTACGTGGGCCTCTCACTGCTGTGGCCTCTCCCGTCGCAAAGCACAGGCTCCGGACGCGCAGGCTCAGCGCCATGGCTCATGGGCCCAGCCGCTCCGCGGCACGTGGGATCCTCCCAGACTGGGGCACGAACCCGCGCCCCCTGCATCGGCAGGTGGACTCTCAACCACTGCGCCACCAGGGAAGCCCAGATGTAATAGTTTTGATGTAAAAATTTTCAATGTTTGAAATATTAGCAACTAATCCATATTTATGAACTGTGCGCAGGCCATACAATGCATGTTTGTGGGAAGCATTCAGGCCCTTGAGATGTCTAGTGTCCCCTGCATTTGACACTTCTCCATTCACTATAATTAAAGCCTATCCGAGGAAAGCAGAGGCCAACACTTCTGAATGACAGAACAACACGGGGTAGGTGAAAGAACTCTGCACTAAGTTTCAGAAAACTTTGGTTTCAGGGTAGGCACTGCCATTTACTACTAGCTGGGTGACCTCTTTGAGCTTGTTTATTTATTTGTAAAATGTAGTTTCATGAACTATCACGTCTAATTCACTGAGCTGTTGTGAGTAACAAGTTAGAAAGTAGGTCAAAACACATCACAAACTATAAAGTTCTATATAAATACAAGTAGATGGCTAAGAGATAGTAGAGAATATATACTGGTCTCTGTCCCTGGTTCCTGGCACAGACCTCCTGAAATCCTTGTAATTTCCTAAGTGATAAGAGCACAACAAGCATCTCTTGTCCTGATATTTGGTCTCTGACCCCATCCCTGACACAGGGCTCCTAAAACCCTTGTAAATTCCTAAGTGAAGGGCATCTTTTGTTTAATGAGACAATCCTGGGTGGGCTCCTGGATGAGGGCTTGTTGCCAGAACGACCAAGCCATGATGAGAAGTTTAGGATTTTCAGCCTTAACCCCTATCCTCTAGAGCGGGAAGAGGAGCTGGAATTGGAATAATCTATCAAGCCTACGTGAGGAAGCTACCACAAAATCCCAATAGTACAAGGTTCAGAGAACTTCCAGGTTGGCAAACACATCCACATGGAGAAGGTGACACACTCCAATTTTACAGGGACAGAAGCTCCTGCCCTTGGGACACTCCCAGACTTCGCCCTATGTATCTCTTCATCTGGCTCTTCGCCTGTATCCTTTATCATATCCTTTAATAAACTGGTAAACATAAGTGTTTCCTTGATTTCTGTGAGCTGTTCTAGCAAATTAATCAAACCTGAGGAGGAGGTCATGGGAACCTCCAATTTGTAGCCAAATTAGACAGAAGTTATTATGGGTAACCTGGGGACCTACAATTGCAACTGGCATCTGAAGTGGGTGGGAGCAGTCTTGTGAGACTGAGTCTTTAAATCTATGGGATCTGACACTATCTCCAAATAGACAGTGTTAGAATTGAGTTAAATTGTAGGACACCTAGCTGGTGTCACAGAGAATTGTTTGGTTAGGGAAAAAATCTCTACACATTTGGTGACTAGAAGTGTTTTGTGTCAGTAGTCAAGGACATACCCAGGAGAAAGACTCACAGGAGGTAGACTGAACTGAATTTTTCTAATACAATGGCTTTAAAAAGAGACCTAATAGGGTGGCCTGAAAACATTTTATATCTCTGTGTTCAGTCAGTTCCTCATAAAATGGTAATATAGATTACTTAGCTCATGAGTTTCCTCAAATACATTAAAATTTTAATATCCTTTTCAAACATTAAGTGTCACGTAATTGCTTGGTAATAAAATGTTTGCCGAGTATGGCCAAATACACTAGAAGCTGTATGTAATACTTCCTAAAAAGCTGAGTACATTCTTGACTTTCCTAAAAAAATGATCAATTTAATGTAGCTAAGTTTAGAAAAAGGTATTTCAGAGCCTCAGGGTTTTTTTTTCCTTCTAAGATGTGTGTAATCTTACAATGGGTTAATAATACAGCCCTGTAACACACCCAGGTTTATCTGTTCCTCACTGCTAAAGCTTCTGAAGGTACTGCTCCCATTTGCTGGAGGAACAGGGAGGTCAGGCCCCTGACAGGAATAGAACAGGGTGGTCAGGTCCAGGATGCAACTTAGGGAAAAGCAGCAGCAGTTCTCCTGGCCATGATTTACAAATTCAGAATCAGGGCTAATAATTCTCCCATCTACCTACTTTTCTCCAAATGTGTTTGATGGAAACACTCGATAACTGTTGTTCTCTTTATCTTGGACCATTAAACCATACATGATAAGAAGGCTAAGAAAGTATCAAAATTTATGAGGAACTCTACTAGATAAAAACTCCCTATGAGATTCTTCATTTTTAGCTTTCATCAAAACACAATCGACCTAGCAAACTCAACAAACCAAATCTTTTTCACCAGACTACTTCTTGTAGATTAGTGTGAATGTGAGTTGAATGATGCCAACTTGAAAGGTTTAAAAGGCTCCAAATTAAAGAAAAGTTTTTCACTTAAAATTAAGCACATTTCTGGAAAGTTATAGGTGATGGTTTTTTCTCCCTTGATTTTCAAAACTCTTTGAATGACTTACTGTAATTTAAAAAAATTGTACATAAGAATAAAATTGCCTGGCCATAAAAAGAATTCTCCTCACAATAACATAAGAATTCTGTATTGTATCTCTGTGAGATGAGAGTTGTTCATTAAACTTATTGCAGTAATCATTTCATGATATATGAAGTCAAATCATTATGCGGTACACCTTAAACTTATACAGTGCTGTATGCCAATTATATCTCAATAAAACCGGAAGAAAAAAAATTCTGAGGTTCATGTTTGTTCACATTATGGGATCAATTAGAATCTTTTAAGAAAATCTCACTAGTATGGTTTAAACATCTCTAAATAAATAAAATGTTAGTCTGAACCACTGAAAAAGATTCTTTAAAACATTAACTAGTAACAAAGTAAACTGACAAGAGACAAAAATCCAAAATTAAATTACTACCTTTAGGGACTTCCCTGGTGGTCCAGTGGGTAAGACTCAGCGTTCCCAGTGCAGGGGGCCCGGGTACATTCCCTTGTCGGGGAACTAGATCACGCAGGCATGCCGCAACTAAGAAGTCTGCATGCCAAAACTAAAGATCCCGCATGCCGCAACTAAGACCCAGCATAGCCAAAA
The DNA here is from genome assembly GCF_963924675.1 of Phocoena phocoena. Classification (NCBI taxonomy): domain Eukaryota; kingdom Metazoa; phylum Chordata; class Mammalia; order Artiodactyla; family Phocoenidae; genus Phocoena; species Phocoena phocoena. The sequence continues at coordinate 28,749,515 of NC_089220.1, read as the reverse complement.
CGAATAAATAAATTAAAAAAAAAAGTACTACCTTTAAAGAAGAAAGAAAGTAAAAATGAGTTTCCAGGAAGCTCTTAACTAGCATCTTTTAAGGTTAAATCTTTTAAACTTTGCTTGTAAATAATCTGAAAACTGAGTGATTGTATAGCATAGTGATTAAGAGTGTAGACTCTGGAATCAGATTATCTGGGTTCAAATCCTAGATTCTACCACTTATTGTATCTGCGGATTCAGGCAGGTCCCTTAACCTCTGTAAACTTTAGTTTTCTCACTGTAAAATGGGAAAATAATAATTTCAGGGTTACTGTAAGGATTAAGTGAGATAATTCATAGTTTTCTTTCTCATACCATATGGATTTGCCATGTAGCAAAATGCAGTGAAAACAGCTAAGAAGCACAGTGTGACCCAGTTTGGTGACACTGTAGATGCACAATGACCCCATTATTTATAGCAATGAATATTGCCACCTTGGAGGTGATTCTCAAGTGAGAGCTATCTTTGTTCTTTAACATCATGTTATAACCTTTTAAAAAATATACTTTAACATGTTTTTTCTATAAACCAAACCAATATTTTCTCCTTTAGCTTTCTCTATCTAGCCTTCATGGACAAGAAAGACTTTTACTAAAGTAGATATACTAAAAACTGATCACTTAGAAGATAATTAAAATTGTATTTTAACTGGGGTGATGTGAAATTGCTTTGAGAAATTCTATTTAGGAAAGAATAAATGCTCCACCAAAAAAACCTGTTTAACAATTATAGTGTCTATTTATAATGATGCAAATGTCTATAGGATTTATTCTTTCTAGTTATAAATCCTACATTCTACGGACCTGTTAATTTGACTCAGGCTCAAAATATCTACTAAAAAATTTTATTGTGACATGTGTGGGTAATTTATATGACTTTTTATTTCAGATTGACAGAAGTTACTGAATTAAACCATTCAATCTAAAATCCTTCAAATTTGTTTACATTAATATAAAGGTGACCTAAACCAGAACATGTTAAAAAAAAAAAAAAAAAAGGGTTACAACTAAAATATTTAATTGAGAAGAAAGCGGCAACTAATAATTTTTTTTTTTTTTTTGCGATACGCGGGCCTCTCACTGTTGTGGCCTCTTCCGTTGACGCGCAGGCTCAGCGGCCATGGCTCACGGGCCCAGCCACTCCGCAGCATGTGGGATTTTCCCGGAAGAGGGCACGAACCCATGTCTCCTGCATCAGCAGGCGGACTCTCAACCACTGCGCCACCAGGGAAGCCCTAAAATTTTTTTAAAATTGTTCTTTAGGGACTTCCCTGGAGGTCCAGCAGTTAAGACTCCGAGCTTCCACTACAGGGGGCATGGGTTTGATCCCTGGTCAGGGAATTAAGATCTCACGTGGCATATGGCAGGGTCAGGGAAAAAAAATCGTTCTTTAAAGTAACAAAACCACCCAGTGAAAAATGAACTGTGATGGGATTTTTATATTCACATAAACTTTCAGTAATGTACACTCAGTTATACAATGACAGTAGTTTTTTCTTATACTCTCTCAGTCTGACTTATTTTGTAACTTACTCAAAACTAGACAATGATAAGCTTAGACACAAAAGTGTTAGAAATGTATTTATCTGTAATACAGATAAATACATTCTGTACTGTCATCATATATATATATATATATATATATATATATATATATATATATATATATATATATATATAAATATACACTTTTTTTTTTTTTTTTTTTTGCGATACGCGGGCCTCTCACTGTTGTGGCCTCTCCCGTTGCGGAGCACAGGCTCCGGACGCGCAGGCTCAGCGGCCATGGCTCACAGGCCCAGTCGCTCCGCAGTATGCGAGATCCTCCCGGACCGGGGCACGAACCTGTGTCCCCCGCATCGGCAGGCGGACTCCAACCACTGCGCCACTAGGGAAGCCCTATATATATATATTTTTTTTTAAATTTTTATTTATTTTATTTTTGGTTGTGTTGGATCTTTGTTGCTGCACGCGGGCTTTCTATAGTTGTGTTGAGTGAGGGCTACTCTTCATTGCGGTGCGCAGGATTCTCATTGCAGTGGCTTCTCTTGTTGCAGAGCACGGGCTTTAGGTGCATGGGCTTCAGTAGTTGTGGCACACGGGCTTAGTTGCTCCGCAGCATGTGGGACCTTCCTGGACCAGGGATCGAACCCATGTCTCCTGCATTGGCAGGTGGATTCTTAACCACTGTGCCACCAGGGAAGTCCCATCCTATATATTCTTAATTCTAAGGAAATTTGAACAAGCATTCTTTGAAAAGTATCTACATAAAGAACATTCCACATATGACAGACATTTGGCAGACTACTAATTAAGACAGTTTTTCTTAGGTTACCATCCCAGGTTAAAGAGTACAGGATCCTCAAAGATAAGTTTATGTACTTTCACTTACTTCGCCTGAAATTTAACTTGGATTGAAAAAAAGTAATAGCAATGAATGTAAAATTTGGGATACACTTAATTTTCACTTGAATTTAGTATTTCTTCCCACTTCTCTGTCAATATTGAACACTAAGTAAAACTTGTTAAAAAACTCAACAAATATGCTAATATGAACAATTTTGCAAGATCAAATTAAATTTATTTTAACACCTAGTCTTGAGGAAGCAATTCTTTTTTAACCTACTTGATTTATTTATTGGACTTTCCTAGGAATCATCAGATTTAGTATCAACAGACACACAGGTAATATCATAGATAGCTTTCCAATTCATTAATTTACATATTTAGTCAAATCAATTCCTGTATTACAAAGAAATCAAAGCTGTACTTCTTTTTCAAAAAATGTGTCAGTGCTATACTAGGGGTGTAACTCCTTATAAAGCAAGCATGAATGTGGCATCAGACTTACTTTTCCAAAGAAGCCTTTGAAGAACTTCCTTTCCTGGAGGAACAGGGGGACAGGTCGAGCGCTATTATTGTATGGGCTAAATGTCCCAAGGTTTCACAGCAATAAGCATATACAGAGGTTGGGTGAAGGACAAAGTAGGAGAAGGGGAAGGGAGTGAGAGTTTTAAAGAGTTATCCATAACAGGAGTGACCGGGAAAAAGGAAGGGTGCATGAAAATGCAGCGAAACATACTGTATGGCCTAATAATCCGCAGAAAGAGAAGAAATCAGAACCTGTATCCATGCAGAGCAACTAGTTACTTTAGCATTCTCTACTGACTTTTAAAACAGAGATTATTCAAATTTGGCAGCAGAGAAAAAGACTAGGACATACTGGTTTGTGAGATTTGCATTTAAATTTTCGTAATAGTGAGTGGTAAATTGATCTGTTCACATACATTTTTCAATTTAAAATCAGTTGTCAAATATGTGGAAGTCACCAATGAAAAAACCAGTCCACACTCAAATGATCACAAAGTAACATTAAAAAAATGCTACACTTAAATTATGAGTGTGAAGGGAGGGTCCTTGTCAGACTTTTTCTTGCTGAGTTCAAGATGCCACTTTGAGAATTCTTACTTATGCATTAGGACAGGTTTGTATGTATGTGTGTGCTGATCAATTCCATAGCAACTGTGGGGAAATAATAGATATGTTCTATTTCAAACACAGAATAAATCATCTATAAAGAACACATGGCCAATGCTTTCACTGGAGCTGAGAAAACTAATATATTTGAGAACCAAACCACATCTGTTAACCACAACTAAAATTTGAAGAATAGGGTTGTTTTCTTTTTAAATGCTACTGTTTTAGAAGAAAGAAATTTGTACTGACAGTTATAACTATACAATTCTAAAACTACATAGGTAAAAGAGACACAACTGTCTGTGGTCCCAGCACCAATTTTTAAGCATATACAAACCTTGAAAACTGCTCACCATTTAAAATCTGAAGAACTTATGCAAAGTAGATGAGTTCTAACTCACCCAAGCTAGCTTAACTTTAACATTTCCTAGTTTTGGTTGAACTATACTTTAAGCCTTTACCTTTTATAATCCATTATTAATAGTGAATAAATGTCTAGACAAAGACAACTCTACAGAAATTTGACTCATAAAACTCATTCAATACTCTCAAACACTGAATGGTTTGTTTTTTCTCTAGGTTTTGAAAATCACAAACAGCAACATATATTTCCATAAAATGTTTTGAAATAAGACTAAGTTTATTTCTGCTGCCAAGTTTGGTGACCTTAGTTTCGTTAGACTTTTAGGTAACCACCAGCTTTTAAAAGATGCAGCCCAAGTTAAAAGATTCACCATTCTTTAGGGATAGGAAGATGTGGGAAGGAGATTCGTTAATATTTAATTTAGCTCCCAGAAAAGCTCCTGTTAAACATGGAGTTTGCCTTCTATTTATAAAAGACCTCAGATGTTAATGAAAAAAGTTGACGTGCAAAATGCATCAAAAGACAGTTATTAGAGTAGAGAATAATATTAATTAAAAAAATTAAATTATGATTCTTTTACCTGCTAAAACAAGAACATACATTAAAACAAATTTATCAAACAGCAAATAAAAAATCAACATATTAGAAACTGGTAGTGTAATGAAACTAGTCTAAAACCAAGACAGAGAGGGAGAAACACAGAGACAATGGGAAGAAAAGACATTTTAAAAGGAAAGGCATCTTGCACCAGTATCAAGCAAGATAACCAAAGGTCCAATACACTTTTTACAAAATAGATTGATAAATGACAGTACTCCTCCCCCTGCAACTAACTCTGCATTAAGGCAATGAAAATGGGCAATAGTCATTTCTGTCATTTAACCTATACAATCTAAGTCCCTAAGTGGCTAACTGGTAAAATTACGCCACAAAGTAAATGAATGGCAAATAACTGTAACTAACTTTATGCATATAAAGTAAAAAAAATTTAAACATATTTATGCTCTGAGAAGCATATGTTGTTTAGTCACAATATCTTTTCATTTGAAAATATTAAGTATGCCGATAACTTCTAACTGAAGTTAAAGTAATCCTAAATTGTAAGGGACTACTTGGAAGGAAAAAAAAAAACTTGCAAATTATCCTGCTTCTTCAAGCCCGCACAAATTTAAAAAGCGCTAGAATGTTACATTTTTAGTTCAAAGATCATTTGAGTGATAGGTTTAAGATGTTTGTTTTCCTATTTAACTGGTACATCTGAGCTACATAATTCTTTAAATTTAAAAACTTTTTTGGCATTCAAACTTGTTCCAGACATGCTATTTCTTCTTTAATCTGTAGGTCTGTACATTTTTACATTTGCTTCCATTTATTTGAAACGATAAGAGGAATATTTATCATCTATGAAAATAAACAAACATCTCCAGACACATAGCTTTTGGCACAATATAAGCATCTGGCACAGTAGATTATACATGTTTGTTAGATGAATGTTCGGTAAAAGAAGGGAAAAAGGCATCTAGAAAATTCTGTATAGTAAAAATATGAAAAGACAAAAAATGAATTTTTGTGGACTAACATGATCTGAGATGAACAACATCTGAAGACTTCCAACTTTCTGCAGCCTTTTTCATACAGCATTAGAAAGGGTATTAATAGAAGGGGAAGTTCCAGTGAGTATAATAAATAGGAAATTGGCACTAGTCTCCCAAAAATTCAATCTTATTTTTAAAAATACTTGTTTGCCTGTGCAAAATTATTATACAACAGTTGCTCCAAGTCTCCTGGGTAGGGTTAGTCTGAAGAATTTTTAAAAATTTCTTGAATCAAAAGTTCAGAAGTGGTCAATCTTCCTTCAAAGTTCAAAAGTTTAAGTATGTCCAGAAAAGCAATCCAAATATGCATAATTTCATTTTAGTTGTCAAAGACCACAGGGAAATAAGGATTTTTAAGAGATATGCAAAAGGGTTTCATAAACTTTAAACATTAAATATAACATTGTTATGATTATTACGAAATTCAATTTGACCCCCTATTGAGGACTGAATTGTTTCCTGTATATTTATTCCAGAAATATTTTTTGAGTGGCTACTATGTGCCAGACACTGTTCCAGGCATAGATATAATTTTTCAAACAGCAATTTGGTTCCGATTTCTGGTAAAAATAAAAACTTATTTTTTCGATAATTTTATTATTTAAATAAGTCCTGTATCTCAAATAACCATGCTTACAGTTTCCAATTTCCTTGGTTAAAACCAAAAGGTAAAATAAAAAAATTCACTCAACTAAACAATCAGTTTTAAAACTAGACGGCTTCCCTGGTGGCTCAGTGGTTAACAATCCGCCTGCCAATGCAGGGGACACAGGTTCGAGCCCTGGTATGGGAAGATCCCACATGCCACGGAGCAACTAAGCCCGTGCGCCACAACTACTGAGCCTGTGCTCTAGAGCCCGCATGTCACAACTATGGAAGCCTATGCACCTAGAGCCCATGTTCTGCAACAAGAGAAGCCACTGCAACGAGAAGCCCACGCACCACAACGAAGAGTAGCCCCTGCTCGCCGCAACTAGAGAGGGCCCAGGCACAGCAATGAAGACCCAACGCAGCCATAAATAAATAAACAGATAGACAAATAGATAGATAAATAGAGGCAGGCACTCTGCCCTTACTAAAAATAAATAAATGAATAAAAATAAAACTAGACAGTGAATAGTGGCTATCTCTGGGACTGCAAGAGATTTTATGTACTGTTTTTGTTCATTTGTATTTTACAGAATGAACATATACTACCTATGTAATAAAGAGAGGTTTCTAATTAAAAGTAGGTTAAAGAAAACTAGACAGTGAAGAGGACTGACTGCTCATTAAACAACTAAATACCACTTCTTAATTATCTTCTGGGCAAACATAAACCATCCCTAGTTTTTCCTTATTTAGAGAGTAAACATGAAGCCATATGCTGAATTAAGACTTTCCAAAGGCTCATTCCACAGTGACCTTCCAAATGTTAAGTTTATGTAGGCTCTAAGATTTTAATAACTATTTAAGGTTTGTTTCAGGTCTATCTAGTCTATTCACTGATTCATCTGTTGTTTTCAGTTATTAGCATTATGATGTTTAATGACTAGTAGGGCAAATCATTGCATTACTTTTTAAAATGTTCTTAGAAAATCTTATTCTATTACTGAACTTAGAATTATTTTGTTAAATAAGAGATTGAATTTAAATTTCCTGGAAAACTGCATTATCTGAGGCTGTATTTAACTGGGGACTATATTTACGTGGACACGGCAAGTCTATAAATTATTATATAAAGTCCCTTTAACATTAATGATGATTAAATGGAGAGCACAGATAGACTAAGAAGGGCTTCAAACATTTAAGAATTTAAATGACCAAAATCTGCAGTGAAGGGTATGTATGTGTGTCTATATATTGTTTTGTTTTTTAGTTTTTTGCATACCATAATCAGTTATTTTTCTCCTCCTCTCCTTTCTATAACAGATTCAGACATTTGTTCGAAAACATAATCCACTTCTCTGAGTTGGTTGCTTCCTTGACTTTGTATCTTTTATATTGGGGAACTGTATGTAAGAGGTCATATAGAATGTACCAAGAAGCAGAAAAGTTTTGATTAAGCAAATTGAGGGGGAAAAAAAGCACTCATTAGTAGCCAAATTTGTAGCAGCCCACCATACCAGCAAACCCAAAGCAACAAGTATTTAATGCTGTCCTGGGGCAAGGGCATGCAAAAGTAATGCTTAAAGCTTTCACAGCAAAGGGGGAAAAGGCCACACATTGGAGAGAAGGTTGTGAAGAGGGCTGTCAGAATTTAAGAAACATTCTTCAAACCTATCCAAAATATGAAGTTAACACTTTAATCTTAACATTTATGAACTCTGAACTCATTCTCTCCTTTTATTAAATACACAGGCATGTGCCTGGGATGTGTTCTATGGCATAATAGGCAAAACAGACATTATTTATCCTGGAAAAGGACTCTCCATTTCAAGTATGCTGAAGTTTGTGCAAAAGGCAGGGAAATACATTGTTTATGTTAGAGGAGTATAGAGAAGGAAACTGGGGAGTAGCAGTAATGATAATTAAGTCTCCCCAAAATGTAAACCTCACCTGCTGTCAACACAGATATCTCTATTTTATACTTTTTCCTGGAGAGCTGTTTCCTATAGAGTTAAAATCAGTAATTTATAACCCAGTTGTCACAGTTAGGTTAAAAGACTAACTGTAATAGTTTTATCCTGGTTTTAGAATATTATTCATCTATAAGAATTCATACCATTTGTTTAATATGGGTTCTGAATTAAAAGTATCTTTTACATAATGTCTGGCCTAAATTGAAGAAGTTGGTCATTGTAACTTACAACTTTGGATGGACAACGTGAAATGCTCTTTATTAATTAGCCCACATATTTTGGAAATACTGTTCTTACTGGATAGTGGGTCACTAAAATTTACTGAGCAAAATCTTCTGAGAAAATATTTACAGCATATAGATCAACACTGGCAACCATCAAATACATACAGCTTTCAATCTTTTTACAGCATCTTCACAGATGTGCATTCCTCTTGATTCATCAACTTCTACATGCCCAAGGTACTGTAGAAAGAAGAGAAAAGTTACAGCTATTGCTGTTTACTGAGTAGCTGCTATATGGCAGATATTACATGGTAGAAAATTGAATATTAAAATTCCTGCACTCAAGAAACTCACAGCCACTATAGAAGAGTTAAGGTAATGTTACTTTACTTACCCTCAGTGTCCTCATGTGACTGAGATTTAGAATAAAGGTCTCCAAGAGCTGTTATAGAGGAGTAGGCGAAAAAGTACATGATAAGCACTAAATGTTACCTGAATCTATTGGATCTGAGGCATAACAGCCTATGCTAGACACAGTTACTATATCTCTAAACATAAAAATAGTCCTAAAACAAAGTGTGTGTGTTTGTGTGTGTGTGTGTGTTGAAAAGGTACAAATAAAAAAACAGTTACTCAAGGGCTGAAGAGATCACATACTCCTTTTATGGGAAGCACATAAGAACAGGGCAGAAAACTAAAATTTTAAGAAGGTAGTGAGTGCATCTGAGCTTTAGAAGATGTGCAGAACTTGAAGAAGCTGTATTGGAAAGGTTGGGAACCTATTTTAGGCAGGTAGAATTTAACAAAAGCTATAGGTGTAGAACAGAGTAACTATATATCAGCAAATATTCCTGTCTGGCAAGAATATGAGGTATTTGCAGCTGGGGAATTTGAACACTGAAATGAGTCTGTACTTAATCCTAGAGGCAATGGAGAGCTAATAAAGCTTTTTTTGGTTTGTTTTTGCAAGGTAGTAATATTATTCAAATTGTACCTTAGTATGGGAATAGTCTTGGGTTAGAAAGCACAAAGGATGATGGCAATATCACAAGTGCTCTCTTTTAAAAGGAAATTTAGAGTCTGGTTCTGGGTAAGATGGAGTAGACATACATTACCCTGTCCCACCCTCCGAATGAAACCATAAAACCAGAACAGAATACATGGAAGCACCTATTTGAGTTCTCTGTAAAGAGTATAAGATGAATCAGAGAAGAATACCAGAATTCAAGGTATTTCTGAACTGGCAGGGAGTTTACCTTCCCTGCCCCTCCTCCCCTTTGGTACCTCCAGCCTGAACTTTACACAGCCAGATATCCAAGTGAGTGCTATGGCACAGACAGAACTCTGGGAAAAGCACTCTAGCTCTGGCCCAAGGACCAGGTAAGGTAACTCCTTATCCTCAGAGAGTATAGGAATCCCCCTCCCTTTTATTTATCTTTTTTTGAACTTTCACACCCCAGTCCCCAGGAAATTCCGTGGTGGTGTCGGTGGTAGCAGCAAGGGAAACCTGCAAGAGCCACACACCTCTGAGAAAAGGCGGCTGTCCTCCATTTAAAGAAACTGTGATTCCAGGAAGGTGGGCCAACACCTCCACCCCCCTTTCTGCTTCCCCCGCCCCGAATCTCCCACCATTTGGCCCTGGATGAAGATGAAACAGTAGTAATTCATGGGCACAATAACCAGTGCCCTACGAAACACAGGCATGGAGAGTTTAAGTAACTTGCCCAAAACCATTCAGCTAGTGAATGCTCAAACCCAAGCAGCCTGACCCAGGACAGTCCTATAATGCTCATATACTGAATTTTTCATTTTTACCCCTATCTTTCCAATACTGAATAAATGCATAAAACCAACATATTAAAATCAATTTAGGAAACTGTTGGACTTTAGGTAGCAAAATACCTAAGGTATCGATCATAAAGATCATATAAGACTAAGGACATTAAAGAATTGTAACAGCTATAATTTTGAATAAACATTATACAAAGCAGCAAGAATGCTCAGTTTTAAGTGAATCAAATAATATATATATTCAGTTATATATATTATATATATTCCTTTTCAGATTCTTTTCCATTACAGGTTATTACAAGATATTGAATAGCTCCCTGTGCTACACAGTAGGTCCTTGTTGGTTATCTACTTTATACATAGTAGTGTGCATCTGTTAATTCCAAACTCCTAATTTATCCCTCCCTTCTCCTTTACCATCTGGTAACTGTAAGTACATTTTCTATGTCTGTGAGTCTGTTTTGTGAATAAGTTCATTTGTATCGTTTTTTTAGATTCCACATATAAGTGATATCATATAATATTCGTCTTTCCCTGTCTGACTTATTCACTTAGTATGAAAATCTCTGGGTCCATCCATGTTGCTGCAAATGGCATTATTTCATTCTTTCTTATGGCTGAGTAATATTCCATTGTATTTATGTATCACATCACCATATCCATTCATCTGTCGATGGATACTTAGGTTGCTTCCATGTCTTGGCTATTGTAAATAGTGCTGCTATGAACACTGGGGTGCATGTATCTTTTTGGTTTTTTTTTTTTTTTTTTTTGGCCACGCCATGCAGCATATGGGATCTTAGTTCCCCAACCAGGGACAGAACTTGTGCCCCTGCGGTGGAAGCACGGAGTGGTTAATCACTGGACTACCAGGGAAGTCCCTGCATGTATCTTTTTGAATTACAGTTTTCTCCAGATATATGCCCAGGAGTGGGATTGCTAGATCATATGGTAACTGTATTTTTAGTTTTTTAAGGAACGTCCATACTGTTCTCCATAGTGGCTGTACCAATTTATGTTAACACCAACAGTGCAGGAGGGTTCCCTTTTCTCCACACCCTCGCCAGCATTTACTATTTGTAGACTTTTTGATGATGGCCATTCTGACTGGTGTGAGGTGATACCTCATGGTAGTTTTGATCTGCATTTCTCTAATAATCAGCAATGTTGAGCATCTTTTCATGTGCCTGTTGGCTATCTGTAGGTCTTCTTTGGAGTAATGTCTATTTAGGTCTTCTGCTCATCTTTTGATTGGGTTGTTTGTTTTCTGATATTATTGTGTATGAACTGTTTGTATATTTTGGAAATTAAGCCCTTGTTGATCACATCGTTTGCAAATATTTTCTCCCAGCCCATAGGTTGTCTTTTCATTTTGTCTATGGTTTCCTTTGCTGTGCAAAAGCTTCTAAGTTTAAGTCCCATTTGTTTACTTTTGCTTTTATTTCTTTTGCCTTGGGAGACTGATCTAAGAGAATATTGCTACGATTTATGTCAGAGGATGTTTTGCCTATGTTCTCTTCTAGGAGTTTTATGGTGTCATGTCTTGTATGTAAGTCTTTAAGCCATTTTGGGTTTATTTTTGCATATGGTGTGAGGGAATGTTCTAATTTCATTGACTTACACGCAGCTGTCCAGCTTTCCCAACACCACTTGCTGAAGAGACTAACTTTTCTCCAATGTGTATTCTTGCCTCCTTTGTCGAAGATTAATTGACCATAGGTGTGTGCGTTTATTTCTGGGCTCTCTATTCTGTTCCACTGATCCATATGTCTGATTTCATGCCAATACCACATTATTTTGATTACTGTAGCTTTGTAGCATTGTCTGAAGTTGGGGGGGTGGGGTTGTGCCTCCAGCTTTGTTCTTTTTCCTCAGGATTGCTTTGGCAATTCCGGGTCTTTTGTGGTTCCATATAAATTTTAGGAGTATGTGTTCCAGTTCTGTGAAAAAGTCATGGGTAATTTGATAGGGATCACATTAAATCTGTAGATTGCTTTGGGTAGTATGGCCATTTTAACAATATTAATTCTTTCAATCCAAGAGCATGGGATATCTTTCCATTTCTTTGAATTGTCTTCTATTTCCTTCATCTATGTTTTATAGTTCTCAGCATATAAATTTTTCATCTCCTTGGTCATGTTTATTTCCAGGTATTTTCTTTTTTGATGCAATTCTAAACGAGATTTTTTTTTAAACTTTCACTTTCTGATATTTCGTTGTTAGTGTAAAGAAATGGAAAAGATTTCTGTATGTTAATCTTGCATTCTGCTACCTTGCTGAACTCATTTATCAGTTCTAATAGTTTCTATGTGGAGTCTTTAGGGTTTTGTATATAAAGTACCATGTCATCTGCATATAATGACAATTTTACCTCATCCCTCCTAATTTGGCTACCTTCTGTTCCTTTTTCTTGTCTAGATTAGAAAAATTTTAATTCAAAATTATAGGCTGTCAGAAATGTCAAGTGTTTGGTGACTCTGTGAACTCGTTCTAGATGTTGAGATTGAGCTCACACCCAGAAATAATAGAATACTTTGTCACTGAAGACTGCTTTTCATCATTCAGTCAGATGCTACAGTGATATACTACATATTACACTCAAATCCTGGAAAGTTGTATTTTTCAGCTTGGAGACAGTGATGAATGGCCATTTAAATAATTCTTTGAATTCGGCTCTAGAAAATATTCCTTCATGTTCTGTTGATATTTGGCCTTCTTCAAAGCCTAATAATATATTCTTAATTTCTTGGTCCAATAAGTAAAGAAAATCAAGTACTGGGAAAGAGTAAAATCTCAGCAATTGAGCTCTCAGCATTGCTGTTCTAACATTTTAAGAAATTCTGACATCTCATTCTGGGTACCTTGCCACATATACTATCAATTTTTAAAAATTTGTTATTTTGTTTTTTAATTTATTCTCTATCCTTGATCACAATGCCAAATATGTATTTTTAAAAATTACATTATCCTGAATTTTCTATTTTGCTCTACCAATATTTCTATTTTGGCACAAGCTGCTATTTTGATCATTATGTTAACAACTGCTTTGGCATAATCACTTTCGCTAATTTTTATCCCACAGAATTTTCCTGGTTATTTCCCATGTTTATTCTTTGGGATCAACTTTGTAGTAATTTTGTTCAGTTGTTGACAAATAAAACCTTTGGGATTTTAATTAAGATTGCCTTAAATTCACTGGTTAATTTGAGAAAAACTGACATAAAATTGACCCATTCCATCTAATACTATTTATTCAAGTCTTTTATGTCTCTGAAGTTTTAAGGTAGGCTTCAAATACACATTTTCCAGATTAATAAGTATTTAATAATTTTTGTTGCTACTGTGAACTGGCTTTACACCCATTATTTATGTATATATTTGTGTATATATATTCTTTTAAAAGACTTTAGTTTATAGAGCAGTTTTAGGTTCACAGGAAAACTGAGCAGAAAAGTACAGAGTTCCCATATACCCTCTGCACTGCCCCCCCAGCTTCCCCCACTATCACATTCCACACCAGAGTGATACATTTGTTACAATCAACAAACCTATAGTTTATCCACAGTCTATATTAGGTTTTACTTTTGGTGCTGTAAATTCTATGGATTTTAACAAATGTATAATGACATGTATTCACCACTGTAGTATCATACAGAATAGTTTCACTGCCCTAAAAATCCTCTGTGTTCCTCCTATTCATCTCTTCTTCTCCCCTAAACGCTGGCAAGCACTGGTCTTCTTACTGTCTCCATAGTTTGGCCTTCTCCAGAACTGTCATGGAGCTGGAATCATACAGTATGTAGCCTTTCCAGACTGGCTTCCTTCACTAGTAATATGCATTTAAGGTTCCCCATGTCTTTTCATATATTCCATTGTCTGAACATATCACAGTTTATTTATCCATTCACCTGCTGACAGACATCTTTGTTGCTTCCAAGTTTGGCAATTATGAATAAAGTGGCTATAAACATCCGTGTGCAGGTTTTTGTGTGGACATAAGTTTCCAACTCATTTGGTTTGAGTGTGATTGCTGGGTCATATGGTAACTGTACATTTAGTTTTATGAGAAAACTTCTCCTAAAGTCTTCTAAAGTGGCTGTCCCATTTGCATTCCCACCAGCAATGAATTACAGTTCCTGTTGCTCCACGTTTTAACCAGCATTTGATGTTGTCAGTGTTCTGGATTTTGACCATTCTTGATAGGTGTGTAAAATCATTATATTTTTATTTGTATATAATTTGTCTTTCCCTCTCTGGTTGCTTTCAAGATTTTCTTAGTCTCTGATATCTACAGTTTCATTCACGTGTCTAGGAAACAGACTTTTTTTTTTAGATTGAGATATAATTCACGTACCATACAATTCACTCAACGTGCACCACTGAGTCATCAATTAATTTTTTTTAATTGTGGTGAAATACATATAACATAAAATTTGCCCCAAAAAGTTGCCATTTAAACTATTAAGTGTATAGTTCCGTGGTATTTATTATATTCACGATATTGTACAACCATTACCACTACCTATTTCCTGAACTTTTTCATCACTCCAAACACAAACGCTGAAAACATTAAGCAATGACTCCCAAGTTCTCCCTTCCTTCAGCTCCTGGTAATCTCTAATCAACTTCCTGTCTCTATGAAATTGCCTATTTTAGATGTCATATAAGTGGAATCACAATATTTGTCATTTCATGTACAGCTTATTTCACTTAGCATAACGTTTTCAAGGTTCATCCATGTTGTAGCACATATTAAAACTTCATTCCTTTTAATGGTGGAATAATATTCCATTCTATGTATATACCACATTTTGTTCATCCATTCACCTATTGACAAAACACCTGGGTTGTTTCCACCTTTTGGTTATTATGAATAATGCTGCAATGAATGCTGACATATAAGTATCTGTTTGAATCCCTGCTTTCAATACTTTGGGCATATGCCTAGGAGTAGAATTACTGGGTAATTATATGTTTAGCTTTGTGAGGAACTGTCCGTTTTCCATAGTGTTGCACTATTTTACATTCCCATCAAAATGTATGAGCGCTTCAATTTTTCTATATGCTCATCAGCACTTTATTTTCCTTTAAAAAAAAAATTATACCAACCTAATACGTGTGAAGCATATCTCGTGATTTTGATTTGCATGCCCCTAATGACTAATAATATTCAGCATCTATATTTTCATATGCTAATTGGCCATTTGTATACCTTCTTTAGAGAAATGCCTAGTCACATCCTTTGCCCATTTTAAAAATTGGGTTTTACTCTTTAGATATATGATCTCCAAATATTTTCTGCTATTCTTTGGGTTGCCTTTTCACTTTCTTTCTTCAAAAGAAAACGTCCTTTGATGCATAAAAATTTTCAATTTTGATGAAGTTCAGTTTATCTATCTTGGGCTTCCCTGGTGGCTCAGTGGTTAAGAATCCACCTGCCAATGCAGGGGACACAGGTTCGAGCCCTGGCCCAGGAAGATCCCACATGCCACAGAGCAACTAAGCCCATGTGCCACAACTACTGAGCCTGCGCTCTAGAGCCCGCGAGCCACAACTACTGAAGCCTGTGCACCACAACTACTGAAGCTTGTGCACCCTAAAGCTTGTGCTCCACAACAAGAGAAGCCACTGCAATGAGAAGCCCACGCACCACAATGAAGAGTAGCCTCGCTTGCCGCAACTACAGAAAGCCCACGCACAGCAACAAAGACCCAAAGCAGCCAAAAATAAACAAACAACAAAAAAAATTTATCTCTCTTTTCTTTTGCTGCTCATGCTAAGGACTCCACTGCCAGATCCAAAGTCATGAAGATTTACCCCTATGTTTTCTTCTAAGAGTTTTATGGTTTTTACTCTTATATTTAGGTCACTGATTCACTGAGTTAATTTTTTACATAGCCTGAGGCAGAAATCCAACTTCACTCTTTTTCATATGGAAATCCAGATGTCCCAGAACCACTGGGTGACAAGACAATTTTTTCTCCATTGAATGAACTTTGCACACTTGTCAAAAATCACTTGGATGTAGATGTATTAGACTAATTTTTATTTATCCCATTTGCTTCTTCAATCTGAGGATTCAAACACTGCTCTGAATGAATTCATCCTCCTCTCTCTTCCTGGAGCTTCCATTAGGTCTGCTAGTGTCATTGGACTTTTAAATTTGTTCATCCATGTTTCTTAACCTCTTTTTCATATTTTCTCTTTATCACCTTGTGCTGCATTCTGGGTAACTTCATCGAATTTATTTTCCAGTTTACCAACTGCCTTTTCAGCCAGCTCTAATTCACTATTTAATCTATTTACTAAGTTCAATTTCAGGAACAGTATTTTTCATTTTTAGAAGGTAAGATTTGATTCTTTGTCAAATCTGCCCATTCCTTTTTTCACTGTTTTATTTTTTTTCCTATGGTATGAATTCATTTTTTGGTTTCTAATAATTTTATATATACACATTTTATAGTCTCCTCTATAGCCTATTATTTCAAGTTCTTAGAGTGTTAATCCTCTTGTTGATCTTTATTGTATAATCCTTTACTGTATCTGCTGATCATTTCCACATATGATTTAAAACTTTAAAAAAACTGTAAGCTCACCTCTAGTGAAGCTCAATTTTTGTAGGGAAATTTCATGCATTCTACATTGTGGAGTAGTTTTACATTTGCTTCTAAAAGGTACCGCAGATGTTTACTGCCTAAGACCTACTGTATATTAATTTGAAGATTCTTACATCATGCAGGTTTTAGCACATCAAGTCCAAATCCATGGTTTCAATTTTTCCTGGCAGATTCCTTTCCTCACCCAAGTTCTGGGTAGAGGGATGTTTCCTTTTTTGTTTTTGTTGTGTTTTTTTTTTGGCTTTTCCTTCTAGTTCTCTATTTCACTGCTTGTAAAGCCCACTGAAGGTTCTGTTCCATGCTGGGTTCTCAGTTCTAATTCTCTGCTTTTTATGAGTCCAGGACCTTCAGAATGGATGTTAAAACCAAAGGCTCTAGCTCACAAACCGTTTCCCTCTTAGGCTGCTAGTGTGATTTCTGCCTTGCTCTCAAATTCCCTCTTAATTTCTGGTAACTGGAGATCTGTCTTTATTGAAAGCTCAGCTATGGTTTAAGAGAAAAGTTTGTTTGAAAATACAGTCAGCATTTCTAGATATTTGTATTGGGAGTATTACTATGTTAGCTTAATCCACATTCTGCCAGGATCTAAGACCTATAATATTTCCCAACTAAACTAACTGGTTTTTCTATCCACTGATTTCAGTCTATCTTAAAAGCAGCCAAAATACTAGAATTTCCTATCATTTTCAACAGTTTTTTGGGTTGATTCTCTTGGGTTTTTCAGATAGACATCATCTGCAGAAAAAGAAAATACAGAAAATATCTGGATTTCCCACATTTACAACTTTTGTTTATTTTCTTATCCAGAGGTACTTACTACCATTTCTCAATCACTGTCGAATAATAATGATGTTTAAGAACAACCTGACTTTCCTCCTGAATTCATTGTACATGTTTCACCATTATGCATGACTCTGGGATAGTTTTTCAGTCATTGAAAGAAAGTATTATGCTATTCTGATTTTGATAAGATTTATCAGGATGGAAAAATAATATTTTTAATGTTTCCATTTTACTGATATAATCCACATAACATAAAATTAACCATTTTAAAGTGAATAATTCAGTGGCATTTAGTATATTCACAAAGTTGTACAATCTCCACCTTTATCTAGTTCCAAAACATTTTTTATTTATTATTAGACAATAATTGCTTTACAATGTTGTGTTAGTTTCTGCTGCAGAGCGAAGTGAATCAGCCATATGCATACATACATTCCCTCCCTCTTGGACCTCCCTCCCTCCACATCCCACCCAACTAGGCCATCACAGAGCACCGAGCTGAGCTCCCTGTGCTATATAGCAGGTTCCCACCAGCTATCTATTTTACACATGGTAGTGTATTTATGTCAAACCTAATCTCTCAATTCATCCCGCCCCTCCTTGTCCCACTGTGTCCACATGTCCGTTCTCTATGTCTGCCTTTCTATTCCTGCCCTGAAAATAGGTTCATCTGTACCATTTTTCTGGATTCCACACATATGTGTTAACATACGATATTCGTTTTTCTCCTTCTGACTTACTTCACTCTGTATGACAGGCTCTAGGTCCATCCACATCTCTACAAATGACTCGATTTCATTTCTTTTTATGGCTGAGTAATATTCCATTATATATATGGACCACATCTTCTTTATCCATTTATCTGTCGATGGACATTTAGGTCGTTTCCATGTCCTGGCTATTGTAAACAGTGCTGCAATGAACATTGGGGTGCATGTGTCTTTTTGAATTATGATTTTCTTAGGGTATAGGCCCAGTAGTGGGACTGCTGGGTCGTATGGTAGTCCTATTTTTAGTTTTTTAAGGAACCTCCATACTGTTCTCCATAGTGGCTGTATCAATTTACATTCCCACCAACACTGCAAGAGGGTTCCCTTTTCTCCACACCCTCTCCAGCATTTATTGTTTGCAGATTTTCTGATGATGCTCATTCTGACCAGTGATACCTCATGGTAGTTTTTTTTTTGCGGTACGTGGGCCTCTCACTGTTGTGGCCTCTCCCGTTGCGGAGCACAGGCTCCAGACGCACAGGCTCCAGACGCGCAGGCTCAGCGGCCATGGCTCACGGGCCCAGCCACTCCGCGGCATGTGGGATCTTCTCGGACCGGGGCACGAACCCATGTCCCCTGCATCGGCAGGCGGACTCTCAACCACTGAGCCACCAAGGAAGCCCTCATGGTAGTTTTGATTTGCATTTCTCTAATAATTAGTGATGCTGAGCAACTTTTCATATGCCTCTTGGCCATCTGTATGTCTTCTTTGCTGAAATGTCTACTTAGGTCTTCCACCCATTTCTTGATTGGGTTGTTTGTTGTTTTGATATCGAGCTGCATGAGCTGTTTGTATATTTTGGAGATTAATACTTTGTTGCTTCATTTGCAAATACTTTCTCCCATTCTGAGGGCTGTCTTTTCGTCTTCTATGCAAAAGCTTTTAAGTTTAATTAGGTCTCATTTGCTTATTTTTGTTTTTATTTTCATTACTCTAGGAGGTGGGTCATAAAAGATCTTGCTGTGATTTATGTCAGTGTTTTTCCTATATTTTCCTCTAAGAGTTTTATAGTGTCTGGTCTTACATTTAGGTCTTTAATCCATTTTGAGTTTATGTTTATGTATGGTGTTAGGGAGTGTTCTAATTTCATTCTTTTACATGCAGTTGTCCAGTTTTCCCAGCACCATTTATTGAAGAGGCTGCTTTGTCTCCATTGTATATTCTTGCCTTCTTTGTCATAGATTAGGTGACCACAGGTGCATGGGTTTATCTCTGGGCTTTCTATCCTGTACCATTGATCTGTATTTCTGTTTCTGCGCCAGTACCATACTTTATAGTAGCTTTATGGTCAAAACATTTTCTTTACACCATAAGAAGAACCTGTACCTATTAAGCATTTACTTCCCAATGCCCCTCCACACAGGCCCTAACAATCAATAACCTGCATTCTGTCTTTATGGATTTACCTATTCTGGATATTTCATATAAATGGAATCATACAATATATGACCTTTCATGTCTGATATATTTCACTTAGCATACTGTTTTTGAGGTCACCACATTGTGGTATGGGGTCACCACACTGTAGTATGTATGAGTACTTTATTGCTTTTTATAGCTGATGTATTTCCATAGTTTGTTTTTCCATTCTTCCACTGAAGGACATTTGGGCTGTTTCCACCTTTCAGCTATCATGAATAGTGGTGCTATTAGACATGAGTGTACATGTATTTATTTGAGTATCTGTTTTTGACTCTTTTGGGTATATACCTAGCAGTAGAATTGCTGAGTCATATGGTAATTCTATGTTTAGCTTTTTGAGGAGCCACTGAACTGCTTTTCACAGAAGCTGAACCATTTTGCATTCCCATCAGCAATGTAAGAGGGTTCTGGTTTCTTCACATGCTCATCAACACTTGATTTCCTTTTTGTTTTTTTAATTATAGGCATCGAAGTGGACATGATGTGGTACTGCATCGTGGTTTTGATACGTATTTCCTTAATGACTAATGATGCTGACTATCTTTTCATGTGCTTGTTGGCCATTTGTGTATCTTCTTTGGAGAAATTTCTATTCACGTCCTTTGTCCCTTTTTAAATCAGGTTCTTTTATATATTCTGGATACTAGACTCTTATCAGACATATGATTTCCAAATGTTTTCTCCCAGTCTGTAGTTCTCTTTTCACTTTCTTGACATCAATGCACAAAAGTTTTTAATTTTAATGAAGTCCAGTTCGTATATTATTTCCTTTTTTGCTCATGCTTTTGGTGTCATGTATATGAAGGTCACGAAGAGATCCCCATCTTATCATCTAAGAGTTTTATGGTTTTACTCTTCTAGTTAAGTTGTTGATCCATTTTGAATTAATTTTTGTATATGGTGTGAGGTAGGAGTCCAGCTTTTTTTTTTTTTTGGGCCTCTCACTGTTGTGGCCTCTCCGGCTGTGGAGCACAGGCTCCAGACGCGCAGGCCCAGCGGCCATGGCCCACGGGCCCAGCCGCTCCGCGGCATGTGGGATCCTCCCGGACCAGGACAAACCCGTGTCCCCTGCATCGGCAGGCGGACTCCCAACCACTGTGCCACCAGGGAAGCCCCCAGTTTCATTTTTTGCCACGTGGAAATCCAGTTGTCCCATCACCATTTGCTGAAAAGACTATTCTTTCCCCATTGAATGGTCTCGGTACTCTTGTCAGAAATCAGTTGGCCATAGATGTTTAGGTTTATTTTTGTACTCTCAATTCTATTCTATTGTTCTATACATCTGTCCTTATGCCATTACTACAATGGTCTCATTACTTAAGCTTTGTACTAAGTTTTGAAATCAAAAAGTATGAGTCCTTCAATGTCGCTTCCATTGCAATGATGAAGTCTTTTTCCTCTTAGGTCCATCAATTTGATGAACTATATCAAATTTCCTAATACTGAATCATTTGTGGATTCTTGAGTTAAATCCTACTTTTAGATCCCATTTGTTCTACTTTTCTGCCTAGTTTTTCATCTATATTCTTAAGTGGAGCTGGTCTATGATTTTTTGTGTTTGTGCTATCTTTGTTAGGTAGTTGTATCAGGATTTTGTTAATGCCTTAAAAAAAATTGGAAACTGTCCTCTTTTTCTTCCCTTTCTTTCTCTATTTTTTCCCCCCGTCAGCTCTGGTACACTTAAATAGCATAAGAGTTATTTTTCAAGGTTGTGAAAGAAAACTGACCTGTAAAACCATCTATACTAAGTCTTTTGGGGATAGCTTTGGAGTTTGCTTTTTTTTTTTTTTTTTTTTTTTTTTTTGTGGTACGTGAGCCTCTCACTGTTGTGGCCTCTCTCCCGTTGCGGAGCACAGGCTCAGCGGCCATGGCTCACGGGCCAAGCCGCTCTGTGGTATGTGGGATCTTCCTGGACCGAGGCACGAACCCGTGTCCCCTGCATCGGCAGGTGGACTCTTAACCACTGCGCCACCAGGGAAGCCCAGCTTTGGAGTTTTAATAACTTTCTCTATTTCCTTCATGGTTAGGGGTCTATTCAACTTTTATGCTTGTACTTTAGCTAATTTTAATAATGCATATTTTCCTAGAATATTCTTAATCTAAATTTTCAAATTTATCAAACTATACAGTATTCACATATTTAGTCTGTAATTGGGTCTCGCCATTTTCTTTCTTTTCTTTTCTTTTTCTTTTTTTTTGCTGCGCCACGTGGTGTGTGGGATCAAACCCGCGCCCCATGCAGTGGAAGCATGGCATCTTAACCACTGGACTACCAGGGAAGTCCCTTCACACTTTCTTATCTCTAGTATCACCTATCTGTGTGTGTGTGGTGGGTGGGGGGGGGGGGTTTGCCTGTGGGATCCCCGACCAGGGACTGAACCTGGGCTCTTGGCAGTGAACATGTGGTGTCCTAACCACTGAACCACCAGGGGATTCCCTTATATATGTTTTCTTTCTTGTTTTTTATTAAGGTTCATTTCTAATACTACCTCTGAGTTATTTAACCTCTGTTTCCATTTTATATTAATAATAAAATGAGAAAGTAGGGTTTTATGTTCTTTGAGTTACCTTTAGGTGCTGAGAAATGAATAGAGGTTTCAAAGTGTTTCCAAGGGATTTTATTCTATCATCTTGATCATCTCAACTGGTCACATATGGGTATTTATGCCAGGAAAAAAAAAAAACGGAGGGAAGGCTTGGTGGAAAGAAGAAAACAAATCTCATATATGGACTAACTCAGTCACATAATCTATTTTAGAAATGTGGAGATGGAAATCAGCCTTGTGTCTTATTAGACTATGAGAAAAACATGCCAATTGAAAAAACATTATTAAAGAGGTCTCTTTTCTTCTCTGAGACACTATCTCACTGAAGAACTGCAGCTGATTTATGCTTTAATGGCTAAAATATTTGACTCTGGAACTTCTTTTGTCTGTATACCATTTCCAAACTCCCTCTGAGTCAGGGGCTTTTATTCACAAAAAGTAGTTTAGAAAAACTAGTATGTGGAATTTCATTCTTGGATGAATTAAGTCATTTTTCTTTTCTTGAAAAAAATTATTTAAAAAGTAGATTTCCCCCCTGCTTTGACTGTTATCCATGAGAAGAAATTGCAGAGCTCTGATGTGAGAGACTGTACAGTCAGCAGTTCCCAGCATTAACAAAAAGTGACAGAATCATTAATTTATAAGAAGCTACAAGGCACATTATCACATACACATAGCCTATGTTATTTAGCAAATACAGGACGCAGATGTGCAGAACATGACATCAGAATTTGTTTAGGGTCTTTAATCAAAAAGGAGTAGTTAAATTAAAATGGACTATTCTTTAAGTATAAATTTGGAATAATACAATTACATTTGAACAAGTGATCTAAACTAAGTATATTCCCTGGTGGACCAGTGGTTAGGACTCCACACTTTCACTGCCAAGGGCCAGGGTTCAATCCCTCGTCAGGGAACTAAGATCCCACAAGTTGCGCAGTGCGGCCAAAAAAAACCCACTAAACTAAGCATATGTACTAAATCTAACCATGTAAATTTAAAGCTTAAAAGAACTTAAAGAGATCAAAAAACTTCACCTTCCAAATGAGACACTAGGTGTCAAAAAAGTTACGTGCTTTAGACAAGGTTATATAACTAGTAAATTAACAGGTGATAGGTCTGATAGTACTGAGAGGTACTAAACTACATGCATAATCAGGGGACCCTGCTACTTACCTGATCTCACCTCTACTTGTGCCATCTGCTCTAAACACACTGGCCTCCTTGCTGTGCCTCCAACATACCAGGCTTTCTCCTACCCCAGAGCCTTTGCACTTGCTGCCCCACTGTCTACAATCTGCTTCCTCAGACACCTGAATGTTGCTTTCTTACTTTTTTTGGGTCTTTCCTAAAAAATCACTTTTTCAGTGAGGGATTCCTAGAGCATCCTATTTTAAATCTCACCCTCCACATACTCCCTTAACACCTAATTCCCTTTTTGTATGCCAGGTACATTTATTTGTTCACTGTTAACACCCACTAGAATGTATGCACTGTGCAAGGATTTTGTCTGTTTTGTTCCCTTGTGTTCCCAGTGCCTAGATGCCTACAACACAGCAGGCACTCAGTGAATGTCTTTTGACTCATCAATGAATTACTGGACAGAGAAGGAAACGTACACATTACTTAGTGCTACATTAAACAATAATAAGAGTCATAATAATGAAAACTTTTACAATAAACTCAAGACAAAGAAAGGGAGACAATTTATGGTGTAGAATGCAAATATTATTGACCTATGTAATATTAAAAAGAAAAGCACAGTTGATATCAGTTTGAAGGTAAGAGAACAAAGGGTTTTAGTATTTTTATATTACATGGTTGGGAATGAAGACATACCATCTAAAATTAATAGAACAAAAATTTTATGAGTATAGGAAACCAAGAGAAAAAACTAAAAATAATCTAATCCCTGAAGTCTGCGTGGAGAAGGGGCACAGAGAAGATGGAAGGGCAGGATGTGTGGGTTAAATCATCCTTTCTCTTCTTTATAGTGGAGAACCAATGATAAGCATTGGTATATGAAGACCAGACAGTAAAATCATATTATCTGAAGAACTTAAAATATTACCAAGGGGAAGCAGAAATAAAAATGGTTAAGTGTCATTGGGGAGTGGGATTAGGGGTAGGGAAGGCACTGTTGTTTTTTAGCCACAAGCATATATCATATGAATGAAAAGCATATATCATGAAATTTTTTAAAGTTTACTTTATTAAAACAGTCTTGAATATAATTAATTTTTAATTCACACATTGTGTTATAAAATTATAACAGTGCTTAAGAACACAACCCTCTAAATCTAGACTGCCAAAGTTCAAATCCTAACTTCAAATAATCAGATATCATCAACTATTCCCTAACAATATCATGTAATCTTACTGCATTTTACTCCACAAAGAAAATAAATTCTTAAGAGGTACTGAACAGACTAAATAGCCATTTCTCCAGAGAACACATACAGATGGCCAAAAGTCACATGAAAAGATGCTCAACAATGTTAATTATTAGAGAAATGCAAATTAGAGAAATGCAAATCAAAACTACTGAGGTACCACCTCACACTGGTTAGAGGGGCCACCGTCAAAAAGTCTACAAATAGGGCTTCCCTGGTGGTGCAGTGGTTGGGGGCCTGCCTGCCGATGCAGAGGACGCGGGTTCGTGCCCCGGTCTGGGAGGATCCCACATGCCGCGAGCGGCTGGGCCCGTGAGCCATGGCCACTGAGCCTGCGCGTCCGGAGCCTGTGCTCCGCAACGGGAGAGGCCACAACAGTGAGAGGCCCACGTACCACAAAAAAAAAAAAAAAAAAAAAAAAAAGAAAAAGTCTACAAATAATAAATGCTGGAGAGGCTGTGGAGGAAAAGAAACCATCCTACATTGTTGGTGGGAATGTAAACTGGTGCAGCCACTATTTAGTTTTTTAAAAAACTAAAAATAGAGTTACCATATGATCCAGCAATCCCACTCCTGGGCATATATCCAGAGAAAACTATAATCCAAAAGATACGTGTACCCCAATGTTTGTAACAGCACTATTTACAATAGCCAAGACATGGAAGCAACCTAAGTGTCCATCAACAGATGAATGGGTAAAGAAAATGTGATACATACATACAATGGAATATTACTCAGCCATAAAAAAGAAATAATGCCATCAGCAGCAACATGGATGGACCTAGAGATTATCACACTTAGTGAAGTAAGCCACAGAAAGACAAATATCATGATATCACTTATATGTGCAATCTAAAAAAAAAAGATACAAATGAACTTATTTACAAAACAGAAATAGACTCACAGACATAGAAAACAAATTTAGGGTTACCAAAGGGGAAAGGGGTGGGGGGGGATAAAGTAGTAGTGGGATTAAAATATACATACTGGGCTTCCCTGGTGGCGCAGTAGTTAAGAATCCGCCTGCCAATGCAGGGGACATGGGTTTGAGCCCTGGTCTGGGAGGATCCCACATGCCATGGGGCAACAAAGCCCATGAGCCACAACTATTGAGCCTGCACTCTAGAGCCCAAGAACCACAACTCCTGAAGCCTGTGTGCCTGGAGCCCATGCTCTGCAACAAGAGAAGCCACTGCAACGAGAAGCCCATGTACCCCAACGAAGAGTAGCCCCCACTTGCTGCAACTAGAGAAAGCCCGTGCGCAGCAACAAAAACCCAACGCAGCCAAAAATAAATAAATAAAATAATATAAATAAATTTTTTAAAAAACAGGTTTAAAAAATAAATAAATAAAATAAAATATACATACTAGTTTATATAAAACAGATAACCAACAAGGACCTACTGTAGAGCAAGGGAAGTATACTCTATCTTGTAATAACCTATAATGGAAGAGAATGTAAACAAAGAATGTATAACTGAATCACTTTGCTGTACACCTGAAACTAACACAACATTGTATATCAACTATATTTCAGTAAATTTTTTTAAAAAACAGTTACTGAATAGAGTTGAAGCTTCTTTGTAAAGTATACAGCAAATCAGGAGTAACTGAAATGCTTGGGACGAATAAACCAGTAAACATTTCAAAATTTATGTTAAAAACTTATCTGAGGGCTTCCCTGGTGGCACAGTGGTTGAGAGTCCGCCTGCCGATGCAGGGGACGCGGGTTCGTGCCCTGGTCTGGGAAGATCCCACATGCCGCGCGCGGAGCGTCTAGGCCCGTGAGCCATGGCCCCTGGGCCTGCGTGTCTGGAGCCTGTGCTCCGCAACAGGAGAGGCCATAACAGTGAGAAGCCCGCATACCGCAAAAAAACCCCAAAACAAACAAACAAACAAAACTTATCTGAAATATCTCATTGCTCTGATCCAAGGACCGATTTTTCCAAATTTTTAATGTTTCAGAAAGAAGAGCAAATTAAGATGTATTTGTCATTGTCAGAGTGCTAGCAAACGTAGATGTGAATACAATGTATCTGTTCAACCAACTGTCACTTCAGTCGATTTATTTCATTGGTATCACACGTGGCTGAACATTAAGTTTTACAGTGTGAGGCAGCTTTGAAACAAAACATTACATATGCAGAAGATTGTCACACACAAGCAATAAAATTATAAGCAGCAGAAAATATCTCATCTCTTGGGATAAACAGAACTTTTAAAGCTGGGAGAGGTTGGTATAACCAGTGCATAAGTCCTCAGGCACCAAACATCTATCAAAAACTTCTGGCTACTTTTCAAGAGAACACATTTAACTTGCAGTGTTAAAAAAATCAATTGAGGAAAACACCAAAACAATAAGAAATGCAGATTAAAAACTCAAGTATTCAGTTGTCATCTAACCAATAACAACAATCAGAGCAGCAGCAGCAGCAAACATTTATTGTGCATTCACTATGTGCCAGACAGTGTTGTATTTTTCATATACTGTATTTACTCATTTAATTTTCATAACACTATACTAATTCTAGTACTAGTTCTCATTTTGCAGATGAAAAACCTGAGGCACAGAGAATTTAAGTAATTTCTTTTTTAATTTTATTTTTTTATTGAAGTATAGTTGATTTCAACTGTTGTATTAGTTTCAGGTGTACAGTAAACTGATTCCATTATATATTCTTTTTCAGATTCTTTTCTCTTATAGGTTATTACAAAAGTGCAGTTCCCTGTGCTATACAGTAGGTCCTTGCTGGTTATCTATTTTATACATAGTAGTGTATATATGTTAATCCCAAACTCCTAATTTATCTCCCCCTTTCCCCTTTGGTAACCCTAAATTTATTTATTTTTATTTATTTTTTAAATTTTCAAATCATATATTTAATAAAGTACATATATATATAGAATACATAAAGAGCTCTCAAAACTCAAAAATCTGAAAACAATCTAATTTTTCAAATTGGCATCAGATATGAATAGAAATTTTACCAAAAAAAAGTATGAATGGCAAGATAGTTACATGAAAAGATGCTCGACACTACTAGTCATTAGAGAAAAACAAATTAAACCCACAATGAGATACAACCAAATATCTTTAGAATAGACAAAATAATTAGAATTTTAAAAACCTGACAATTCCATGTTCTGGTAATGATGTAGAATCACTGTAACACTTATATTTGTTGGTGGGAATGCAAAATGGTAGAGACATTTTGGAAAATAATTTGGCAGTATTTTACAAAGTTAAGCACAGATTTACCACATGGTCCGCAATTCTGCTCCTTTGTATTTACCTTATTAAAATGGAAACTCATATTTGTATGAAAACTTACACAATCATGTTTACAGGCTTTATCTGCAATCCCCCCAAGCTGGCCAAACCCAAATTTCCTCTAACTAGAGAACTAATAAATGTGGTACACCATACAATGAAATACTACTCTTCAATTAAATGCTAAACACAACAACATAGATGAATCGCATGTACATCATGTTAAGTGAAAGAAGCCATATTCAAAAAACAAAATATCATATGATTCCATTTATATGACTTTCTGGTAAAAGCAAAAATACAGAAGAGAAAAATAGATCGGTGGCCACCAGAAGCTGGTGCTAAATTTATTTTTTATGTCTGTGCTTCTATTTCTGTTTTGTATATAAGTTCATTTGTATCTTTTTTTTTTCAAGATTCCACATATAAGCAATATCATATGTTATCTGTCTTTCTCTCACTGGCTTATTTCATATAGTATGATACTCTCTAGGTCCATCCATGTTGCTGCATATGGCATTATTTCATTCTTTTTTATGGCTGAGTAATATTCCAGTGTATGTATATACCACATCTTCTTTATCCATTCAACAGAGGTTAAGTAAGTTTTAAGAGAGATCACATAGTTAATAATAACTGGCATAGATCAAACTCAACTCAGGTAGTTTGGCTTAAAAGTATATGCGTTTACAGAAGTCTAGATGCCTCTCCAAAATTTTATTACAGAGCCACTGGAGGACAGGAAGCAGGTAAGTGATGTAACCATATGTGCAATTTAGAAAGATCACTATTATGCACTAAGACAACAGTTTGGCAGGGAAACAAGATCAAAAGCAAGAAAAACAGTCAAGAGTTCTTGTAATGGTCTGAGGGAGAAAACAAAGATGAGGACTTGATTAAAGCAGTGGCAGTAGGAAAAAGAACAAAAAAAGAGAGGACAGATACTTAAGAAGATTATATATGATATAGTGACTGTGGCTGACATTGTTAGTTGCCTATGACAGCCATTCTTCCAAGTGGTTTCCCTGCCAGAAGAGCTTGCCTCCACGGTACAGGCTGAAAAAAGCAAATAACTGCTTTCTTGACTTTGCTTGCAACTATGGATTTGATTTGATTCAATCTTAGCCAACGTAAAGTAGTGGGAAGTCTCTGTGTGTATGTTTAAAAAGAGCTGTCCCATTCTGATATAAAAGGTATTTGCTCCCTCGATCTTTATCTTTTGATAATAATGAGTGAGGACATAAATTATTCTTTAATTTGGTTGCTGGATTCTGTTTATTAATAGTTTCTCTTATACTAGCAGACAGAATTGCCAGACAAGCTTTGAAACCTACTTAACTCTAATTATCACTACTCTAATACTAAATTATTACACTTCCACAGGCACCAGTTTATTTAAACATACATGGCAGAGCCCAAACCAGCTGTAGCTTCACTTGATTAGTGTCTAGTAATTGCATTTCTATTTCTAGTAACTGCATATTCTGTATCACCTATTCTCTAGAGTAGCTATGCCAATCTAATTCCACAACTTCTCCCCTCTCTCTTCTACAGATGTCTTCACTTCCTATTTCCTTGAGAAAATACGTCTTTAGAATAGAACTCCATCAATCTCATGCCACCAACACCATAAATTTAAGTGCATTTACCCCGTTTTTCACCTTTGCTATTGTTAAAAATAGAAGCAGCATCCTTCCTCCAGTATAAAACTAATCTACTCTCTACATGCTTCTTTGTAAAGACCTTTATTTATGCTCAAGTCTCTCCCATTTTAAAAACAAAATTCAACACAAAATCAAACCATGGTGATTTACACACTTTAAATGAGTAAACTTCATTTTATGCAACCTATCTAATAAAACTGTTTTTAAAAACAAAACAAAATACCCCTCCACCCCCAACACACACATACAGGTTTTCAACCTCACACTCCCTTTGTTACTCTGCCTTTCTGGTCTCCTTTGAAGACAGACTTCTTCATTAAAAACAAAATTTAAGGGCTTCCCTGGTGGCGCAGTGGTTGAGAGTCCGCCTGCCGATGCAGGGGACACGGGTTCATGCCCCGGTCCGGGAAGATCCTACATGCTGCGGAGCGGCTGGGCCCGTGAACCATGGCCGCTGAGCCTGCGCGTCCGGAGCCTGTGCTCCGCAACAGGAGAGGCCACAACAGTGAGAGGCTCACGTACCGCAAAAAAAAAAAAAAAAAAAAAAAAACAAGAAACCCCACAAAATCTTACTGAGGTATAACTGACATACAATAAACTATACCTATTTAAAGAACACAATCTGCTGAGTTTTTGGATCATGTATATACCTGAGAAACCATCATCACAATCAATGTAATAGACAGCCATTACCACCAAAGTTTCCTTCTACCTCTTGCAATACTGCCCCCTTCCACCCCTCCCCCATCACATAACCTTGTCTGACAAACTTCTTGGATTAGTAATCTCTAGATTTGTTGTCTCCTTATTTTGCATCCATCCACTCAACCCAGATTCCATCCTCATGACTCCAATGTAAGTCACCAACACTTTCAAATATTTAATCTAATGAAGTTTCATTTCTTACTTGATTTCTTTATAGCACTTGACCACTTTCTTCTTCCTTGAAACCTTGGTTTCTGAGACCACATTCTCCTGGTTTCTTTTTTTTCTTTTCTTTTTTTTTTTTTTGCGGTACGCGGGCCTCTCACTGTTGTGGCCTCTCCCGTTGTGGAGCACAGGCTCCGGAAGCGCAGGCCCAGCGGCCATGGCCCACAGGCCCAGCCGCTCTGCGGCATGTGGGATCCTCCCGGACCGGGGCACAAACCCATGTCCCCTGCATCGGCAGGCGCACTCTCAACCAATGCGCCACCAGGGAAGCCCTGGCTACTCATTCTTATTCTCCTTTGAAGATACCTATTACACTGCCTGTCCTTTCTATGTTTGTCCCAGGCCTTCTTCTCTCTCACTTCCCCTAGGCAATCTTACTTACTCATGACTCTAATGTTAACTTATATATAGCCAACCCCTGTTATTCGAGGATTCCATATTTGCAAACTCACCTACTCACTAAAGTTTATTTGTAACCTCAAAATCAAAGCTCATGGTGCTTTTGTGGTCAGTGGGGATCTGCATGTGCATGTCTCATATGCACCTCAAAAGGAACTCATCTTCTCTACCCCCAAACATGTTCTCCCTCAGTAAGCATGCCCACCACCTTACTAGTTGCCTACATGGGAAATTTATTTATACCAATCCATTACTAGTTCAGAATTCAGTGGTTTCTAAGGCAAGTCCAGATAAGATATCATTTGCCCAGTTATATCTGACTGAGGAAATGCATCTATTTCTAGGCTAGGGGAAAAGAATTTCAGGTTTTGATCCTCCTATTCTATCCTGGGTCACCTGTATGTAAGAGTATGGGATAGTGAGGGATAGGGTGGGTTGGGAAGGAAGGCAGGAAA
Organism: Phocoena phocoena; assembly: GCF_963924675.1. NCBI lineage: Eukaryota > Metazoa > Chordata > Mammalia > Artiodactyla > Phocoenidae > Phocoena > Phocoena phocoena. Next base: position 28,718,217 of record NC_089220.1, on the reverse strand, counting down.
GGGGAACACAACACAGCAGAGGATGAATATCTTGTAGAAAGGATTTCAAAAGACCATTTGGTAAAGATCAAACAAAAACACCCTAAATAAGCTGCCCTACCTGCATAAGATAAAAATCTCTTATCTTCTGTGTTTACCTCTAAAACACATCCCAACCAGCTGTTTCTTATGACAAATGAGAACTTCACTGAAAGATACTGAGCCTTACTTATCTCACATAAAATACTGTACATAAAGCTGTATATTTCATAGGCAATTAAAAGTGCTTCAATTAACTTTACTACAGTTATTTCAACACTATACGAGTCTCTCAGAATCCTGTGAATGAGGTTTTAAATATACATATATATACATATATATATGCTTATTACAAATATGATACATGCTCATGATAAAAAATGTCACTAGTTCCAAAAGATATATATTGAAAAGTAAAAGATCCCCAATCCTTCATTACCATTCAGAGTTCAGAATTACCTGCATCATCTTCTTACAGATATTTCTTACATATATATAAGCATATACATTTTTTCTTTTTAACCATAAACAGAATCATTCTCTATAAACTGCTCTGTACCTTGTCTTTATCACTTCATAATACACTAAAATCATCTGTATAAGCACATGGAGAGAATATTCTTTCATGTTTCCTATATCAATGATCATCACCTCTATCAGTTTGGGACAAGATACTAGGTATCATCCTTAATACTACCCTTTTTCATTTCCTAGATCCAAGCTGTCTCCAATTCCTGTTGCCTTTATCTCAATTATCTTTCAATTTACTTCATTTCTTTTCATCTCCACAGTCACCACCCTAGTCCAGCCTACCATTATCTCCCCTCTGGATTAGCAATCTTTCACCAGATTCCTTGTAACCACTATGGGTGACCTCCAAACAACTGCAGCTAGAGTCCCAGTTTGGGAAGATGAAAAAGTTCTGGAGATAGATAGTGCTGATGACTGCACAACAATATGAATGTTATTAATTTTTTTTGTTATGTATATTTTATCATAATAAAATAAACAAGTAATGAACAACACACCACTTAATGGTTTCCCATTACTCTAAAAGCCTAAAATCCTTAACATGGCCTACAAAGCTCTGCCTTACTTCTTTCCAGGTTTATCTAACTTCCTATACTACAGCTTTCCTTTAGCTCCTTGCTATTCTTTCCTCCCACCACCAGGGCCTATACACTTTCCATAATTTTGAAATGTTCTGCCTATCTTTGTACCTAATTCATTCCTACTCAGTCTTTAGATATCAGGTCAAACTTTACTTTCTCAGGGAAGCCTTCCCTGATCCTGTAGTCTAAGTCAAGTTTTTTGTTACACGTTCTTACAGAACCAGATTCCCTTTTAAAAAGCACTTACCTCAAACAAACGTGATCTAATTAAACTTAAAAGCTTTTGCACAGAAAAACAGACCATAAACAAAACAAAAAGACAACCTACAGGGACTTCCCTGGTGGTCCAATGGTAAAGAATACATCCTGCAATGCAGGGGACACGGGTTCGATCCTTGGTCAGGGAACTAAGGTCCCACATGCCGTGGGGCAACTAAGCCCGTGCGTGCCACAACTACTGAGCCTGCACACCTCAACTAGAGAAAGAGAAAACCTGCACGCCACAACTAGAGAGAAGTCCACGCACTGCAGAGAAGATGCCGTGCGCTGCAAGGAAAGATCCTGCATGCCACAATGAAGATCCCACATGCCACAACGAAGATCCCGCAACTAACACCCGACACAGCCAAAAAAAAAAAAGGTAAAAAAAAAGACAACCTACAGAATGGGAAAGAACATTTGCAAATGATGCGCCGGACAGGGGATTAATCTCCAAAATATGCAAATAGCTCATACAGTTTAATATCAAAAAAATGAACAACTCAATCAAAAGTGTCTACTTAGATGACTTAAGTAGACATTTCTCCAAAGAAGACATACAGATGGCCAAAGAGCACATGAAAAGATGCTTGACTTAATTATTAGAGAAATGCAAATCAAAACTACGATGAGGTACTACCTCACACCAGTTAGAAGGGCCACCATCAAAAAGTCTACAAATAATAAATGCTGGAGAGGCTGTGGAGGAAAAGGAACCATCCTACACTGTTGGTGGGAATGTAAACTGGTGCAGCCACTATGGAGAACAGTATGGAGGTTTCTTAAAACACTAAAAATAGATCTACCACATGATCCAGCAACCCCACTCCTGGGCATATATCCAGAGAAAACTATAATCCAAAAAGATATATGCACTCCAATGTTCACAGCAGCACTATTTACAATAGCCAAGACATGGAAGCAACCTAAGTGTCCATCGACAGATGAATAGGTAAAGAAGATGTGGTAAATACAATGGAATATTACTCAGCCATAAAAAAGAATGAAATAATGCCACTTGCAGCAACATGGATGGACCTAGAGATTATCACACTAAGTGAAGTAAGCCACAGAGATAAAGACAAATATCATATGACATCACTTATATGTGGAATCTTAAAAAAAAAAGATACAAATGAACTTATTTACAAAACAGAAATAGACTCACAGACACAGAAAACAAACATAGGGTTACCAAAGGGGAAAGGGGTGGGGGAGGCATAAATTAGGAGTTTGGGATTAAAATATACACACTACTATATATAAAATAGACAACCAACAAGGACCTACTGTATAGCACAGGGAACTATATTCAATATCTTATAATAACCTATAATGGAAGAGAATATAAAGAAAAGAATATATATATAACTGAATCACTTTGCTCTATACCTGAAACTAACACATTGTATATCAACTATATTTCAAAAAAATTTTTTAAAAGAGAGAAAAAAAGTTTTAAAAAGCACATATCTCGGTTTGTAATCATATATTATTAACACAAATATCTAACTAAAGTCTCTCTCTCCCACAAGGAGACTATAAACTCTACAAGAGCAAGAACTATATCTTATTTGCTTACCACTCAGCATGTGTCTGGCACATAGCAGGTATTCAAAATAATTTACCAAATATGTGAATACAGATCTACCTTATTCTTATTTTAAGTGTCAAAGAATTCCCCATAATTGATGCCATAATTTCTTTACCCAATCCCAGAATGATGGCATTTAACTTGTTTCCAGATTTTTACTATTATAAACAAACTGCTAGAATGATCACTCATGCCAGTGTATATCTATGGATGTACTTTTTTTTTTTTTTTTTTGCAGTACGCGGGCCTCTCACGGCTGTGGCCTCTCCCGTTGCGGAGCACAGGCTCCGGACGCGCAGGCCCAGCCGCTCCGCGGCATGTGGGATCTTCCTGGACCGGGGCATGAACCCGTGTCCCCTGCATTGGCAGGCAGACTCTCAACCACTGCGCCACCAGGGAAGCCCCTATGGATGTACTTAAACGTAATTCTTAAATGTAAAATTGCTGGTCAAATGAAAAGTGCGATTAAAATTTTAACTGATATTTCCAAATTGTCCTACAAGGCTGCAAAGTATCCTCCAAGCAATCAACAATGTGTAACAGTACCCATATCGATATCGATATACTTTTTTTTTTTTTTTTTTGCGGTACGCGGGCCTCTCACTGTTGTGGCCTCTCCCGTTGCGGAGCACAGGCTCCGGATGCGCAGGCTCAGCGGCCATGGCTCACGGGCCCAGCCGCTCCGCGGCATGTGGGATCCTCCCGGACCGGGGCACGAACCTGTGTACCCTGCATCAGCAGGTGGACGCTCAACCACTGCGCCACCAGGGAAGCCCGAGTTTGATATACTTAATACTCAATTTGTATAATCAAAATGAACCTACTGGGCTTCCCTGGTGGTGCAGTGGTTAAGAATCCACCTGCCAATGCAAGGGACCGGGGTTCGAGCCCTGGTCCGGGAAGATCCCACATGCCACGGAGCAACTAAGCCCGTGAGCCACAATTACTGAGCCTGCACTCTAAAGCCCACAAGCCACAACTACTGAGCCTGTGTGCTGCAACTACTGAATCCTGTGTGCCTAGAGCCTGTGCTCCGCAACAAGAGAAGCCACCAAAATGAGAAGCCCACTCACTGCAACCAAGAGTAACCCGTTTGCCGCAACTAGAGAAAGCCCACGTGCAGCAACAGACCCAACACAGCCAAAAATAAATAAATAAATTTATTAAAAAAAAAAGAACCTACTGTTTGGCTGGGTGTGGGGTAATAGAGAAGAGTGTTAGTTTTTATGTAAGAGAGGTGTTTTGTTTTGTTTGTATTTTAATATCATACTAAGCATTTAAAATTAAATATTAAGTTTATTATTCCTATAAAAGAAGTTTCAGCAAATGAGTTGCGTAGACAAAGCTAAGTGATTAGGAAAATGTTTCATTATTGACAGACTGTGGATAATTTGTGTATTTTAAAAATCATGTATTAATTTAACCTATAGATTCTCAAAAGCACTTTTCCTGTCATATTGACTGTTTTTCTTTCTGAGACTTTAGTCCATGTTTCAATCATAGTACTGAGGCAGTAAAAAGGAGCAGAAAATCACAATAAGAATATTCACACATAAGAATATACAAAAAAATAGAGAAAAATGCTAACACTTTATATTAAACTAAATTTTTTTCTTCAAGATATTAACATTTTGTTGTAGTTCCTTCTATTTTTTGTCCTCATACTTAATACATCTCATAGCATGTTTATACTATTTATTGCTTCTTTTCACTAAGCAGTATAGCATGTATGTTTATTTCTTCCATGACCTTAAATACAGACCCTTCTTCTCCAGTCTCAAGTAGCAGTAACAAAAAGCACCTGCACGGCACCCGCTTCTCTAGATCTTCACTATGTTCTTAACCTCTTTAAGCTTCCTTTTTCTGATCTGACAAATGACAGCATTAGTTTAAATGACCTCTACATGATTAAAAGTTATAAGATTAAAGAGGAAATCCCTTTTGACTTAACTCTTCCCATTTAAGCTTTTCTAGAACATACCAGGCCTGTATTTAAGAAGGCAGGCGCCAGCTTCCTCTGTCCCACCACTTAGTAAGCATATCCTGTTGAAAATAATTTGATTCTTGTGATTCTTGATAATTCAGGACTTTTAGATATTTCAGGATTAGTATTCTCATCAGAAGTGATCTTGGGACTGCCTGGTAGCTCAGTGGTTAAGAATCCACCTGCCAATGCAGGGGACACGGGTTCAAGCCCTGGTCCAGGAAGATCCCACGTAATGCGGAGCAACTAAGCCCATGCGCCACAACTACTGAGGCTGCACTCTAGAGCCCATAAGCCACAACTATTGAAGCCCACACGCCTAGAGCCCGGGCTCTGCAACAAAGACAAGCCACCACAATGAGAAGCACAGGCACCGCAATGAAGAGTAGCCCTCGCTCGCCGCAACTTGAGAAAGCCCGCACGCAGCAACGAAGACCCAACGCAGCCAAAAATAAATAAATTAAATTTAAAAAAAGAAGTGATTTTATTTGTAGTGATTCCAGATTATATACAAGAAATTCTTATTTAAATATAAAGAGAAAAATCATTAATTATAATCTGTTTTTCTTCTTACTAATTCTATCATTGAAGCAGAATATAAAGGGATTAGCTTTTAGAGTGTTTTCTTTTAACTGTCCTAATTAATGGAATTTCACATATAATAAACTGTCAATTCTTTTCCACATCTAGATTTATAGAAACATGAGCTCTTACCTTAACTGGGAAGCTACATTTTCCAGTACGAACTCCTTCTTCATCTGTCTGCCACTGATGTGGACGACTGGCCTCTGGAACATAAACATCTTTCTTTCTCCTAAAACTTTGCCGTAGTTTATTCATTTTAATTTTTACAAGCTGTAAAAGAAGTATGAAAAGGAAGTTATTACTTTCTCACATATTTAAAGTTTGGATTACCGTCCTAATAAAAAACTAGTATCCCAAATTAAAGGTTTTGTTTTAGGGGGAAATGAGCAATTAGTATACTTCCTCTTAGAGTAACTCTAAGTTCAAACAAACAAATCACTTCACTTTTTGAAAAGACAATTATAATGCTATTCTTGTAAAACAACAATAACCTGTTGTAGGATCGGAAGAGATGTTATTCTAAGAACCTTCAAGCACTTTAATTGCAATAATCCAATGAGTATTCCTCCTGATCTACCTCTCAAATCCATTCTAACTCCTGAATAAGGAAATGTGTACCTGTAGCCAAATTATAAACTGCTAACAATTTTTGAAAATATTCTGAAAACTTTGATCCTTATTAAGAAAAAAACATTCTGGAACACTGAAATTTGGGGATCTTTTTGGCTTACTATCAGAAGACACTAAGCAAAGCAGGGAATTTAATAGCCTTTTGTAAAAGATATTTTATAAAAAGAAATAAAGTTTCCTTTAAACATACTTAAAGAAGAAAAAGTTCTAGGATTACATTATTCTAAAGAAGAAATTTCTTGCAAGTAGTATGACATCAGAATGTACTTTCATATTCATAATAATTACAGACATGAAAGTAATCTAATAGTTTTCGATGACAAAGGTCCAAGTCTCATCATTAACTCTGTAAATTTAAAAGTATTAAACTACAGTCAGTGTTTTTGTTTTGTTACTGGAAGAGGCACTTCTCTAATGCTTTCAAAGGTACAGTAGAAATCACAAAACTACAGGGAAGGAAGACTTATCTGATAAGAAACAATGGAGCATTTAAGAGCCAATGAATAAACATAATGATTAAGTGTCCCTTTATAGGGCGAATCTCAAAATCTGAAACCAATACCTTCAGTTTTCTGTTAAGGAGCATTGCTCATTCTTTCCATGAGGGATTTAAGCACCTCAACCAGCCTAAAAAAGAGATCCTAACTTGAGAAAATGATGTGACAAAGCTATATAGAGGAAACATCTTCTCTGTCAGGAGTGTTAAATAACAAGGGATGGAACATTAATTCCCACATTAAAAGCAATGAAAGATTTGAAAATCAAAATTTGCATTCTGAGGAAAAATCATTTTGTATTTTAAAGTTCATAATGCCACAGCAGAACTATTACCAAATTAGCTAATTTACACAGACAGGCCAATCTTACCACACGTTTTTCTTAAAAGGTAAAAATTCTGACAGATGAATGGTAATGTAAAAATCTCTGGATTTTCTAAAAATCAATTTATTATTTCTCAATTCAAAGTTGATTTATAGAGATGAGGTAGATATTAAACAATCAAAGGACTCGACGAAAGGTAATCCATCCCTTTGCCTTTAAGTAGATCACTCATTCCTAAACTACCTTAAATGAGTGCCTGCCTTAATCTAACAGACTTCCAAAAAGAATTCCATAACCTTCCTTGATAATACGTCCTGTTATATACTTTCATATCACATTTAAAAAATATATACAAATACAAATATAAGAAAATAAAAAGCACCTATATCTTTGCTCAAGTTGGCACCCTAAGAATCTTGAGGCAAAAAGCCTATATGATTCCTTTCTTTTTAATTTCTTTCTCTTAGCAAAAAAAGACTACACACACCTATCCAGCTGGCCAACCCAAACACCTGAAAGTCATCCCCACTTCTATTCTTTCTCTGACCAATACCTATGGATCTTACCTCCTTAGTATATCTTGAATTAATTCCCCCACCCACCACATCGGTTCTACTATCCTCATTTTTGCTTAAATCATTGCAAAAGCTTAACAACTTAATGGTCTCTTTGCTTCCAAGAGAGGTCCATTCTGATCTGTTCTCCTGACTACTGCAAGAGTGCTTTCTAAAATACAAATCTGACCATGCAATTACTCTGCTTAAAATCTTTCAATTGCGTCACATCACTTTCAAGATAAAGTCTAAATTCCCAAGCATGGCAAACACAGTCCTTTTTTTAATCTGGCTTCACTCACCAGCCCCATTCACATGCTAAGCTCCAGCCATATGAAACTACTTACAGTTCTCCAAACAAGGCATGCTATCTTTCAGAGCCTCTGTACATGTTCCTTCATCTGCCTAGAAAGACCTTTCTATATTTGCTTCTGTTGAAGTTTACTCATCTTTAAAGAGTCAGCTCAGAGTCTTCATAGAAGCTAGCATTTTTTCTGACAAGCCCCTATCTGGTCTGGGTCCTTGCATTTCACGTGATTCCCATGAACACCCTCCGGATAACTCTATTACTCTACTCCTCAAGACTTACAGCAATTTTCTATTTCCTTTATGGTAGGCTATATCTTATTTGTTTAAACTTATTTGTTTAAATAGTACCCCTGCATCTAATACAGTGCCTGTCATATATATGGCATACTACAAATTTGAAGAAATGAAAGATAAACCCCATCGTATTAGATGATATTTACTAGGTAGGATAAATGTAGACATGTAAGACCAGAGAATCATCGATGTTGGAAGAGACTGCATTTAATAGTAGGCCAACCTCCCACTGACAAAGGAACTACTTCGACAACTTTCCTTAGAGGAAGACATCCAACCTCTGTCTAAATAGCTCTATTACAAATTTATTTGCTCTTGGGCAGCTATTTATTGTTGTACCACTCTACTGACCAATAAGAGAACAGACTGGAAGTGTCAATTGGTTTGGGGGGTCTAAATATCATGTCACTTTCAGTACTAAAATGCTTTGCAATCAGCATTTCTACAAAGAAAATTACGTGTCAGTGATTCTTGAACTATGCTTTAGGTAGCCCTAGGATTTCCACAGAGGAGTCCCCAGGACCACCAGTTGTTTGGAAGGCAAGAGAAGGTTAGAAGACTGGACAAAACTCTCAGGAGGAGCTTCAGGTCCCTGTCACAGCTTCAAACAGACAAGCTCCACTTTCTCTGATTTACATGTTGGGGTTCCATGTAAAAGTTTAAGGAAAGGGTTTCACAGCCAGAAATTTTTGAAAATTAGTGATATTAATTATAATTGTTCTAAAATGAACTTGGCAAAGTGAAAATACACAATGATAGTATCTTGTTACTTCTTAATGAGTAACTACCACTGGCCTGTAAAATAATCTAGCAATTAAGATAATAATTAATACAGGGAAGAAACCAAACATTCTATTTTCAAGTAATCTATGTATAATGATTTTGCTTACAAAAAAAAAAAACAGATAATAAGAAAAAAATAAAAAAAGTTAATTCAAAGTAACGTTTACTATTGGTCCTCAGCAAGGTTGAACTTTACTCCCAAATAAAGAAAATCATACCCCTTGTGACAGTCCTGGTTGAATATAGGTAAAGAATATATTTTTGTAACTATAAAACCTGAGAACCAACTTATTTTGTCCTTTCTAAACTTTTTAAAAATGAAATCCCCATTCTACTAGAATTTTCAAAGGTCACTAGGTACAACTTAATTGCCAAATTCAGAAAATCTTTTCACAGTTCTCATTCCTTAAATGCTCTACAAAATTTGACACCACAATTACAGCTCTCCTTTGTACATGTGTTTCCTCCCTGCCTTTCCCTGTCCCCATACTCTACTCCACTGCTTTATCTTCTTCACTTCTGTCTCTACTGATGCCTTTGAGGTCTTCCTCTACTTTCTCCTACACATTGAGGGTATTCCCCAAATATCAGTCCTCCACTGGTGTTCTCTGTGCATTATCACTCTTGGAGAAATAATCAACACAAACTATTACCCCAACTATGATCATTTCCTAATTGTACTCTTAAGTCTTACTCTCTTACTCAAATTCCTATGTTTGGGTGCATCAACGCTGTCTCAATCACATTAATTTAAAGTTAAATCATCACCTCTGGGCTTCCCTGGTGGCGCAGTGGTTGAGAGTCCGCCTGCCTATGCAGGGGACACGGGTTCGTGCCCCGGTCTGGGAGGATCCCACATGCCACAGAGCGGCTAGGCCCATGAGCCATGGCTGCTGAGCCTGCGCGTCCGGAGCCTGTGCTCCGCAACGGGAGAGGCCACAACAGTGAAAGGCCTGCGTACCGCAAAAAAAAAAAAAAAAAAAAAATCATCACCTCTTATCTCCTATTCCTTCGGTCTTCCCCCCTCTGACCCAAATTGTTTGGGTCAGTAAAAACTGTTTGAAAACTTACCATGTGCTGGGCCCTGTTACTAATGCTAGTGGATACAGAAATTCGTAAGACAACTTGCCTTTTGGTGGCTCTCTTCCCTTATAAAAGGTTAATTTCTGCACAATATGGGGAATGGAATAATAATACTATACACAGTATGGCCTAGAAGCAGTCTAGGTTCAGGAAACATTTCCTGTAGGAGATACTATCTGAGCTAAGTTTTAAAAGAACAAACATTAGCCACATACTGTGTAGAGTAGGAGGGAAAAGATATTTCAGGTAGAGGTAACAGCATCAACAAAACACAGATTCAGGAAACGTATGAATTAACTGAGTCAACATGATATAACTGTGCTCCAGGAAAGTATTTTGCCCAAAATGAAAATGATAAGATTGTAAGCCAAGAATTAGCTTCACTGTGTCAGGAAAGTTTTACAAACTAATTTATCTGGGCAAACAATTTGTACATCAGGGCAAACAGCTCTCCTGACAGGATAACAGACTGCTTCAAGAACCTTTTCTTGTTAAGTCCACTAATTTTAAATATTGTGTCACAAACTTTGCCCATCCCAACCAGTTCGCCACCTTGAAGGACCTGCCTTAAACCACATGAGTCCAGATCTCAAAATCCTAGAAATACCCTTTCCTAACTTCCCCTAACTACCAAGGCTCTGTCAAAGTGGTGCTCTCCCTTGCTGCAGTAAGTTTAATAAACTCAGCTTTGCTTGATCAACAGGACTCTCTTTATGGGGAAAGTCAAGAGCAGGAATTTATTACAGAAGGTGAGGAAGAGGGAGAAATCCAAATATGACTCCTAAGTTTTAGGCCTCAGTAAACTGGGTAGATGAATTCAGCAAACTGAATTGTTGAATTTGAGGGGTCTGTTTATAGGGCTTCTAGGTGGAGATATGTATAAGCCTGAAGTTCAGGGAAGAGATCAGGGCAACCATAAGCAGTCACGACAGGTGAAACTTTTCTTGTGATGATCTCATTATTTCCCTATTTTTCCTAATAGGAGTTAGGATACAGTAAGTAGAATTAAACCCAGCACACTCAAACATGAATAAATAGAGGTGCACACACTATGTAACTGGCCAGTATGAAGTAACATAGCCATAGCAGTGATTAAGTTTTTGCAATGCTTGCATTCTAGATAGTAAACAGCCACTGTGCTGAGCCCCTAGCCTAGGATCTACCCCTTGACCGGCCACAATCCAACAACTGGTTCAGCTGAGTAGTAAGGCCAGTGAATGTTTTGATTGGTCAGGAACAATGTAAGTCAGATTCCAAAAGTCTCATCTCTCTCAGGCAGAGTTGCTGGCTTCCTACAGGGTCCCCAAAGGGTTGGCCTGCCTTCATGTGCCTCTGCCCGGTCCCAGGTAGGCACAGCAAGGATGATACAACAGTACTCACCAGCCCTCCACCCTGTCCACCATGGTCCTGAGTGTTGGCCCCCATCGCCATATGTTCCCCCAGTGAAATGTGGAATAGACTTGTTAGGGGAGACAGTACCTTCAGCAGTGACACTAGCTCCCCAGTAGTCAAACAGACTAACTCTTCACTAGGCTGGATAAAAAAGCAAGACCCAACCATGTGCTGCCTACAATAAACCCACTTAAACCCAGAAAAATGGTACAGATGAACCGGTTTTCAGGGCAGAAATAAAGACACAGACGTGGAGAACAAATGTATGGACACCAAGGGGGGAAAGTGGTGGGTGGGGTGGTGGTGTGATGAACTGGGAGATTGGGATTGACATGTATACACTGATATGTATCAAATGGATAATTAATAAGAACCTGCTGTATAAAAATATAAAAATAAAATAAAATTCAAAAATAAATAAACCCACTTAAAATATAAAGACACAAATAGGTTAAAAGTAAAATGATAGAAAACAGTATACCATATTAATACAAGTCAAAAGAAAGCTAGAGTGGCTATATATGCCCCCCTCAATAAGTAATAGAATAAGTAGGAAGAAAACCATCAAGGATATAAACAGCAAGACTTGAACAACAGTTATCAACCAACATAACCTGACTGACATTTATAGAACATTCCACCCAATGACAACAGAATATACATTCTAATCAAGTGCATGTGGAACATTTACCAATACAGAACATTTTCTGGGCCATAAAACAAGTCTCAGATTTAAAAGGCTTCAAGTCACGCAAAGTATGATCTCTGACCACAATGGAATTAAACTGCCAAATATTTGGAAACTAAATAACACATTTCAAAATAGCCCACGGGTCAAAGTAGAAATCGAAAAGGAATTTAGAAAGTATTCTGAACTGAATGAAAACAAAATATATCAACATTTGTGGGATGTAACAAAAGCAGTACTTAGAAATTTATAGCACTAAACCGGTGGTTCTCAACCGGGGGTGGGAAGGGCAATCTTGTGCATTTGGCAATATCTGGAGGAGACATTTTTGGTTGTCACTAGGGGAGATGCCACTGACATCTCATGGATAGTGGCCAGAGATACTGTTAAACATCCTATGCATAGGCCAGCCCCTGACAACAAAGAATTATCCAGCTTAAAATGTCAATAGTGTCACTACTGAGAAACCCTGCACTAAACGTCTATATTAGAAAATAAGAAAGGTCTTACTTAAAACAATTACCTTAGCTTCTACTTATAAAAACTAAAAGGACAAAGAAATGCAAAGGAAGCAGAAAAAAAGGAAATAGTAGGAATCAAAGCAGAAAACAATAAAGTAGGAAAACAGAAACATAGAGAAAAGGAAACCAAAAGCTGGCTCTTTGAGAAGATTAAAAAAACTGATAAACCGGGCTTCCCTGGTGGCCCAGTGGTTGAGAGTCCGCCTGCCGATGCAGGGGACACGGGTTCGTGCCCCGGTCCGGGAAGATTCCACATGCCGCAGAGCGGCTGGGCCCGTGAGCCATGGCCACTGAGCCTGCGCGTCCGGAGCCTGTGCTCCGCAATGGGAGAGGCCACAACAGTGAGAGGCCCGCACACCACAAAAAAAAAAAAAACTGATAAACCTATAGCTGGACAATTTAGGGGGAAAAAAAGATACAAATTACCAAGATCAAGAATGAGACAGGTGTCGTCTCTAATATTCTACAGATATTAAAAATAATAAGGGAATATTATGAACAAGTTATGCCCATAAATTCAACAACTCAGATGAAATGGAAAAATTCCTTTAACGTTACAAACTTTCATAGCTTATTCAAGAAGAAATAGATAACCCAAAATAGTCCTATATCTATTAATGAAACTGAATTTATAGTTTTAAATCTTTCCACAAATACAACTCCTGGGCTAAATAGATTCACTGGTGAATTCTGCCACACATTTAAGGAAGAAATTATACCAATTCTACACAAACTCTTCCCAAAAAATTGAAGAGGAGGGAATATTTCTCAAATCATTCTATCAGGCTAAGATTACCTGACACCAAAACCAAACAAAGACATTATTTAAGCTTCTTAAATAGATAGACCAATATCTCCCATGAACATACATAAATTCTAAACAAAATTTTAGCAAATCAAACTTAAAAAATACATTAAAAATATATGACTACATGGGAGTTTTTCTAATAAATGCAGTTAGTCAACATTTGAAAATCAATCCACATAAGTCACCTTATTAGCAAACTAAAAATGTCCCTGTTAATATGTAAGGTTATAGCTCATGACAAACTGTACCTTTCCTTCTCCGAATTCACAGATTATATACTGAACTGAGATTTTTTTTTAATTGGTTAAAATTCAACTAATTATAAGCATAAATTCTTTTCTTTCTCTATCTCCCACAGAGTTTATATTTAGCCCTGACTACTTTGTGATTTCTAGTCTTGTACTTCCAATTCCAATTCAAATGTCTCCAAATCAATTTATCTTTCCTTTCAAACAAGCTCTTCTTCCTGACTTCCCTATTTCTATGTAACACCTTTACATCCATCAAAGCTTTGAAATGAGAAGAGCATACTCTAAGGTTCATCTCTGACACTTTTTCATAATTCTTCCATACCAAGTCCATCAACAGGTGCTATTGGATGGGAATAGGTATCAATATCTCTGGTATTCAGCCATTCAGCATTTCTATTCCTAATTGCCCTGGCAGAAAAATCACTTCATCCATGAACCTCTGCAACAGCCCCTGGACTCCAAGTCCTCTTTCCTCTATCTCCTTACATAGTTGTGCCAGATTAATATTCCTAAAATTCTTCCTTGAATGTGTTCAAAAACTGTTGGGCTGGAAAAAGGTTGGGTTCAAGTTGTGGAGGCTCCTGAATGCCAGACTCAGACATTAAACTTCAGGATCTTCAACAGTCCAGCCTTGTCTCCCAATGCTTTCCTGCATAATCCTATGAAGATCAGACCTTTCAAATATTCTGTGGCTTTCTCACTTCTTTCTCTTTCTTCACCCTATATATTCTACTTGTAATATTTTACTTTCCTCCTCATTTAACTAAAATACTACACTAGGGTATGATAAGGAAGCTGATTTTAAAATAATTTTCTCATGTAATAGATGTGACTTGTAAAGAACAGGAAAAACAGAAAAATCCAAAGAATGAAATACAAATGACCTGTAATCCCACTAAACAGAAATAACCTCCATCAACATTTTAGAGTTTTAGCCTTTGTTTTTTTTCTATGCATATATGCTTCAATTTCTTCTTTTTATAAAAGAGGGATCACATGATATCTTTCTCTCAGCAAGGCAAATTTGAAAATCTTTCCATCCCTTTCAGAGTAGCATGCTTTTATTTATAATTTAGGTCAATAATTCAGAGAAACAAGAATTTTATGCTAGTTATAATCAAAACTTCATATTTAAAAATGAAGAAAAAAGTTTCAATTTATTTGAAGACAAAATTTATTTTTCACTCAACACCTAGTTCATTTATTTACATTAATGTTAAATTATATATAAAAGACCTCAAATATTTTAATTAAAATTCAGTCACCAAGTATTTATTGACTGGCTACCATGCCATGCTGCAGTAACCAATACAGAAGAAAACCCCTGCCTCTATGAAGGAGACAGACAGAAAATAAATAGCCAGATTATTCACAGTGGTGTTCTGACTGACAAGATCCAACTGTCAAATTTTCAGCAAGTTTGTGAACTGGGTGCTAAACATAGCCTTTATTACAAATTAAATTATATGTTATAATTATATGTTATATAACTTATAATTATATAAGTTACTTTAAAACAAAGGTAAAAAATCATCACTTCCTATATTTTTAACTACATTTTACGATTATCTATGCTTTTGGGGTTATTTATGATTTTCTATCTGTAAGGTAGAAATACTATCTAATGCCGGGCTATTGTACATCTCTTCCCAACAACACATTCAGTTCAGTGACTTCATGCTGGTAACTTGAAATCGGCCATGGCAGAAGTATTTACACTACAGAATTTGGCAAAAACTACCAATCACTGCTTGATTTATTGTTCTGTGATTGTCTAGATCTAAGAAACTGATGGAGAAAATGTTAAGATGCAGATTGAACTTAAAAGTGTGTGGTGTCTATAACCATTACATTGTGAATAGCACAAAAATTTTGAGGAAATATTCTTCCATTACTTGAAAACTATTATCTGATTCAGCAAAGAAGTCTCTTACGTCAATGACAAATGAGTGAAATTTTGACACACATCTTCATTGCTTCACTTTCATCTTACTAAACAAGCAAAAATATCAACCATCGTTCATGTTGGAACTATACTTGGAGAACTAATTGTGAAACACTTACCCGAACACCACCAACTCTGTGGTATGTTAGAGGTGGTAAATGCTATGCAGAAAAAGATGAACAGGGTTAAGAGAGGGATTAGAAGTACTGGAGGCAGGGATGAAATTTTAAACCAAGAAAGTAACACTTGAGCAAAGAATTGAAGAAGGTAAAAAAGTGAGCCATGCAGTAGGATGAGCGTTCCAGAAGAAGAAAATAATTAATGCAAAGGTCATGAAGGGATAGCTTGCCTAGAGAGTCTGACAAACAAAAGAAGGTCTGTGTGTCCAGTGCAAAATGAAGACAAGAGAATAGGAGAGATGAGACCAGATGGGTTATAAAGGACAAACTAATATAGGACCCTGTGGGCCAAACACTTTAGTTTTTCCTCTGAGAGAAATGGGGAGCTACTGGAGGGTTCTAAAACGAAGCACCTATATTTTACATTTGGCTGCTGGGTTAAGAATAGATTGAAGAGAACAAGAAAGAAGCAGGGAGACAATTAGGAGGCTATAATAATCCAGCAGATGACAGTGAACTGAATCCAGACTGTTAGTACTAGAAGTACTCCTGAATCTTGTTTTCATGCCTGCTCTAGAAAATGCACTATTTGCTGATATAATATCTGTTGAAATCAGATTTAGAGTATTTAAATGGGAGAAAGGTGTACTAAATTCCAGTGCTGGAATTAAAGGCAGTTTTCTGAAAGTATCTGCTCGACTGTTTCAAATGGGAAATCTTATCTATAATATTAATCAAAAGATCAGCTAAATTATCATACTTTTCATGGTAATTAACCTCATGCTTGACAAGATAGATTTCTTGAACACTACCTAGGTATACGAGTGTATGAAGGATTACAAGTACACGTGGTAATTTGCTCTACCCAGGAAAGACAAAAAAAAGAACAAGAAAAAATAATAAATATTAGGCATCCACTGTGAGTGGTACTTTAACAGGACTTTCATGTGCAAGTTTACAGATTGTTAAGAAATACTGTCTCTGGGCTTCCCTGGTGGCGCAGTGGTTAAGAATCCACCTGCCAATGCAGGGGACACGGGTTCGAGCCCTGGTCCGGGAAGATCCCACATGCCACAGAGCAGCTAAGCCTGTGAGCCACAACTACTGAGCCTGCGCTCTAGAGCCCGTGAGCCACAGCTACTGAGCCCATGCACCACAACTACTGAAGCCTGCATGCCTAGAGCCCAAGCTCTTCAACAAGAGAAGCCACCACGAGAAGCCCATCGACATAATTAGAGGAAGCCTGCGTGCAGCAACAAAGACCCAACACAGCCAAAAATAAATAGATTTAAAAAAGACACTATATACCATTTTACATCTGCCAGTTTTGCAAATATTAAAGAATCAGACAATAAAATATGGAGCAATGGGCACTCCTTTACTCTTACAGGAGCATAAACTAGTGCAACCATTTTGATAAGTAATTTGGCATTGTCTAGGAAAGTTGAAGACTCACATACCCTTACAACTCAGCAGTTCCTTCTCTAGGTGTATATCCTAGAGAAACTCTTAAACATGTGCACAAGAAGGTGTGCAAGATGTCTGCATAGCATTGTTTATTATTTGTAACAGTAAAATAAACACTAGAATCTAATTATCCATCAACACAAGCAATAGAGAATATTCACACTATTAGAATACCATGCAGAAATAAAAATAAGACCTCAATTTAAACACTCTTAAAAATAAAAAATTTAATTAAGAGAAAAAGAAGTAAAAATAACTCATCTACAGCTATAACTATCAACATGGATGAATCTCACAATCATGTTGAGGGAGGAGGGAAGCAAACTGTTTATATTATGATTCCTTCATACAAATACTAACAACTCAGAGAATACTGCCTGCGTACCAGGCACTGTACACTGTGCACTTTGCATATAATGACTCATTTTATTCTCACAATAGCCCTATCAGGTAGATTCTATTTTTAATCTCTATTTCATGAATGAGGAAACAAGCACTGAAAAGTTAAGTAATTAGCCCAAATCACATGGTTAGTTAAGTGGCAGATTTGCCTGGCTCCAGAATTTGTGCTCTTAGTCCCCTCACATTACCTCTCAAAATTATGCAAAACTAAACATGATAACATTTAGGGATATGTGTATAGAAATAGAAAGAAAAACAAGAGAATGATAAACATAATTAAGGGCACTGTTACTTCTGAGGGAAAAGAAAGGGGGACATAATCGGGAAAGGTTCACATGGGGACTTCAAAAGTTTTCGTAGTGCTTAAGCTGAGTAGAAGATACACAAGTTTTCATTTCATTATGCTCTATAACCTACATATGGTACATATATTCTTTTGTATACATCAACTATTTTATAATTTTAATTAGGTGGAAAGCAAGTCACCTAAAATCCTTCTGAGGATAGAGACGGGGAGTGTAAAAATATACATACACACCTATAATTATGAGATATCTAACAAGGGGTAAGAAAAACAAGTCACGGGACTTCCCTGGTGGAGCACTGGTTAAGAATCCGCCTGCCAATGGAGGGGACACAGGTTCAAGCCCTGGTCCGGGAAGATCCCACATGCCGCAGAGCAACTAAGCCTGTGCACCACAGCTACTGAGCCTGTGCTCTAGAGCCTGCGAGCCACAACTACTGAGCCCATGCACCACAACTACTGAAGCCTGCATGCCTAGAGCCCATGCTCTGCAACAAGAGAAGCCACTACAATGAGAAGCACACGCACTGCAACGAAGAGTAGCCCCCGCTCACCACGACTAGAGAAAGCCCGCGTGGAGCAACAAAGACCCAACGCACAGGAAGGAAAGAAAGAAAAGAAAGAAAGAAAAGAAAGAAAGAAAGAGGAAAGGAAAGGAAAGGAAGGAAAGAAAGAAAGAAAGAAAAGAAAGTCACATTTAGTTATAATATTTAAGTCTCACTTTTACTAAAAAGAATAAAGTTACTGAAATTCAGTTTGTCCAGCCCAGTCGAAAATGAACCAGATGGAAATTCCCTGGCGGTCCAGTGGTTAGGACTCCATGCTTTCACAGCTGAGGGCTCAGATTCCATCCCTGATCGGGCAACTAAGATCCTGCAAGCCACGTGGCGCGGACAAATAAAATAAAATAAAATGAGCCAGAAGAAAAAGAAAAAAAAAATTTTTTTTTAAGTTTTTTTAAAAAGAGAAAATAAAATGAACCAGAGGCTTCTGCAGGGCTAATGGAGAGCTACAACTCTTAGAAAAATGGGGACTTTTCTCTCTAGAGTTTTTTTCCTTCTAAATTATACTTGTTTGCTTTTCTTTGTTCTATTGACACAATTACACCTCTAACTTTATGCCCCTCTTGTATATAAATTATAAGGAAGATTGGACAAGACAATGCTTTAGAAAATTCACTATGAGAAAAAAACCCCATAAACGCTAAATAGCACATACTTGATATACACAGATATAGACAAGACACATACAGGAAACTTGACCTTGACACTTAAGACAGTTTCCCTTTAAGAAAGAAAAAGAAAAATCAAAGTTAGGGAAAATCTTAAAATTACTCTAATTGTTAAAACAGTATTAGTTGGTTTCAAATGTAAAAATATATAAACTAAAATATAAAACCATGGGTACCATTCTGAATAGCTGGAAAAATATAAACTCACAAATTTCCTTAGATTAGCTAAATTTATCTTTTCAGGACACTCTAATCTCACAGGGTTAAGTTCCAAAGATAGCACTAAAAGCAAAACATCACATAAATTCAAAATAACATTGGGAATACTTTTTTTTTTTTGGCTGCCTTGGGTCTTTGTTGCTGTGCGTGGGCTTTCTCTAGTTGCGAGAGCGGGGGCTACTCTTTGTTGCAGTGCGCGGACTTCTCATTGTGGTGGCTTCTCTTTGTTGTGGAGCACAGGCTCTAGGCGCATGGGCTTCAGTAGTTGCAGCACACGGGCTCAGTAGTTGTGGCTCTTGGGCTCTAGAGCGCAGGCTCAGTAGTTGTGGCGCACAGGCTTAGTTGCTCCGCAGCATGTGGGATCTTCCCAGACCAGGGTTCGAACCCGTGTTCCCTGATGGCAGGCGGATTCTTAACCACTGTGCCACCAGGGACGTCCAAACACTGGGAATACTTAAATCATCCACAGAGTACCACAGTACAATCTCTTGCAATAAGTGCAACACACCCAAGGATTATTTGTAATATGGAACAGTTTGCTGTTTTCAACTGAACACAGTTGAAGTAGCTTACTAATGTTCAGGAATTATGCTATGAGAAAAATATCTACCTAGCACTAGAACCACAGAGCATGCTCACAATATGGGAGGCACAAGAACACTGTACAGCAGAAACTCATTGAGAACAACAGATAATCTAAATTTAATTATATTGTTTTTAACTCTCACTTTTATTTTACTGTTTTCTGAACAAACACAGTTGAATGTGAATATATACAATTCCACTATATTCTTTTTTTTTTTTTTTTTTGTGGTACGTGGGCCTCTCACTGTTGTGGACTCTCCTGTTGCAGAGCACAGGCTCCAGATGTGCAGGCTCAGTGGCCATGGCTCACGGGCCCAGCCGCTCCGCGGCATGTGGGATCTACCCAAACCGGGGCACGAACCCGTGTCCCCTGCATCGGCAGGCGGACTCTCAACCACTGCGCCACCAGGGAAGCCCTCCACTATATTCTTCATCACACTTCTACGCCAGAATTCTATAAGTTACGAGAAAAAAATTGCACTGACTGTCCATCTGCCAATAATAGTAATAATAATAATTTGTTCAGTCACTAAAAATGTAAGCTAAAAATGCCACATATTAAATCACCATTTAAAGTATAATATTATACCATAAAGTATTTCGTTTTTGAATTTTCTTTCTTTGATGTCTACTTTTTCTTGTGATGTGAAACTTGCTTTCAAGATTTAGAGTGAAGGAAAGAAATCCTTTTATTTGATCAAGTTAAGTAAGTGAAAAAATGTAAGGGATCCTAGACGCTTACCATGGCCAAAGGACTTAGCGGTAGGTCATCCAGTCAATCACCTACTCAATCAGTGAATCCTAAGAGTTGTGGATTTCATTAAATATTGGTCTAACTGGCATAGTCTGCCTAACAGGAAACAATTTATTAAGTTGTATCACTAGCTCAGTGTTCCACTTAGGCACTGAGCCAAATGAAAAGTAACAAAGTACAGATTCATCACCAACTGTGAAACAAATATGTCCAGTACTTAACCTATAGGACTAATAAAGTTTATTTTAAAAGTTCACACTCAGGGGGCCTTCCCTGGTGGCGCAGTGGTTGAGAGTCCGCCTGCCGATGCAGGGGACACGGGTTCATGCCCCAGTCCGGGAGGATCCCACATGCCGCGGAGCGGCTGGGCCCGTGAGCCATGGCTGCTGAGCCTGCGCGTCCGGAGCGTGTTCTCCGCAACGGGAGAGGCCACAACAGTGAAAGGCCCGTGTACCGCAAAAAAACCCAAAAGAACAACAACAACAAATTGAGTCTGGGCTGCCCTAAAGATTGGTATTTGAGAAGAGATTACTGTCACAGTATGAATGTTGAAGCTCTCTAGGCACATTCTACTCCTCAGCCCTGATTACCATTCAGACCACGTGTTCTCGACCAGGGCAACTGCATAGGCTCTTCAGATTTAGCAATGCCCTAAGATTATGTACAAATCTGAATGCACATGTATCTGTGCACTTTCTGGGGCCAGATTCTTCAACTTTCTTTGGTACCTCAAAGGATTCTGTAACTACCAAAAATTTAAGAACCACTGATTTAAACAGTATTCCATGATCCTTATCTATTATCTGACTTTAATTTCAGATTTCTGCTATACGAATTTTCATATTGTCCACAAAATTCTCCCTTTTGTTTTGATACATGGCTTCTTTACTCACTCCTTAAAAACAGTGGAAAACTAGAGCTTCATAAAGTGAGGAAAGACCCTGTCGACTTAAAACTTCAGTCAGGGACTTCCCTGGTGGTCCAGTGGATAAGACTCCGCACTCCCAATGCAGAGGGCCCGGGTTCAATCTCTGGTCAGGGAACTAGATCCCGCATGAACGCCACAACTAAGACTTCGCATGCCACAGTGAAGATACCGCATGCTGCCACTAAGACCTGGAGCAGCCAAAATAGATAAATTAAAAGATAAAAATAAAATTGCAGTCAAAGTTGGTTTCAAAAGCTGAACCTATATATATTTAAGAAACATTTAAAAAAGAAAGCTATCTCTTCTGAGAGTTTTTCTTTCAGTTACACAACCAATTTTATCTTTTAGTTGATCACTTGCCTTTCAACTGAGAAAACAATTGGTGAACTGAATTTGCAGTTCAGCTATTCTTACCCTTATCTTTTAAGGCATGTTGAGACTTAACAGATAAAAATACATATGACCATCACCCCTAATCCCACAAAACACATATACAGAGACTGACTTCCTAAGATGCTGTTCCTTCAAGAATTAAACCTTTACTTATAGAACAAAATTGTTTTGCTCTGATATAGCAAGGACTGATTTAGCAAGGAACATCTTGATAAAAAGGGCAGAACTGCTGAGAATGCTAGCCTACTTTTCAACTGACTTTCCTCCTCTAAGCATCTGTCAAGTGTGGGATAAGAAAAAGGTGCTGCAATCTGGAGAGGCAGACTAGAATAAAAATATATTTGGTTCCAAGAATTTTTTAAAAAGACAGAAATGCCACAGGAAAAATGATAGACATAAGAAGGTTGAAAAGAGCTCTGCTCTCCTTTACTGACAAATAACTTCGCAAATTATCTACACATATCATCTCTTCAATTCTTTAACCCTCTCCAATCTGACTCCTTCCTTTCCCTCACAACCCTCTCCCTTCATCCAAGACATCAACAAAAGACTTGTAAATATACCTTAAATCTGTCCACTGCTCTTCACCTTTACCATCAGAACCATGATCCAAGATTACTTCATATCCTACCTGAACCACCATCAACTAGTATTCATTTCTATTTCCTCTGCTGTCCCCTTCTGATCAACTATGTACAAAGTAGCCAGCGTAATCTTTAAAAATGGATCATGGCACTGAGTAATAGTTCCATGGCTTCCCAATGCATCTTCAAATTAAATCCAAACTCTCAGCATTCAGAGAGTCAGTATGGCACAATTACTCACAATGCTCAAGAAGCGCTTGGAACAGTGGCCAGCACTTCACTAACGCAAAGCAGATGTTAGCGTATTAAGGTATAGCCCCTGCCTGCTCTCCTACCTCGAGGTGGCACTTTCCTCAACTAACTAGTATTCTTTCAGTTAACTGCAAGCTCTTTCCCACTTTGGGCCTACTGTTTCCGACTGTCTAAAATGCTTTTGTCTTTGGGACCTCCCTGGTGGTCCAGGGGTTAAGACTCTGTGCTCCCAACCCAGGGGGCCCAGGTTCAATCCCTGGGGTAAGGGCACTAGATCCCGCATGCCACCAACTAAGACCCAGCACAGACAAATAAATAAATAAATATTTAAAAAACAACAACAAAAACCCAAAAAAACTTATGTCTTCCACTCATACTTCAAGTCTCAACCTAAATGTCACTTCATTGATGAGACCTTCTTTTCCTCTCTTTCTAAATACAATCCCCTATAATTCTTTTTTTAACATCTTTATTGGAGTATAATTGCTTTACAATGGTGTGTTAGTTTCTGCTTTGTAACAAAGTGAATCAGTTATACATATACATATGTCCCCATATCTCTTCTCTCTTGCGTCTCTCTCCCTCTCACCCTCCCAACCCCACCCATCTAGGTGGTCACAAAGCACCAAAGTGATCTCCCTGTGTTATGTGGCTGCTTGCCACTAGCTATCGATTTTACATTTGGTAATGTATATATGTCCATGCCACTCTCCCACTTTGTCCCAGCTTACCCTTCTCCCTTGCTGTATTCTCAAGTCCATTCTCTAGTAGGTCTGCATCTTTATTCCTTTCTTGCCCCAAGGTTCTTCATAACCATTTTCTGTTTTTTTTAGATTCCATATATGTGTGTTAGCATACGGTATTTTTCTCTTTCTGACTTACTTCACTCTGTATGACAGACTCTAGGTCCATTCACCTCACTACAAACGACTCAATTTCATTTCTTCTTATGGCTGAGTAATATTCCATTGTATATATGTGCCACATCTTCTTTATCCATTCATCTGTTGATGGACACTGAGGTTGCTTCCATGTCCTGGCTACTGTAAATAGAGCTGCAGTGAACATTATGGTACATGACTCTTTTTTTTTTTTTTTTTTGCGGTACGCGAGCCTCTCACTGTTGTGGCCTCTCCCGTTGCGGAGCACAGGCTCCAGACATGCAGGCTCAATGGCCATGGCTCAAAGACCTAGCCGCTCCGCGGCATGTGGGATCTGCCCGGACAGGGGCACGAACCCGTGTCCCCTGCATCGGCAGGCGGACTCTCAACCACTTCGCCACTAGGGAAGACCCCGCATTGTAGTTTTGATTTGCATTTCTCTAATGATGAATGATGTTGAGCATTCTTTTGTGTGTTTGTTGGCAATCCGTATATCTTCTTTAAGAAATGTCTATTTAGGTCTTCTGCCCATTTTTGGATTGGGCTGTTTGTTATTTTGATATTGAGCTGCATGAGCTGCTTGTAAATTTTGGAAATTAATCCTTTGTCAGTTGCTTCATTTGCAAACATTTTCTCCCATTCTGAGGGTTGTCTTTTCGTCTTGTTTATGGTTTCCTTTGCTGTGCAAAAGCTTTTAAGTTTCATTAGGCCCCATTTGTTTATTTTTGTTTTTATTTCCATTTCTCTAGGAGGTGGGTCAAAAAGGATCTTGCTGTGATTTATGCCATAGAGTGTTCTGCCTATGTTTTCCTGTAAGATTTTGATAGTGTCTGGCCTTATATTTAGGTCTTTAATCCACTTTGAGTTTATTTTTGTGTATGGTGTTAGGGAGTGTTCTAATTTCATTCCTTTATATGTAGCTGTCCAGTTTTCCCAGCACCACTTATTGAAGAGGCTGTCTTTTCTCCACTGTATATTCTTGCCTCCTTTATCAAAGATAAGGTGATCATATATGTGTGGGTTTATCTCTGGGCTTTCTCTCCTGTTCCATTGATCTAGATTTCTGTTTTTGTGCCAGTACCATACTGTCTTGCTTACTGTAGCTTTGTAGTATAGCCTGAAGTCAGGGGGCCTGATTCCTCCAGCTCCGTTTTTCTTTCTCAAGATTGCTTTGGCTATTTGGGGTCTTTTGTGTTTCCATACAAATTGTGAAATTTTTTGTTCTAATTCTGTGAAAAATTCCAGTGGTAGTTTGATAGGGTTGCATCGAATCTGTAGATTGCTTTCGGTAGTATAGTCATTTTCACAATGTTCATTCTTCCAATCCAAGAACATGGTACATCTCTCCATCTATTTGTATCATCTTTAATTTTTTTTATCAGTGTCTTATAATTTTCTGCATACACGTCTTTTGTCTCCTTAAGTAGGCTTATTCTTAGGTATTTTATATTTTTTGTTGCAATGGGAAATGGGAGTGTTTCCTTAATTTCACTTTCAGATTTTTCATCATTAGTGTATAGGAATGCAAGAGGTTTTTGTGCATTCGTTTTGTAACCTGCTACTTTACCAAATTCATTGATTAGCTCTAGTAGTTTTCTAGTAGCATCTTTAGGATTCTCTATGTATAGTATCATGTCATCTGCAAACAGTGACAGCTTTACTTCTTCTTTTCCAATTTGGATTCCTTTTATTTCTTTTTCTTCTCTGATTGCTGTGGCTAAAACTTCCAAAACTATGTTGAATAACAGTGGTGAGAATGGGCAACCTTGTCTTGTTCCTGATCTTAGTGGAAATGGTTTCAGCTTTTCACCACTGAGGACAATGTTGGCTGTGGGTTTGTCATATATGGCCTTTATTATGTTGAGGTAAGTTCCCTATATGCCTACTTTCTGGAGAGTGTTTATCATAAATGGGTGTTGAATTTTGTCAAAAGCTTTCTCTGCATCTATTGAGATGATCATATGGTTTTTCTCCTTCAATTTGTTAATATGGTGTATCACATTGATTGATTTGCATATATTGAAGAATCCTTGCATTCCTGGGATAAACCCCACTTGGTCATGGTGTATGATCCTTTTAATGTGCTGTTGGATTCTGTTTGCTAGTATTTTGTTGAGTAATTTTGCATCTATGTTCATCATTGATATTGGCCTGTAGCTTTCTTTCTTTGTGACATCTTTGTCTGGTTTTGGTATCAGGGTGATGGTGGCCTCGTAGAATGAGTTTGGGGGTGTTCCTCCCTCTGCTATATTTTGGAAGAGTTTGAAAAGGATGGGTGTTAGCTCTTCTCTAAATGTTTGATAGAATTTGCCCGTGAAGACATCTAGTCCTGGGCTTTTGTTTGTTGAAAGATTTTTTTTTTTTTTTGTGGTACGTGGGCCTCTCACTGTTGTGGCTTCTCCCGTTGTGAAGCACAGGCTCCAGACGCGCAGGCTCAGTGGCCACGGCTCACGGGCCTAGCTGCTCCGCGACATGTGGGATCTTCCCGGACCGGGGCATGAACCCGTGTCTCCTGAATTGGCAGGCGGACTCTCAACCACTGCGCCACCAGGGAAGCCCTGTTGAAAGATTTTTAATCACAGTCCTAATTTCAGTGCTTGTGATTGGTCTGTTTATATTTGCTACTTCTTCCTGGTTCAGTCTCATAAGGTGGTGCATTTCTAAGAATTATTCCATTTCTTCCAGGTTGTCCATTTTATTGGCATAGATTTGTTTGTAGTAGTCTCTTAGGATGCTTTGTATTTCTGCAGTGTACGTTGTAACTTCTTCATTTCTAATTTTATTGAGTCCTTTCCCTCTTTTTCATAATGAGTCTGGCTAATGGTTTACCAATTTTGTTTATCTTCTCAAAGAACCAGCCTTTAGTTTTATTGATCTTTGCTATCGTTTCCTTAATTTCTTTTTCATTTATTTCTGATCTGACCTTTATGATTTCTTTCCTTCTGATAACTTTGGGGTTTTTTTGTTCTTCTTTCTCTCATTGCTTTAGGTGTAAGGTCAGGTTGTTTATTTGAGATGTTTCTTGTTTCTTAAGGTAGAACTGTATTGCTATAAACATCCCTCTTAGAACTGCTTTTGCTGCATCCCATAGGTTCTGGGTTGTCATGCTTTCATTGTCATTTGTTTCTAAGTATTTTTTGATCTCCTCTTTGATTTCTTCAGTGATCTCTTGGTTATTAAGTAGTGTACTGTTTAGCCTCCATGTGTTTGTATTTTTTACAGATTTTTTCCTGTAATTGATATCTAGTCTCATAGCATTGTGGTCGGAAAAGATACTTGATACGATTTCAATTTTCTTAAATTTACCAAGGTTTGGTTTGTGACCCAAGATATGATCTATTCTGGAGAATGTTCCATGAGCACTTGAGAAGAATGTGTATTCTGTTGTTTTGGGATGGAATGTCCTGTAAATATCAATTAAGTCCATCTTGCTTAATGTATCATTTAAAGCTTGTGTTTCCTTATTTATTTTCATTTTGGAGGATCTGTCCATTGGTGAAAGTGGGGTGTTAAGTCCCCTACTATGATTGTGTTACTGTTGATTTCTCCTTTTATGGCTGTTAGTATTTGCCTTATGTATTGAGGTGCTCCCATCTTGGGTGCATAAATATTTACAACTGTTAAATCTTCTTCTTGGATTGATCCCTTGATCATTATGTAGTGTCCTTCTTTGTCTCTTGTAATAGTCTTTGTTTTAAAGTCTATTTTGTCTGATATGAGAATTCCTACTCCAGCTTTCTTTTCATTTCCATTTGCATGGAATATCCTGTTCCATCCCCTCACTTTCAGTCTGTATGTATCCCTAGGTCTGAGGTGGGTCTCTTGTAGACAGCTTAAATACAGGTCTTGCTTTTGTATCCATTCAGCCAGTCTATGTCCTTTGGTTGGAGCATTTAATCCATTTACATTTAATTATCGATATGTATGTTCCTATTACCATTCTCTTAATTGTTTTGGGTTTGTTATTGTAGGTCTTTTCCTTCTCTTGTGTTTCCTGCCTAGAGAAGTTCCTTTAGCATTTGTTGTAAAGCTTGTTTGGTGGTGCTGAATTCTCTTAGCTTTTGCTTGTCTGTAAAGGTTTTAATTTCTCTGTCAAATCTGAATGAGATCCTTGCTGGATACAGTAATCTTGGTTGTAGGTTTTTCCCCTTCATCATTTTCAATAAGTCTTGCTACTCCCTTCTAGCTTGCAAAGTTTCTGCTGAAAGATCAGCTGTTACCCTTACAGGGATTCCCTTGTGTGTTATTTGTTGTTTTTCCCTTGCTGCTTTTAATATGTTTTCCTTGTATTTAATTTTTGATAGTTTGATTAATATGGGTCTTAGCATGTTTCTCCTTCGATTTATCCTGTATGGGACTCTCTGTGCTTCCTGGATTTGAGTAACTATTTCCTTTCCCATATTAGGGAAGTTTCTGACTATAATCTCTTCAAATATTTTCTCAGTCCCTTTCTTTTTCTCTTCTTCTTCTGGGACCCCTATAATTCGAATGTTGGTACGTTTAATGTTGTCCCAGAGGTCTCTGAGACTGTCCTCAGTTCTTTTCATCCTTTTTTCTTTATTCTGCTCTGCAGTAGTTATTTCCACTATTTTATCTTCCAGGTCACTTATCCGTTACTCTGCTATTGATCCCTTCTAGAGAATTTTTAATTTCATTTATTGTGTTGTTCATGATTGTTTGTTTGCTCTTTAGTTCTTCTAGGTCCTTCTTAAACGTTTCTTGTATTTTCTCCATTCTATTTTCAAGATTTTGGATCATCTTTACTAACATTATTCTGAATTCTTTTTCAGGTAGACTGCCTATTTCCTCTTCATTTGTTAGGTCTGGTGGGGTTTTGCCTTGTTCCTTCATCTGTTGTGTGTTTCTCTGTCTTCTCATTTTGCTTAACTTACTG
Source organism: Phocoena phocoena (assembly GCF_963924675.1). Lineage (NCBI taxonomy): Eukaryota > Metazoa > Chordata > Mammalia > Artiodactyla > Phocoenidae > Phocoena > Phocoena phocoena. The sequence continues at coordinate 28,689,573 of NC_089220.1, read as the reverse complement.
TGTTTGGGGTCTCCTTTTTGCAGGCTGCAGATTCATAGTTCCCATTGTTTTTGTTGTCTGCCCCCAGTGGCTAAGGTTGGTTCAGCCAGTTGTGTAGGCTTCTTGGTGGAGGGGACTAGTGCCTGTGTTCTGGTGGATGAGGCTGGATCTTGTCTTTCTGGTGGGCAGGTCCACGTCTGGTGGTGTGTTTTGGGGTGTCTGTGGCCTTATGATTTTAGGCAGCCTCTCTGCTAATGGATGGGGTTGTGTCCCTGTCTTGCTAGTTGTTTGGCATAGGGTGTCCAGCACTGTAGCTTGCTGGCCGTTGAGTGGAGCTGGGTCTTGGTGTTGAGATGGAGATCTCTGGGAGATTTTCACCGTTTGATATTATGTGGAGCTGGGAGGTCTCTGGTCGACCAGTGTCCTGAACTTGGCTCTCCCACCTGAGAGGCACAGCCCTGATGCCTGGCTGGAGCACCAAGAGCCTGTCATCCACACAGTTCAGAATAAAAGGGAGGAAAAAAAGAAAGAAAGAAAGAAGATAAAATAAAGTAAAATAAAGTTATTAAAATAAATAATTAAAAAAAATTTTTAAGTAATAAAAAGAAAGAAAAAAAGAAGAGAGCAACCAAACCAAAAAACAAATCCACCAATAACAAGTGCTAAAAACTATACTAAAAAAACAAAAAACAGACAGAGAGAACCGTAGGACAAATAGTAAAAGCAAAGCTATACAGACAAAATCACACACAGAAGTATACACATACACACTCACAAAAAGAGAAAAAGGGAAAAAAAAATATATATATCATTGCTCCCAAAGTCCAACTCCTCAATTTGGGATGATTCGTTGTCTATTCAGGTATTCCACAGATGCAGGGTACATCAAGTTGTGGAGATTTAATCCGCTGCTCCCGAGGCTGCTGGGAGAAATTTCCCTTTCTCTTCTTTGTTCACACAGCTCCTGGGGTTCAGCTTTGGATTTGGACCCGCCTCTGCGTGTAGGTCGCCTGAGCCCGTCTGTTCTTTGCTCAGACAGGACGAGCTTAAAGAAGCAGCTGATTAGGCGGCTCTGGCTCACTCAGGCCAGGGGGAGGGAGGGGTACGGAGTGCAGGGTTAGCCTACAGTGGCAGAGCCCAGTGTGATGTTGCACCAGCCTGAGGTGTGCCGCGTGTTCTCCTGGGGAAGTTGTCCCTGTATCACGGGACCCTGGCAGTGGCGGGCTGCACAGGCTTCCGGGAGGGGAGGTGTGGATAGTGATCTGTGCTTGCACACAGGCTTCTCGGTGGCTGCAGCAGCAGCCGTAGCGTTTCATGCCTGTCTCTGGGGTCCACGCTGAGAGCCGCGGCTCGCACCCATCTCTGGAGCTCCTTTAAGCAGCGCTCTTAATTCCCTCTCCTCGCGCACCAGGAAACAAAGAGGCAAGAAAAAGTCTCTTGCCTCTTCGGCAGCTCCAGACTTTTTCCCGGACTCCCTCCCTGCTAGCTGTGGCACACTAGCCCCTTCAGGCTGTGTTCACGCAGCCAACCCCAGTCCTCTCCCTGGGATCCCACGGAAGCCCGAGCCTCAGCTCCCAGCACCCGCCCACCCCAGCAGGTGAGCAGACAAGCCTCTTGGGCTGGTGAGTGTTGGTGGGCACCGATCCTCTGCGCAGGAATCTCTCCACTTTGTCCTCCACACCCCTGTTGCCGCGCTCTCCTCTGTGCCTCTGAAGCTTCCCCCTCCACCACCCGCAGTCTCCACCTGCAAAGGGGCTTCCTAGTATGTGGAAACCTTTCCTCCTTCACAGCTCCCTCCCACTGGTGCAGGTCCCATCTCTATTCTTTTGTCTCTGTTTTTTCTTTTTTCTTTTGCCCTACCTAGGTACACGGGGAGTTTCTTGCCTTTTGGGAGGTCTGAGGTCTTCTGCCAGGGTTCAGTAGGTGTTCTGTAGGAGCTGTTCCACATGTAGATGTATTTCTGATGTATTTGTGGGGAGGAAGGTGATCTCCACATCTTACTCTTCTGCCATCTTGAAGCTCCTTTAATCCCCTGTAGTTCTTTACTGTTACTACTCTTTTCATTTCCTTCACAGTGCTTTATATTTTTTAATTACTGGGTTTCTTTTGTTTGTTTGTTTTGTTTTTTGGGCATGCCACACGGCATGCAGGATATCTTAGTTTCCCAACCAGGGACCAAACCTGTGCCCCCTGCAGTAGAAGTTCAGAGGCCTAACCACTGGACGACCAGGGAATTTCCTTTACTTACTTTTTCTGTTTCATTGGTTAAACTCTTTCTTGAACATCATCAGATGACTAAACATCCATCTAATAAATTCTCTAACTTGCTTAATGTAGGAAACACTGGATTATGTTGTTTATATTCAAAATAATCTTAACTAATGTAGGTATTAATCTCCTCTCACCAAGAAGCTAAAAAACTGGTCACTAATATAAATGTGTCACAGTCTGTGCTATGATTCATTATACCTACACACTTCCATTAATTGTTAATTAAATACAACCCTGTGTCCAACAAAGTACTGTGCTAAGTGCTGGAAGAAGAGGAGTCAGGATGAGAAAATAAGGATTATTTCCTCCATTAAGATCTTGAATGATATAAGCATAGGATGGGAGAGACCAAAAAATGGGGCATTTCAAGTAGAGGATGGGGTAAGATAAGGAGTCATAGTATGTATGTAAAAATGTATATTTCATCAAAGCTAAGATACCGTCAGTTGCAAGATATATCATTATTTTATGTTCCAAAAGAGAAAAAAATGCTGCCAAAATTAATTGTTAATTAATAATTGTTCATTAATTGTGAAATATCATCAATAGTAAGATGCATCTCAATATGAGAGATACAGATATGTTCAAGTGTAAAGAAAAAGGAAGAGGAGAAGGGAGAAGAAGAGAAGGAAAAGAACGGGGAGGAGGAGAAGAAAGAAAAAGAAAATGACTATTCTATGGTTAACACAAAATCAATCTTTTTGAGACTTCCTCAAAACATCTCAATGATATGGAATATTAGTTATTTACTAAAGTTTGCTATCAGGAAGGGGACAAAAAGCCACTGAAAGGAATGGTCACAGAGCAACTCTTCCTTTCTTAGTGTTTCCATTTGCCTTGTATATCTTCACCTATCCCTTTTATTTTTCTATATCACCTGTGTGTCTCTTGTATACAGCATAGTTGAGTCCTGCTTTGTAATACAAATTGAAAATCCTGTTTCTTTTTAAAGGTGAGTTAAATATATTATATTTTATATAATATAAAAAGATAAATCTTTTTTTTTAAGATTTTTTTGATGTGGATCATTTTTTAAAAGTGTTTATTGAATTTGTTACAATTTGTTCTGTTTTGTTTTGGTTTTTTGGCCACGAGGCATGTGGGATCCCAGCTCCCCAACCAGGGATCGAACCCGCTCCCCCTGCATTGGAAGGTGAAGTCGTTACTGGACTGCCAGGGAAGTCCCAGGATAAATCTTTTCAAATCCACATACTTCAAAATTCCAATTGACTTGTGGGTCCTGGGTCATGGCTTAAGGAGACAAGCACAACTGAAAATCACAACAGCAAATTAAAAATCTTAAAAATGTGTAGTTAATAATAATGAAAATACTCTATTCAAACCTCATGAGCCACTTACAAATGTATAGCTCTAAATGCTTATATTAGAAAATAAGGCTAATAACTGGTGAGCTAAACATCTATCTGAAGGAATCAGATAAAGAATAAAGAAAACCCAAGGAAATTAGAACAAAAGACCACCTCCAGTAACATATTAGGCTAGATTATTCACCCAATTCTCTCACTGAAAACAACTAAAAGTGATGGATAAAATTTTATTTCAAAAAATATTAAAAGCACTGAGGAGCTCAAAAGATGGTAAAGGAATAACCAGACCAAAATCTATAAGAAAGAGATAAGTGGCTTAATAAAACTGTCTTTGTCCTATAGACATCTGCCTAACTCACAATGTTGAGCTTCAGATTTGATGATCTCCTGGCAAAGAACAGAAGTCAAAGTTCAAGACCCACCCAACATGGAAAATCTAACAGAAGACCCTTTCTTCATAAAGCTGGGACACACACACACACACACACACCCCACCAAAAGTTTCATCCTCAGGAAACAAGTGAACCAGAAGTAAACCTAGTCCACCCATTGCCACATAGGATCCCCAAAGGACTATAAGGAAATTTGTCTTCCTGTGGCAAAAGAGAACAAGGATTCCTAAGAGATTGTGAAGATCAGCAAGCCCACACACATAACTGCAACCCAAATTCACTTCCTTTGGGTGGTCCAGAAACTCAAAGGATGAATCTAGTCACCAAACTGTAGTACCTGAGGCATCTGGAAAAAAAAAAAAAAAACAGAGGTAAATCCTCTTGAAGCAATGCATTTCCTTCTTAGGCCTCAAAGAACAGCCACAAATATTTTTTCCAAGGAAACTAAGCAGTTCACAGTCAAAATCTCACATAGGATAAATAAAAGAAATCGATACCTAGGCACAACATATGAAACTTCAGAAAATCAAAAACCACAGAGCTCAAAAGCAGTCCGAGGTAAAAACAATTCGCTTAAATGAAGAACTATTTGGCAGCTGATTTATCAATAGCAGCAATGGAATCCAGAAGACATTATTTCTTCTGATGACCACGAAAATAACTACCACCCCAGGATTTTATACCTAAAGAAGATAATAAAGACTTTCAGACAAAATAACTGAGTTTACTATAGAAAATCTCATTAAAGAGAATTCTAAAGAGAAAATTTTCTGAAAGACAGTATGCACATGGAAAAATCTGAAATCTCTAGAGGAATCAAGAGCACACCAAGCTGGAACTGACATCAAATTTCAGAGACTCATTTTCACTATTTTCTGCCATGCAGACTGAAGAGTAGAAAAGCCAGTTGATAGCAAGACAGAAAGAAATAGACTTAAAGGAAAGAGAAAGAAGTAAGGTCCTAGTACCATTGTAAGCCCTGGTTCCAGCTGTTCTTAATCCCTAATGAAAGCCTGTCCTTGGGAACTGGGAGACATCCCACTGTCCTTATGTTAGACTCTGCATTTCCCTTAAAAATGAAGAAGGGAGAAAGGTCAGAAATTAATGAAATTGGAAACATACAATAGAGAAAATCAAAGTCAAGCACTGTTTTTCTGATGAGGCTAAGAAAATACATAAAATCTCTAGCAAGACTGATGAAGGAAAAAATGGAAGGCACAAAAAATATGAGGAATAAAAAAGACAGAGATAAATACTTACACAACAGAAATTTAAAACAGAAAGAATGCTTTAAACAACTTTATGCCAAATACTTGAAAAACGTAGACAAAATGGATGGATTCTTAAAAAAAAGAGAAAAACTTTCTAAAACCTGGCTTAACTAGAAACAGAAATCCTAGATAAAACCATTTAGAAAACCAAATACATATCTCCCCCTCAAAACACTAAGCTCACACCTCTCCTCCCAAAACACTAAGCCCAGAGAGTCAAACAGAAATTCAACCAAACTTTCAAAAACTAGATCATTCCAGTCTTTTCTTTTTTTCTTTTATTTATATTATTTTTGGCTGCGTTGGGTCTTCATTGTCGCAAGCAGGCTTTTCTCTAGTTGCGGGGAGCAGGGGCTACTCCTTGTCGTGGTGCGCGGGCTTCTCATTGCAGAGCATGGGCTCTAGGCGCGCAGGCTTCAGCAGCTGTGGCTTGTGGGCTCTAGAGCACAGGCTCAGTAGTTGTGGCACACGGGCTTAGTTGCTCCGTGGCATGTGGGATCTTCCCGGACCAGGGCCCAAACCTGTGTCCCCTGCATTGGCAGGCGGACTCTTAAACCACTACGCCACCAGGGAAGCCGTACCATTCGAGTCGTATACAAATCCTTCTGGGAGGTGGGGATGGGGGGGTTAGTTCCCATCTCATTCTTTAAGGTTGGCATAATCTAGATACCAAATCAAATAAGGGCAATACTATAAGAAATAAAAATTATGGACCAATTTCATCTGTGAACACACATACAACAATTCTAAATGAAATATTAATAAGTTAAATTCAACTATACTTTTTTTTTTTTGGCCACTCCTTATGGCATGTGGGATCTTAGTTCCCTGACCAGGGATCGAACCTGCGCCCCGTGCAGTGGAAGTGTGAAGTCTCAACCACTGGACCACCAGGGAAGTCCCTCAACTACATATTATTTAAAAAGACCATCATGATTAAGTTGGGTTCATCCCAGCAATGCAAGGGTGATTCAACATTAGAAACTTGATAAATGTCATTCATCATATTAACAGAATGAGGACAACCACATGACCATCTCACAAATGTAGGAAAAGCATCTGATAAAATTCAATACTCAAAAAAAAAAAATTCAATATTCATTCTTCACACACATACAAAAACTTAGCCAAATAGCAACAGAAATGCCTTTAACCTACAGAGTATCTATCAAAACTCTATGGCAAAGATTATCCTTAATGGTAAAACATAAGGAGCACTTCCTTTTAAAAACTAAGTGCAATATAAGAATGCCCATTGCTGGGACTTCCCTGGTGGACCAGTGGCAAAGAATCTGCCTTACAATGCAGGGGATGCTGGTGCAATCACTGGTCAGGGAACTAAGATCCCACATGCCGTGTGGGAACTAAGCCCACGCGCCGCAACTAGACCCCACATGCTGCCAACTACAGAGCCCATGCGCCCTGGAACCCGTGCACCACAACTAGAGAAGAGAAAACTCGCATGCCACAACTAGAGAGAAGCCCGCACACCACAACAAAGGGCCTGTATGCTGCAACTAAGACCCAACACAGCCAAAAATAAATTAAATAAATAAAAAATTAATCTTTTAAAAAAATTCAAAAAAAACCAAAAACAAAAAACAAATGCCCACTGTTAACACTTGTATTGAATACTGTAGTCAAAGTCCTAACTAGCATAGTAAGGCAAGAAAAAGAAACAGTGTAAGCACTGGAAAGGAAGACACAATTACAATCATCATACTTTAGTAACTAGGTACTAAACATAGATCTATATACCAAAAAAGCTTATATCAGCAAACAAAATGGAAAAAAAGAGGAAAAACATACTATTTACAATAGTAACAACAAATAAAGTATCTAATAATTAAATTTAAGAGATTTGAGAGACCTTTACAGAGAAAAAGAAACTTTACTGAAAAATACTTTATCTAAATAGCAAGAAAGATATACTATGTTCAAAGAAAGGAAGGCTCAATATCATAAAATAAAGAGAATAAAGTAAATGCATGTGTAGATTAAAGCTTCTGGAATCTTGGGCTCATATACAAGCAAGTCCCATTTTTAATAACAGCTTTTGAATTTTTACGTAACTTGACTCAAATTACTCACTTTGATGGACATTTTTGCAATTGGTATAAACTTATTAAGCACTAAGTATATATACTTTTTAACTAATTGTAGCAAGAGTTGATATCACACTTCAGAATTCTGACAGCTACAAGGAACAAGTATGAGCGAGGAGCATATGATCGGTACATGGTCAAGTTCTAGTTGAATGTGCTGTGGTCCCACTGATTCAAAGGTCATTCAGTGTGCACAATCACCACAATGTAAGTTCTAACAACCACTCCTGCAAGTGATGAAATGTTGCCAACATTTTACATAACACGTAAAGTTTTCATTCTTGATAATTATCTGTGAACATTGCCAAAACACCATCTCCTTAAAAGTCACCTAAAAATGTAAACATTTATTTTGAATACAAATTCCTCTTACAAGAGGAAAACAGACAAAACACATTCATCATACAATGATCATATTGAGCTCAAAGGGTACCTCTAGTGGACCTATGTGTGGTGCTTACACATACAATACCCTTTGTACATGTGAGACCGATAAGCAGTTGCCCATCTGCTTTTATAATAGATCTGAACTTGATCAAATGAATGATTTTCTTTAGGTCTAACTTATTCAATTTTAATTTTGGTTTACATAGATTTCATGAGCTGCTTAAACTCTGCTTTATCCAAATTTCCTAATAGAGTATTAAAAATAATGATCATCTGTTTACTGATTGTTAGGAGATGATAATACTAATAGTTAATATTTATTGAATGCTTAGTGTGTGGAAGGCACTGTTTTAAGTGCTTTGTATACAGTAAATCATTTAATCTTCACAATAACCCTCATCAGGTGAATAATATTACTATCACCGTTTTACAGATAGGAAAACTGAGGTACAGAAAAGTTAAGTAACTTTCCCAACGTCACACAAGTAAGTGGAGACGCTTAGTGATTCATACCCAGGTAGCTGTCTCCAGAGCCCAGACCCTCAATTACTATATTTCTTTTCACAATATTTAAAAGATACACAAAATTACTATGGATGAAAAAACTCACCATTAAAAAAATTATCAATAAGAGTTAAACAACAGTTAAGCAATATTAATATCAATACAACTTATCATAGGTTGACACTTCACAGCTATTTCAAAGTTTCATGGCCATGATTAAGAGTTTTGAAGTTGGACAGACCTGGCTCTGAATCTTGACTGTGCCCTTTACAAGCTGTGTGACTTTGGACAAGTTTCGTAACTTCACCAAGCCTCAGTTTCCTCATCTGTAAAATGAGAATAATAAACATCTCACAAAACTGTTGTTAGTAATATAATTATTGCTACATTACATTGATATGTAAATCCAAACAAAACAACAGATACACAAAATAGAGAGGTTCACAATTTCCCCCAGAAATCAGGGCTTTATTATAAATAATGAAGATGACCACTCCGAGTCATCACAGCAACTATAAGACTCCCATACAAACAGAACCATAATACCCTCTAATTCATAATAAATAATTCCCCTGGATAAAAGTCAAATGCCTAGAGGTAAATTACTGAATCTCTGAAATATAAAATACCATATATACATAGAGAAAGAGACAAATAAGACGTTGTTTGTTGATAACAATTCCCACGAATCCCATTCCACGCATACACTTTCTAAGACTAGTAGTATTCAAGGGGCCCAAAACAGGAAGAGCGGTGTCAAGAAGGAGTGATTCCTGGCACTGGTAGGAAGAAATTTTTTTAAGAGAAAAACAAAAAGAAATAAACATGTCATCAAAGTAGGGTACAACTATCGTTACCACCAAAGAGTGATTGTGTCCCTTTACACCTGGCATTTTACACTAGTCAAAACAAGTGAAACTGTCACTACTGCTGTCTTTAGAACCTCAATAAAATAATTTTACAATGAATAATGAGATTTCTATCAATACCTGCATTTACCAATAATACTTCCATCTGTGATAAGGTTAGGTGTTTCTTTGACGGGGGTGATTTTAGCAATACAATAATACAATGATCATTTTAAAAAAGGAAAAATAGGAATTATATTATACAAAAATCCTATAGGATAATTTTGTTAAACAGCTCATCAATACTATCATCAGGGCTTCCCTGGTGGTGCAGTGGTTAAGAATCCGCCTGCCAATGCAGGGGACACGGGTTCAATCCCTGGTCCAGGAAGATCCCAGATGCCACAGAGCAACTAAGCCTGTGTGCCACAACTACTGAGCCTGTGCTCTAGAGACTGCGAGCCACAACTACTGAAGCCTGCACGCCTAGAGCCCGTGCTCCACCACAAGAGAAGCCACCACAGTGAGAAGCCCGCGTGCAGCAACGAAGACAAATGAGGCCAAAAATAAATATATTTTGAAAAAAAGAATACTATCATCGGGCTTCCCTGGTGGCGCAGTGGTTGAGAGTCCACCTGCCGATGCAGGGGACACGGGTTCGTGCCCTGGTCCGGGAAGATCCCACATGCCGCGGAGCGGCTGGGCCCGTGAGCCATGACCGCTGAACCTGTGCGCCCGGAGCCTGTGCTCCGCAACGGGGGAGACCACAACAGTGAGAGGCCCGCGTACCGCAAAAAAAAAAAAAAAAATTACTATCATCAAGGTGAGTTTTTATGAAGGTTACTAGTCTAAAATATGAATTATATTATTAAAATAACGTATTACATTAAAATAATTATTAAAATGACTGTGTGTTCATTGTAGCTCAAAGATTTAATAAGGAAAGAACTTCCATCCTCCCAAATACCCCCTTTTAACAAATAATTGCAAAATGGCCTTCAATTTTTTTTTTTTTTTTTTTTTGGCGGTACGCGGGCCTCTCACTGTTGTGGTCCCCCCTGTTGCGGAGCATAGGGTCCAGACATGCAGGCTCAGCGGCCATGGCTCACGGGCCCAGCCACTCCACGGCATGTGGGATCTTCCCGGACCGGGGCACGAACCCGCGTCCCCAGCATCAGCAGGCGGACTCTCAACCACTGCGCCACCAGGGAAGCCCCAAATTTTCTTAATAAATTTGTAAAATTATCTGTCTGGAACAAAGGTTATCTAATTTTTACAAAGCACCTTTTTAAAGAAAACTTATTAGTTATATAGGAAATGTTCAGGAAATCCTTAAACTAGCTATTTTATAAAAGTTTAATGAAATGAACATAGGACATGAGGTACTCAAGGTTACTACGCCAGGACGGAAATACAAACAAAAAGATCTGGTCCTTTGACTCTGTACCTTAACAATTTGGAGTTTTTCTACCTGATCAGTATTTCCTTCACTACTCTACTTTCTCTAAATGATGAGAATAATTTTTCTGTCCTTTTCATGAGTTCTACAAATCACTGATAAGGTCAAGTCAGTTCAATCACAACTCAAATATTTTAATTTAGGAATTTTTAGGTAAATTTTTACCTAAATTTTTTATGTAACAGAGAAAATTTGCAAATATCACTAACTATTTACATTTTACCCCATTTGCTTTGTCAGTCTCTTTCTTCCTCACACATTTTTTTCTGAACCACATGAGAGTGAGTTGCAGACACTGTAGCATTTCGGCCCTCAATATTTTCATGTAGTTTCCTAGGAACACAAACTTTCACTTAGGTAACTACAGTATAGCTAACCAAATCAGTATTGTGTCAATGTTAAAATTTCTACTATATAATTACAGCACATATTCAAATGTCATTAACTGCCTTAAAAATGTCCTATAAAGCCATTAAATGTCCATTTAAAAATGTCCTCTGGTCTCCCCAGTCCAGAATTCAATTCAGGATCATGTACTGCATTTAGTGGTAATGTCTCTTTAGAATCCTACCATCTGGAACAGTTCCTTAGTTTGTCTATGTCTTTTAAGACTGATATTTTTAAAGAACACAGACCATTTATTTTGTAGAATGTTCCTCAATTTAGGTTTGTCTGATGGTCTCTCATGTTTAAATTCAGGCTATGCATTTCTGTAGGAATGTCACAAAGTCATGGTAGGTGCTTCTCACCGCATTATATCAGAAGCTGCAAGAGGCTAGTGGGTTCTATTACCAGTGATGCTAACTTTGATCACTTGGTTAAGGAGTATCTGCCAAGTTTCTCCACTGTGAAGTTATTGTTTTTCTCTTTGTAATAAGTAAATATTTTGTTAGGAACTGTCTTGAGACTACGTAAATATATTCATCAAACTTTTACCCCATAGTTTTAGTACCTGCAGAAGATTCTTGTGCGAAAGTACTATTTTAATTGTTCCAAAATGGTCATTTCCTAATTCCAACAGTTCTACGCCTATTAGCCATTTTAATGAATAACTTTCATTTCTCCCCAACTTAGTAATTTATTCATTCACTTACTTATATTTGTATGGTTCTTATTTTTTCAGTGGGTTATAATCTACAACTAACATTATTCATTTGGCCAGTGGATGCTTCTCCAAACTGATTCCTGTTCCTTTTGACTGTCCCCACCATTCTTTGACTATCTCCTTACTTTCTGCAACAATAATATGTTCCAGCCTCCTCTTGTACTTTCCCCGATCCAGTTCCTCCTGGGATCATCCATTTCTCCAAGGAGCTGTGGTTTCCTTTAAGTGGAGAATGGTTTTGAAACCAGCATATGGGAGTTAGGTGTGTTCACTGTAACTGCTTCTAGGCCTCTTAGCAAACAAAGCTGGAATATACACAAATACACACATCTACGCATATGCATACACATATCTATGTATACATACAAATATACACGTATGTCTCTAAGAGAAAGATACGTAAGTGTATACATGCATACATGTATGTTTCTCTGTCTTTATATAAATAAATGTTAAAAACCATGAGTTCATAACCTCTGATTCAAATCCAGCGTCACAGGGTTCATTGGAGTCTTTTCTTCCTTATATCTAAAACTCCCTTCTCCAACAAAGAAAAACCTGGCTCCCATTTTCCTCAATACACTCATTCATTTGTTGAGTCCTAAAATAGATAGAAAATAGTTTCAAAATTACCAATTCACACCATTACAAAAAACAGCCTACAAATTAGGGTTTGTTATTTGTTTACAGCTCCTTTTATCTTGAATTTCAAAGTATAGGATGCTCAAAAGTTATTTGGCTTACTTTCTCCCTTCAGTGTGTTTATGTTATGAATTTGAAACACAGGTTTATTTGTTTCTGTTTATATTTTAGTGTTTTATCCCAACTTTATTGATTTCCTTTTATGTTTTTAATATAAAAACATGTTATTTATGTTATTAATTTGAAACAGGTTTATTAATTTGTGTTTATGTTATTAATTTGTTTATATTATGTTATTTAAATTATGTTATTAACTTGAAACACAGGTTTATTTGTTTCTGTTTATATTTTAGGGTTTTATCCCAACTTGATTTTCTTATTTTTTCTTTTTTTTTTTTTTTTGCGGTACGCAGGCCTCTCACTGTCGTGGCCTCTCCCGTTGTGGAGCACAGGCTCCGGACGCGCAGGCTCAGCGGCCATGGCTCATGGGCCCAGCCGCTCCGCGGCAAGTGGGATCTTCCCAGACCGGGGCACGAACCCGTGTCCCCTGCATCGGCAGGCGGACTCTCAACCACTGCGCCACCAGGGAAGCCCCCAACTTGATTTTCTTTGCTGATTTTTTGTTTTGTTTTGTTTAGTATCTAAAACATTAGCATGAAAATGTTCTCTGATATTCTGCACCGATATCACATGCAATTGCTACCAGGGGTTCTCTCTCAACCAGTGATTGTAATACAACTTCATAGTTTAGAAAGTATATTTCCCACAAGAAATGAGCCTTTCTGTAGCCAATCACATGTATCTACCACCATCCCACTGAGGCCCAGCTGTTTTCTGGGAATTACTGTTTCTAGATATAGAAAGAAGGATAAAATGAAATGGGCAAACCCTACTCCAGCAACAGATATTACTTATAAAATAGTTTTCATGCTACTTAGAGAGATGCCACAGGGTAGAAGAGGGCAGGACCCAGTGGGTAGAACTCCAGGTCCCTGCCCTGACTTGAATTCAAGATGCTATTGCTTTCACTGACATAATATATTGAGCTTTAGTCTGAGATTTTGCTCATCCAATTCATTCAGCAAACATTCACTGAGTGTCTATGTTGTTCCAGGCACTGTTGTAGGTGCTTCAGTGCAAAAAGCCTTCATGGGACTTACAATTCTAGTTGTGGGAGAGATAAACTATAAACCTAAGTAAACTGTATATAGAAAAGTTATAGAAAAAATTCAACAAGATAGTTTGCAATATTATATAGCATGTCCAGTTTAGGTCTCACTGAAAAAAGAAAGCTTCCTTTTATATGAATAATTTTTTAAGTTTGAAAGTCATTAGGAGAGAAGAAGAGCAATCCAATTTTTCAGTTGGTGCTAACCTTATGTCTACAGGCCCAGGGACAGACTATGAGAAAAAAGTCATAAGACATTTTCCTTCCTTCTTTCACTGAATCTTAGCCAAAATCTAGAAATATTTAGGTTGGTTTTTCTCAATCCAGATCCTCTACTTTGTAAGTAATTACATATCTCTCCTAGATTCTGGCAAAGGGCTTTCCATCAATCTCAAACTCAAAATATTAAATTTCTTTTTTTCTTCAAACGATTTTAGTGGGAAATTGATAGAGGCAATATCAGGGCTGTTAACCACTCTTTTAGACCTTTAATCCTAACCAGATCACACTATCACTCCCCTACGTTTACAATCAACAAAAGACTAAGCTAGCTAATCTTTCTCAGCTGTGCTAGACCATACCACTCAAATCCTAAACAACTGAGTTTGTTTGAACCTAAGTGCAGAACTTTATAGTAACCACAGGTAACAGTTAATCAGTCCCTACCACGTCCCAGGTATTATTTTAAATGACTTATGTATATTACTTCTTTTATACTTCAAAACAACCCTACGTGATAAGTATCATTAGTACATCCCTTTTATAGATGAAGAAACTGAGAAATGAAGAGGTTAAACAACCTGCTCAAGGTTACAAAGCTTCTAAGTGATAGAGCTGGAATTAAAAAACAGGCAGGCAGTTACTGCACATATAAACTGATTCTCAAAAAATCTTTACATAATGTGTTCTAGATTCTATCTTGCTAGATTTAACCAATTCAGTCTATGGAGGGAAAAAATATCTGACTTCAATGCTGTCATCCCATATATGTGCTATCTTTCAAAGCTTCAACTGAATACTTGATCACCATGCCATGAAAGGGTCCAATGAAACTATTAATAAAAATGTGACCAGGAATAGTAGCAAATCAAATCCAACAATGTATAATAAGAATTATACACCACAACCAAGTGGGATTATTCTCAGGTATGCAAGGCTGATTCAACATTTGTAAATCATTTAATGCAATCCATCACATTAACAGGTTGAAAAGAAAAGTCACATGATCATATCAAGAGATATAGAAAAGGCATTTGACAAAATCCAACACTCATTCATGATAAAAATTCTCAGCAAGCTAGGAGTAGAGAGGAATTTCCTCAACTTAATAAAGAACACCTACAAAGACCTACAGCTGACATTTTACTTAATCATGAGAAACTAGAAGGCTTCCTGAAAAGATCAAGAACAAGGCAAAGGGACTTCCCTGGTGGTCCAGCAGTTAAGACTCTGTGCTCTCAATTCAGGGGGCCCAGGTTCGATCCCTGGGCAGGCAACTAGATCCTGCATGCCACCACTAAAAGATTCCACATGCCGCAACTAAAAATCCGCATGCCGCAACTAAAGATTCAGCATGCCGCAACTGAAGATCCCATGTGCCCGCATGCTGCAACTGAAGACCCAGGGCAGCTAAATAAATAAATATTTTTTTAAAAAAAGGAACAAGGCAAAGGTGTCTCCTCTTACCACTCCTTTGTAACATCATATAACTCCTAGTTAACATCATTAACTAGGAAATGCTAGTTAATGGAATAAGACAAGAGAAGGAGATAAAAGGTATACAGAATAGGAAGGACAAAGTAAAACTGTCTTTGTTCACAGATGATATGATCAACTACATAGAAAATCTAAAAGAGTCGGCAAAAAAACTCCTGGAACTAATAAGCAATTAACTATAGCAAGGTTGCAGGATACAAGGTCAATATACAAAAGTCAATCACTTTCTTATAGTATACCAGCAATGAACAAGTGAAATTTGAAATTAAAAATTATACATTTACATTAGCACCTAAAAAATTAAATACTTAGGTATAATTTATGGCAAATCTAACAAAATACGTACAAGATCTTGAAAACTACAAAATTCTGATAAACAAAGTCAAAGATAAACTAAATAAATGGAGAGATAATCCATGTTCATGGATAGGAAGACTCAATATTGTTGAGGTATCAATTCTTCCCTACTTGATCTATAGATTCAATACAGTTCCAATCAAAATCCCAGCAAGCTGTTTTGTAGACATTAACAAACTCATTCTAAAATTTAAAGCCCCAAATGGACCCACATAAACACTGTTAACTCATCTTTGACAAAAGAGCAAAGGCACTATAATGGAGAAAAGATAGTCTTTTTAATAAATGATACTGGAACAACTGGACAGCTACATGCAAAAAAATTAATTTAGACACAGATTTTACACCCTTCACAAAAATTAATTAAAAATGCATCGGAAACCTAGATGCAAACTGCTAAACTATAAAACTTGTAGAAGATAACACAGAAAAAAAAAATCTAGATAACCTTGGGTATGATAATCACTTTTAAAATAAACCAAAGGCATGATCTGTGAAAGAAATAACTGATGAGCTAGACTTCATAAAATTAAAAACTTCTGCTCTGCATAAGACACTGTCAAGAGAAGAGAATACAATCCACAGAATGGGAAAAAATATTTCCAAAAGACACATCTGACAAGGGACTGTTACCCAAAATATACAAAGAGGGACTTCCCTGGTGGTCCAGTGGGTAAGACTCCACGCTCCCAATGCAGGGGGCCTGGGTTCGATCCCTGGTTGGGGAACTAGATCCCACATGCATGCCGCAACTAAGAGCTTGCATGCCGCAACTAAGAAGACTGCATGCTGCAACTAAGAGCCCACATGCCCCAACTAAAGATCCTCCTGCATGCTGCAACAAAGGTCCAGCATGCTGCAACTAAGACCCTTCGCAGCCAAAATAAATAAATATTTTAAAGTATATATACAAAGAACTCTTAAAACTAACAATTCAATTTTAAAAATGTGCAAAAGACTTGAACAGATATCTCAACAAAGAAGATATACAGGACTTCCCTGGTGGCACAGTGGTTAAGAATCCACCTGCCAATGCAGGGGACACGGGTTTGAGCCCTGGTCTGGGAAAATCCCACGTCGCGGAGCAACTAAGCCTGTGCACAACTACTGAGCCTGCGCTCTAGAGCCCACGAGCCACAACTACTGAGCCCACACACCACAACTACTGAAGCCCTCGCGCCTATAGCCCATGCTCAGCAACAAGAGAAGCCACCGCAATAAGAAGCCCATGCACCACAACAAAGAGTAGCCCCCACTCACTGCAACCAGAGAAAGGCCGCGCGCAGCAACAAAGACCCAACACAGCCAATAAATAAATAAATAAATAAATTTCTAAACAAAAAGGAAGATATACAGATGGCAAATAAGCTCATGAAAAGATGTTCAAAATCATATGCCATTGGGGAACTGCAAATTAAAACGACAATGAAATAGCACTACACACCTATTGGAATGACTAAAATCCAGAACACTGACAACACCAAATTCTGGCAAGGATGTGGAACAACAGTTACTTTCATTCATTGTTACTGGGAATGCAAAATGGTACGGCCACTTTGGAAGAGTATGGCAGCTTCTTACAAAACTAAACATACTGTTACCTTACAATCCAGCAATCCCCTCCTCCCAGGTACTTACCCAAAGGAGCTGAAAACTCCACACAAAAACCTGCACATGGTTGTTTATAAAAGCTTACTTCATAACTGCCAAAACTTGGAAACAACCAAGATGTCCTTTAACAGATGAATGGATAAATAGTAAACTGTGATACATCTAAAGAATGGAATAATATTCAGCACTGAAAAGAAATGAGTTATCAAGCCATGAAAAGACATGGGGAAACCTTAAGTGCATATTACTAAGTGAAAGAAGCCAATCTAAACATACTGTATGATTCCAACTCTACGACATTCTGGAAAAGGCAAAAATATGGGGACACTAAAAAGATTGTCAGTGGTTGCCAGGGACTAGAGGGTTTTGAGGGATAAAGAGGCAGAACACAGAAAATGTCACAACAATGAAACTATTCTACATGATACTCTAATGTTGGATATGTTATATATGTGCCAAAACCCATAGAATGTACAAAACCAAGAGCGAACCCTAATGTAAAATACAGACTTGAGGTAGGAATGATATGTAATGTAGGTTCATTGATTGTAACAAAGGCACCACTCCAGTGCCAAATGTTACTAGTCGGGGAGGTTGTTTATATGTGGAGGCAGAGGGAATATATGAACTCCCTGTACTTTCTGCTCAATTTTGCTGTGAATCTAAAACTGCTCTTAAAAATAAAGTCTGTTAAAAAAAAGAAAGAAGGACCAGACCCAATTAGGATACTTACAACAGGCCAAAAAGACTTCTCTCCAGGATCAAGTAGGCATGGAACCATATATGTTTGCCCTTTGTGTACAGCATTTTACCCAGTTATCAACTCACCTACCTGAACTATCAAGAAACCCACATTTTGGGTAGAGGTAGAGAAACAGGTGAAAGGGATGAAGAAACACAAACCTTCAGTTAGAAAATATACAAGCTGCAGGGATATATCATACAGCATAAGGAATATGGTCAGTAATATTATAGGACTTCCCAGGTGGCACAGTGGTTAAGAATCTGCCTACCAATGCAGAGGACATGGGTTCAATCCCTGGTCCAGGAAGATCCCACATGCCGCAGAGCAACTAAGCCTGTGTGCCACAACTACTGAGCCTGCACTCTAGAGCCCACAAGCCACAACCACCGAGCACATATGCCACAACTACTGAAGCCCGCATGCCTAGAGCCCATGCTCTGCAACAAGAGAACCCACCACAATGAGAAGCCCTCGTACCGCAACGAAGAGTAGCCCCTGCTCGCCTCAACTAGAGAAAGCCTGCATGTAGCAACGAAGACCCAACACAGCCAAAAGTAAATTAATCAATTAAATAAAAATTTAAAATATAGTACAGGGCTTCCCTGCTGGCGCAGTGGTTGAGAGTCCGCCTGCCGGTGCAGGGGACACAGGTTCATGCCCCAGTCCAGGAAGATCCCACATGCCGCAGAGTGGCTGGGGCCGTGAGCCAAGGCCGCTGAGCCTGCACATCCGGGGCCTGTGCTCCGCAACGGAAGAGGCCACAACAGTGAGAGGCCCGCGTACCGCAAAAAAAAAAAAAAAAATTACAGTAACTTTGTATAGGGACTAGACTTATCGTGGTGATCATTTCATAACGTATGCAAATATCAAATCACTATGTAGTACACCTGAAGCTAATGTAATACTGTTTGTCAACTATATTTCAATTAAAAAAGAAACCCACATTTCTATATCTTAATCCAAAAACATGTCTCAAGAGTAACAGTTCCTCTTCCTATATTAGACAAAAACATCTAAGTGCTGCTTCTTAATTCTAGAATTATTTTTTAATGCAGTTTGTAAAAAACATTGTAATTTGAACCAGAAAACATACCATATGAATTGGGGACCATTTATAGGACAGATACTCTTCTAGACTGTGGAAATAAGGCAGAGAATTAACCAAAGTCCCTATCCTCCTGGTGGTGTACTCTATTTGGGGAGAATGTGAAAATAATAGAGAAACAAATATATGTTACGTTATGAAGAAAAATCAAGCATGGTGAGAGGAAAGAAAGTGTTGGGGTTGGAGGGTAGATAGAAAGGACTCTCTTTTAAATAAAGTGATAAAGGAAGGCTTTGCTCATTAGGTTATACTTGAGCAGACAATTCTGAAGGTATTGAGTAGCAAGAGGGTAAGCCCAAGTAGAGAGATGGGAAAGAACATTCCAGGTCAAAGGAACAAGTGCACCAGTCCTGAGGCAGAACTATGTTCCCTGTGCTCGAGAAGAGCAAGGAGATGATGTGGCTGCAGCTCCTACAGTGAAGGGAAGGTAGAAACTGAAGTCAGAAAGGAAGCCAAGTGCTTCAAAGGGTTTCACAGGATATTTGGCCTATTTATCAGAAATACAATAAATCTTGGTCTTCTATTCTTAATAAACAAGCCACTGGAAGGTTCTGAGCAGAGGAATAATGAGATTCATATTTTTAAAGGATCATTTTGGTTACTGTAGGTAAACATCATGAAGCTGGAACTAGTCAGGAGGCTATTAAAGCTGGAACTAGTTAGGAGGTTATTAAACTAACTAAACTAGTTAGAAGGTTCTGAGCAAGAGGAATGAGATTCATATTTTTAAAGGATCATTTTGGTTACTGTAGGTAAACAGATCATAAAGCTGGAACTAGTTAGGCTATTAAACGAATCCAGGTGAGAGGTGATAGTTGCTTGGACCAGAGTGATAGCAGTGGAGGTAAGACAGGTCAGAGAGATAGGTGGTCCACTTTTCATCTGTGCCCTCAGCTCAAGAAGACACCACACCTGGAGCAGCAATTGCATGAGAAATCACCAAATGAATAAATTTACAATAATCCACAGTCATTTTCCAGGATATGTATCTTAAGATATATCTTAAGAATGGAAAAAAAAAAAAAAGAATGAAGCTGACAGGATTTTGTTGATGAACTGAATATACAGAGTGAGAGAAAGTGAAGAATGAAAAATGACCTTAAGGTTGCTGGGCTGAGCAGCCGCAAGAATGGAGTTGCCGTTTACAGTGATGCAGAAGACAGAAGGTGGAGTAGGCTTAAGGGGGTAAATGAGAAGTTTGGTTGTTAAGCCTGACAACATGTATAAGTTTACAAATGAGATAGTTATATATTGTAACTATTGGTATAGGTCATGTCCTATAGAGCTTAGATACCTTGAGAGCAGAGTTCATGGTTTATAGTTGTACAATAGTAAAAAGGCCTACCATTTATTGAGCACATTTAACAATCAGAGCTCATTTAATCCTTCTATTATTGCTTCTATTATTAGTATATAACACATGGGGAAATTCTGGTTCAGAGATATTAAATAATTCTATTCATCCTTCAGAGCGCTGGCCAAATATCACTTCCGCAAAGTAGCTATCCTTGACCACCCCCATCATCTGAACTAAATCTCTATAATAAGCTCATAATACCCTGTACGCCTCCTCTACTGTTTATCACAATATAAATAAATAAGTGTGTTCTTGGTATCTCTCCTCCCTACAAGAATATAAGCTGCATAAAGGCAGGATACCCATATGTTAAGTTCACTACAACGATTGATATATGTTTTAAATCGTTTATAATATTGCTTTATTATTCTTTAAAATAAATTTATTTATTCATTTATTCATTTTTGGCCGCGTTGGGTCTTCATTGCTGCACACGGGCTTTCTCTAGTTGCGGCAAGTGGGGGCAATCCTTCATTGCAGTGCGCAGGCTTCTCATTGTGGTGGTTTCTCTTGTTGCGAAGCATGGGCTCTAGAGCACAGGCTTAGTAGTTGTGGTGCACAGGCTTAGTTGCTCTGCGACATGTGGGATCTTCCCAGCCCAGGGCTCGAACCCATGTCTTCTGCACTGGCAGGTGGATTCTTAACCACTGTGCTACCAGGGAAGCCCTGCTTTATTATTATAAATTATTAATATTATTTAATAAATGACTTAATAAGTAGAGACATCCATTACAAATTATTATAGAGTAGAACAGACCAATTCTCTTGGCAAGATAAACTATAAAAAAATAAAATAAAATAAAGAAGGCAGCCAGGATGTAAGAAGTCAAAATACCAGGGGCTTCCCTGGTGGCACAGTGGTTAAGAATCCACCTGCCAGGGCAGGGGACACAGGTTTGAGCCCTGGCCCAGGAAGATCTCACATGCCGCGGAGCAACTAAGCCCATGCACCACAACTCCTGAGCCTGCGCTCTAAAGCTCGGGTGCCACAACTACTGAAGCCCATGCACCTAGAGCCCATGCTCCGCAACAAGAGAAGCCACTGCAATGAGAAGCCCGTGCACCGCAACGAAGAGTAGCCCCTGCTCGCCACAACCAGAGAAAGCCTGTGCACAGCAACAAAGACCCAACGCAGCCAAAAAATAAAAAATAAAAAAACCAAAATACCAGCGAAAAAGGAAATGCATAGTTAAGCCTAACATTCTCCACTACTTTTTCCTCTTGAGGCAACTAGCTGCAGACTAGAGCTTTTAGTAGTCTTACAGGCCTGCAGAGACACAAATCAGAGTTCAGGGCTTATCAAGACAAGCAGGATTTGAGGGGCTAAGATTTCAGAGAGAAGGCAACCATAGAAAAGTGAGTCTGGACATCCTGTACTGTTTTTGCCCTCAGGCTATTTACTGAATTCTAACCTGTGTGGCGCCAAGAGGCCAAAAACCAAGCAAAGTGCCTATTTTAAAGCAAAATGGTAAGTAGAATTTTTGGTAGTCTCACAATGCCAGGAAAAGAAAAATTACTGTTCAGGGCCTGCCAAGATGGAGAGGCCCTAGCAAACACCACAGGATTCTATTTGATACCTCTGAAGGACAGCGCTCTTGGACTAAGGGGAAACTGGATTTAAACCAGCCCTTAAGAGGCTTAAAACAAAGCCTCAAGTCATCAGGCCTGTATTGAATCAGGGTCATCTGCTCCTGCTTCTAACTACCACCAGAAGAAAATTAGATCCTCCCTAGAGAACAATATCACCATCAAGAGCCTCTATAATTTCTCACACATAATGTTTGACATTCATTTTTTAAATTACCAGGAATCCTAGGAGACAAGACCAGATGACTGAAAGCCAAGAGAAAAAGCAGACAACAGAAAAAGACCAAAAGGGGATCCAGATATTATAATTATTAGACACACACTTTAAAATAACTGTGATTAATATGTTCAGGAAAACAGATGACAAGATGAGAATTTCACCAAAGAAGTAGAATCTACAAAAACAAATGAAAAATAATTAAAATTTTAGAACTAAGAAACACATAATAAAAAATTAATAATAAAACAGATTCTTGTAACAGCAGATTGGACACTAAATGAAATAGAAAATAGGTCAACAGAAAATATCCAGATGAAGAACAGGGAAAAAAAAAAAAGATGGAAAATACAGAAAGAAGGAAGGAAGGGAGGGAGGAAGGAAGGAAAAGAGAAGGGAAGAGAAGGGAAGGGAGGGAAGAGAAGGGAAGGGAGGGAAGAAGGGAGGGAGGGAGGGAGAGAGGGAGGGAGGGAGGAAGGAAGGAAGGAAAGAAGGAAGGAAATACCGAACAGCACATGAGAGATATATGGGATGCAGAGAAAGATCTAGCACACATCTAAAACCCCAGAAGAAAGTGAGTGCAGGAGTGGGGCAGAAGCAATATCAGAAGAAATATTCCAAACCTGACAAAAGACATCAAGCTACAGATTCAAGAGTATCTATGGAACTCAAGCACCTTAAATACAAAGAAAACTGCCTAAAAGGCCTTACTGAAAACATGAAAACCAAAGACATTACCTCTCTAACAAAAACAATGGAGTCAGAAGGCAATGGGATGATATACTTAAAATGCTGAAAGAAAATAACTACCAACCTGGAATTCTATACCCAATGAAAATATCCTTTAAAAGTGAAAACAAAATAAAAAGTGCTTTCAGACAAAAAGAGAATATTCACTACCAGTAGACTCACACTAAAAGAAA
Organism: Phocoena phocoena; assembly: GCF_963924675.1. NCBI lineage: Eukaryota > Metazoa > Chordata > Mammalia > Artiodactyla > Phocoenidae > Phocoena > Phocoena phocoena. The sequence goes on along the minus strand of NC_089220.1, from coordinate 28,666,496 downwards.
AAAATTATCTAGTGAAGTCAAAGACAAATATTATATGTTATCACTTATATGTGGAATCTAAAAAATAATACAAATCAATCTATATACAAAACAGAAACAGACTCACAGACATAGAAAACAAACATATGGTTACCACAGGGGAAAGAGGGGGATAAATAAGGAGTATGGAATTAACAGATACAAATTACTATATGTAAAACAGATAAGTAACAAGCACAAGGAACTATATTCAGTATCTTGTAATAACCTATAATGGAAAAGAATCTGAAAAAATATATATACATATAACTGAATCACTATGCTGTATACCTGAAACTAACACAATATTGTAAATCAACTATACTTCATTTAAAAATTTAAAAAGAAATTATCTGTGAAGAAAGAAATACTCTCAGATGAAAGCATAACACAGGAAAGACTCAAGAACACCAGAAAGAGAAAACATGAGTAAAATTAAATAACTATGAATTATTTAAAACAATAATAAAAATAAATAAAAACAAAGCAAAAAAAACCCCTAAACAAAACCCAACACAAACAAATAAACAAAACCCAAAATGGGAACGATAAATGGAATGAAAGAGCTGTAAGGTACCTGTAGTGTCCAGAAAATAATAGCAGTAGACTGTGTACAAAAATGGCCACAATAATTCCTCCCATTCCTTATGCACACCCCTTTACAATGTGACTTTGCTACTCTTCCTATCAAGAGGTGGAATTCATTTTCTCTACCTCTTGAATTTGGGCTTGGACATATGACTTGCTTTGGCCATATGACTTGCTTTGGCCAATGGGACATTAGAAAATGTGATACAGCAGAGACTTTAAAAGTGCTTGCACATTTCAATCTCTCTGCTACTCTTAGAACTTTGAGTCATCAGGTGAATGAATGTGCCTGCTGGAAAGAATACATGGAGAACAAACTCCTCACACCCTTACCCTGGCCAAAAGCTTGCCAACCAACACACATATAAGTGAGGCTATTCTATACCATTTGGCCCTAGCCAAACCACCACCAGACTACGGAGACCAATATATCCCAAACTGACAATCCAAAGAACCATGAGCTATTAAATGATTTATTTTAAGCTACTAAGCCTTTTAAGTAAAAACTAACTGATACAGCACTAATATGTGTAAGTAGTCAGTGGTTCTCAAACAAGGTTGATTTTGCTCCCAGGGAACATGTGGCAATGTCTGGAGGCATTTTTGATTGTCACAACTGGGTGAGTGCTACTGGCATCTAGTAAGTAAAGACCGGGGATGCTGATAAACATCGTATAAGGTCTCCACAACAAAAAATTATCCTCCCCAAAATGTCAACAGTGCCCAGGTTGGGAAACAAAAATTAAAGAATGACAGAATGAGGCAGACTTTAGAACAATCGTATCCAACAGAACTTTCTACAATGATGAAAATGTTTTATATCTGTACTACCCAATACGGTAGCCACTAGCCACGTTTGGCTAGTAAGCACTTGAAATGTGGCTTTGATGGAGGAATTACTTTTAAATTTTGTTCAGTTTTAATTAATTTAAACTTAAATAGCCACATATGGCTAGTGGCTTCTGTACTGAATAGCACAGCTCTAATTACTGAGATACTGAGAGTAGTGAAAATTTGGTTGGATAACAGTGGAAACGGGTTTGATAAAGTTAAGACCCATAGTCACTTGCTACAAATAAATATTCCAAACATTCTTCTCTGTTTCAATATCTATCAATTCTGAAATGTACTACACTGATAAAACTATAACTGAAAGTTTTTAATAAATTTACCATATCCTCCTGCAAAAAAACCCCAATTATTCAGGAAATGCTGACTGACAGCCTTAACCAGAGGGCTTTTCTAGATTATTAGCACGAAAGCCCTAGGAATTTCCTAGGGCTTTTTTTTTTCCCCCCAAAGTTTAAAGTGATCCAAGAAGAACTGCTGCACTTTAGAGGCCTTCAAATTGTACCAAATGAATAGCTTTTTTAAAAAATTAATTTTTATTGGCGTATAGTTGCTTTACAATGTTGTGTTAGTTTCTACTGTACAGCAAAGTGAATCAGTTATACGTATACATATATCCCCTCTTTTTTTAGATTTCCTTCCCATTCAGGTCACCACAGAGCACTGAGTAGAGTTTCCTGGGCTGTACAGTGAATAGCCTTTAATCAAATCATTTCAGGTAATTAAATATTCATTTACTCCCCTGCAGCAGTTCACTCTCCTTTCTTATCCTCTTCTCTACTCCACCCTATCCACCACAAGAGAAGGAAGAAGTTAATCCAATGCTGGTATATTTCCAAAGATTTTTTTTTTAAACTTGTCAGCATTAAGTAGGTCAGTTCTCTGCTATTGGGTGTTTTGGCAATAGGTTTTCTTACTAGAATACAGTGGCTACTCAGCCTGGTAAGCACATAACACAAAGAAAAAACAGACTCTGAATAACTCTCCTAAGGGAAGAACAGGCTGTCTAATCTCTAGAAGAAAGTCCCTGAGTCTTAACTGAATACTACCAGGAAATTCTGACAGCAAAACAAAACAAAAGTAAAAAAAGTTCCAATTCCAAATTTGTTCTACATAGTGAAGTCTAAAGATTTTAAACACCCTCAGTGCATAGCAACCCACAGAGATTTTGTTGAGAGTCATATGTTATCAGCCCAATTATAATCACTGAGATTATAAATCAAAGGAAAGGTAATAAAGGATACTCAATCTATCAGATGTTTTGTTAAGCAGTCTAATAAAAAAAAAACTTTATCACTAAAATGAAAATTATGGAAAACCTCTCCCTTGTAAGATATAACTTCCTTGTGAGGACTTTTTTTTTAAGTGAGAAATGACTTAAAACTTTTAATGACTGTATTACAGCAGAAAGCAAATTTCGTAGAAGTTTATTAGAATAAATGATTTATACATAATTAAGCTATCATTATTTCTTTTAAAAATCATTATTGTCTATTGTGGCTCTGAGAACTCATTTTTAATCATTTGTCAATCAAATATTAAAGAAGAAAACTGACAGGTACACATTCAACTAGTTAATTTATTTCATATCAGACCAAAAGTTCCTGCAGGGGCAAGATTAATATTCCCTATTAAGAACAGTGGTTCAGGGGCTTCCCTGGTGGCACAGTGGTTGAGAGTCCGCCTGCCGATGCAGGGGACAGGGGTTCGTGCCCCGGTCAAGGAAGATCCCACATGCCGCGGAGCAGCTAGGCCTGTGAGCCATGGCTGCTGAGCCTGCACGTCCGGAGCCTGTGCTCTGCAGCAGGAGAGACCACAACAGTGAGAGGCCCGCATACTACAAAAAAAAAAAAAAAAAAAAAAGAACAGTGGTTCAGGGAGTTCCCCAGTGGCCTAGTGGTTAGGATTCCAGGCTTTCACTGCCGTGGCCTGGGTTCAATCCCTGGTCAAGGAACTGAGATCCCACAAACCACACGGCCAAAAAAAAAAAAGAACAGTGGTTCAAATGAAAGAAAGGTCAAAACAACTATATTTACTGAATTTGTTTTCCAGAAAGTTTCAAGAATTTTGACAAATTCTAGAAGAAAAGAATGGAAATACTGCAAACCATATCTTTTTTTTTTTTTTCTTCGGTACACGGGCCTCTCACTGTTGTGGCCTCTCCCGTTGAGGAGCACAGGCTGAGTGGCCATGGCTCAAGGGCCCAGGCGCTCCGCGGCATGTGGGATCCTCCTGGACCGGGGCATGAACTCGTGTTCCCTGCATCGGCAGGCAGACTCTCAACTACTGCGCCACCAGGGAAGCCCCCCTATCACTTTTTAAAAAAACTATTTATTTGGCTCCACATCTTAGATGCAGCATGCAGGATCTAGTTCCCTGACCAGGGATCGAACCTGGGCTCCCTACAATGGGAGTACGGAGTCTTAACCACTGGACCACCAGAAAGTCCCCAGATCACTTATTAATGTGACTACAGAACACACTTAATAAATTACATGAAAAAATAATGCACTGTGTTCAATATTCATATTGCTATAAAATATGCTGACATTCATTTTACCATATTTCACTCACTGTTAGAAGCAAAATATTTAGAAATATAGGACATTCCAGATATAATATAAATTCCAGAAAAAAGCCGGAAATTCACTCACATTCATTTTTACTTAAGAACTAAAATAAATGCACTGCTAGACTTTTTCTTTTCTTAAAGAAAAGGAGTTTCAGCCAAGAAGCTACCCATTCTCTTTTCCATTGTCAGATGTTAAAAGTAGATAAAATCAAATTTAAATAAGTAAAATTTAAAAATCTGAATGTCAAAATACACAACGGCTCTACAGAAAAAAATTCCCAATACTTATAAATTCTGGCTCCTAATTTAACAAAAGTCTTTAAAATAAAGTACTTCCAGCTTATTGTCTATGTGGGCCAAGAAGAGTCACAAGTTCTTACTGGGATCTTTTCCCCTGTTTTACCAGCTTGGCACCATTAGTAGCAACTTTCACAGCAAGTCTTCGTACATTTTGAAGTTGTGTTTCAGAATGAAATACCGTGCCAGAGGTAAGGAAAGAAGAATGATCTAACCATTCACAACAGGGATTAAAGGTGGCTATTACAGGTATAGCCACATATGATGTGTTCTGCAGCAGGAAAGGCATAGTTTTTTTCTGTGTTTTTTTAAACTGTTCTCTTTTTAAAAGTATAAATAACATTAAAGTACTTTATTGTTGAAGATAATGCAGGTGAACTGAGTTCTAGGATGTATAAATGGATACAAACAGCTAAAAAAGAAGTAAGATCTTTAATACAGCTACTTTTCTCTATATAGAAAAAGAACCTAAAATGAAGTTGATGTAGACTTCAGGTGGGAATGGAAACTAGTACAGCCTTTTTAGAATACAATTTGGCAATATGCATCCAAAGACTTTTAAATGAAAATATATCTAGGAATTTATCATATAGAAATCATCAGATCAATCAGATAATTTACAGTACATCTGTATACTTCTACAGTGCTTCTTAAACTTCAGCATGCATCAGAATCACCTAAAGAGCTTGTAAGACCATAGACTGCTGGGGCCCCAACAGAAGAGTTTCTGATTCTGTTAAGTCTGGGTAGAGGCCAAGAATTTGCATTTCTAACAAATTCCCAGTTAACACTGATACTGCTGGTCTAAGGACCACACTGAGAACCACTGAGCTACAGAATGGACTTCCATGAAGCCACTGAAAATGAAGTAGATCTATATTGATATAATGTATATATGCAGTAGTGTGCTGATAAACGGGCTCTGGATTCTGGACAGAACTCAGCAGGGAAGGGGAAGGCCCGATTTGTAGCATTTGCCAATTTCTTTAGTGTAACTACTCCCACCATAGCTAATATCAAGTTACCAATGATATGGATTTGCATAATTCTTTAATTACTGGCTCTGGTGAGTCAATGATTTAGAAAAATATCAAAAAAGATATAAGGTAAGGGACTTCCCTGATGGCACAGTGGTTAAGACTCCATGCTCCCAATGCAGGGGGCCCAGGCTCAATCCCTGCTCAGGGAACTAGACCCCACATGCATGTCACAACTAAGAGTTTGCATGCCCCAACTAAGGAGCCCAAGTGCTGCAACTAAGGAGGTTGTGAGCTGCAACTTAGGAACCCGCCTGCAGCAACTAAGACCCAGCGGAACCAAATAAATAAAGAAATATTTTAAAATAAATGCACAGACACTATATGTCAAAAAAAATGATATAAGGTAAAACGGTAACAGTTATCTTTGAGTAGAAGGATTCCAGGAATTTTATTTTCTTTATGGCTTTCTATATTGATTGTTTTGAAATGAACATTCTTACTTTTATAATAAAAAGCTGTTAACATTTTGAAAAATAAAATGAAATTATCAATTTAGATTCGTTTTTTTTTTTTTTTTTTTTTTTTTTTTTGCGATACGTGGGCCTCTCACTGTTGTGGCCTCTCCCGTTGTGGAGCACAGGCTCCGGATGCGCAGGCTCAGTGGCCATGGCTCATGGGCCCAGCCACTCCGCGGCATGTGGGATCTTCCCGGACCGGGGCACAAACCCGTGTCCCCTGCATCGGCAGGCGGACTCTCAACCACTGCGCTGCCAGGGAAGCCCTAGAGCTTTTTATAGCTGAAATTTAGCAGCGCTCTATCAGAGGAGACAGTGATATTTATTAAATGCAGGTCTAAGTCTACTCTTGAGCTATCCTTCTCTGCTAACCTGGGCTTGCCAAAGTGGGAAAAAAAAGAGAGAAAGATAAGGCCCAATGGGGAAATCTTTGAACTCTAGCCCTGGAACATCAAGGGCTAGATGTCATCCTTATAAAATGAAGCGTTAACAGCTGCCCTAGAATCCAAGCAGAAAACAGACTGAGCCTGCAACTTGCTATAAACCCAGTTTCACAAAGGGAGCAAAAGCATGATGCCTCTAGCCCTGCCTCGTCAAAATGCAGGCTTGATTAATAGTTCACCAAGGTATGGATAATGAGAGGAAAAAACGTAAAAAGCATAAATGTGCCATAGTAGATTAAAGCCAGAAAACGGAATGATATGCACCTATTACATGGTGATGTAAAAAGATTTCCAACAACAGGGGAAAATGGTCATAAATTATTGTGAAGTGAAAAGTGTAAGTTATGAAATTGTGTATATGATCTTATGAATAATCAAAAATACATATTTGTGTATGTGTATATGAATTTGTACATGCATGAATATTTAAAGACCAGAAAGATACAGCCATATTAATAGCAATTACCTCTGGACTGGAGTATTAGAGATGACCTTTTTGTATCTGCCTATTTGTATTTTCAAAAATATCTACAACTAACAAGTATTGTTTGGGTAACTTTTTTAGTCAATATGCAGGGGAGACACAAATGATATCAAAGTAAATAAAGAGATACCCAACCTCACTCTCAATCACAGAAATGTAAATTAAAACAAAATACTACTTTATTCCCATCAGATTGACAAGACTAAACAGATGGATAAGACCAAATGCTGGCGAGGATTTAAGGAAATGGGAACCCTAATACACTGCTGGTGGGAGCATAAACTGGGAAACCATTCTGGAAAACAATCTAGCAGTATTTAGTGAAATTAAGTATGTGTATAGACCACAAGTCAGGAATTCCTTTCTTCAGTATGTACTACAGAGAAACCTTTGCACAAGTCGATAGGGGATATGTATAAGGAAGTTCATAGCAGTACTATTGTATCAGTAATTTTTAAGCCACACCTAGAAATCCATTATCAGAGAAATACATAAGTAAAATGTAGAAATGCATATAAAATGCAATATTATACAACAGTCAGTAGGTATAAACTAGATTTATACATGTTTAAGTCTTAAAACAGTGTTAAGCAAAAAGGAATGAAATTCCCAGCACAAAATCATTGTACCAAGGCCCCAAAATTCAAGCCAGTTTCATCTTGCGTAACCAAAATCTCACCTTCACAACTAAATTTAAAATTCATTTGGTTTCCTGTTTCCCTTAGTACCCAGTAAGATGTTATTATGTAATTATAAAGCACCTATGTGTTGAACATCATACTGAAATAAAATGAATGCATTTCTAAAGTAAAATGAATGCAATCATATAATTGTGACAGATGCTGTTTACTGGCTACCCAAAAAGCCACTCCCAAATCCTTCCTCCCTCCTTGCCTCTCTATAGAGGCCAAAAGGCTAACTACAGTTAGAGGTGTCCATATAACCCAATTTAGGCCCATGAGACATTAGAAGCACTTCTGAGCAAGTCACTTCTAGGAAAGCTTTTGCTTGGCCTGGATCTTTTGCCTTCATCCTTAATTGTACGTGGAAGGCTAGAGCTACAGTAGTTACCTTAGGACCATGAAGGCCAAGCAAATCATAAAGATATGGGCCCCAACATTGTCGAGTCACTGAAGCAACATGAGCAACTGCCTACTTCCAGACTTCGGTAAGAAAAACAAACTTCTCTTTGTTTAAGCCTTGTAGTCAGATTTTTAATGACTTACGGTTTATACAGTCCTTATATATCACCGTATCAGAAACTCTACAACTTTAACTGTAAGTAATAAATTAGCCTGACAAAGTTCTAACCTCCTGATAAGGACTATTCTAATGAGTATCTGCTCACAGACCTGTAGGAAGTCTGAGCTGAGGGAAGAATGAGAGAGAACAAGAATATAGAATCAGGAAGCTCTCTAGGCTGAACTGCACACACTGTAAGAGCCCAGACTCTCAAAATAACCACCAAGAGCATATCATCAGGAGAGCCATCTCCTTGAACAATAACTTAAGCCTTCAAGAGTCAAAATTAAAGCCCTGGAACATTAAGCCTACTGTCCAAAAAAAACTCATACTGTTAATATTCTTAGGTATGATAATGGTATTCTTTCAACATTCTTATACATTTGAAGGTTTCATAATAAAAAGTTGGTGTTAATGTTAATTTCCTGGTTTGGATATTGTGCTATAGCTATGTAAGATGTAACCACTGGAGGAAACTGCATAAAGAGACAGAACCTCTCTGTCCTCTTTTTACAACTGCCTATGAATTTAAAATTATATCAAAATAAAATGTTAAAACAAAATGCTGGGAAGACTTCCAGTTTAGTAATAAACACACACCTCTCTTTATCTCCCACTGAACTAAACTATAAAACCTGGACAGAATGCATGAAGAACTATTTGAATACTGTGAAATGTAAATATTACAGGTAGATCTGGGAAGAGCACCAGAATTTAAAGTATCACCTAACTTGCTGTGAGTTTACCATTTTTCCCCTCTAGTATCCCCCAGCCTGCACTCAACACAACCCAAAACCCAGAAGTGAGCACTACCTGTGCAGGCAGCGCGATACAGGAGAAACCCTCTAGCTCTGGCTCAAAGCCAGAAAAGGGAACTCCTAAAGTGCAAAGAAAGTGGAGAAATCCACTTGGGTATTTTTTCTTTCTCCTTTCTCTCTCATGTCCCAGTCCCCAGGTCTTCTGTGGTAGGTGCAACAGCAACAAAAGCAAGATCAACTGGGAATGGAAAGCCTTCAGGAGTGAAAATTGTGAGGGGAACATTCCTCTCCATTCAATGGAGCCCTGCCTCCTAGTGGGCAGACCAAACTCCATTGTTTTTTTCCTTCTTTCTCTGTTCTCAAGAAAGTGACTCCATAAAGTTGTTTATGAACTCCTGAGCTCACACTCAACCTGTGTAGATATGAATCTGATGCTAATTAACATAATAAAATTTTTGAAAACTGAGAAAATGAGTAGACCTCCACCCAGATCCCAGACTGACCAACGAGTGGAACACATATGGGACAGATCTGACACTGACAAAGCTCTGAAAACTGAATTGACATTGGAACCACAACCCACAGAATGCTAAAACAAAAATATCAACATTTTCCACAGACTTTAAAGAAAATCTAGAATCTCATTACATAATACTCAGAAGGTCCAGGATACAAACCAAAATTATTCAACATAAGAAGAACCACAAAAGTCTCTGCTCACATGGGAAAACACACCACCAATGAAGAGATGAACTTAGATATGGGAATTATCTCACAAGGACTTTAAAGCAGTTATTGTAAAAATGCTCAAATGAACATCAAACACTCTTGAAATAAATGTTAAATTAGAAATCATTAGCAAAAAAATACAAGCCATAAAGAAGAACAAATTTTAGAACTGAAAAATTAAGTAACCAAAAGCTGTGAATAAGATTTCAATGTCCTTTGAATTAAAATATACTTTTTCTTTCCCTCCCATTTTAATGTTTTCAAAAAAATCAAACTACAGAAATACGTTCAGTCTAAAAAAAAAGAAAAAAGGAAAGAAAAAAACTCGGAAACCATTCATCTCACATAATGAACCAGGAGGCACCTACCACTCTTCTTCCTCATCTTTAAGCAACCCCTCAATGTAGACTGACCTCTTTTCAGACTCCAACTTACCTAAAATCCTACTCAATCACAGGACAGCACTCAAATGCCATATCCATGAAGCAAGTAAGAAAGAACATTTCTCACCTATAAACTCAAGAAGTACTATAAGTTGCACACTGAAATTTGGCATCTATGTTAAGAAATATAATTTCTTTTTTATGGTTATTTACAAGTTCCATCTCTTCTAAAAGATTTAAAATGCTTTCAGACCATGAAGTTTGCTCCCATCTCTTACCCACCTCAACATCTTCACTGAATTAATATAAATTTGTTGAATTTAACTTCAATTATTAAAAGATCTTTGAAACAAAATGTATTGAATTAAAGAACTTTGAGCTACATCAAAATTTTCAGTTTCTCTGTTTTAGTTTTATTTATGAATCAAAACCTACATAATCTACAGAATGACAAATCATTATTTTTCACAAAAAAATGAAACAAGGATTTACTGTATAGCACAGGAAACTATATTCAATATCTTATAATAATCTATAATGGAAAAGAATCTGGAAAAATATATATATATATAACTGAATCACTTTGCCATAAACCTGACACTAACACAATATTGTAAATCAACTATACTTAATTTTTTTTAAGAAATGAAGAAACATGTAATATGGAAAAAGAGACATATTCTTACTCCTTTTCTTACAAAAGTTTCTTTTAAAAGAGAAAAGAAATAATATTATAATTTAGTCCCCCAATAGGCATAGAACACAAAGGAATTTAGATATAACTTGTTAGGATAAAACAGTTGAAGTTGATCCTTTAAAATGGGATTAACTTAAAAGTTGTAATAACCACCTTCAACTTTAAACAAACGGCTGTAATGCTATCAATTATTGCCTACTCTCAAATTTCTTATCTATACACAACAATGCCATTCTATAAAACAGGCATAGAAGGTGACTATAAAATCAACCCCCAGAAGTCCAATTTAACATCTATCCTTTGGGCTAAAAATTATAGACAGTTCACTACAAGTAAAAGACACCCAAATCAGTACTATGGGCAGTGGAAAGAGCACGGCCACTCTTTGGAATTAATCCTGGATTTAAATTCTCATTCTGGCTTTCAAAGTCATTTAACCAGTCTAGGCTTCAGTTTCCTCATCTGTAAAAACATCTACCTCATCCGGATTAAATAGGAAAGTATATACATGGCTTAACATAGCAACTGGTATACAAATAAATGCACAGTAAACAGCAGTTGGTATTATCATTTCACCACTGGCAGAACCACTGAGAAAATATTCTTTTTCCAGCTCCTCCAACCCTTAGTTGTCCTGCTCTACACAGGAATTCTGATATCATTCATTCTGTTTACTAATGAAAATCTTAAACCCCTAAAGTGACTAAGTACCAAAAGTCTTCTTTCTCTGTGCCTGAGATCGAACTATCAGCAGGTTTGAAGAACCTTTTGAAGAAACAAACCGAACTTCTAACAGGACAGAAGTCTCAACATATCACCTGACTGTCCTGAAGCCTTTCCATTAACAATTGCTACTATCCTTTCCAAACAAATTAATGCCCCTTTTAAAAAGCAAAACTTCTCCTAATGTCCGCTAGAGAGTGTGGTATCACTTCTCTTCTAAAAAAAGGCAAGACTCAATTTAGAAAATAGGGAGGGAAGCTGGATTTCTAAATGACTCAGAAAATGACAGAATTAGAAAATTCTGGGAATTCCTTGGCAATCCAGTGGTTAGGACTCAGTGGTTTCACTGCCATGGCCAGGATTCCATCCCTTCTGGGGGAATTAAGATCCCGCAAGACACGGGGGGGCGGCCAAAAAAATAAAAAAAGAAAATTCTGCATCTAACAATAACAAGGAATATCCAAATCTTGCTAGTCTCTGGATATAGGAAAATCATACAAAGGGGGTGGGGGGAAGTACCCAATTACATATTCTTAAGAAGAAAAAATTTAACCTAACCTACTTAACCTATAGTGAAAGGCTACTCCCCTGCTTTAATTTCTTAGTAAATTCAGATACCAAATATCGATTTTTTTCAAGTTGGGACATATATACATTTCTAAGTTTCACTGAACAAACTAGAGTTGGTGGGTACAAGTGGTTAATAAATCAACCTAATTGTTGGTTAACACTATGATTGATAACAATAAGTAACATTTATACATGCCAAGCACTGTGCTAAGGCTTTTAGATGCACTGTCACGTAATTCTTAGACCCATGAAAATAATTCTTTTAATAACATACAAGGTTGTTATACTTCCACAAATTTTTATGCAGTACTTGTTAACAAAGACACCAAATTTTATACCTTTCCGACACACATCTGACAGATAATAGAACCTCTGGCTCACAATGAACTAAAAATACACCAACAGCCACTGAGGAACTTCTAAAACCTTTCCCTATTAATGAAAAAAAATTTTATGCGTTTAAGAAATATTTACTCAATACATTTTCTGAGTAAGTCACAACCCACATAAAATATTATGGAAAATAGCAGAACATGACCTCAGCAAGGTTCTAGTACAATAAGAAACATACAGAGATAGCCTCATCCACCAGTGGGCAGACAGCAGAAACAAGAAGAAATACAATTCTGCAGCCTGTGGAAGGAAAACCACATTCACAGAAAGACAGACAAAATGAAAAGACAGAAGATTTTGTACCAGATGAAGGAACCAGATAAAACCCCAGAAAAACAACTAAATGAAGTGGAGATAGGCAACATTCCAGAAAAAGAATTCAGAATAATGACAGTGAAGATGATCCAGGACCTCGGAAAAAGAATGGAGGCAAAGATCGAGAAGATGCAAGAAATGTTTAATAAAGACATAGAAGAATTAAAGAACAAACACTAGAAGAATTAAAGAACAAACAAACAGAGATGAACAATACAATAACTGAAATGAAAAATATACCAGAAGGAATCAATAGCAGAATAACTGAGGCAGAAGAACAGATAAGTGACCTGGAAGACAAAACGGTGGAGTTCACTGCCACGGAACAGAATAAAGAAAAAAGAATGAAAAGAAATGAAGACAGCCGAAGAGACCTCTGGAACAACACTAAACGCAACAATATTTGCATTATAGGGGACCCAGAAGGATAAGAGAGAGAGAAAGGACCCATGAAAATATTTGAAGAGATTATAGTCGAAAACTCCTCTAACATGGGAAAGGAAATAGCCACCCAAGTCCAGGAAGCGCAGAGAGTCCCAGGCAGGAGAAACGCAAGGAGAAACATGCCAAGACACACAGTAATCAAATCGACAAAAATTAAAGACAAAGAAAAATTATTGAAAGCAACAAGGGAAAAACGACAAATAACATACAAGGGAACTCCCATAAGGTTAACAGCTGATTTCTCAGCAGAAACTCTGCAAGCCAGAAGGGAATGGCAAGATACATTTAAAGTGATGAAAGGGAACAACCTACAACCAAGATTACTCTGCCCCACAAGGATCTCATTCAGATTCCATGGAGAAATCAAAAGCTTTACAGACAAGCAAAAGGTACTAGAATTCAGCACCACCAAACCAGCTCTACAACAAATGCTAATGGAACTTCTCTAAGTGGGAAACACAAGAGAACAAAAGGACCTACAAAAACAAACCCATAACAATTAAGAAAATGTTAATAGGAACATACTTACCAATAATTACCTTAAAGGTGAATGGATTACATGCTCCAACCAAAAGACACAGGCTCACTGAATGGATGCAAAAACAAGGCCCATATATATGCTGTCTACAAGAGACCCACATCAGACCTAGGGACACATACAGACTGAAAGTGAGAGGATGGAAAAAGATATTCCATGCAAATGGAAATCAAAAGAAAGCGAGAGTAGCAATATTCATATGAGATAAAATAGACTTTAAAATGAAGAACGCTACAAGAGACAAGGAAGGACACTAGATAATGATCAAGGGATCAATCCAAGAAGAAGATATAACAATTATAAATATATATGCACCCAACATAGGAGAACCTCAATACGTAAGGCAACTGCTAACAACTATAAAAGAGGAAATCGACAGTAACACAATAATAGTGGGGGAGTTTAACACCTCACTTACACCAATGGACAGATCATCCAGACAGAAAATTAATAAGGAAACACAAGCTTTAATGACACAATAGACCAGATAGATTTAATTGATATTTATAGGACATTCCATCCAAAAACAGCAGATTACACTTTCTTCTCAAGTGCACCAGGAACATTCTCTAGGACTGATCACATCTTGGGTCACAAATCAAGCCTTGGTAAATTTAAGAAATGTGAAATCATATCAAGCATCTTTTCTGACCACAACACTATGAGATTAGAAATCAATTACAGGGAAAAAAACGTAAAAAACACAAACACACAGAGGCTAAACAATATTTTACTACATAACCAAGACATCACTGAAGAAGTCAAAGAGGAAATCAAAAAATACCTAGAGACTAATGACAACGAAAACATGACGATCCAAAACCTATACGATGCACCAAAAGCAGTTCTAAGAGGGAAGTTTATAGCAATACAAGCCTACCTCAAGAAACAAGAAAAATCTCAAATAAACAATCTAACCATACACCTAAAGGAACTAGAGAAAGAAAAATAAACAAAACGCAAAGTTAGCAGGAGGAAAGAAATCATAAAGATCAGAGCAGAAATAAATGTAATAAAAACAAAGAAACCAATAGCAAAGATCAATAAAACTAAAAGCTGGGGCTTCCCTGGTGGCGCAGTGGTTGAGCGTCCGCCTGCCGATGCAGGCGACACGGGTTCGTGCCTCGGTCCGGGAGGATCCCACATGCCGCGGAGCGGCTGAGCCTGCGCGTCCGGAACCTGTGCTCCACAACAGTGAGAGGCCCGCGTACCGCAAAAAAAAAAAAAAAAAAAAAACTAAAAGCTGGTTTTTTGACAAGATAACCAAAACTAATAAACCATTAACCAGAGTCATCAAGAAAAACAGGGAGAGGACTCAAATCAATAAAACTAGAAATGAAAAAGGAGAAGTTACAACAGACACAGCAGAAATACAAAGCATCCTAAGAGACTACTACAAGCAACTCTATGCCAATAAAATGGACAACCTGGAAGAAATAGACAAATTCTTAGAAAGGTATAACCTTCCAAGACTGAACCAGGAAGAAACAGAAAATATGAACAGGCCAATCACAAGTAATGAAATTGAAACTGTGATTAAATATCTTCCAACAAACAAAAGTGCAGGACCAGAGGGCTTCACGGGTGAATTCTATCAAATATGTAGAGAAGAGTTAACACCCATCCTTCCCAAACTCTTCCAAAAAATTGCAGAGGAAGGAAAACTCCCAAACTCATTCTACGAGGCCACCATCACCCTGATACCAAAACCAGACAAAGATACTGCAAAAAAAGAAAATTACAAACCAATATCACTGATGAACATAGATGCAAAAATCCTCAACAAAACACTAGCAAACAGAATCCAACAACACATTAAAAGGATCATACACCATGATCAAGTGGGATTTATCCCAGGGATGCAAGGATTCTTCAATATACGCAAATCAACCAATGTGATACACCATATTAACAAACTGAAGAATAAAAACCATATGATCATCTCAGTAGATGCAGAAAAAGCTTTTGACAAAATTCAACACCCATTTATGATAAAAACTCTCCAAAAAGTGGGCATAGAGGGAACCTACCTCAACATAATAAAGGCCATATATGACAAACCCACAGCAAACATTATTCTCAATGGTGAAAAACTGAAAGCATTTCCTCTAAGATCAGGAACAAGACAAGGTTGTCCACTCTCACCACTATTATTCAATATAGTTTTGGAAGTCCTAGCCATGGCAATCAGAGAAGAAAGAGAAATAAAAGGAAGAGAAGAAAGAGAAATAAAAGGAAGAGAAATAAAACAAATTGGAAAAGAAGAAGTAAAACTATCACTGTTTGCAGATGACATGATACTATACATAGAGACTCCTAAAGATGCCACCAGAAAACTACTAGAGCTAATCAATGAATTTGGTAAAGTTGCAGGTTACAAAATTTATGCACAGAAATCTCTTGCATTCCTATACACTAATGATGAAAAATCTGAAACAGAAATTAAGGAAACACTCCTATTTACCATTGCAACAAAAAGAATAAAATACCTAGGAATAAACCTACCTAGGGAGACAGAAGACCTATATTCAGAAAACTATAAGACACTGATGAAAGAAATAAAAGATGACACAAATAGATGGAGAGATATACCATGTTCTTGGATTGGAAGAACCAATACTGTGAAAATGACTATACTACACAAAGCAATCTACAGATTCAATGCAAATTACCAATGGCTTTTTTTTTTTTTTTGCAGTACGCGGGCATCTCACTGTTGTGGTCTCTCCCGTTGTGGACTACAGGCTCCGGACGCGCAGGCTCAGCGGCCATGGCTCACAGGGCCAGCCACTCCGCGGCATGTGGGATCTTCCTGGACTGGGGCACCAACCCATGTCCCCTGCATTGGCAGGCGGACTCTCAACCGCTGCGCCACCAGGGAAGCCCCCAATGGCATTTTTTACAAAACTAGAACCAAAAAATCTTAAAATTTGCATGGAGACACAAAAGACCCCGAATAGCCAAAGCAGTCTTGAGGGAAAAAAAAGGAGCTGGACGAATCAGAGTCCCTGACTTCAGACTATACTACAAAGTTACAGTAATCAAGACAATATGGTACTGGCACAAAAACAGAAATATAGATCAATGGAACAGGACAGAAAGCCCGGAGACAAACCCATGCACATATGGTCACCTTATCTTTGATAAAGGAGGCAAGAACATACAATGGAGAAAAGACAGCCTCCTCAATAAGTGGTGCTGGGAAAACTGGAGAGCTACATGTAAAAGAATGAAATTAGAACACTCTCTAACACCATACACAAAAATAAACTCAAAATGGATTAAAGACCTAAATGTAAGGCCAGACACTATCAAACTCTTAGAGGAAAGCATAGGCAGAACACTCTATGACATAAATCACAGCAAGATCCTTTTTGACCCACCTCCTAGAGAAATGGAAATAAAAACAAAAATAAACAAATGGGACCTAATGAAACTTAAAAGCTTTTGCACAGCAAAGGAAACCATAAACAAGATGAAAAGACAACCCTCAGAACAGGAGAAAAAATTTGCAAATGAAGCAACTGACAAATGAATTATCTCCAAAATTTACAAGCAGCTCATGCAGCTCAATACCAAAAAGCAAACAACCCAATCCAAAAATCGGCAGAAGACCTAAATAGACATTTCTCCAAAGAAGATATACAGATTGCCAACAAACACATGAAAGAATGCTCAACATCATTCATCATTAGAGAAATGCAAATCAAAACTACAATGCGGGCTTCCCTGGTGGCGCAGCGGTTGAGAGTCCGCCTGCCGATGCAAGGGACTCGGGTTCGTGCCCCGGTCTGGGAGGATCCCGCATGCCGCGGAGCGGCTGGACCTGTGAGCCATGGCCGCTGAGCCTGCGCGTCCGGAGCCTGTGCTCCGCAATGGGAGAGGCCACAACAGTGAGAGGCCCGCATAACGCAAAAAAAAAAAAAAAAAAAAAAAAAAAACTACAATGCAATATCATCTCACACCGGTCAGAACGGCCATCATCAAAAAATGTACAAACAATAAATGCTGGAGACAGTGTGGAGAAAAGGAAACCCTCTTGCACTGTTGGTGGGAATGTATATTGATATAGCCACTATGGAGAACAGTATGGACGTTCCTTAAAAAACTAAAAATAGAACTACCATACGTCCCAGCAATCCCACTACTGGGCATATACCCTAAGAAACCCATAATTCAAAAAAAGTCACGTACCTCAATGTTCACTGCAGCTCTATTTACAATAGCTAGGACATGGAAGCAACCTAAGTGTTCATCTACAGATGAATGGATAAAGAAGATTTGGCACAGATATACAATGGAATATTACTCAGCCATAAAAAGGAAATTAAACTGAGTTATTTGTAGTGAGGTGGATGGACCTAGAGTCTGTCATGCAGAGTGAAGTAAGTCAGAAAGAGAAAAACAAATACCATATGTTAACACATATATATGGAATCTAAAAAAAACAAAACAAAAAAATGGTCATGAAGAACCTAGTGCAAGACGGGAATAAAGATGCAGACCTACTAGAGAATGGACTTGAGGACATGGGGAGGGGGAAGGGTAAGCTGGGACAAAGTGAGAGAGTGTATGTGCACATATACACTACCAAACGTAAAATAGATAGCTAGTGGGAAGCAGTCACATAGCACAGGGAGATCAGCTCGGTGCTTTGTGACCAGCTAGAAGGGTGGGATTGGGAGGGTGGGGGGGAGTGAGACGCAAGAGGGAAGAGATATGGGGATATATGTATAACTGATTCACTTTGTTATAAAGCAGAAACTAACACACCATTGTAAAGCAATTATACTCCAATAAAAACGTTTTAAAAAAAAAAAAAAGGACACATGCATCCCAATATTCATTGCAGCACTATTTACAATAGCCAGGTCATGGAAGCAACCTAAATGCCCATCAACAGACAAATGGATAAAGAACATGTGGTACATATATACAGTGGAATATTACTCAGCCATAAAAAGGAACGAAATTGGGTCTTTTGTAGAGATGTGGATGGATCTAGAGACTGTCATACAGAGTGAAGTAGGTCAGAAAGAGAAAAACAAATATCGTATATTAATGCATATATGTGGAACCTAAAAAAATGGTACAGATGAACTGGTTTGCAAGGCAGAAATAGAGACACAGATGTAGAGAACAAACGTATGGAGACAAAGTGGAGAAAGTGGCGGGGGTGTGGTGGTGGTGGGATGAACTGGGAGATTAGGATTGACATATATACACTAATATGTATAAAATAGACAACTAATAAGAACCTGCTGTATAAAAAAATAAAATTAAAAAAAAACATACAAATAACAGAAGTATACATACTAGAAGGAATAAATCACTATACATAAAATATCCTACAGGAATTATCAGGACAAAAGATAAGTTTTGGCAGGGATAAAAACATCTAGGGGGTATTCCCTGGTGGTCCAGTGGTTAGGCCCCATGCTTTCACTGCTGAGGGCAAGGGGTTAATCCCTCGTTGGGGAAGTAAGATCCCAAAAGCTAACAACAGCAACCAAAAAAAAACATCTAGGGAGGGAGTAGTGTTTAAACCAGGTAGAAGCATAGAACCTAGGATGAGAGGACCTGGGTTACAATACCAAACTCACCAATTCACTCATTCAACTTACATTTATTGAACAGTAACTTTGTTCTAAGCCTTGGGATAAAGAACTGAGTAAGTCTTGTCCCTTAAGTAGTTTCATTTATTCAGAGAAACAAACACAAAACACTGTAAGTGTACTTAAACTCTTTCAAGGGAGCTAGAGAACACAGAGTAAAAAAAAAAAAAAACCAAAAGCTTCCTGGTAAAGCTAATTTTTAAGCTCAGTCTAGAAAAATAATCATTCCTAACACTGAATTATTAAATGATCAAACTTTGCCACTAAAATATTTACTCTAAGAGGATATCTATTTATCTTACCTGAAAACTATTTTTGGAACCACCCTATATGAAAAATTAAACCTCTTCCTTTGCTCTACTGAACAGTGGTTAAGTGGGATGGCTCTAGAGCCAGATTTTGCTCAGGTTTGAGTCACATGCCCTTTACTAATGTGGATATTTGAGCTTCAGATTCCTCGGCTGTCAAATGAGGGTAACAAACAGTTCCTACTTTATGAACTTGCTATGAGGATTAAATGAGTTAATACATGTAAAGGATTTAGAGCAGTACTTGGCACACAGGAAAAGGTCAATCACTCTTTGCTCTTACTATTACATTTACCAGACCTTAATTAAACTCCTATTATGTACCAAATAGTATGCAGTGTGTGATACAAGAAAAATCAAGGTAAACTGATCTCCAATTCTCAGTCTAAATTTTATTAAAAGTCTCTTAACAAAGATTTATTTCCTGTGATATCAAGTATTGAAAATAGAAGGCAGCATGACCAATCTAAAGTTTATCAGGTCCAGTTATAAGCCAGGGGGATCTAACCTAGTTTTATTAGATGCAACCAGGGTCTAATAAACTAGGATGAGGCAAGTGAGGTACCCTAGCACAAAATTTAAGGTGGCACTCACTCTCAGGGTCATGCAAGTGGCTCACCCATGTAGCTACTACCCATTCATTTATTCAACAAGTATTGGATGAACAGGCCCATTCCTTGTCCTCAGGGAGGTAGCAGTGCAGTGAAGATACACTAATAAATAATTGCAATTTAGTTTGAGAGCTGCTATAATAAAGGTACATACTAGATACAGAGGTATCATAGAAGATGAAGTGGTTAAATTGACTTGGGTAAGCCAGGAAGCAATTCAGAGAAGTGATTTAGCTGGAACTTAAATAATTTATCATAGTACCCCCAAGAGGCTAAAGGTGGGCAGCAAATAGCATTCTAACCAAGGGGAATAGTTAGCAAAAGCTCAAAGGCAGAATTTACTGAAGGAACTACAAGGAATATGGTGAGAATAATCTAAAAGGAAGCAGTGGGCTGTAAAACTGAAGTGGTAGCTAGAAAGCAGATAAAGTTTAGGCCCATAAGGTAGGGCTCCTTAAACACCACATTTAGGAATTTATTTCACAAGTAGTAGGTTTACTTATGAGTGGTAAATCAGACCTGTGACTTAGGATAATTTGGGTTATTTTCTGTTTTCTGACTGTTCTGGACTAGAACAGTGACCTCCAAACTTTTTTGATCCTGTACCCCATTACCAAAAATTTTGAGCATATCCCTCAATGCGTGTGTATGTATACTACATCTAGACATTACTATAGTCACATATTAAACACATAAGTAGAAAATGTTTAAAGGATGAGATGATAAATATGATATAAATATAATAACAGTCAAAAAGTGGAAGCAATCCAAACATCTATCAACTGATGAATGAATTTTTTAAATGTGCTATATCCACACAATGGAATACTATTCAACAATGAAAAGGAACAATGCTGCTTGATACATGCTACAATATGGATAAACCTCAAAATCAGTAAGCGAAAAAGGCCAGACACAAGACCACATATTGATGTGTGTATGATTCTATTTATATGAAATCTCCAGAAAAAGCAAATTTGTGAAAATGGAAAGTAGATCACTGACTACCTGAGGCTGGAGGTAGAAACAAGAATTGACTGCAAATGGCACAAGGAATTTGGTGGGGGGGGGAAGGGGGGGTAATGAAAATATTCTAAAACTGAATTTTGGAGATGGTCATATAACTTTGTAAGTTTACTAAAAGTCACTGATCTGTACACTTATAACAAGTGAATTTTGTGGTATATAAATTACAGACATACCTTGGAGATATTGCAGGTTCAGTTCTAGACCACTGCAATAAAGCAAATATCACAATAAAGGCATACAAATTTTTTGGTTTCCTAGTGCATATAAAAGTTATGTTTATTATATGTAGAACAAATGAACAAACAACAAAACAGAAACAGAGTTACAGACAGAGAGAACAAATAGGTGGTTGCCCTAGGGGAGGGGATGGGGAGGAAAGAAATAAGTGAGGGAGATTAAGAAGTCTAAACTTCCAGTTGCAAAATAAATGAATCACGGGTATGAAATGTACAGTGTGGGGAACACAGTCAATAACTTTGCATGGTGACATATTGTAACTAGACTTGTCATTGTGATCATTTTGAAATGTACAGAAATATCAAATCAACATGTTGTATAACAGGAACTAACATAGTGTTGTAGGTCATCAAAAACAAATAAAACTCATAGGAAAAAGGAATCAGATTTGTGGTTACCAGAGGCAGGAGGGTATAGGGAGGGGGGAATTACATGAAGGCACTCAAAAGGTACAAACTTCCAGTTATAAGTACTAGGGATGTAATGTACAACATGATAAATATAATGAACACTGCTGTGTGTCATAAATGAAGGTTGTTAAGAGAGTAAATCCTAAGCGTTCTCATCACAAGGAAAAATTTTTTCCTATTTCTTTAATTTTGTATATATATATGAGATGATGGATAAGTTTCACAAAACTTACTGTGATAATCATTTCATGTTATAGATGAGTCAAATCACTATGCTGTATACCTTAAACTTATATAGTGCTGTATGTAAATTATGTCTCAATAAAACTGGAAAAAAGTTATTTTTTCACTATACTGTAGTCTAAATAGAGTGTACAATAGCATTATGTCTAAGAAAACAATGTACATACCTTAATTTAAAAATACTATATTGCTAAAAAATGTTGAACATCACCACCAATGCAACCAAAGAACCAACATGATGATGTTTCCTCCCACTGTGAAAAGAGGAACCAAGGAGAGTTACTTGGAAGGGGAGAGATGGAGAAACCAATCTAGTTTCCAGCCATCGTGTTAGAACCGAGCACTCCCTTCCCTGTAGTAAGAACTGTAAGAAATCAGGAATTGAAGAGCCCTTGATTATCGAGAAGTTCAATGATAAATTGAGAAGATGTACTGGGTGGAAGTTTGGACTATATGTTTGTTTTTTTCTTAATCCTTTACACAGTTGAGATTGTCAATTTCCAGACATATCCATTCACATTTTCAACATTATAAAAGAATTCAGTGAGGTCCTAACTCTCTGGGTAGGGAGTTTACTAAATCACTATTCTCACATGAAATCATCTGCTCTGTTAATGATGCACATGGATTTTAGGTTCCTTAGAAGAAAGAACCCTTCCCAGCAAGTGGGGCCTGTGGGTAGCTGGAGGCATCCATCAACCTTATGACTGCCCATTACATGAAAGTGGACCAAGCCATGATCATCTTCCAACATAAAGATTTCAAGTGAAAACGTTAAGTGTTTTTGAAACATTACTCTTGGAAGGACTTTCTTTCCAAAAATCTCTTTATGAAAAGAAATGTTATTAAGGGTTTTTATTTTGTTTTGTTTTTAAAATAAATATTGCCCAAAATAGCCAAGCTGGACAACCTTGCCCTTCGTTAACATTGCAGTGTATTTGCATTCGTCCGTCCTGACCCCAGAGCAACTGGTTCAGAAAAAAATGGGGTTACTCAACTTTACCTCACTTTGGTACAACTGCAACAAATTCCCCTACAGAAGATTAAAAATTTAGGTTGGGACAATGGCCATCAACATTTAAGTTCCAATAGGTATGCAGTTTTGCCCTGTCCAAAGCAGCCTGACTCTGATAGGATGGCTGAGTGATGTTCCTAAGGGCAGGAGATGGGCCCTGAGTTATTTAAGGATCCTATTACCCCACCTGGGGAAACAGACATGAGACAGAGCAAAAAGCATGTGTAGGTGGAGAGAATGACCTGGTGAAGTACGAAGCCAATCTTTGAGTTTCCTGATTTCCCATCATGTCACTGGGCCCTCTGGAACCAATCCAGTAGTGTAAAAAAAAGAATCAGCACCCACTGCAAGACCTGGTTCTAAGAGGTTAGGTCCAGAAACATCACTAGTATTTGGTCTGTCTTTGTCAACTTACTTGGATGACAGAATGAACTTTCATTAACCACTCTCCAGAAAGCGTGAAACTTTATTTTCCTTCTTATTTGAGTAAAAGAATTATTCAGGAAGATCTATTACCTTGTTAAGGATTCTGGACATCAGTGGATTTCATGTCATTTAAAAAAAATTCTGAAATATTTGTTTTCAAACAGTGTTGTGTATTTTAACATCATACTGTGCATTTAAAAAATGAAAAACAAATCATGTAAAAACAATACTATATTGCTAAAAAATGTTAAATATCACCTGATCCTTCAGTGAGTCATAGTCTTTTGCAACAGTAACACCAAAGATCACTGATCACAGAACACCGTAACAAATATAATGAAAATGAAAATATTTGCAATATTGTGAGAATTACCAAAATGTGACACAGAGACATGAGGTGAGCAAATGCTGTTGAGAAAAATAGCGCCAACAGACTTGCTCCATGCAGGGCTGCCACAAACCTTCAATCTGTAAAAAATGCAGTATCTGTGAAGTACAACAAAGCAAAGTGCAATAAAATGAGGTATGCCTGTATTGTCAATAAATCTACCTAAAAATAATAAATATAATTAAAATTTTTTAATGCAGATATCTATGCAAAGCAAGTTCCTAATAGACTAGAACACAAAGCTGGCAGTAAAAAGGCTGGTTGGGGGCCTATTTGACAGTTGAAAGACATCAATGACACCTAAATGCAAGACAATGACAGTGAGAATGCAAAGAAAAAGACTTGCTTAAAGTTAAAATGCAGAGTAAGACTATTAAATTATTCACATCACAAAATCATCCTGAGATTCCATGTTTAGCAGGTCCATATTACACTGATAAAATAAATGACAATATTCTTATTAATCTTAAAATTCCAAAGACCAGACCCAATCAATACTATCTCAGTTTTGCTCTGGCAAAAAGAGTTAATTTCAATACAGTACCCCAAGCTCTGGGAAATTCCTTCTTATGGCACTGTCATCACTTTACAGACTTAATTTGCAAGCTGCTCAAGCCTCTAAAAGTTCTCCTCTACTTTTTCTTAATCAACATGTCACGAATTGGGTAAAATGCACTTGCTGAAAATGGTGCAGTTTTATGATATGAATAACCAGGTTTTTCTTATATAGTTAATGGACTCTGAAAATAACACATTTTTCATTCAATCATATTTTTCTGTGAAACAGTTCTTAATAAATATTAACTAGTATTAACATATTCAAAAGGATGAGATATAATGTAAAGAAATATACATATCCAAATATCCCGTTAGGGCTTCCCTGGTGGCGCAGTAGTTGAGAGTCTGCCTGCCGATGCAGGGAACACGGGTTCGTACCCCGGTCCGGGAAGATCCCACATGCCGCAGAGCGGCTGGGCCCGTGAGCCATGGCCACTGAGCCTGCACGTCCGGAGCCTGTGCTCCACAACGGGAGAGGCCACAACAGTGAGAGGCCCGCGTACCAGAAAAAAAAAAAAAAAAAAAATCCCGTTAATCTTTAATTCATCCTTCGCTGCTCATTCTAACCCTGGTTTTATTGAGCACTGAGTTTTCTAATTTACCTTTAACCACTGCCAGAACTGGACTTTCCTGATGTTTATCGTTTTAAGACTCTCCAGAGATTCAAAGATATCAAAATTCTCAAAGGCTCCCTTTTCTAAAGATTAAATTATCCCAACGGGAGAGGGAGCTCTGACTTCCTTCTACTGTAGTCAGAAAAGGCTCTTAGGATTCACCTTTCCTGTAAATTTAAATGGTTCTCTGTGAGTCGGAGTTAATAGATAAGTTTTCTCTTCCATAGCTAGAAGATAAAAGAAAAACATCTGTGCAAAGTATCTCTAATGTTAATGTTTACTGATTAACACACAATCTGTGCCCTTATAAACAGAGGCTCATGTCATGAAGTTTTTACTGTCAATCCTCTGACACAGACTGTTCAATCAGTCAAAGTAACTTGGAGTTAGTAAACTTCCAAATTCTCTCAGAAGCTAACATTTTTTAAATATTATGATCAGGTTAAAACCAAGACAAATTTATCTCTCTACTGATATAATATAAAAATGGCAGTCATTATGAATGATTAAGCTCTTGTAATATGCAGAATTGGGCTTCCCTGGTGGCGCAGTTGTTAAGAATCCACCTGCCAATGCAGGGGACACGGGTTCAATCCCTGGTCCAGGAAGCTCTCACATGCCACGGAACAACTAAGCCTGTGTGCCACAACTACTGAGCCCGCGCTCTAGAGCTCACAAGCCACAACTACTGAGCCCATGTGCCACAACTACTGAAGCCCTTGCGCCTAGAGCCCATGGCTCCACAACAAGAGAAGCCATGGCAATGAGAAGCCTGCACACCTCAACAAAGAGTAGCCCCTGCTCACCCCAACTAGAGAAAGCCCGCGTGCAGCAACAAAGACCCAACACAGCCAAAGATAAATAAATTTATTTAAAACAAAAATGTCCTATTCAATACTGTACTAGACATGCTAGCTAGAGAATTAAGCAAGAAAAAGAAATAGAAGGAATCCAAATTATAAAGAAGTAAAACTATCTCTATTCTCAGATATCTTGATTCTACATGTAGAAAACCCTAAAGAATACACACACACACACGCGCGTGCGCGCGTTAGAGCTAATAAATGAAATTAGCAAAATTTTCAGGGTACAATATCTACATACAAAATCAGTTGAGTTTCTGTATAAGGTTGACCCTTGAACAACACAGAGGTTAAGGGCACTACCCTCCATGCCACCGAAAATCCATGTAAAACTTTATAATCTGCCCTACATATCCGTTCCTCCCAGTCCGAGGTTCCACATCTATGGATTCAACCAATATTGGGTCTCATAGTATTATATGCATTTATTGAAAACAATCCACGTATAAATAGACCCTTGCAGTTCAAACCCATGTTCTTGTTTTTGTTTTTAATTGAAGTATAGTTAACTTACGCTTCAGGTATACATCAAAGTGATTCAGTCAAACCCATGTTGTTCAAGGGTCAACTATACTAGCAGTAAAATATCCAAAAAGGCAATTAAGAAAACAACGCCATTTATAATAGCATCCAAAAGGATAAAATACCTAGAAATAAGTTTAACTAAGACTTCTGTACTGAAAAAAACTACAAAGAACTGTTGAGAGAAATTAAAGACCTAAATAAATGGAAAGACATTCCATGCTCATGAACTGAAGAACTTAATATTGTTAAAATGGCAATACTGGGACTTCCTTGGTGGCACAGTGGATAAGACTCTAAGCTCCCAACGCACAGGGCCCAGGTTCTATCCCTGGTCAGGGAACTAGATCCCACGTGCCTGCCACAACTAAGAGTTCACATGCCACAACTAAGGAGCCCACATGCTGCAACTAAGGAGCCCACCTGTTGCAACTAAGGAGCCCGCCTGTCGCAACTAAGACCTGGTGCAACCAAATAAATAAATAATTTATTTTAAAATGGCAATACTACCCAAAGCAATCTACAAATTCAATGCAATCCCTCCCAAAATTCCAACAGCCTGTTTTTCAGAAATAGAAAAGCCAATCTTGAAATTCATATGGAATCTCAAGGGGTCCCAAACAGCCAAAACTATCTGGAAAAAGAAGAACAAAGTTAGGGGCTTCCCTTGTGGCACAGTGGTTGAGAGTCCGCCTGTCAATGCAGGGGACGCGGGTTTGTGCCCTGGCCCGGGAGGATCCCACGTGCCGCGGAGCGGCTGGGCCTGTGAGCCATGGCTGCTGAGCCTGCGTGTCTGGAGCCTGTGCTCCGCAAGAGGAGAGGCCACAGCAGTGAGAGGCCCGCATACAGCAAAAAAAAAAATAAAAAAGAACAAAGTTAGAAGACTCACACTTCCTCATTTCAAAACTTAACTACAAAGCTGCAGTAGTCAAACAGTATGGTACTGACATAAGGATAGACATATAGATCAGTGGAAAAGAATTGAGAGTCCAGGGCTTCCCTGGTGGCGCAGTGGTTGAGAGTCCGCCTGCCGATGCAGGGGACACGGGTTCGTGCCCTGGTCCGGGAAGATCCCACATGCCGCGGAGTGACTGGGCCCGTGAGCCATGGCCGCTGAGCCTGCGCGTCTGGAGCCTGTTCTCCGCAACGGGAGAGGCCACAACTGCGAGAGGCCCAAGTACCGCAAAAAAAAAAAAAAAAAAAAAAAAAGAATTGAGAGTCCAGAAATAAATCCATATATCTATGGCCAATTGATTTTCAACAAGGATGCCAAGACCATTCAATGAGGGAAAGAACAGTCTCTTCAACAAATGGTGCTTGGTCAACTGTATAACCATATGCAAAAGAATGATGCTGAGCCCTTACCTCACGCCATATAAAAAAAATTAACTCAACCTTATACCCTATACAAACATTAACTTGAAATGGATCAAAGACTTAAATATAAGATCTAAAACTATAAAACTCTTAGAGGAAAACATTGGTGCAAAGCTTCATGACATTGGACTTGGGAATGAGTCCTTGTATATGACACAAAAATCAAAGGAAACAAAAGTAAAAATAGATAAATTAGACTACATCAAAATTAAAAACTTCTGCTCATCAAAGGGCACAATCGACAGAGTCAAAAGGCAACCTATAGGAAAAATTGTCTACAAATCTTATATCTGATAAGCAGTTAATATCCAGAGCTCCAACAATGCAACAACAAAGAAAACCAAACAATGTGATTAGAAAACAGGCAAGGAACTTGAATAGATATTCTCCACAGAAACTATATTTATATTTGTATAATGGCCCACAAGCACAGGAAAAGATGCTCAGATGGCTCAACATCACTAATCATTAGAA
Source organism: Phocoena phocoena (assembly GCF_963924675.1). NCBI lineage: Eukaryota > Metazoa > Chordata > Mammalia > Artiodactyla > Phocoenidae > Phocoena > Phocoena phocoena. The sequence goes on along the minus strand of NC_089220.1, from coordinate 28,638,268 downwards.
AAATACGAATCAAAAGCACAATGAGATACCACCTAGCACCCGTTAGAAAGGCTATTATTATTATTTTTTTTTTCCAAGCTTTAATTCCAACTGGAGCTGGCTGCTCAGGGGAGAGAAGACGACACAGAAGGAATCAATGCAGACTTCCAGGAGTGATGGGGCCAAGGAGGCAAGCAACATTTACTGAACGTCTAGACTGTGCCAGGCCATCCTAACATTTAATACTGAATGATAGAAGGACAACTGTACCCTTCTAACAGATGAGGTTAACAAATGTGCTCCAGGTCACATGGGTATGAAGAGGTGGGCTCCCCACCAGCACTCACTCCAGTATATCTGATCAAAAGTCCATGCTTTTTGCATAGAAAGGCTATTACTGAAAAACAAACAGAAAATAACAAGTGTTGGTGAGGATATGGAGAAACTGGAACTCTTGTGCATTGTTGGTGAGAATGTAAAATGGTGTAGCCACTATGGAAATGGTATGGCAGTTCCTCAAAATTTAAACATAATTACCACAATTCCACTTTTGGGTATACACCCAAAAGAACTGAAAGCAGGGGCTCAAAGAGGTATTTGTACACCAGTATTCATAGCAGCATTATTCACAGTAGCCAAAAGGCGGAAGCAACCCAAGTGTCCATCAAAGGATAAATGGATAAACAAAATGTGGTATATACAATGGAATATTATTCAGCCTTAAAAATGAAGGAAATTCTGATACATGCTACAGCATGTATGATCCTTGAGGACATCATGCTAAGTGAAATAAGCCAGTCACAAAAAGATAAATAGTGTATGATTCCACTTACATCAAGTACCTAGAGTGGTCAAATTCATGCACAGAAAGTCGAATGTTAGTTGCCAGGGGCTAGAGGGAGGGAGGGAATAGGGAGTTGTTTATTGGGTAGAACTTCAGTTTTGCAAGGTTTAGAGTTCTGGAGATTGGTTGCACAACAATGTGAACATACTTAATACTACTGAACTGTACACTTAAAAATGAGTAAGATGGGGACTTCCCTGGTGGCGCAGTGGTTAAGAATCCACCTGCCAGTGAAGGAGACACGGGTTCGAGCCCTGATCCGGGAAGATCCCACATGCCGCGGAGCAACAAAGCCCGTGGGCCACAACTACTGAGCCTGTGTGCCTCAACTACGTAAGCCCACGCACCTACAGCCCGTGCTCCACAACAAGAGAAGCCACTGCAATGAGAAGACCGCACACTGCAACGAAGAGTCGCCCCTACTCACTGCAACTAGAGAAAGCCCACGTGCAGCAACAAAGAACTAATGCAACCAAAAGTAAATATAAAATAAATTTATAAGAAGAAATTATTAATATGGGGACTTCCTTAGCAATCCAGTGGTTAAGACTCCATGCTTCCAATTCAGGGGGCACAGACTTGAGCCCTGGTCAGGCAACGAAGATCCCACAGTCACGCAGTGCAGCCAAAATAAAAGATTAACATGGTCAAATTTTTAAAAAATACTTTATTTATTTATTTGGCTACATCAGGTGTTTAGTTGCGGCATGTGGGATCTTTCTTTTGCGGCACATGGGCTCTAGAGCACGCGGGCTTAGTTGCCCCATGGCATGCGGGATCTTAGTTCCCCACTCAGGGCTCGAACCCACGTCCCCTGCATTGGAAGGCGGATTCTTAACTACTGAACCACCAGGGAAGTCCCCAATATGGTCAATTTTATGCTAGGCCAATCAATTCCTTGCCACAGATTTTAAATACTTTTGTTAAACATTTCATATATAAAAGGTACCATACCTTTTAATAATGGGGCACACACAAGAAGAAAGTCACACAACTTCTGTTTTGCCAAAAACCTGAATAAGCATGAACTGAACGCCATTTGTTAGAAATAAGAATCTCACCAAAAGATAATGGTAAGTAGGAGAACCACTGACCCCAAAGAAATATGTCTGCCTTCCACAATTATTCAAAATTCTTTTTGCGTTTTAAAAGAATATTTACACAGCCATTCATATTTACAAGAGAACCTCATCATTTACCTCCTTCCATGAATTGAATAAAGTACCACAGACTAAACACCACCATATTTGCAATTTCTATATGGTGTTTTAGGAGTTTCCATTGTCTTTTGTTTTAGCTTCAGTCAGAAAGCAGTATCTCACTTACTTAAGGGATTTTTATCCCCTCAGGCATTGGCCTTGTGGAAAGGAGGAAAGGCAAAGTATTCAGTAAACCTGGAGATGTTATCAGCAATTCACCTATTCAGACTACTTAAACGCAAAAAAGTGGGCTAAAAAAATGCTTAAAACAAAAAAGGCAGCAAGTTAGTTGCTTAAAGACTTTATGTATGTTCGTACATATATGCATATATTTTGTTGTTGTATAAGATACACTATTTTATAGTATCTGTAATCATTATTCCCAATCTAATTCTCCTGGAAACCATCTCATCTTGTTTTTTTTTTTTTTTTTTTTTTCATCTTGTTTTTAAATGCCAAGAAAAACAAAAACAGCTTTCCCAATTATTGTACCTTTTGAACTAAAATATATTATTTCACAAATTCAGTCAATTCTTATTATTCACAGTTGAGAGAAAAACGATTACCTCTATTGTCACAATAGCTGGTTCAGTCACTTTCCATTGTAAAGTAACTATCTACCTGTGAGTAGTGGGGAAATAGTAGTGAACCAACTCAACTGAATTAGGCTCATTATAACATAAATCAACTAGAAATGGGAAAGCATCTAGACAGCAAGAAAATGTTCTGGGTCTAAGAGATAATGAGACGCTTGCTCCCTAGAACTTATTTCCCAGCTATAGTGAATGGATCAACACCCTCACGTAACGCTTAGAAGATTATCTAAAAACATCCCGTTACATCCAGAAATTGAGTATTAGCTATATTCAAAATTGCCACAGATCTATATAATTTTATATAATTATATAAATGCCACAATTTATATAATTGGTAAGTGTGATCAATAAGACAACCAAATATTCTATAACTTTCCAAGTTTTACTGCCACACTGAAAAAATGTTTTCCTATTTAGCAGAAGTTTAGCAGGTAAAAAAAATCCTGAAAAAGATTACATAGTTTTTCTTAAAAGAAGCAGAGAGACAAACTTGATACATATGATAACACTGGCACTAATTTCTCAAATCTAAATACTGTATTGGAAATCACTTTCCCAAATAATTCTCAAAGTATTAAAATAAACAAGAAAAAAAAAAACCCAAGTAAACTTTGAACAAAAATAACTAGCATTTTCTAAAAAAAAAACAAACCCGAACTACAAATCTTATTTTGCATCTTGTGTATAAATTTTTGTCTCTACTTTTGATTATAGCAGTATGCTGCTTTGTTGATACGCAAGAAAATTCAAAATCTATTTCACTTCTTCCTGTTTGGGCATCTTATTTTCAATATCATATTCTAGTAGACAAGAAGAGCACAAAAAATTCTTATTGGACTCATACACCATAATTTCCTGCAAATATCCCAGTTTTTCATTTATTATACCCATGTTTATATTCTTTATCTTAAAAGTAATACAAATTATGGCAGATTATATCATCCCAAAATGGCTACAATGGCAGATTCCATCCCATATGCTCTTATAAATTGATGTTGATACTCTTCCCTTCAAGTGGTGGGGTCTATGCCCAGCCCCTCCTCTGAACCTGGGTGGACCTTTATGACTACCTCAACCAAAAAAGAGCAGAGTAACACTAGGTGACTTCCAAAACTAAGTCAAATATGCCATGTAACTTCACCTTGCTCTTTTGGGATGCTCTCGCTTGGAACCCACCATGCTGTGAGGAAGCCAAGCAGCCAAAAAGAGAGGTCATCTGCAACTGTTCTGGCCTGCAGAGAGCATTAACCACCAGACACAAGTGAGCAAGCCTTCAAATGATTCAAGGGTGGGAGGGAGACGCAAGAGAGAGGGGATATGGTGATATAAGTATACGTATAGCTGATTCACTTTGTTATATAGCAGAAACTAATACAACAATGTAAAGCAATTATACTCCAATTAAGATGTTAAAAGAAAAATGATTCTAGCTCCCAGCCATTGAGCCACCACCCTCCCTCCAGCAACCCCACCTCACACCACTTAACAGAGACAAGCTGTCCCCACCAAGCGAGCCTTGCCCAAATTGTGGATTCATGAGCAAAATAAATGACTGATGTGTTTCAAACCACTAAGTTCCAGTGTTTTGTTATGCAACAATAGGTAACTAACGCAAGTTCATAAATACAATTTGGAAAAACATACAAAAAGAAAAAGAAAAACATTTTAATTACCCTAAGTTTCACCACTGATAACATTTTGACACATATTTTACAATCAAGAAAATGTTTTGCCCACCCACCTAGAATTCCAAATGCTTTGTTTTTAATAGGATAAAGGGTTAAATTCTTAAAGGCAGTCAACTGTTTGCATCTAACAAGAAATAGGAAGGAATCGTATCAGCACTCATTCTACTTTTCTTATCCTTCTTATCTCTTTCACTTACCTGTCCTCAGTGAGGTGTCTGAGGATGGCTGGCCCACCAATATTCCAATCTATGGATGTGGATCAAAATCTTGGGTTGCAACAGCAGCTGCACTGGCCTTCTTCCCTGGAAGTTGTTTAAGCCCCAAATCTGAAATTTTCAAGGAAAGAAAGCGCTAAATATAGACATCTTTTTAAAATCACTTATAATTCCATCTCTACAACTGAATGGGAGCTGTTAGAGTAGGTTAAAATTACATGGAAGTGAATGCACAGGTTTCGCTAAAATGGATTTGGGTAACATGGATTCAGTCCAACTCTACTTCTTAACAGCTATATGATCTTAGTGAAGGCACAAATTGTGCCTTAATCTCAGCATGTGATGAAGACTGAGGGGACAGGATCAAAATTTGGGGCTGAGAGTCAGAAGACCTGGGTTCTAAACTCAGTGGTCATTCTGCCTTGCTCTAAGAACTTGGATACTTCTCTAGATTCAGATACATCATGTCTAAAAGGAGAGGACTGCATTAGATAATAGTTCCTGAAATCTAATTCTTGAACAGGTACCAGCCATGACCAAAAAGATGGGTTTAAAGTTACCAAACTGTGCTTACTATGAGATTGCCTTTCCTACTTTTTTGGTGTTAAAATGGCTTCTTTTATGAGATGATGTGATAGACAGTAGTAGTTGTGTTTTAAATACCCTAAATAGGCAAAATCAAAAGCTGAAGCCCTATGTAAACAATCAAAAATCCTATTTTAGAAATTTAGTGTCTAATATTTACATGAGCTCTAAAATTCCTTTTACTTCTAACATTCTACATATTCATTCATTACTCAACTTTTATTAGGTAACTAATATGTGACAAGTACTCTACTAGTTGCTGGGGGGGGGCCCCAGAAATACTTAAGACTAGTCCCTGCTCTAAAAAATCTCCCAATCTAACAGGGAAACAGACACATAAACCTCAAATACAATTTAATGGGTTAAGTCTTCAAAGAGAGGTCTTGCACCTACGACAAACATACAGGAGGTAGAACAGTAAAATGAATGAGTTTTTAAATTAAGTAGGATTTTGGACTGAGTTTTGTAGCTGTATGAGGAAACTACCTCTTTGAACCTCAATTTGCGAATTTCCATATTTGCAAAACAGGAATGATTACAGATACCACTGAGTTGTGGTAAACAGACAAGATGCTAAAAATAAAGGGCCAATCCACCCACAAATTTGGCTTATATACCTTCCAGAAGACAAAATAAAAATGTATCATGTATTAATGAGCTGGCACAAAAGGGGCTATTTACAACACTGATTTACACTCAGTGGTACCTTTCTCTACTAGCCTCTGAACAACTGAAGGACACACCCAAGTTTGCTCCATTTTACATCCCTAGCACCTAGTACAATGCCTTATAAAGAACAGGTATCAATAAAGTTTATTAGGAAAAAATGACTTATTGAATGAATGGCTTCTCTCTCTTTTTTTATACAGGAATTAAAGTTATAGTAGCTGAAAGTAAAAATTCTTAAGATTTTTATTCGAAACTAATTTTAAGTGTATATGTTAAGCACCCAAACCTGTCATATTAGAACCTGGATATGCATGCCTGTTTTAAAAAGCAAAATAAATTCATCATAGACAATGCAATAGTGGTGTTCCCAAATAAAAAGACTAGCAGCAACTAACATTTATTGAATACTTACTGTGTGCCAAAACTCTTCAAAGCATTTTCCGTGGATTAATTATCTCACTTAATCCCAACAACAATACTTATGAAATGGACTATTAATAATTTTATAACCAGAAAAACTGAGGCACAGAGAAGTCAAGTTACTTCCAACATCACAAAACTACTAAGCAGTAGGGTTGGGATTTAAAAAAAAAATCAGGCTGCATGACTCCAGACTCCTCTTTTTATTTTTCTTTAACTAAATAACTTTAAGAAAAAACAAAACAGATTTTACCAGAACTAGAAACATATGCTCCTAATGAGTCTTAAAAAAAAAAAAACTAAACAAAGAGTCCTTTAATATGTGCGCTAAACACAAATATATAATATAGTTCCTGCCCTCAAAGGCTCAATTACACACCAATGTGGTGGTGTAATATTAACAAGTCACACCCTAATTTTATTCTTAAATTTAATTATTTCAGTGTTAGACTTATCTGTATTTTCTTTCTCATTTACTTTACATTTACATTACTTTTTCATTTATTTCATATTTCAATTACATTTCCAGGTATTACTATCTTGAGTTTTCAGAATATATAGGAAAGGCTTATATGGTTCTAAAGGAAAACTGGGTTAAAAACTGGAAAACATTAGAAACTTATTTTGTATGGACATCTACTTTGAGATATTTACATTTTTATTTTTTATTTATTTTTAAATTTATTTTATTTATTTTGGCTGAGCCGGATCTTTGTTTCGGCATGCAGGCTTCTTAGTTGCAGCATGCATGCAGGATCTAGTTCCCCAACCAGGGGTGGAACCCCGGCCTGCTGCACTGGGGGTGAGGAGTCTTACCCACTGGACCACCAGGGAAGTCCCCAGATAACTACCTTTTTAAAAACCCACAGAATAAGAACAGCTGAACTGCATTTCCAGTAGATGCTCTAACAAAACAATTTCAGACGTAATTTGCAGATATATTTTTAGCCTATAATGTGTTTTACTTAATTTCTTCCTTGGCCTGATTCTAGAACAGACTATAATGCTTTTAGTGTTTTACTTTCAGTTTTAACAGTTATGTTAAAAGAGAACTAAATACTGAAATAACAATTGGTGCAGCAAACGCTTTTCAAATATGCCAGAAATCGCACTGGGTATGTAACTAGCGAAAAAACTTGACATGTGGTTCATTTAATCATAATGAACCAATACAATTAAAGGAACACTGAGATTTTGTCCATGATTACATTTCACATCTTTCTGCCTACATAACAGTACAATAACTAAGTCTCCTTACAATATTATAACTATTGGGCTGGCCAAAAAGTTCTTTCGGGTTTTTCCTTACAGAAAACCCAAACTAACTTTTTGGCCAACCCAATATTTTTTTTTTTTTTGCGGTACGCGGGCCTCTCACTGCTGTGGCCTCTCCCGTTGCGGAGCACAGGCTCCAGACCCGCAGGCTCAGTGGCCATGGCTCACGGGCCCAGCCGCTCTGCGGCATGTGGGATCTTCCTGGACCGGGGCACGAACCCGTGTCCCCTGCAGCGGCAAGCGGACTCTCAACCACTGCGCCACCAGGGAAGCCCAACCAACCCAATATTTTAAAAGGAAACCAACATGTTCTAATGACACTAAAACAAAGAGCCATAATAAATTATGGATGTTAGTAGTAATTCCCCAGTATCTTCAGATTGGAACAAACTAGGTATTTAATATATTAAAGAGGATATATGAATATATATTACTTTTAAAATAGTACCAGAAAGGGGAAAAAAAAAATCTAAACTTCTAAAAACACAAATGGAAACACTAGCATTGTGAATTCATAAAACTAAATAAAAGGTTGCTGGTTCAAAGATTTGGCTTGTCAAATCTTTCTCTATGGATAAATGCTTGATACCCACTGGACATTTTATACCACCTCCAAGATTAAGAGTCTTCTGCTAATTCTATGAAGATAAATGAATTCCCAGGTTGCTTATGTTCCAAGTAGCTGTCACCAGAGGAACAGATCAGAGAAGGGCAACTTAATCACATTTAAGCTCATTCAGATCTGTAAAACAAAGGAATTTTTTTTTTTTTTTTTTTTTTGCGGTATGCGAGCCTCTCACTGTTGTGGCCTCTCCTGTTGGGGAGCACAGGCTCCGGACGTGCAGGCTCAGCGGCCATGGCTCACAGGCCCAGCTGCTCCACGGCATGTGGGATCTTCCCGGACCGGGGCACGGACCCATGTCCCCTGCATCGGCAGGCGGACTCTCAACCACTGCGCCACCAGGAAAGCCCAAACAAAGAAATCTGACATACTCTCCACACAGAATATGCCTATGGAAAAAATTATACTATTTAAAGAAAAAAAAACAAACACTTATTTTTACTTTTTTTTTTACTAGAATCACTATGCCAATTAGAGTAAGTATAAAGAGGAGAGAAAATCTTCCCAATTACAAACTAAGTCCTCCTAGTCAATACCTAACTCTTAACAAATTTTGTTTCTCTGACTAGATATTTACTTTTATCATACCTGAAGATCCTCCTCTCTTTCACCGCCTAGTATCTTTCCAAAGGTTTTAGACCCACCCACTATCCAACCTCAGTTGATTACCTCCTTAATACCCCTTCTTTGTATATGAACATTAACAGCTCTTATCACTTCACTTCACCAAGGCCAAGTTCTGAGTGATGTGCTGCTCAGAATTCCAAGTCTGTGCTGCATGGCCCCAAATCACTCCTCTCAAAATGGTAGCAGGCTATTCTTCTTTTCTCTTATTTATACACTAATTCCTTGCTACACAAAGTGTGGTTCACAGATTAGTAGCAGAAGCAGCACCCAGAAGCTTGTCAGAATTGCAGAATCTCAGGCCCTACCTTAGACCTATTGGCTAAGAATCTGCAATTTAACAAGATCCTCAGGTGATTCATACACACAGAAAAATTTGAGAGGCACTGTCCTTGTTCACTCATTCAGGGTCTCTTTCTCCTGCTGTAACTTCCTATCTGGCATATAAGGGACCAGATCCTTTTTCTTTTGAGCATACTGAAACCCACCAAAATGAAATAAGGAATCTTTAAATAAGACTACATAGGGCTTCCCTGGTGGCGCAGTGGTTGAGAGTCTGCCTGCCGATGCGGGGGACACGGGTTCGTGCCCCGGTCCGGGAAGATTCCACATGCCGCGGAGAGGCTGGGCCGGTGAACCATGGCCGCTGAGCCTGAGCGTCTGGAGCCTGTGCTCTGCAACAGGAGAGGCCCGCGTACCACAAAAAAAAAAAAAAAAAGACTACATAGTTTCTTCCTAACCTTTTCATAAAAGATTGTAAACTCCATGAAGCCAGGGACTTCATTGTATCCTCAAAACCAAAACAGTGCCAGGCAAATATTTGTAAAGGGAACAAAATAGATAGCAGATGATCCCTAAAGTCCTCCAACTCTTAACTCTTTGGCTCTTCCATTTGCTATGTAAGCAAAATTCTACCTAAGGCAAGGGAAGCTAAAATATGAGATCACCTAAATTTAAAAAAGGAAAAATATAACACTTTAAAGGATTTGATCGAGGTCACAGGCAGGTTCATGATTAAGTTCATAAGACTCAACAACATTTTAATCAAATCATTACATCATTATTAATATTACTGTATTTCATTATTATATTCTAGGTCAAATGACTATAATACTTCCTCTACGTATATCAATACATCCTCCACTATCATCTAGGTAGTTAGCAAGTTCAACTGTCCAGAAGAGTTATGCACTCAGAGTTTAAGGAAGCCTAAAATTTACACACTGCTGGACAGAATCTGTACATAAAAATTAAAGATTACATGGTATGATTAATTTTTTTAAAACCAGAAGAAATAAGTTCTTTCGATCCTTATCTAGCTCTTGTTGAAACAGAGAAAAGAAACAAAAGGAAAAGAAATGAATAAAGGTATGGAAAAGACAAAAAAAATCAGGAACCAGATATAGCAACAAGATATAGAAAAGAAGAGATCAGGATTAAAAGTAATCAAAGGTCTCAAGGAATGAGATATAGGCAAAAGTGGCTACAAAGACAAAGAGCAGAATACCAACGAGGCAGCATCCTTGTCAACAACCTCTAATGATGACACATAATGCAAGAAATTTTTAGAGCAAGTAGACTGTAGAATATCTCATGAGGTTAGTGCATCATTTCTCCCATCTACTATATCCTACATATCTAAATTAACAAGAAAATACATCCCAAACCCTTAGAGATCAATAAAAAGCAAATTAGGTTCAATATGTACTATGTTTTCTATGGCAAGTTAAGTATTGGTTGGGAAAGTTTTCATCAATCTCTATGAAGATTTTCATCCAAAAAAAAAAAGGTTAAAACAAAGTTTTGATTCCTCACCTGCCTTTTACATTTCATTTTCCCAAACTACTTACAATATCAGATTTAATTCAAAACAGATTTAATCAGTTCATGCAGAGATTTCTATTTCTAAAAAACATTTTCTAGAAATCTCTCAATTTTATACATATATATATATATATATAAAATATTAAATCAGGGTGGGCCAAGACCACCAGAACAATGGGCCAAAATAGAAATAGTAAAGGACTAATAAAACTGACTATAAAAATGTAAAACATCTACACTGCAAAAGACATTATGAAGAAAAATTAAAAGACAAATGACAAATTGGGAAAATATCTACAATATAAAACAAAGGTTTACTATCCTTAGTGTATAAGGAGCTCTTACAAATTAATAAAAAGACAGGAGCAGAAATACATGAATACCAACTGACAAAAAAAGAAACAAAATTATAAGCACAAGCTGTTCAACTTCACTAGTAGCGACCAAAGAGATGCAAATTACTATAATTTCTTGACAAATACGAAAATGATCAATAAAACCCAGTGTTTTATAAGGTATGGGGAATCTGGCACTCCTATTCACTATTACTGGAACTATATATATATATTTTTTGCATTTTATTTTTAACTTTTTATTTTATATTGGAGTACAGCCAATTAACAATGTTGTGATAGTTTCAGGTGCACAGCAAAGCAGCTCAGACATACATATACACGTATCCATTCTCCCCGAGACTCCCCTCCCATCCAGGCTGTCACATAACATTGAGCAGAGTTCCCTGGGCTATACAGTAGGTCCTTGTTGGTTATCCTTTTTAAATGTAGCAGTGTGTACATGTCAATCCCAAACTCCCTAACCATCCCTTCCCTCCACCCTTCCCCCTGCCCCCCTGTAACCATAAGTTCATTCTCTAAGTCTGTGAGTCTGTTTCTGTTTTTTAGATTCTGCATATAAGCGATATCATACAATATTTGTCTTTCTGTGTCTGACTTACTTCTCTCAGTATGACAATCTCTAGGTCTAACCATGTTGCTGCAAATGGCATTATTTCATTCTTTTTCATGGCTGAGTAATATTCCATTGTATATATGTACCACATCTTCTTTATCCATTCCTCTGTCGATGGACATTTAGGCTGCTTCCATGTCTTGGCTATTGTAAACAGTGCTGCAAGGAACATTGGAGGTGCATGTATCCTTTCGGACCATGTTTTTCTCCAGATAGATGCCCAGGAGTGGGATTTCAGGGTCATATGGTAGCTCTATTTTTCATTTTTAAGGAACCTCCATACTGTTCTCCATAGTAGCTATACCAATTTACATTCCCACCAACAGTGTAGGAGGGTCCCCTTCTCTCCACACCCTCTCTGGTATTTATTTTTTGTGGATTTTTTAATGATAGCCATTTTGACTGGTGTGAGGTGATATCTCTTTGTAGTTTTGATTTGCATTTCTCTAATCATTAGCAATACTGAACATCTTTACATGTGCCTCTTGGCCATTCGTATGTCTTATTGGAAAAATGTCTATTTAGGTATTCTGCCCATTTTTTGATTGGGTTGTTTGTTTTGATGATATTAAGCCACAGGAGCTGTTTGTAGATCTTGGAGACTAATCCCTTGTCAGTCACATCATTTGCAAATATTCTTCCCAATCTCTGGGTTGTCTTTTCATTTGTTTATGGTTTCCTTTGCTGTGCAAAAGCTTTTGAGTTTAATTAGGTCCCATTTGTTTATTTTTTATTTTATTTCCATTACTCTGGGAGACAGATCAGAAAAGATATTGCTGTTATTTTTGTCAGAGAGTGTTCTGCCTATGTTTTCCTCTAGGAGTTTTATAGTGTCCAGTCTCACACTTAGGTTTTTAATCCATTTTGAGGTTATTTTTGTGTACAGTGTTAAAGAATGATCTCAATTTCATTTTTTTACGTGTAGTTGTCCAGTTTTCCCATCACCATCTGTGGAAGAAACTGTTTTTCCATCATTGTAGAGTCTTGCCTCCTCTGTCATAGATTAATTGACCATAGGTGCGTGGGTTTATTTCTGGGCTTTCTATCCTGTTCCACTGGACTATAGTTCTATTTTTGTGCCAGTGCCATACTGTTTTGATGACTATAGCTTTGTAGTATAGTCTGAAGGTACTATATTTTAAAATAGTTTATAAAAACTTTTAGGAAAATAATCACATTTCAAAATATGCCTATCCTTTGACAAAACAGTCCCACTTCTAAAAAATTTATTCTGAATAAATGGATGTGTGCAAATATGTGTGTACAGAAGAGCCATTACATATGCCTAGCATATGGCAGGTGTTCAATAAATATTTGATGAATGAACCATAATATTGTTTATAATAGCAAGAATTGTTAACAGTAGAAATGTCTACAAATAAACCATGACATATCCATACCCTGAAACCCTATGCAGCCGTCAAAAATGATAAAAACAGATCTATAATTATTGATTAAAAATACATCTATAATAAATTATAGATGTAAAAGAAAACCAGTAAAATGTATGGCCATTCCTCAAAAAATTAAACGTAGAATTACCATATGATCCAGCAATTCCATATGGTATATACCTAAAAAAATTGAAAGAAGGACTCAAACAGGTATTTGTACACCAATGTTCACAGTAGCATTAGTCACAACAGCCAAAAGATGGAAACAATCCATGTGTCCGGTGATAGGTTAATGAATAAACAAAATGTACATACAATGGAATATTATTCCAAATAGACATACAATGGAATGTTATTCAGCCTTAAAAAGCAATGTTCTAAACGTATGGACACCAAGGTGGGAAAGTGGGGGGGGGGGAGGGCGGGTTGGTGGTGGTAGGATGAATTGGGAGATTGGGATTGACATATATACACTAACATGTATACAATAGATAATTAATAAGAACCTGCTTTATAAAAAAATAAAATTTAAAAAAAAGCAATGTTCTGATAAATGCTGCAACATGGATTAACCTTGAAGAAATTACACTAAGTGAAATAAAGCCAGATACAAAAGGACAAATATTGTATAATTCCATGTATATGAGATATTCAGAGTAGTCAAATTTGTAGAGACAGAGAGAAGAATGGAGGTTGCCATGGGCTGAGGGAAGAGGAGAATGGGGAGTTAATGTTTAACGGGTACAGAGTTTGAGTTTGGAAAGATAAAGTTCTAGAGATAGATGGTGGTGATGGTTGCACAACAATGTGAATGTACTGAATGCCACTGAACTGTACACTTAAAAATGGTTAAAACAGGGCTTCCCTGATGGCACAGTGGTTGCAGGGGACGCGGGTTCGTGCCCTGGTCCGGGAATATCCCACATGCCGCGGAGCGGCTAGGCCCGTGAGCCATGGCCGCTGAGCCTGCGCGTCCGGAGCCTGTGCTCCGCAATGGGAGAGGCCACAACAGTGAGAGGCCCACGTACCGCAAAAAAACAAAAACAAAAACATAATGTTGATTAGCCAAAGCAAGCAAGAATATACATACACCATGGTTCTATTTTTAGAGTTAAAAAATAAATAAAACTAAACAATATATTTTTGAAATACATGCAAATGTGGTAAATTTTTAAAAAAAGGAAGGGAATGATAAGTAAACATTCCAAAACAAAATCCTGAATAGTTTCATCCCTGGTGGAAAGACAAGTAGATGGAAAACAAGGAGAAATATACCAACAACATTGGTAATGTTCTTTTTCTTGAGTTGGGTGGTAGGTTTACAGGTATTGGTTTCATTATATGCCTCATTACTTACATACACAGTACCATATTCTAATCTATATATCAAATAGTTCATAATGGGAAGGGAAAACAGAAAACGAAGGGAGAAGGAAGAAATGGAAAGGGAAGGACAGACATCAATAATGAAAGTCAACATGGAACTCCTATCTCTCCCTGCAAAGGGCACATAAACTTCCATTAAATATAGGCTCCATCCTGAAACCCCACTAAAACAAAAGTTTTTTGCTTTGAAAGCATAAATCTGAAATGAAACGCAAATAGGTAACTTACCTATCCTCAGTTTTTAAAAATTACAATAATGCCTAGGGCTTCCCAGGTGGCACAGTGGTTAAGAATCCGCCTGCCAGTGCAGGGGACATGGGTTTGAGCCCTGGTCCGGGAAGATCCCACATGCCTTGGAGCAACTAAGCCCGTGCGCCACAACTACTGAGGCTGTGCTCTAGAGCCCATGAGCCACAACTACTGAAGACTGCGGGCCTAGAGTCTGTGCTCCGCAACAAGAGAAGCCACTGCAATGCCTGTGCACCACAAGGAAGAGTAGCTCCTGCTTGCCACAACTAGAGAAAGCCTGCGCGGCAACAAAGACCTGATGCAGCCAAAAATAAATAAATAAAATAAATAAAAATTTTAAATAAAGATAATGCCTAATGTAATATAAGAGGGGAAAAAAGTAATTTTTAATAAAATATTTTAATATGTAAATGTTCCAGTATAACCATCCTAAAATTCATATTAATAAGAAAACAGACACTTGCTCCCACACACAGAAATGCCATGAACAGGGACTTCCCTGGTGGTCCAGTGGGTAAGACTCCGTGCTCCCAGTGCAAGGGGGCTGGGTTTGATCCCTGGTTGGGGAACTAGATCCCACATGCATGCTGCAGCTAAGAGTTCACATGCCGCAACTAAGAGTCTGCACGCTGCAACTAAGAAGTCCATATGCCATAATGAAGATCCCTCATGCTGCAACTAAGACGCAGCACAGCCAAAATAAATAAATAAATACAAAAAAGAAAACTGCCATGAACATGACAGCTACAAATGAAGACTGACACAAATGAGCTGTGTTGGGAAATCAAATACCACAAGGGGCAATGCCATTGGTAATATGATTTTCCAAAACAGTTAACAACTCGTTGTAGTTCTGAACAAAACAAAGTACAATTTGCTCTCCATTTACCCAGTAATTACATACCTGGAAAATTCAGTGTCTATTAAAGCCATGCAAAAAACCACTTTGTGTTTAAATGTAAAACAGAACTAGGATCAGATAAGTACAAACAGGTTTTTCACCCTTAAGAAGGTCTGGGGGGGCTTCCCTGGTGGCGCAGTGGTTGAGAGTCCGCCTGCCGATGCAGGGGACGCGGGTTCATGTCCCAGTCTGGGAGGATCCCACATGCCGCGGAGCGGCTGGGCCCGTGAGCCATGGCCACTGAGCCCGCACATCTGGAGCCTGTGCTCCACAACGGGAGAGGCCCAACAGTGACAGGCCCGCGTACGGCAAAAAGAAAAAAAAAAAAAAAAAAAAAAAAAAAAAGGTCTGGGGAAATGTTCAAAATTCATGCAGAACTGTCTCATACTTGTGAGATGTATGGCATTCCTGAGTCCTGCTCACTAAATGCCAATGCTGCACCTACCCCACCTTAATCACTGTGGCAACCAAAGGTGCGCACTCAAAGATCCAAGTACATCATAGGGGAAGTACTTACTCCATTGAGAACCGGTGACTTTGAGAAAGGCTAGGTCCCAATTTGGATTCTAGACGCCCCTTATTTTACATGACATCATGAAGCTGAATGTAAATGATAAAGTCTAACCAATTTCTAACTTTGGCAAAGGAGGAATCCTCATAAGGTGAAGAATTTATTGTTAGGGAAAATATAAAGGCAGGCAAAAACCTAAGGATATTCGCCTTAAATACAATTGATACATCAAACCAAAAGTTGGCAGTCTTTTCACCCAAATGATGGCAATCTTTAAGGACAGTATTGCTATCTGGCTAAACAAATGTCACAACTGAAAAACACTGTAAGAAAGATTATGTTATAGATCACAAAGCATTTTTAATTTTAATATTTATAGCAATTCTATGGGACAGATATCATTATTCTTTTCAAATTACTTATAAGGAAAACAATCTAAAAAAGGTCAGGGCTTCCCTGGTGGCACAGTGGTTGAGGGTCCGCCTGCCAATGCAGGGGACATGGGTTCGTGCCCCAGTCCAGGAGGATCCCACATGCTGCGGAGCGGCTGGGCCCGTGAGCCATGGCCGTTGAGCCTGCGCGTCCGGAGCCTGTGCTCCGCAGCGGGAGAGGCCACAGCGGTGGGAGGCCCGCGTATCGCAAAAAATAAATAAATAAATAAAAAGGTGAAAGTCGGGGCTTCCATGGTGGCGCAGTAGTTAATAATCCGCTGCCAATGCTGCGTACACGGGTTCGAGCCCTGGTCCAGGAAAATCCCACATTCCATGGAGCAACTAAGCCCATGTGGCACAACTAGTAAGCCTGCGCTCTAGAGCCCACGAGCCACAGCTACTGAACCCATGTGCCACAACTACTGAAGCCCGCACACCTAGAGCCCGTGCTCTGCAACCAGAAGCCACTGCAATGAAAAGGCTGCGCACCTCAATGAAGAGTAGCCTCCGCTCACTGCAACTAGAGAAAGCCTGCGCGCAGCAACAAAGACCCAACACAGCCAAAAATTAATTAATTAATTAATTAATTATTTTTTTAAAAAGGTCAAAGTCACAGAGCTAATAAACTGACAGAGACAGGACTTTAAGCCCTCTGATTTCAAATCCTGCATCTTTCCGTCAAACTAGTATCTGCTTCACAAAGGCCCAATATGGCAATACATATCAAAGGAAATTCATCACTCAGTACAACAGAAGTGTCAATATATAGCCTCAATCTATTTTGATATATGACAGATAGTTGCACTTATACTACATGTATCAGTTATTTCTCAATATGAGAATTTTTTTTTTTTTTTTTGCGGTACACAGGCCTCTCACTGTTGTGGCCTCTCCCGTTGCGGAGTACACGCTCTGGACGCGCAGGCTCAGCAGCCATGGCTCACAGGTCTAGCCGCTCCGCGCCATGTGGGATCTTCCTAGACTGGGGCACGAACCTGTGTCCCCTGCATTGGCAGGCAGACTCTCAACCACTGCGCCACCAGGGAAGCCCTATGAGAAATCTTTAAATGTTAACAGTCTTGTCTCATATTGAAAAAGAAAAAGAAAAATACTTACAAAGAAAAAAGTAAACTTTTAGCAGTTACCAAGACATATAGTGTCTAATTATTTCCTAATATCAGAAAGATTCTGGATCAGAATCCTAATGAATCTTCTACTGAATCAAACACTTCAGAATCCCACCACAGATTCTGACAATTAAAGAGTTAATGAAGTCTTTTTTAAAAACTTTCAGTTTGGGGAGAAATGCATAACCATTAAGAACTCTTTAAAAATCTCAACTTAAGCAAAATACCACTAACGTAGTCACCAGCTGGCTCAGTCCTCTCTGAAACACAATCTAAAGTTCACCTGAGAATGACTACATGATGGGATGACATATTGAATTAGTTTTCATTCATGACCAGTAGATTAAGACTCTAAATGGTATTGTGCCATGCTTCTTACTTTGAACCACTTTCTTGGTTCCAAATACCTATATGTGCACAATAGTTTACAACATAAGACAAAAATAAAAGCCCTTGCATCAGAGCTTGATGCAAGAGGAAAAAGGAAGTAGTGTGTCTTATTATTTCAGCTGAAGAAATAAGGAAGTAAGATCATTTATCAGCAAGCACAATCTTAGACACATCTCTAAAGGGCAGAATAATCGATTCGGCATAACCTTAAAAACAGTAGTAGCTGATGATCTATCAGACTCACCCTTCCACTAATTCAAACCCAAAATCCAAGAAGAAAGAATAATTTAACTGACATTTCTCTTTTAAAAGAAAAAAATTTTTAATTTATGCTTCTGAATTCATGAGTAAAGTTTAACAGACTAGAATGAAGGCTTTAGGGGTTACAATATTCA
Source organism: Phocoena phocoena (assembly GCF_963924675.1). NCBI lineage: Eukaryota > Metazoa > Chordata > Mammalia > Artiodactyla > Phocoenidae > Phocoena > Phocoena phocoena. The sequence goes on along the minus strand of NC_089220.1, from coordinate 28,619,975 downwards.
AGCATATTAGTTATACCTAAACACACAAACTGGAAATCTGTCATATTTTATCCCTCCTTTTTGTTCCTCGTTCCCAAAGAGGATCTTTACCTCAGCGTAACTATGCTTGTCAAAGCCAAAACCTCTCCCTCAAACCACCCTTTTTCCTCTCTCATGCACACTTTTTTTTTTTATGCACACTTTTAACATTCCCTTTCCTGACTTAAAATTCACTCCGTTATAACTTCCATAATCTCTATGATCTTCTCACATACTGCACTGACTTTTTGACTGGTAGCTAATGGAAAGTACATGCAATAGAGCTTAAAAGAATATCAATTACCAGACTACCACAAACACAAAGAATAAAGCACTTCAGCATTTTATTATATTGAAAAAAAATTTGTAATTCCTCCTGAAAATTTTCCAATTCAAGCTTGCCAAAACACAGATTAAAATTCAATTTAAATGTCCCACCAAAAAGCCTCAAAACATGCCATAATCCCCAGACACATTTGCAGAAATTTCAAATAATGACTGACAAGTGTTTTGGGGTCACTACACATATATAATGCACACTATATATATACACACTATATATATATATGTGTATGTGTGTATATATACACACACACACACTGTCTAAACACAGAAATCAACAAGGAATTCTAGGACTCACCTGAACATACAACAGCTCCCATATATAGAGAACTGACTTTATGCTAGGTATTGTTCTAAGAATTTATATACAAGTGTGTAAAAGGCTTCTCAAGGTGGTACAGTAAATTCACCCAAATAACAATCAATATATAAACATATCAAATACATAAACAAACAATGCAGGACTTGGCGCAGTGGTTAAGAATCCGCCTGCCAATGCAGGGGACACAGGTTCGAACCCTGGTCCAGGAAGATCCCACATGCCTCGGAGCAACTAAGTCCATGTGCCACAGCTACTGAGCCTGCACTCTAGAGCCTGTGCGCCACAACTGCTAAAGCCTGTGTGTCACAACTACAGAAGCCCGCGCGCCTAGAGCCCATGCTCTGCAACAAGAGAACCACCACAATGAGAAGCCCACGCACCACAATGAAGAGTAACCCCTGCTCACCACAACTAGAGAAAGCCTGCACAGAGCAACAAAGACCCAACACAGCCAAAAATAAAAAAAATAAATTTGTTAAAAATTAATTAATTAAAAGAATAAACAAACAAGGCATAGTTGGCTCAAAAAACAATATAAATATCTCTCAGGCAGTGATAAGGAACAGAGATGCAAAATGATGTGGTGCTGAAACCAGAGGCCCACTGGGTTCCTGGTCTAGAAACAGGTGGTGGCAGCTGGGACTTTGGCTTCCCTGGGGAACAGGGACTAAAAGTGCTCCATATGAGACAGAGGGCTTATCAGAGCTAGGCCAGAGCTAGGGCTGGGTAGGGCTCTTATAAAGAAAACAACTGCCAACTCTGCCTGAGGTTATGGGTTACAGGAAATAACCCCCAGGAAGGTTGCAGGATATAGACACAGCTTCAAAACCAAGAAAGAAACCAGGCCACCTGCTAGGTCTGTGACTGGGTCTGCAATATCCACAGTATCACCAATACCTCTGAGGGGCAGGAACTCTAAGCCTGGTTCTAGAACTGGGGTCCAAAGGCAAGTGTGAAATTACTATACAAGGAGGGAGGTGAACACAAGAGGGACAAGGAAAGTTAGCTGAGACTCAAGAATAGAAGACAACTAAAGGGACTTCCCTGGTGGTCCAGCGGTTAAGACTCTGTGCTCCCAATACAGGGGACCCGTGTTCGATCCCTGGTCAGGGAACTAGATCCCGCATGCCACAACTAAGAGCCTGCATGCTACAACTAAAAGATCCCACGTGCCACAACTAAAAGATCCTGCATGCCGCAACTAAAGATCCCGCACACCGCAACGAAGATCCCATGTGCTGCAACTAAGACCCGGCACAGCCAAATAAATAAATAAATATTTTTTTAAAAAAGACAACTAAAGCTGCTGTTATAGTCTGAATGACATTCCATTATCCATTTCCTGAAAGTGTAACTATTAAGACCGTTTCCAGGGCTTTCTCTTACATCTCAGTATTTATAAGATAAATCCTCATTACTTAAGGTAACCAGGAAAAACCTAACACTCTTAAACCTTTTCTACTTTCCCAACAAACCAATAATCACAATAATCTGAAAAGATTATTTTTTTAAATGCAATGAAGTGTCAAAAACCTATTTCTAAATGATAGCCTTTGACAACTCCAAAATCTAGCATCCAGTTTCCCACGGTTAAAGCAAACTGTCTTTATAACTAAATGTGTTGACTATGTCTACACAAACTTTAAGTGATGCAGTATCTCTCAAATTCAGCCTTCCTATTATCAACCAGACACAGGACTTTGCTACCACTAAGAAGGCTGTGGTTTCCAGCTTAAAGATGACACAATTGAAAGGTTCTGAACGGCCATTTAAAATAGTCTCTAGAAAGAATAACTCGAATAAAAAGTGTTTTCGTAAAACAAGCATCAAATTAGCAACCCACAATTTAAATTCTAGACCTACTTCTGCCACTAACTAGCTATGTGACTTTAGCTAACCTAAACTAGGCTTCATCTTTACCTGTAAAACAAACACTATTAAGTCTCTAGGGCTTTACTAATTGTAACATTCTTTTAAACTTATGGTAAGAATGTTTGCTAAATGCAGACAAATTCATCATGTATGCGTTTTCTAGAGCTTCAAAGAATTTTATAAATGCCAATAATGCCTGTCCAGGGCTCTCTCCTCCCAAAAAGTTACATATGCAAAATCTAAAAATAAACAAAACATTTTCTTGAGACAGTTTTCCAAAATACTTTTTAATATGGTAACATATTACATGCTAGAACTTTAACTGAGGTATAATTTATATATACTAAAGTTCACTTTTAAGTGTACACTTCTGAGTTTGAAAAGCACAGTCATGTAAACACCACCACTGTCAAGATATAGAACAGTTAACAGACAATATAGAACACCACAAAAAACTCCCTCCTACCCTGTGTAGTTAAACCATCCCCCCACACCTTGGCAACCACTAGTCAGTTTTCTGTCCCTTTAGTTATGTTTATTCTAAAGTATCATTAAAATGGAACCATGTAGTATGTGGCCTTTTGAGTCTGGCTTCTTTCACTTAGCATAATGCATTTGATACCCATCCATGTTGTTGCATGCACTGCCAAATAGTACTCCATTTTTATGAATGTACCAAAGTTTTATCAGTTCACCAGCTGAGATTCATCTGGGTTTGTTTCCAGTTTGGGGCATTAGCATATAGATTTGTGTGTGACTACAAGTTTTCATTTCACTTGAGTAAATACCTAGGAGTAGAACTACTGGATTATTATGTTAACTGTATGTTTAACTATATATAAGAACCTGCCAAACTGTTTTTTAAAAAGACTATACCAAAAATGAATAAGTTGTTTAATGGTTTTACGGAAAAGTAAGTTTAGATCTTATGTCACAAACTTCATAGAAAGATCTTAAATAGATCCAGAGGAAATTATTTATTTATCAGAGGAAATTATTTTCCTATGTCCTATTTATAGGAAGTAGGAGTTAACAAAGGAAGTTGATTTGATAAATAATAAATATTCATATTGATAAAATCTGTATTTATCAAATAGACAAAAAAGATTTTTTTAAGACTTTAAAATATGTCATGTTTTACACAAAAATAAACTCAAAATGGATTAAAGACCTAAATGTAAGGCCAGACACTATCAAACTCTTAGAGGAAAACATAGGCAGAACACTCTATGACATAAATCACAGCAAGATCCTTTTGGACCCACCTCCTAGAGAAATGGAAATAAAAACAAAAATAAACAAATGGGACCTAATGAAACTTCAAAGCTTTTGCACAGCAAAGGAAACCATAAACAAGATGAAAAGACAACCCTCAGAACAGGAGAAAATATTTGCAAATGAAGCAACTGACAAATGAATTATCTCCAAAATTTACAAGCAGCTCATGCAGCTCAATATCAAAAAGCAAACAACCCAATCCAAAAATCGGCAGAAGACCTAAATAGACATTTCTCCAAAGAAGATATACAGATTGCCAACAAACACATGAAAGAATGCTCAACATCATTCATCATTAGAGAAATGCAAATCAAAACTACAATGAGATATCATCTCATACCCGTCAGAATGGCCATCATCAAAAAATCTAGAAACAATAAATGCTGGAGAGGGTGTGGAGAAAAGGGAACCCTCTTGCACTGTTGGTGGGAATGTAAATTGATACAGCCACTATGGAGAACAGTATGGAGGTTCCTTAAAAAACTAAAAATAGAACTACCATATGACCCAGCAATCCCACTACTGGCATATATACCCTGAGAAAACCATAATTCAAAAAGAGTCATGTACCAAAATGTTCATTGCAGCTCTATTTACAACAGCCAGGACATGGAAGCAACCTAAGTGTCCATCGACAGATGAACGGATAAAGAAGATGTGGCACATATATACAATGGAATATTACTCAGCCATGAAAAGAAACGAAATTGAGTTATTTGTAGTGAGGTGGATGGACCTAGAGTCTGTCATACAGAGTGAAGTAAGTCAGAAAGAGAAAAACAAATACTGTATGCTAACACATATATATGGAATCTAAGAAAAAAAAAGGTCATGAAGAACCTAGGGGCAAGACGGGAATAAAGACACAGACCTACTAGAGAATGGACTTGAGGATATCAGGAGGGGGAATGGTAAGCTGTGACAAAGTGAGAGAGTGGCATGGACATATATACACTACCAAACGTAAAACAGATAGCTAGTGGGAAGCAGCCGCATAGCACAGGGAGATCAGCTTGGTGCTTTGTGACCACCTAGAGGGGTGGGATAGAGAGGGGTGGGATAGGGAGGGTGAGAGGGAGGGAGGGAGACGCAAGAGGGAAGAGATATGGGAACATATGTATATGTATAACTGATTCACTTTATTATAAAGCAGAAACTAACACACGATTGTAAAGCAATTACACTCCAATAAAGATGTTAAAAAAAAAATGTCATGTTTGAAATCACAGTTGTAAGCTCTATAGGGACTTCCCTGGTGGTCCAGTGGCTACGACTCCGCACTCCCAATGCAGGGGCCCGGGTTTGATCCCTGGTCAGGGAACTAGATCCCACATGCCGCGACTAAAGATCCTGCATGCCACAACTAAAGATCCCCCATGCCACAACGAAGATCCCAAGATCCTGTGTGCCGCGACTAAGACCCGACACAGCTACATAAATTTTTTTTTTTTAAAAAAGCTGTATAGGTCACTAACTCCGTCCGTGTGTGCACCCACTTCAATCTAGCTAGAATGTGGGTTTAAACTGTCTATTTAGAATGGAAGGTTCTAAGTGGTTAAGTCTTCACAAATTCTGGTCATTTGGAACATAAATGAGAAAGACAAAAAAGATTTGATCTTTCCAACTCACTTGTTCAACTGACCATCAGAAACAATTCTTAGTTCTTAGGACTTCCCTGGTGGTGCAGTAGTTAAGAATCTGCTTGCCAACACAAGGGACATGGGTTTGATCCCTGGTCTGGGAAGATCCACATGCCATGGAGCAACTAAGCCCGTGTGCCAGAACTACTGAGCCCATGCACCGCAGCTACTGAAGCCCATGCATTCTAAGGCACGTGCTGCAACTACTGAGCCCACGTGCTGCAACTACTGAAGCCCGAGTGCCTAGAGCCCGTGCTCTGCAACAAAGAGAAGCCACCGCAATGAGAAGCCCACGCACCACAATGAAGAGTAGTTCCCGCTCACCGCAACTGGAGAAAGCCCATGCACAGCAACGAAGAGCCAAAGCAGCCAAAAGGGAAAAAAAGAAGAAATAATTCTTAGTGCTTAATGAGAGGACCTATTTATGAAAGTCTCCACTTGGTCCTTATCAATCTCCTGGTTTCACTCCCCCTTTTTTTTTTAGGTGGGGGGGGGCCCTCACCAAATGGCATGCAGGATCGTAGTTCCCTGACCAGGAATCAAATCCGTGCCCCCTGCAGTGGAAACACAGAGTCTTAACCACTGGACCACCAGGGAAGTCCCTCTCTTTTTTATCCAACTAAGATTTCACAGTCCAACAATATAATCACTCCTTGAACTCAATTCAATGTTTCCCATGTCTCTCTCCTTCACACTCTCCTAGCAAAATTCCAGCTAACCTTCTCCAAGACTGCAACAGAGCAGTGGAATCTTGAAGATGATAACATATTCAGGCAGAATGGTTGTCATAAATTCACACTTAACAACTTCAACCAAGTTCGTGCACCTGACAGTGAGGCCAAACAAACCAAAACATCGGAGTTTGGAGTGAAGAAAAATTTATTGCAAGGACTAAGCAAGGAGGATGGGGCAGCTCATGCTCAAAACGCCCTAACTCCCTGATGGTTTTCAGGGAAGAAGTTTTAGAGGCAAAACTGCAGGGAGGGCTGCAGGGTGTGTGACCTTCCTCTGAGTGGTTGGTGATGAGGTAACAGGTGTTGTTCTAGGAATCTCAATCATCAGCCTCTGGTTCCAACCAATCTGGGGTCCACGTGCTTATGCTTAGCCTGAAGTTACCACACTCCACCTGGGTGGGGGGGCCTTAGTTCCTATAGAACTCAGAGGTATGTATGTATCAAATTGCTATGCACATCCTCTGAGGAAGAACCAGGACTCTGCCCATCATTGCACTGTGGCTTCTTTCTGCATTCCTACACACCCCCAATTAGCAACTGTTTGAATCTGCCCTTTGGAACTCAGGGAAGGTCTAGCAGACTGAAAGCCTTTTTTCTACAAACAAGAAACAGGGACAGGGAAAGATCTCTGTGCCTGGGAGGGCCCCACAGGGTCCCGCCCAGTTTCAATATTGCTCTAAAAGTTCCCCGTAGTTGCTGCTTTATACTTTTTCCTCAGTTCTTAAACATCTCTCCCCTCCTCTCCATTTCCTCCTAACTCTTTTTTTTTTTTAATTTATTTATTTTATTTATTTTTGGCTGCATTGGGTCTTCGTTGCTGCGTGCAGGCTTTCTCTAGTTGTGGCGAGCGGGGGTTACTCTTCATTGCGGTGCACGGGCTTCTCATTGCGGTGGCTTCTCTTGTTGCCGAGCACGGGCTCTAGGCGCACGGGCTTCAGTAGTTGTGGCAAGTGGGCTCAGTAGTTGTGGCACGTAAGCTTAATTGCTCCACGGCATGTGGAGTCTTCCTTGACCAGGGCTCAAACCCATGTCCCCTGCATTGGCAGGCGGATTCTTAACCACTGCGCCACCAGGGAAGTCCCCCTCCCAACTCTTTTAATTTGACACTTTCATTAAGAAAATGGAAGCTACACGCAAGAAACTGATAGGCAACTGTGGGAGTTACAAAGAATAAGTCAAAGTAACACGGATCCTGTTCCCAGTATGTACATAATCTAGTTAGGGGGGAAAATGTAAACTTAACTATAATGCAAAGCAGACAATATGCCATATAACATTGGTATGAAGTGCTAAAGAATCAAAAGAGAAAGAAAAAATGTAGAGAAAGTGATAAGAAAGCCCTCATGTAAGGAGATGGTTCTATTATGGCTTGGAAGGACAACAAAGAAAAAGCATTCAAAGCAGACCAAACAACCTTAATGAAAAGACAAAAAGGGAGAAAGTAAAGGGTATAGGGTATATAAGGAGAGGAGGTTAAAAAGATCAATGCAGCTAGAACATGAGGAACTACAGAGTTCTACTGCAATGTTTGATAATGGTAGTTAGGAAATAGGAAACAAAATTTTCAGTGAGTGTGATATAGAACTCAACTTTATCCACTATAAAATGAAAATATGGAGTATTTTCAAGTAAATGAAAACAAATGTCCTTTCCAGGTCTAAATTCCAAATGATGAAGCTTATACAGACAACTAGTTTTAAAGTAAAAGATACTCATAAAGCATGTTTCATCAATTTCATGTGAAATTTATCATGACTTTTAAAGTGGTTTTAAACTATTTGTCTAAACTACAATTTTTCAAAAATCCTGCTTACTCTTTCCAAAACTGTAACCAAAGGGAGTATGGAATGGGGCAGGGAGTGGGGGAAGCATTCAAGATATTTAATATTACACCTAGCCTAAATTTCAAAGTAATTTAATTAAACATTTCCACAAGGAAAAGCCAAATATTTTAGTGGTATTCTCAAAAGTCAAGAGTCATATTTTTACTGATATTAACTTGTGACACGTTGTTGTCCATAAGCTTTATAGAACATAACTGGCTGTTGTTCATTATACTCATTCAGTAAGTAAGTATTGATTACCAAGCAGTATTACAGTACTACACACAAAATCACAGTATTTTATAGGCTAACAGAGAGAAGAAAAATCAAGATAATTTTAAAGAATAATGAACTGGGGGGATAGGGCCTCACCATACCAGACATCTAAATTTATTACAAAGCTACAGTAAATAAAGACAGTGTAGTACTGCCTCATGGATAGGCAAATAGAGAGAGCATAAAAGCAGGCCCATGCGTATACAGAACATGACATATGACTTAAGATTCTCACTGTAGGGCATTCCCTGGCGGTCCAGTGGCTAGGACTCGGTGCTTTCACTGCCGAGGGCCAGGGTTCAATCCCTGGTTGGGGAACTAAGATCCCACAAGCCACATGGTGTGGCCAAAAAAAAAAAAAAAAAAAACCAGATCCTCACTATAGATCAGTGAGGAATGGATGCTACTCAATAAATGGGGTGCTAGTACTACTTATTTTCTATATGGAAAAACTGAATTATATTCATTGTATTATTCACTGTAATTTTTAGAATAATTTAAATATTTCAGCATCAGAAAAACTTTAAAGATCTAGTCCAATGACTTCACTTTATTAAAGAAGAAACAAAGACCCAGAGAAGTTAAAACATTTAGCCAAATCACAGAGTGTGGCAGCACAGGAATTAAACTCGTATCTCATGATTTATTCATTCGGGAATTGGCATTCCCTCATTTAATACACACAAAATACTTCCCACCCACCCCAACTTCAAGTTACCCATGATATCAACATATCAACAGACACAAATCAGAAGTGGAGGAAGCCACAAAAGGTATGGTGAAGGAAAAAGCCGATACTTCTTTCATTTTCTTCCATCTCCAAATCTTTTTTCAGGGAAATTAGCCAAAAAATATAGTCCTCCCCTCAAAGATTAATCTTATCTAAACCCAAACTAATGACAAAGAAGTGTTCCATGGGTCAGTATGCAGGGGTTTCAGAAAGAAAGAAAAGAATGTCAAGAACTGTGATTCCCCATCATAAATATCTATGAACATTAAGTATTTTAGATAGTGCTGTTATTAGGCCCAACATTTTTCAGGCACAAGTTCCATCAACCTCATATCTCACTCAGTTTTCCAGGCACAAGTTCCATCAACCTCATATCTCACTCAGTTTGTTTCCAGAGGATGTTAAACATTTACACTTAGAGATTTTCACAAAGACCAGTTAAACAAACACTACTAAAGACTGTCCAAAAATAAATGCTCCAATTCCAAGAGTCAATTAAGGTACAGAGAGAAATGACATCTTCTCTAGGAAAGCACTCAATCTCAGGTTACTAGGGTTTCCATCATCTGTTAATTCAGATAAAACTTTCCTTCCATAAATCACCCCCCGGGATACATGACAGGAGTATTGACAGTGAAGGGAGAGAGACTGGTAGACAGCCTATGTTCAAACTTAGAAATCCCAGTTTAAACTCTGACCACCACTACCACACATTCTATAAAGAATGCAAAATTGACTGCATTTGATTCAATTACTTTAGCACTGAGGGGTAAGAATATGAGTCCATCACTTGCTCTATGATTTGGGGCAAACTGCTTAACCTCTGTGCTTCAGATTCCTCAACTGGAAAGTAAGGATAATAACAGTACCTACTCTCGTAGGGATTATTGTAAGGATTAAATTAGTGCATGTAAAGCACTTCGAACAAAGCCTGGAATACAGTGTTAGCTGTTGGTAGTATTATTATTATTACCTGATACCCTTACTAGACTATCAGTTCTCACGTGTGGCTCAAATACAGAATAGTTTTTGAGCCAGATCATGCAATATTAATGTTCCTGAATCAATGATTCAATTGCAAAAATTCAAAAAGCAGCTCTACAACACACAGTCTGAAGTCTTCCTTTTGAATCATTTACTTATCAAAGTTCTCACAAATATTAATCAACAGCAAATGTTTACTTAACTCCAAGAAACCACTATGAATTATCACTATGATATGGAACTTTTGAAAAATCTTATACTTGAAATATTTTTCATTTTACTTTTTTTTTTTTTTTTTTTTTGCGGTACGCAGGCCTCTCACTGTTGTGGCCTCTCCCATTGCGGAGCACAGGCTCCGGACGCGCAGGCCCAGCGGCCATGGCTCACGGGCCCAGCCGCTCCATGGCATGTGGGATCTTCCTGGACTGGGGCACGAACCCGTGTCCCCTACATTGGCAGGCGGACTCTCAACCACTGCACCACCAGGGAAGCCCTCATTTTACTTTTAATTACAAATTAATCTCTGATCTTACAAATCAGATAAGTCTAGATCCATTATATAGTAATAAAACACACTGAACCTTCTGTTAAAGTATTTACTATCAATCTGCAAATTTGCCTTTGTAAAAGATTTTAACCAAAAAAAAAAGTCAGTAAGAGCTCAACATCTTTAGTCACCTGGAAATTGCAAATTAAAACCATTCTAAGATATCACTTTACACCCATTAGAATGGCTAAAAGTCAAAAAGACTAACAACCCAAGTGGTGGCAAAGACATGGAGCAACTGGAGAACCATTTAGCAATTGCTTATAAAGTTAAACATATATCTGCCCTGTGACCCAACAATTCCACTCCTAGGTATTCGACCAAGAGAAATGAAACATATGTTTAAAAGACTTGTACAAGAATGCTTACAGCAGTCTTATTCATAACAGGCAAAAAAAACAAAAACAAAAAAAAACAGAAATAATGCAAATGTCTATTAACAGGAGAATGGAAAAACAAAGTGTATTATATTCATAAAATGGAATACTATGCCACCTAGGAAGTTATCTGGTGTTTACAAAAATGTTTTGAATTTACTATTCAGTGAAGAAGTCTTATTTTTATTTTCTTCAAATTCTCTCTCATTTTAAAATGCATTTTAAACAATCCCTAGTTGAAGATAATTTTTATTCTGAAAATAACCTTATTTTTTGTTTGTTTAGTAACTAACTTGAGTTTTCTTGCCACAATATAAACTTTTGAGAAATGTTTTAATTGGTGCTTTTAAGAGGCAAATAAATCCCAGGTTTTTATTAAATGATTCTCCCACAGAAACTCTTAAATGTATTTGCACATACATATTTTTTTTTCTTATGCATTCCTGGTGCATGTTCATCCTGAGTAGAGTTCTCTCTCCAGAAATTACCCACGTATAGAAATAAGACTGGCTTAAAATGGCTACTGTGATGGAAATGGTGTCTTAGGGAGATACAACTTGGACTTGAGGTAAATTAAATAGTTAACAAACTGTGGTTTAGAGAATGCTTTAATGGCATTTTATTTTAAAGGCCATACCATTGCTGTAATTTTCTATTGGTTATGGTTTCCTTAGTAATAAAAGTGTACAAAACAAAATGAATCTCAAAAACATGTTAAACAAAAGAAGTCAGATAAAAAGAGTACATATGGGGTTTTGGTTTGTTTTTTGGTTTTGGGGGGTTTTTTTGGCCGCACCACGCGGCATGCAGGATCTTAGTTCCCTGATCCTCGAACCATGCCCCCTGCATTGAGAGTGCAGAGTCTCAACCACTGGACCATGAGGGAAGTCCCAAGAGTAGATGTGGTATTACTGCATATATATGAAATTCAAAAACAACAGTAACTTAACTTAAAGGAAATACTTAAAGGTTAAAGATCATATTTAAAATATTTGGTTAGTGATCGAATAAATTCAAATTTAAGAAATCAGTTACTATTTTCTCTTTATGTTAACATTTTAAATATTTAAAATACTTTAAAAGGTATATATCTCAATCTTATGTATCGCTAATGGGAATGTAAATTGGTCCTACAACCTTTCTGGAGAGCAACTGTGCAATGTTTTGCTCTCTTCAAAGCCCTAAGAAATGTATACCTTGACTTGATAGTTCCATTTACAGGAATCTATCTTAAAAATACAGAAATATGGGACTTCCCTGGTGGCGCAGTGGTTAAGAAGCCACCTGACAATGCAGGGTACACGGGTTTGAGCCCTGGCCTGGGAAGATCCCACATGCCGCAGAGCAACTAAGCCTGTGAGCCACAACTACTGAGCCTGCACTCTAGAGCCCAAGAGCCACAACTACTGAAGCGTGCGCCTAGAGCCCGTGTTCCGCAACAAAGAAAAGCCAGTGCACCGCAGCGAAGAAAAGCCCCCGCTCTCCGCAACTAGAGAAAGCCCGCGGGCAGCAACGAAGACCCAACACAGCCATAAATAAATAAATTTATTTTTTAAAGAACACAGAAATGTGGACAAAGATTTGGGTTTCGCATATTCACTAAAGTTTTGTTTATAATAACTGGAAATTAACAATCTAAATGTGAATACTATGGACACTGGTTGTATAAATGATGTATCCATTATTGGAATATTCTTCAGCTCTTTTAAACTGTTTTCAAATAATTGTAATGATATTAAAATGTATGTTAATAAAATGTATGTTAATAAAAGTGTCTGGATTTTATTGTAAGAACACAAGTGATACCCCTCACTAACTAGGTCTACTGGAGGGGGAAAAAAAGACCAAAAGAGTAAGAACATTCATTAAAGAAACACACCATTAGTATTATATTATTTCAGATACGAACAGCCAACCCAGCAAATGAAGTCAAAGTCCTTCAGGGTATGCTAACAAATCTATAACAAGAAAAACACAGAATTCAATGCAGTGCAAATATATATCAATCATATTTAATTTGAACTGGGGAAAATAATTAGATAATTTAGTGATTTTCCACAGGACTGAGCTCAGCTCTTTTACAAAGCAACAAAAGAAGGGAAAGGCACAGCAAGAAGTCAAGCCAGCAATCTGATTTCCCAGGAAATTAGCTCTTTCTTGGCAAAGTACTGGCCTCATATTCTAAAGAAGCAGAACTCTACAGAGATGAGACACAAAAAATTCAAATACTCCGTAAAAGATGTATACTTTTCCCTTTGCTTGTAAGACCTCCAAAAGAGAATAATTAATGCCTCTTAAAACAGGAAAAAAGTTAAAAGCCCAATTTAGAGTTAAATGTTCTATAAATAATGTTTCTTTCAAAATGCTAAGTAATCTCACAAGTTGTAAAATAACTGTATTTTTATTATTTTTTAAATGAAAGGAAAATACCATGCTATTTCTAACCTTCAACTAGTATTACAAGGAAAAGGAAACTTTGATATTATTGATATTAATTCTGGATTTTAAATTTACCACGGTTAACAAAAATACTTATAATTTCTCTATAATGTTTTCAATTGTCACTATAAAACATTTCCTTCAATCTCCAACTTAAAATAAAAAAGCCTTAGTATTTGATCTTCCTTCAGAAAAAGACTATCTGTTAATAGTCCAAAAGAAGTCTTCTTAAGATAAAAAGGTAATAGGATAGGTGAGTTAAAGAAGGAAAAGGGGGGAGGGGTAGGAAAAGGGGCCATAATAGAAGCTTTTCTTCTTTTAAGTCACATGTTTAAAAATCTGACCCTGATTTCCATTAAATGGTCCAGCACTGAAGCTTCTGCAGAACTATGGGACATGGTTGCCCAGTGGGCAGAAAAATGGCAGCTGAACTTCATATAGTATTCAAGTATAAAGTAATGTAAGGATGAAATTAGACCACCATATATTTAAATCAGCGGGTTCATTTATAACCCATTCTTGCAACTCTAAACCGTTTCCCTCAGCACCATGACCCCAACTGCCACACTAGACCAAAAGGCCAACAAAATGCTACTTCAAAGAATCAGTAACAAAGCAGAAAATTTTATTAAACTTTTCTAACAAGCCAATAAACAAAAAGTAATGGTCTCAACAAATGGTGCTGAGACAACTGGATAACCATATGTAAAAGAATTACGTTGGGCCCCTTCTCCATACCATACACAAAAATTAACCCAAAATAGATCAAAGAACTAAACATAAGAACTAAAATTTGTATAAACTCTTAGAAGAAAACATAGGCATAAATATTCATGACCCTGGATTAGGCGATTGTTTCTTAGATATTATACCAAAAGCACAAACATAGCGCTATATCAAAATGAAAAAGTTTTATGCTTCAAAAAAAGTTTCGTGCATCAAGAATGTGAAAATAGGGGCTTTCCTGATGTCACAGTGGTTAAGAATCCGCCTGCCAGTGCAGGGAACACAGGTTCGAACCCTGGTCCAGGAAGATCCCACATGCCGCGGAGCAACTAAGCCTGTGCACCACAACTACTGAGCCTGCGCTCTAGAGCCTGCAAGCCACAACTACTGAGCCCGTGTGCCACAACTACTGAAGCCCGCACACCTAGAGCCCGTGCTCCGCAACAAGAGAAGCCACCGTAATGAGAAACCCGTGCACAGCAACAAAGAGTAGCCCCAGCTCGCCGCAACTAGAGAAAGCCTGCATGCAGCAACGAAGACCCAACGCAGCCAAAGATTAATTAATTAATTAATTTTAAAAAAGAAAGGAAGAAAGTGGAAATACAAGCCACATATTGGGAGAAAATATTTGCAAATCATACATCTGACAAGGGACTTGTATCCAGAACATATAAAGGTTTTTCACAACTCATAACTCAATAATAAAAGATGACCCCGTTTTTAAATGAAGACCCAACGCAGCCAAAAATAAATTAATTAATTTAAAAATAAATAAATAAAGTCAATTCCAGTTTTTCTAACTGCCACATTGCTTATAATCACAGTATCTGGGATATTAGCCCTTCCTAGAAATAGAAGTCTAATATTGTTATAATTACTAATAAAAAAAATTAACATCATCATGTGTTGAGTGCCCACTATAAGCAAGGTACTACATAAAATGCTTTTCATTTAATTCTCAGCTTAGTTAAGGAGGATAAGCTCTATTTTATAGATGACAAAACTGAGGCTACAAGAGATTTAATAAACTGCCCAATTAGTCAATTAGTAAATGACAGATCCAGGATTCAAAAACATGGTCATACAATGATAAAACTTGGATTTTTCTTCCATTCTATCATTCTTACTCAGAACACAAATGATGCTTTTTTCAATTTCATAATATGCTATTACAAATATACTTCCGTGATCATCAGGCTATTCTATGACTCCATGAGAGTCTAGGTTGAAAAAAAAGTTTATCTTGATGAAATAATCCTGGGAGCTAAAATTCCTGATAACAAAGTCAGCTATATTAAAAATAACTAGGTAAATAAACCCTTATAAATTATGCAAAGCAGTACCACATGACACAATTGAAAGGTACCCATGGAGTACTCGTGCACAGCTGACCAGGACAAAAGCATCACTTTTACTTTTCTAAGGTCAAAGGAAGTCAATCTTAAAGATATAAATTTTGCTTTTTTTGTGTCCCTGACTTCCCTGACTTTGCCTTTATTCAGGAGCCAAGCAGTGTTCTACGGCTTTAAATCCCTCTTCCTCCCCAACTAAACTGGAAAAAAACTGGATAATAATCATTTTCCTAATTAACTATATCCACCTTAATATAAACAAGTTACCACAATTAATATTTTGCTATCTAATCAGAGAACTCAAGACTTGGATCCTGAAGGTAAGGTATCAGCAAGCAAGTAGGGAGAAACAGAGTTTCGGTAGAGAGGGAAAGGGAAGTCACTGAACATTAATTATTAAGCAGCCCCTTGGTTAATCCATTTAAGATGACTGGGAGTCTCTTCCTACTGCCTAATCCCAGACTCCATTAGAAAGGACAACTGGGAAGACTTGGCCTAGTTACAATTGTTGGGCACCTATTCCCGAGAACTGGAGAAGCAGAGACAAGTGTCCAGCCTTCTAAATCCACATGGTCCTGCAAAGCCTCCCATCCTAGGACTAGCAATTCTCAGTGTATTCATTTGTATTCTGACACGCTTTCCTGAGAGGAACACAACAAAGAAAGAGTTCTAACAAGCACAGCGAAATATATGTCCGTGCGAGAATGTTGCAAATAGGATCATCCTCCTTTACGTATGTCACTCCAGGAAAACTGCCAAGAAAGGCTCACTCCTCTAGACATACTTCCTGCAGATCCTCCGACTCCTCCTCAAACATATCAGTATTCTCCTCATACTCCCTTACCCTCAATCCTTTTGCCCCAAGATTTACAAGTGCATATTTTATATTCTCAAAAATATATGGCAATAGGATAATGACATCCTATTTATCAGTACCTGTGTCTCATATCTGAACAAACGTCCTAAAGCCTTATATAGAATTTCCATCTTTAATAATGAGATTTCCAATACATTATATTACTGAATATAAATTATCTTTGCAAATAAATTTTTCTTTCTTTTCAAAAAATTGTATTTCTTTGCAAATAAAGGATTTATCATAATGTCAAGATAAAAAATAATATAGCAAAAAAAATTTAAGGAGTACAACTGTTTCCCTTCTCCCTAGCCCCACCAAGGAAACATATATCAGAGTTCAGAAACTGGCAGAATTAAAGATCCATTCCATAGAAATCAAAATTTATTAAACACAATACATGTATTTTGGCAAGTCCAAAATAAAACGTAACTTTCCGGGCTTCCCTGGTGGTGCAGTGGTTGAGAATCCGCCTGCTAATGCAGGGGACACGGGTTCGAGCCCTGGTCTGGGAGGATCCCACATGCCGCGGACCAACTGGGCCCGTGAGCCGCAACTACTGAGCCTGCGGGTCTGGAGCCTGTGCTCCACAACAAGAGACCGCGACAGTGAGAGGCCCGTGCACCACGATGAAGAGTGGCCCCCGCTCGCTGCAACTGGAGAAAGCCCTTGCACAGAAACAAAGACCCAACACCGCCAAAAATAAATAAATAAATTTATTTTAAAAAAAACAACACGTAGCTTTCCAAGTACTCTATTAAAAGACTTTTTTTAAGGTAATAAGTTTACCAAGGGACCTTTTCTGATAAAAGGAATTCTCCCAGCAAACTAAAAACCAGATGTTGGGGTTCTGTACTTTCACAGAACTAGATTTTCAGGCAGCACATTTCCATTAGGATATATTGTACGAGTAGTTGAAGAGAAAGAAGCAGAGAAAGCAGATCAGAAGCGATGTGTAAAAGACAAAACTTTATTGAAATAGAAAATAAACTTAATGAACTAGTGTTAATTGAACTTCCACTTTTAAAAACCATTTACCTAAATAATCTTTGAAACTGGAAAATGAGCCTCACTAAATTGTACCATCAAGAGCAGTTTCTTTGGGATTTAAAAACCACCATTTTTTCAACTACAAATTAACAAATCTCACTGTAAAAACGGTTGAGCAATCAGAGATACTCCTAGATAAGTACGATTAAATTATGGGTGAATAATAAGTCAACTGAATAAAGTCCATTCATTAAAAAGCAAGTAAGTACTCAAACTAGTTAATGTCCACAATTATGACGAATGAATTTTATATTTTTCTCACACTCGATTACTAAGATTTTACATTCTTCCATCAGTTAGTAAAGAACTGAATGATCAGGCTTCCCTGGTGGCGCAGTGGTTGAGAGTCCACCTGCTGATGCAGGGGACACAGGTTCGTGCCCTGGTCCAGGAAGATCCCACATGCCGCAGAGCAGCTAGGCCTGTGAGCCATGACCACTGAGCCTGCGCGTCTGGAGCCTGTGCTCCGCAGCAGGAGAGGCCACAACAGTGAGAGGCCCACGTACCGCAAAAAAAAAAAAAAGAACTGAATGATCTATACAAAAGTGCCCATCAATTGTACAATGACTTAACCATTTTGGTGGTAGGGATACTACATTTAACTCAAAGCAAGTAATTCAAAAGCTTTCATCCTTGGAACCTCTGTCATAAAAAATTAGCAAATTTGTTTTATAAAAAGACTGCTTATGTTTTTCAACTCAAAAATGAAATAATTACATGTTTCATAGTCTTCCAAACAAAAATTAAAATTTTGTAAAAGTATAATAAAAACATGAAATAGAACTAAAAATTATTTTTGACAGAAATCTAAAAATCCTTATGCAAAACTACTCCAAAAGTTTCTTCACAATTTCATAAAACATTAATGAAAGGGTTATAAATCCCCTAGATTAAAGATTTTAAAGAGAGCTATAAGAATCTCTTTCAGTTTTCAATACTGTTTTCTCTGTCCTTACATCCATTAAAACAAACATGAATCAACTCTAAATATAAACCATGTAGTCTTACAGAAGAAAAATCAAACGAAGAACAGCACAAAACACACATATATATTCTTAATATAGCTTAAAATAAGTATACAGATTACATTTGGGTCCCTCAAACAAGTTAAATTTACAACTCTATGCCAGATCCAGATCATTCTCAAGGGAGAAAACCATCAAAACAAAAGCTCCTGCTTAATAAACTATTTACTTTGTAGTTAAAACTCTATCCCAGGTGCATCTGAGCATTATTACTATGTCTTCTCTCTTCAAAAACCTAGAAATCTAAAATACACAAGTATATCTGGTTCCCTTAAAAATGCTTTTATATTATATATTTTGTATTAAGGCCATGAAAACTTCAGAATTCCTTACTCTCTAAAAAGGAAACACCCTTTTGCTTTTCTCTTTTGAAATGTGTCTTATTTGGTTTTTGCTTACTTTCTATACAGGAACTGATCTCAAACCAGTCTATTTGTGTTGGTTGTTTACTGTCAACACGTCTGTGTATACTTAGGTTTTATACAGACAGTGCTTTACAGTATACTGGTAAAAAAGAAAAGGTAAACAAGAGGGCATGAGTGAAACAAAAGTGGACCACATCTGAGAAACACCACTCAATTTCACCTCTCTACCTCAAATTCCCTTTAGTCCTCCTGTTAAAGATTTTCAGTATTTAAAAAGAAGCGCAACACAATGTATGATAAGGCAAACACAGGAGAAACCAATTCAGAAACTGAAGAAATTTAATGGAATGTATCACCACCTGATAAAATTACCACAAAAAGAAAAATAAATAAACAATAAACCCAGTCCCGGGATGTCCCTACTGAAGGGCTGCTTTGGCTGCACTGCATGGCTCAAAACAGTTTTACAAACTCTTTTTAATGCAAGAAATACATTTTACATTGTGACCTAGTACACACACGTATGAGCAAAATTTCCCAAAACAATATTTTTCCTTGCCACGTGCAATGGTAGTCAATTCTGTTCTATTCTATTTTATTTTTATTCTATTTTATTTTTAATCAATTTAACCCACTAAATTGATTTTATAAAGTACTAATAAATCATCATCCACAGCTTGAAAAACACAGGCTTAAAATATGGCATCCCTTATACATTATTAGGATCTTTGTTTTGCAATTTGCTTCTGTCTCTAGCAGGGTAGACAAGTATTTTAAGGTTGCTACATTATTACTGTTTTCAATAAAGCAAGTGGTTCCCCTGACCAACATAAGCCATCACCTGAGATAAATGCAAACTCTCAGGCCCCATCCCAGACCTACTGAATCAGAAACTCTGGGTGGAGCCAGCAGTCTAGTTTATCAAGCCATCCAGGTGATTCTGGTTTAAGTTAAAGTTTGAGAACAACGCATTAAAGAATTCAGGACTTTCTTTATCCTCTACACATTTAATAATCCAGTACAGTGCTTACTTTGTGCCAGTCACTATTCTAAAAGTTCCACAGATATTAACTCATGTGAAAAAGCAACCCTAAGAAGTAGGAAGTATTGTTATCCCTATTACACAGATGAAACTTCCAAACAGAGAGAGGTTAAGTTGTCAAAGCTAAGTGGTAGAACTAGAATTCAAATTTATTTCTAATTTGGCGAAAGTTAAGCCTGTTCTCTTCATGCCTCTCTTCTTTCTAAGTCCCCGGTCGCACTCCTTTAGTTCAGCTATCCCCTTTTCCCCTTTTAAATTCCCCATATTGTCAATGTCCTTATTTTCTAACATTATTGCTCGCGTCCTAAAACAAATTTCTTTTCTAAAGCATTGGAATGTAAGTCACAACCTTGCTTTTAGAACCCTTTCTCTGGTCCTAGATGGCATCTTAGTATTATGAAGCTGAAGGTTCTATTTCTGAAGTCCTTAGAACCTATTAAGGGTTACTTTCTCATATCTACTGTTCCGGCCAGTTTCCACAAGACCACTAGTCTCTTCCTGAGCAACTTTCTCGCTCCCTCCTACTACACCCTACCTCCCACTCCCTTCCTACAAGGAAACAACTTCTCCCGCCCACCCCCGTGTCATTTTGCTTGACTTATCCCCAACTGAGAGAACTTCCATTCCTCAGCTAAACCCCTCACCACAGTCTCAAACCCGAGCTACCCCTCCAAAACTTTTTTCAAAACCCTGGTTTCCTGGGGACCCACAGACCTAGGGGTTCCCAGGCCAGTCTTGAATTTCCCATCCCAGACCAGCGGTGGGGGGCAGGGCGCTCCCGTTCCTCCCCAAGCTATTCAAGGTCTCCACGGGTCCGACACTCTAAAGCTCCCCAAGAACCCCAGGAGCGCTCCTCTCTCGGATGGCCGCCTTTCTCAGGAGGATCCTCAGGTGCCTCCCTGCCTTTCCTCGACGCCCTCGCTGAGACCCCGGCCGCCCTCGGCCTCCCTTCTCCCTCGGACCCGGGCCACTCCCAGTCTCCCGGCCCCCCAGCTTTCTCCTCTCGGGCCGCTCCCGGGCTTCCCGGGTTCCCCTTCCTCCTCGCACCCAAGCTGTCCTGGTTATTCCCGAGTCACCTGGCCCGCGGACCAGGTCGTAACCGGTCACCCCGGGTCACCCCTTTCTCTGGGACCCCAGACACCCCCGTCTCCCCAAGGACCTACCCCTCACACACCGGACGCCGGGCAGTGACCCAGACCCGCGCAGCTAAGCGTCCCAAGGGACCTCCCGGCCTGACCCGCTTGGGTCTGGCCCCAGCCTACCTTGCCACCACGAACTCCGCCGCCAGGAGCCGGGCTGCTCTCCCACCAGCCCAGTCAGCGCGAACTCGCCGCCGCCGCCGCCGCCCCCGCCCTGGCCCCGACCGGGGCCCGACCCGGCCCGCAGTCCAGGCCCCCTTCCGCTGGCTTCCGCCTCAGGAGCGCCGAGCTGGAGTTTCCGCCCCGCGACTGCCCCCAGACCTTAGGTCCGCGTTACCAGTACTCACCTGCCGCTACCCGCGGCCAACTCCAGTGCCACTGCCTCTACCTCGGGCGCCAGTAGCCACCTAGCGCCACCACCTCCCCCATGACAACAGGCCCACCCCGCTTCACACTTCCTATCTCTCCATTGGGTAGTGGGGCGGCAGCTCTCTGCTCTTATTGGTTTAGTTTACCCGTCCGTCAAAGCTTCCTTCCCACCCCTTTTCCTGACCCAGTATTACCCCCCCTCCCGGACCTGGAGCGTCCTAGACCAAGCTTTAGTTGTAATTGGTTGATGGTTGGGCAGTTCAAAGTTCTGATAGGCTGCCGAAAGTGTCTGTTAAGTCAATTGGCACAGTATGTGACGGCCATGGTTGGTTCTAGCTTGGGCACAGTTTGGTTGCGCAGTAGAAAGCAAGGGGCAGACGCTCACGTCCGAGGGGAAGGGTTAACTCTTTGTGGTAGAGTGGACTCTGGAAACTCGTCCCTTTCTCCAACTTCCTCCCTATAAGGAGAAGCTTATCACTGCTAGCTTACCCAGAGGGTAGTACTTACAAAACAGCAACATCAGAGGTTGTGTTTAAAAATCATTTACAACCCCTTGAGAGAAAAGCAGTGTACAGATTAAAATTTCCCCTTCTTGAGGTCCTAAGATGCCCAGTTTCCTTGACGTTCTTTCCAGAAGTCTCCATGCTAAAGGGCAAAGCATAACCGTTTATTTTGCAGAGGTCAGTCCACTTTGGTGGCAGTTAATAAATTGAAGTGGCGTGTTGAGGGTTCTCCAGCTTCCAGACTCACCCCTGGCTGGCTCCTGCGAAGTGACCAGGCAACCAACAGCAAGTTTGGACTAAATGGGCCATATTTTACCCTTGTGATGCTCTGGACAAGAGAATTCGGCTCCCGCAACTTGATTTTTATGCTCAGCAGTTCTTAAATAGCCCTACTAGTTGTGTGTCAGATACTTAAAAACTTGTCTTTTTTTCTAAACCTCTCCTCTTCCTAAGCAGTCTAAATTAGGACCATTGAAAGACTGCAGTTCCTTTTGCATATTGGCACAATGCACAAGAATAAATGATTGCATTTTTACTCATTTGGGTACAAATCACAGTAGACACTTTTGAGAAATTTGGTGTTGCTATAAAAACTCTTGCGCTCCTAGAAATATATCCATCATTAGTTTTTTGCATTTCTTTTTCATTTCCACCCCTTTTCCTGCTCCTAAATAGCAAAATGCTGGCCTAATTATTCTTTCAATTTCTGAATCAGATTTAAATGTACCTTCCTCACAATTCCACCTAGCATACACAAACCTGTGGGTCATGAAACATACACTCAGGAATGGACTGGGACAGGTCAAGGGTACTTCCCTCTTAAGCATCCCTTTAGTGGTTGGGGACTTTCTGTGGCACCAAGAATCTGGACTTTGCCCCTTTCTTATTCCCACTAACTCTTTGTTCCATATCTCTTCTATTTACCCTTATATCCTGTTCCAGCAAGCTACAAGGAGTTTAAAACTGCATTATCCAAAAAAAAATTGTCTATTTTCTAACATATATTTTTAGTCAGGTTTAAATAAACTACATACCTCTATCACCAAACTAAGCGGAAATTATTCCTCCAGCAACTCTACATAACAATAAGATGTCTTTTCCCAGTTATTTTCCGGAACTTTCCTCCCCCTTCTCTCATCCTCACCTTCCAATTTAGAAATAACCTCCCCTTCAATTCAATGACTCATAAAAAGCCTGTAAAAGGAAAGTGGAAAAGCCAAAATAACTTCAGAGTTGTCTGAATCATTCAATTGAAGGAAAGATCAGACATTGACCATGATAAGACGGAATCCAAGACAAAAGGCAAGGCTGAACTAACATCCCATAACAAAAGAAGTAACGTGTAAATGTGAAGACGCTCCAACGAGAAGGAGGTAGCAGTAAGTCCTTTACCCAGCTTTTTAATATATTACCAGCAGCTTTCTTCTCTCTAGTCTTGGCAGTGTGTCCTACCTACCAATTTTAGAGCAAGTTAGAAGGTAACTAATGTCCTGGAAGATAGGAAACAATAACGTCATAGGAGGACATGTCCATTATTATGGTACTTTGGGTAATAATGGCTCTTGTACAGTCATAGTGACTATGTGCCATAGAGAACATAGAATTAGGCCAGCCTCACTAAGAGGACTTGTCATCTAAGTTCAGGAACTGAACAGAATTACTATCACAAAACCAGGGAAATTGCCACAATTTTATTTATTTATTCATTTTATTTTTTGGCCACACCACACGGCACGTGGGATCTTAGTTCCCTGACCAGGGATCGAACCTGTGCCCCCTGCAGTAGAAGAGCAGAGTCTTTTCTTTTTTTTTTAATGTTTTATTTATTGCTATAATACAAGTGCCTAGAACAAGTGCCTGGCATAGAGAAGATGCCATTAATGGCTTTGGGGATTTCTGTTCTCTCCTTTTCTTGGGGACTTAAGGAGTGGGCGAGGGGTGCATAGTTCCTGGTACCGTCTGCTCACACTGACACCCACAGCGATGGCAGTCACTTGGACTGGGCTTTGAACATCAGCCAGGCAGGGTGCTGCGGAGGTGTCCCTAGATCCCAGCTGTATGACTCCTTCAGGTCTGGAGGGCCCCTCTGTGACTTCCCCGCTACTCTCGGGGACACAGAAATCATTTGGTTGCTCCCATGCATGACAGGGTACAGCAACCCTTCAAGGCTGTCCATCTGCCCAGGTGTTTGCTGAGACTCTCCTTACTGGGCTCTTTTTTTTTAACATCTTTATTGGAGTATAATTACTTTACAATGGTGTGTTAGTTTCTGCTTTATAACAAAGTGAACCAACTATACATATATATATAACCCTATATCTCCTCCCTCTTGTGTCTCCCTCCCACCCTCCCTATCCCACTCCTCTAGGTGGTCACAAAGCACCAAGCTGATCTCCCTGTGCTATGCGGCTGCTTCCCACTAGCTATCTATTTTACATTTGGTAGTGTATATATGTCCATGCCACTCTCCCACTTCGTCCCAACTTACCCTTCCCACTCCCCGTGTCCTCAAGTCCATTCTCTACGTCTGCATCTTTATTCCTGTCCTGCCCCTAGGTTCTTCAGAACCTTTTTTTTTTTTTAGATTCCATATATATGTGTTAGCATACAGTATTTGTTTTTCTCTTTCTGACTTACTTCACTCTGTATGACAGACTCTAGGTCCATCCACCTCACTACAAATAACTCAATTTCATTTCTTTTTATGGCTGAGTAATATTCCATTGTATGTACGTGCCACATCTGGAAGAGCAGAGTCTTAACCAGTGGGTCGCCAGGGAAGTCCCCCTCCTATTTCATACACTAAAAGAAAAAAAAGCATTTATAAATATTTTTGCTCACACATACATATACACTCCTACCCTCCCATTCCTTGTGAAAATCAGTTAAGAAGAAAAATGGGGACTTCCCTGGTGGTGCAGTGGTTAAGAGTCCGTCTGCCAATGCAGGGGACACGGGTTCCGACCTTGGTCTGGGAAGATCCCACATGCCGCGGAGCAACTAAACCCGTGCACCACAACTACTGAGCCTGCGCTCTAGAGCCCGTGAGCCACAACTGCTGAGCCTGCGTGCCACAACTACTGAAGGCTGCATGCCTAGAGCCTGTGCTCTGCAACAAGAGAAGCCACCGCCATGAGAAGCCCACGCACCGCAACAAAGGGTACGCCGCAACTAGAGAGAGCCCATGCCCAGCAGTGACGACCCAACACAGCCAAGAATAAATAACTTTTCAAAAAGAAAAGAAAAATGTAATATAAACACGTACAATGCAGTAAGAAGAGAGAAAACCTTAAAGAAGGAAGGTTTTAAGAACATTCTTTGATCCCACAGGAGGCTATTGTGTTATTGAAGCCCATGCAGTACTGGAAAAGTTAATGCTTGAACCCTACATTTTAATTTTGTTTTGATTTTGTGTGCACAAAGTAACCTTTTAAAGTAATTACTCCATCCAGCTTCTCTTTTCTTTCCTGTGTTATGTGCTTCTCCATCACTCTCAAGGCCCCCTCTTAAAAAGCAAGAGCCCTGGGGTCAGGGAGTCTGCAGCTTTGCGTCGCATGGCTGGCTGTGGAGGTGGTGCAGATGGTATCTGTGCAAAACCACTTGAGCAAGACCAGGACGACAGGTATATTACAGGCAAAAATAACCTTTATAAATCCTGATGAAGTGGAAAATGATGGACTCAGAGTGATGCCCCAACATCTGAGTGGTATGGTTTGCCTTGGGCTCTAGTGTGTGCTGGTGCTTTTTGCTCTCTTTTCTTTGCTACTCCTCTCTTTTCATCATATCACTTTTCAAGGGAGCAGAATCTAAGTCTCTTTTCATTTCTGTTTTAGTCCAGGGGTCAGTCTCACTATGGTAAAGCTCCTTTTGGGGGTTTTTGTTTGTTCGGTTTTGGATTTTTTTCTCCGTGGTTTCTACACACAATTCCAAATGGATTAGAGAAACAAACAACTGGTGGAGAAGAAAATCACTCAGATAAGCGGACAAGGGCCAGAGCTGCCTGCTGCTATAAGTTAGGGGCAAAGCCATGATATTTGATAAGCGATGGTTCCCTGAGTTTGGGACCCCTGAAGGTGGAGGTTGACAGGGATGAAGGCATCGGAGAGAAGGGAGGAAAGAGAGAGAAAGAGAGACAGAGACAGAGGAAATGAGAACTGAGAAAGAGAAAGAAAAAGAGAGAGAGGGCCCATAGAGAAGAGGGTAATGAAATCGAGAAAGAGTCAAGAGGCCACAATCAGAGTGCTGAGCCAGCTTAGAGTCCTACCCCCACCTCCGCAGCTATGGACTTTACACCAGGTTGCACAATTGCATCAACCAAGCGTAGCCTCTGCCACTGGTTGAAAGGAGAATGGGGCCAGAAGGCTACCCTATGGGATCATCGTTCTCCTGCCACCTGGAAATCCCCAGGTGCTGCTTCGGCACCAGGGCAAAGCTGACAAGGAAGGATAGATTCCTGCAGCCAGCCATCAAGTGCATCTTCATTTGATTTCATAAAGGTGACCACTGGCATGAAGCTCTGGATAAACAAAGGGAAATTTTCTGGAAGAAGATGTTTTTGCCATCCCAAACTGGGGAGCTTCCAACAGAAGGACGTGCCAAGCTGCTTTCCATGCTGGAACAAAGCACTGTGGTTTCAAAGTTCAAGGCTCTGTTCCATGGAGGGAAGAAGAAGAAAAAAAAAAAGTCAGTGGAAGAGGGTGTTCCCTCAGGCAGAACCATTTGCTTTCCAATTCCAGGGCTCATGTGATTTTTAAATAGCACACCATACCTTCTCACAACTCAATGCATGAATTTTCATCCTCAAGAAAAGTGTGTGTACCCCTCTACCCACCTTGCATAGCATAGGTAAGATGGCTTGAGTGCTTGTAAAATGGATGGGCTGCAGCTCTTAGCTCTGCCATTGTGCTATTGAATGGAACCCCTGGTTACTATCACCAGATCTATGGGTGGACCAGCCATTTTTCTGCAGCAGGGAGTGGGCCGCTCAAAGAACTTTTAAACTTTTGTCCATCCCAGTTTTACACACACACAAAGAGTTTCCTGGAAACATGGCTACACTCCAAGGATTTCAGAGAGTAGAATACCTTCTAGAGCTCCAGTTTCCTAATCACTTGGAATCTCTTAAGAAAGTAGACTTAAACTCAGACTCTTGAACCTAAATGTGTTCAGATCCTGGCTCTGCCATTCGTAGCTGTGTGACTTTGGGAAAGTTGATTCATCTACCTAAATTTCAGTTCCTTCATCCACAAAATGGGATATGTATTAGTTATCTCTTGCTGCACAACAAATTACACAAAAACTTAGCAGCTTAAAACTACAATTATTATCTCTGTTTCTGTGGTTCAGAAATCCTGATGCAGCTTAACTGGGTTCTCTGGCTCTGGGGGTCTCACAAGGCTGCAGTCATCTCGAGGCTCAATTGGGGGACTTCCCTTGTGGTCCAGTGGTTAAGACTCCATGCTCTGAATGCAGGAGGCCCGGGTTCAATCTCTGGTCTGGGAACTAGATCCCTCACGCCGCAACTAAAGATCCTGCATGTCACAACGAAGATCCCCCACGCGGCAATGAAGATCCTGAGTGCTGCAACTAAGACCCGGCACAGCCAAATATATAAATTAACTTTAAAAAAAAAAAAGGCTCAATTAGGATGAATCTGCATCCTAGCTCAGTCATATCATTGTTGGCAGGGTTCCTTAGCTCACAGGCTTTAGGCTAAGGCCTTCGGTCCTCATGAGCTGTTAGCTCAGGACTTCCCTCAGTGCCTTGCCTTGTGGATATCTCCATAGAGCACCTCAAAACATGGCAGCTTACTTCATCAGAGCAAGCCAGCAAGAGGGCAAGAGAGAGGGCCAGTAAGAGTGAGACTGCTAAAGAGACGCAAGTCATAGTCTTTTGTAATCTAATCACAGAAGTGACATCCCAAAATTCTTGCCACATTCTGTTAGTTAAAAGCAAGTCATTAGGTCCAGCCCACACTCAAGGAGAGGGGATTACACAAGGATGTACATACCAGAAGAGGGATCATTGGAGTCACTTTAGAAGCAGACTACCTTAGTATAATAATAATAATACCTACTTGTAGGTTTTGTTTAAACATTAAGGGAGAGACTATGTTCAATTCAGGGCCTGGCATATATTATGTACCTGGTGTATACAATAACTATTATTACTATTAATGTTATTATTGAGTATATAATGATTGGTTTTCTCTCCCTTCTAGCTACTAGGAGGAAACTTTTATGAGCAATAAATGAGATAATCTACATAATTCAGGAAGGACCTGATGCATAGTAAGCGCTCAGTAACCATTAATTATTATTAACGTTATATGAGTGTATGCTATCTGGTTGCCCCTCCAAGCTACTGGAAAGATATGCTATGATTAAGGTAACTTCCAGAGTGGTCTAATTTTCAAACGTTTTGCCTCATTTATCCATGTGTACCCTATACTTGCCAGAACACAATTCTACATTTGGGGCTCATAAAATATGACCAACAAAGCCATGATCCAGTCTAATTTCCTGCCTGTGCTATACTAAGAAAGGCATGCTCAAAACAAGCAAGATGGGCTAAGTATGGCAGCACCTTCCAGTATGCAGAAATCTGAGCCTGGATCCATTAAAGTTCCAGAGAGAGGGGAGTGTGCCCAGAATGAGCAAGGGCTTGGCTGTGTGACTTTTGTCCCTTTCAAAAGAAGCTGGTCACTGTGTAGTCTGCTGTCAGTCGTTAACTGAGGATGAGAGAAAGGGGGATTCTACCCAGGCTCCGTGGATGGAGTAAGGACACCCAAGAGGTGGATTGCACACCTGGATTGGGAGAAGTCAGAATCAAGAGACTGAAGAAAGAGAAATTTTGCAATTAGAAAGTTGGAAGAAGAGAGAGTCCAGTTTGCAACATGAACAAAAGATCACTACAAGGTTAGAGTGACCCAGCAGGGCTGCATTGAGTGGATTCCTTGTAAGGGAGGAGGATATTGAGGTCTGGCTAGTGGCCAGAGAAAATGAGGAACTATAATCAAGGAAACCCCGTTATTTTGGCTTTGAGTCATTTCTCAGGGCTCACCCATGATTATTATATTTAAAAATGGCAGAGAAATGCCCCTAAAGTATAAATGATCTTTAAACCAAAAACACTGTAGAAGAACAAAGGTCCAAGTGCATAGTTCACCTCATCTTATCTTTTCAGGCTAGGAGTATCTACTCAAATATTCTCTCCCTCCCTCCCTCTCTTTATATTTGTACATGTTCTTTCCTTTTGTCTGTGTTCCAGGCAGAAGAAGAAACTATCCTCACAAGGAAATGCCCTAGGATCTTTTCAACTGGAGCTGTTTCCTGATCCAGAGCCTCCGTCTCCAACAGTTTCTTCTGTGGTGCTAGACCATTAGAGCTCAATAAATACTCGCAGGTAATAACAGTTACACCTCTGCCTCCAAATCAAGTCACCTGTGCAGCTGTGATTTAAACAGGCCCCTTGATTTTCTGAGATGCACCAGCTCTGGTCCCTTCTCCTCTGGGCATGTTCCCAGGTGTTTCCAGGTTTGTGCACAGAAAGGCTCAAAGCAGAAGTTGCTGGGAAAGTTCTGTAAGGTTAAAGGAGAGATGTATAGCAACATCAGGTTCCTCTTCCTGTTACTCTTGTCTCTTCTTCTTCTAATTCTATGTTTCCTCTGTGTTTGAGAAAGGGGAGAATTATAAATAAGGCTCAGTACCACTCAGCAGCCAGAGAAGATCTCTGACTGCTTTTTTGCAGGATGGCCAATTTTAGAAGAGAAAGGGTCTGAGGAGATGAGGACTTGCCCCCAGGAAGTCTGCCTACACAATAGAGATGGTGTGTTTATTTATTCAGCCTTTTCCTACAGGCAGCCAGAGCAACAGCCATTTCATTTTGTCCTCAGGAAGTGTATTTAGTGGTAGGCTTTCTTTCTTTTCCTGTTAGTTTCCTGCAAAAGGACACCAGTGTCTTCTCAGAGCAGCAGCTGATAAGAAGGATTTTGTTGCCCAAGTGAAGGCAGACAAACATATTTCCTGAGGCAGACCTAGCACATCCCAAGGGCACGGAGAACTGAGCCTGGGTGTGGAAATAGAAGAACCTGATTTTCACACCTAGTTCCCTCGTGCCATCTTCCTCCCTGAAATAGTCTCTCTAGTGGGATACAATAATTACATCTTCCACTTGTGTAGAATTTCACACTTTCCCAAGGTCTCGTCACACTGTACAGAAGCAGACTCCAAGGCACTGTATTTGAAGGAGGCTGGGAGTTACTTTGGAGGGTTGATATAAGGAGGCAGCTTTGGGTTTAACTCTATGTTCTGGGGAAATTATACCAATAGTATAGGTTTACCCTAAGTTAGATTCCATTTACTAGCTGCTTCTCATCTTACAGATCTCACCTTCAAAGTCACTACTACAGTGGGGCCTGCTGGCACCTCCTCTCCCAGCCACCACTGGGTTGGATGCCCCTCTTATACACACTGCACTTCCGTGTGGAATACACACACCCCATGTGTAAACTTGCATAGTGCCTATCTCCCCTGCAGCATTGTGATACCAGGAAATTCATCCATCCTGCTCACAGCTCCTAGCACGAGGCCTGGCCCAAAGTAGCTCACTAAATGTTTAGCGAATGAATGAGTCAGGAGTTGTCTCTAGAAGCAGCCTTCCCACTCTACACCATCATTTATTTTGGGGTGGTGCTATGGGAGTTATGAAAAAGGCATGTGCTAATTATCATATAATGATCACTAGTGGTTACATTAATTAGTAGGTAAAAAGCACAGTGGGGGGATATGACTAAATAAAGCCTTCCACCAGTGTGTACAGGGCCTTCCCTGCATTATGAATTTGAAATCTCATTGCCTGTCTCTGTTGGACTCCCATAGAGAGACAGGGTCATTCCTTCAGTCGCCAAAAGTGGGGAGAGGGAGAACTCAGTTTCCTCTGACTCAGTGAAACTGTTCTGGTCTGAAAATTAAATTAAAATGCTGGGCTGGTGGTGGCCCTCGGCTACTTCCCTCTCAGGCTCTGGGATGGATTTCCCCATCAAGGGTCTGGACTGAGTCATTCCTGCTCCAGATAAAAAACAAAAAAATTCAACTCCCTCAGGATGAGTGATGCAAGCGAAGACTCATCCTGCTAATCCTCCCGTTGGGGGTCGTTGTTCATGGCCTCGGCCTCCTCCTTGGGAACAAGAGGATAAACTGAGAGAAAAGACAAAACTCTTCCTTCCCATTCCTTCCTACCTCAAAAGCTCTTGGTCTGTGGTTTCCTCTTCTTCTGCAGAGGGGAAGTGAGGATGGACATAGAGAAGGAGGAAGGATACACCACAGGACACAGCACTCTGATGGCCCTGAGATGGTGGGGGAGTTGTGAATTGGGATGAAGGATGACAAGACATGAAGAATCCCTAGGGATCCTTCAACAGGATCCTTCAAACCATCAAGGCACAGCCCACTTGCCAGGACACAGGGAATCAGAAATGCAGTCAGTGGGAAGTGACGACAGCGAAGAAGCAGGCAGATCTGACACACAGGCCCTACTAACAACTATGCCCCATGGGAGCACAGATTGCTGCAGATTGGGTAGTAAAGAGAGAGAGTGAGCGTTGAGTGTGAGGTCTTGGATCAGGAGGCCCACACTCTATTGCCTGCTCAGCCATCAGTTGATGGAAGGGCCCCACGCAAAAGATGATTGTCAGAGATGTGGCTTAATCAGCTACCCAAGGAATGGGCAGATGTTTGTGAAATGCTTTGAAATCTCTAGATGAAAAGACATGCCAGGAAAAGTTGTTATTATTTTGATTGTTGATTCATAGAGGACCCGGAGCATCTTTGAGCTCCTGTATTGGAATCAGAGGCCACAGTATTTTCATCTTGGGTGGACCAGTCCCTGGAGATCTGTTTTCTAATAACCTCAGTTGAGAACATGTTCATTGCTGATGTCTATAAGGAATACAACCAAAAATCCCCATCATTGGAGTATTACACATTTCCAACCAAGCACCAGTAAGTTTTCTGTGCAACAGATCCTGGCCAGGCCTAATTTGTGTGGAGGGATGTATAGGCTGTGACCTGGTAACACTTCTCCCTCTCTCTCTCTCTCCTAAGCCCTCCCTCCTATCCTCTTTTTTACATGTGTGTAAGGCTACTTAGGAACTTTGACTTATCAAAGGATATTTGGAGACTCCAAAATGATCACCCCAATTGTGGCTCTCCATCTCCCACCACTTAGCCCTTTTATTTTTAAGGAAGTGGTTAAACCAGACCCTTTTTCATTCTATTTGGCAGGTATGTGACCCTGGTATTCTACTTCTCTATTCACTCCCTTGTATACTTTGCTATAAATGCTCCTGCCCCACTACCTCTCCTGGTCTCTGTTCCACAAACCAACCAGATTGTCATTCCAAAGTGATATGTTAGTCATTGAGTTCTTAAGTGAAAGTATATTCCCCTTCTTGGTGTCTCCAAAGCTAACAGGCTGACTAGACTCATAACAGGACTTTAACCTGAGCCTGTAACAAGTGCTTACCTGTCCTGAATGACCTAAGCAGTAACAATCCCAGGTCACAATCATCACAGGAACAGATATTATTTTTCTGCTGTTGCACGAAGTGGACAAAGGTTGTCGAACTGATGCAGAATGGATCACCTAATAAAGCCAGAGCTGCTTGTAAACCAAGAAAAATCTCAAGAATGGCCATGTGACTGCTAGGCATGCTTTAGGGGGAGAGCTGAGCTAACTCTGTAGTATCACAAACAGCGTGGGGAAGATCAGCATGAACTCTGCTCTCAAATCCCCGAATCCTAGGATTATAACATCATTGACAAACTTCCAGTAGAGTTAAGATGAGGACTGGTAAAAAAAAAAAAGAATACTTTAAGGTGTAGGTAATAAATGCATGGAGCTCATTATCCAGGGAGGGAATATAGTCAGAATACAGAAATGATTAGAGCAAATTTATGAATCGCAGAGTCATACATGAATGAACCAGTCATTTTTCAACCCCAGTCCTACAGCAGAGTCCCAGATCCCTTTCCTAGTTCCAGGGGTTCCACTTCATTAGGTTGGAGTAGGGTCCAGAGATCTGTACTTCATTTTTGCAAAGCTCCACCAAGTGATTCTGATTCATAACCAGGTTTAAGAAGCACTACTTGAATAACCTTTCGTCCAAGGTAAGAGAATATTAAATGGACTATAGGTCTGTCTCAACCTGGTAATCCTTATGGTCCTAACTGTCAAACTGCTTGGTTAGTGAATGCCAACTCAGAGACATAACAGCTGGTATCTTTGTGATACGGACCAAACTCCAGAGTATCCATTAGACCCTGGATCCACTGATCAAATGTAGTAATATAATAATTCTCCGGCCCCTGGCTCATTTAGAACCTTCCGCAAGATCTGTGAGACTTTCCCACCTCAGGGATGAATCAACTGGAGCTTTTTAGAACAACCTTTGGAAGGAAATATTCAAATCTGCTTACCAGAATACACTGCAGACTTCTTTAAACACTTCCCTTGTGACTCGTCACGTGCAGTGCTTAGACTACTAGGCAGTCACTCATTCAGTAAATATCCATTGACTAAAAATTAGACACATACTCTATGCTAACAGCTTGCTGCTGAGGCTGTAAATAAGCAAATAAGACAGTGGTAAAACAGATGTGGTCCCTAGCTTCATAAGTAACTAATAGGCTCTCAAATTCTTTTTGTTTTTTTATAATGGCTGGGTACAGTGGAACAGCCATCCCAGGAAATTCTATGAGGGCCATTCTACCCTCTTAGGGACATAGCATTTGAGTTCTAGATGTAGCTCACCTGAGGCCAAGAACAACTGTAAAATGAGATGCCCCCCCCCTTTTTTTTTCCAAATGTACTTACAAGTAAAGGATAAAATGAGCTTCCAGAGGATAAGAACTATACTTTGTTCACCTTTGGATCCGCAATTCCATGTAGAGTACCTTGTGCATAGTAAGGTTCAGTGTTTTTGAATGAGTGAATGAATGAATGAAGCTTGACTCTAAGTTCTGCTGCTACTGTGTACCCTGTACAAGTCACGGAATCTTTCTGACCCTCTGCTTCCTCACGATAGAGGCAATAACTATCTTGCCTACTTGTCATACAATTAGAAATCACATGGTCACTAGCACTATAGCTGGCATAAGGCAGGCAGGTACTCAACAAATGGTTGTAGGGATGGTACATGGCTGTTACTGTGAGAACAGGTCAACAGAAGCTTCCAGGAACCAACTTGTATGGTCAGACTGACACCTGGTGGTGCAATCTTAGAACCTAGGCCAAAAGTATAGTCAATTGCTGGACTGAAATTTAAGTTAGGGAGTAACTAGGAACTAGTAAGACGGGCTTTACCCAAGTAACAATTTTTTTTTTTTTTTACACAAGTAATATTATTTAATCCTCACCAGTGATTTTCAATCCTGACTGTATATTAGAATAATCTACAGAGCTTTTATAATCTAATGCTATCTGGATCTCACCCTCAGAGATTTTGACTTAATTTGTAGAACAGGCTACCATATATTTTTTAATTAAAAAAATTTTTTTGATGTGGACCATTTTAAAAATCTTTATTGAATTTGTTTCTGTCTTTTTTTTTTTTTTTGGCTGTGTTGGGTCTTTGTTGCTGTGTGTGGGCTTTCTCTAGTTGTGGTGCGCGGGCTTCTCATTGTCATGGCTTCTCTTGTTGTGGAGCATGGGCTCTGGGCATGCAGGCTTCAGTAGTTGTGGCATGTGGGTTCAGTAGCTGTGGCTTGCGGGCTCTAGAGCTCAGCCTCAGTAGTTGTGGCGCAAGGGCTTAGTTGCTCCATGGCATGTGGAATCTTCCCAGACCAGGGCTCGAACCCGTGTCCCCTGCATTGGCAGGTGGATTCTTAACCACTGCGCCACCAGAGAAGCCCACTTCTGTCTTATGTTTTGTTTTTTTTTTTTTGGCTGTGAGGCATGTGAGATCTTAGATCCCCAACCATGGATCAACCCTGCACCCTCTGCATTGGAAGGTGAAATCTCAACCACTGGACCACCAGGGAAGTCCCAGGCTGCCACATTTTTTAAAGCAATGTTAATGTGCAACCAGGTTGAGAACCACTGCAGAAGACCCATGAGATAATTATCATTCTTCCCATTTTACAAATGATGAAAGTAAAACTCAGAATGATAAAGTACTTTTCACAGACTCACATAGTTACTCATAGCAGAAGGAAGTTTGAACGCGACTCTACCATTTTTCTCTATATCACATTTTCTTTTTTTTTTAACATCTTTATTGGAGTATAATTGCTTTACAATGGTGTGTTAGCTTCTGCTTTAAAACAGAGTGAATCAACTATATGTATACATATATCCCCATATCTCCTCCCTCTTGCGTCTCCCTCCCACCCTCCCTATCCCACCCCTCTAGGTGGTCACAAAGCACCCAGCTGATCTCCCTGTGCTATGTGACTGCTTCCCACTAGCTATCTATTTTACGTTTGGTAGTGTATATGTGCACATGCGTTCTCTCATTTTGTCCCAGCTTACCCTTCCCCCTCCCCGTGTCCTCAAGTCCATTCTCTAGTAGGTCTGCGTCTTTATTCCTGACTTGCTCCTAGGTTCTTCATGACATTTTTTTGTTTTGTTTTTTAGATTCCATATATATGTGTTAGCATACAGTATTTGTTTTTCTCTTTCTGACTTACTTCACTCTGTATGACAGACTCTAGGTCCATCCACCTCACTACAAATAACTCAATTTTGTTTCTTTTCATGGCTGAGTAATATTCCATTGTACATATGTTCCACATCTTCTTTATCCATTCATCTGTTGATGGACACTTAGGTTGCTTCCATGTCCTGGCTGTTGTAAATAGAGCTGCAGTGAACATTGTGGTACATGACTCTTTTTGAATTATGGTTTTCTCAGGGTATATGCCCAGTAGTGGGATTGCTGGGTCATATGGTAGTTCTATTTTTAGTTTTTTAAGGAACCTCCATACTGTTCTCCATAGTGGCTGTATCAATTTACATTCCCACCAACAGTGCAAGAGGGTTCCCTTTTCTCCACACTCTCTCCAGCATTTATTATCTGTAGATTTTTTGATGATGGCCATTCTGACCGGTGTGAGATGATATCGCATTGTAGTTTTGATTTGCATTTCTCTAATGATTAGTGATGTTGAGCATTCTTTCATGTGTTTGTTGGCAATCTGTATATCTTCTTTGGAGAAATGTCTATTTAGGTCTTCTGCCGACTTTTGGATTGGGTTGTTTGCTTTTTGAGATTGAGCTGCATGAGCTGCTTGTAAATTTTGGAGATAATTCCTTTGTCAGTTGCTTCATTTGCAAATATTTTCTCCCATTCTGAGGGTTGTCTTTTGGTCTCGTTTATGGTTTCCTTTGCTGTGCAAAAGCTTTTAAGTTTCATTAGGTCCCATTTGTTTATTTTTGTTTTTATTTCCATTTCCCTAGGAGGTGGGTCCAAAAGGATCTTGCTGTGATTTATGTCATAGAGTGTTCTGCCTATGTTTTCCTCTAAGAGTTTGATAGTGTCTGGCCTTACATTTAGGTCTTTAATCCATTTTGAGTTTATTTTTGTGTATGGTGTCAGGGAGTGTTCTAATTTCATTCTTTTATATGTAGCTGTCCAGTTTTCCCAGCACCACTTATTGACGAGGCTGTCTTTTCTCCACTGTATATTCTTGCCTCCTTTATCAAAGGTATGGTATCACATTGTCTTGGTGGAGGCTTTTGGAAGTCTGATGTGCTCCACTTAGCTTCTGCCTGTGAAAGTCTCAAACTCAGAGGCACTGAAGAATTCCATGACCCTATGGGGTGAAGTACCCCAAACAGCATTTTGGTGTTGAGAGGGTAAAATGGCCTAATGAAAGCACTGACTTCCTGAATTCTCTCTATAGAATCCCTCTTCCCAGAGCTTTAAACTCTACTGCTCTCTTGATGGACAAATGAGCAATTTAAATTTGTTTGACTCTGAATTGAATAGTTACAAGATATATTTAAAGCTTTGTTTTTTCTTTTCTGAGATCTGGGATATGTTAGAGAGCTAAAACAGATTAATTATCCATTACTGAGTTCCAGGAAACAGCCTCCCATACAACTAGTGCGCACTTATATGTTTGTCCAAAAACAGTTGAGGTGACAGGTATCAGCAGATAAAGAAGAATGAAAGGGCTAAATCCCAACCTCTGAGACTGTGTCTTAAATTGGCCTCCCAAAGAGATTCTCAGAGGACAGATGATCTTGAAAGGTATGGGAAGCACAAGTGCCTTCCAAACCTACCCTGTAGGAAGTGCCAGCTCAGCCCAGGCATGGAAAACGAATGGTGCCTCACTGGGTCATTGAGGAAGCCTGCAGCATCTTATAGAGATGGGGGAGATCCAGGCCACTGCCTAGCTCATTTTCTTGCTAGGACGATTTCCCTGAATTTTTGAGGAAATTTTCTTTGGTTGGTACTGGGCAGCACATGGGAAAAGGCTGAGGGTGCTGAGGTTCAGCCAGGTGAGCAATAGCCTAGAAACTCACCATCTGAAAAGCCCACATCAGGGGTCACAAACTCTCAGCCCAAGGGCAAAATTTGGCTCACAGATGTGTTTTGCACAGTGTTAGTTTTCAGTGTTTTTAATATTTTTAAAGTAATTGCCAATGTTTTACAGTGGACAGTTTTCATGTAAAAATCTAGATTTTTTTGCATGAGTTATAATGTAGAAAGCCTTGACTATCCTGGTCACTGCTATATCCCAGAACCTAGAACAGTTTCTGGAATGTAATAACTCTTTAATAAATATTTTTTGAATCAATGTTTTTTTAAAAAAAAACAAAACCCAGTCCTATGAAGTAGGAATTATTGTCACCATTTTACAGTGAATGAAAGAAATCTCAGGGCTTCCCTGGTGGCAGAGTGGTTAATAACCCGCCTGCCAATTCAGGGGACACGGGTTCGAGCCCTGGTCCAGGAAGATCCCACATGCCGCGGAGCAACTAAGCCCATGTGCCACAACTACTGAGCCTCCACTCTAGAACCTGCAAGCCACAACTACTGAGCCCATGTGTCACAACTACTGAAGCCCGTGCACCTAGAGCCCATGCTCCACAACAAGAGAAGACACTACAATGAGAAGCCCACGCACCACGACGAAGAGTAGCCCTCACTTCCGCAACTAGAGAAAGGCCGCACGCAACAACGAAGATCCAATGCAGCCAAAAATAAATAAATAAAATAAATTTATTTTAAAAAAAAAGAAATCTCAGAGAATTTAAGTCACTCACCTAAGGTCGCATAATTAATAAGCAGCAAAATATTTGGACTCAGGCATGTTGACTTCCAAAGCCAGTGTTCTGTTCACTACTCCACACTGCACAGCACCCTACACTTGTGGGCCTTTCACAGTCACAAAAGCCTTTCGATTTTGATTTTTTAAAAACAGCCGAATTGAGGTACAATTAACATACTATACAATTCACCCGTTTAAAGTGTATGATGCAATGTTTTTTCATTTTATTCACAAGGTTGAACAATCATCACCACAGTCTAATTTTAGAACATATCTGTTCTCCCAAAAGAAACCCCATTAACAGTCAATTCCTATTCCCCTCTCCAACTCTCCCTCCCCCATTCCCACCTCTCCCAGCCCTAAGCAATCACTAATCTACTTTCTGTTTACATAAATTTGATATTCTGTAA
Organism: Phocoena phocoena; assembly: GCF_963924675.1. Classification (NCBI taxonomy): domain Eukaryota; kingdom Metazoa; phylum Chordata; class Mammalia; order Artiodactyla; family Phocoenidae; genus Phocoena; species Phocoena phocoena. The sequence continues at coordinate 28,581,479 of NC_089220.1, read as the reverse complement.
TCTACTGCAAAGGAGGCAAGAATATACAAGGAGAAAAGAGAGTCTCTTTAGCAAATGGTGTTGGAAAAGCTGGACAACTACATGTAAAAGAATGAAATTAGAGCACTCCCTCACACCATATACAAAAATAAACTCAAAATGGTTAAAATACCTAAATATAAGACATAACACCATAAACTCCTAGAAGAGAACATAGGCAAAACATTCTCTGACCTAAATCGTAGCAATATTTTTTTGGACCTGTCTCCTAAGGCAAAGGAAACAAAAGCAAAAATAAACAAATGGGACCTAATCAAACTTATAAGCTTTTGCATAGCAAAGGAAACTATCAACAAAATTAAGAGACAACCTATGGACTGGGAGAAAATATTTGCACATGATGCAATTGACAAGAGGTTAATATCCAAAATGTACAAACAGCTTATGCAACTCAATATCAAAAAAAAAAACCCAACCCAATCAAAAAATGGGCGGAAGACCTAAACAGACATTTCTCCAAAGAAGACATTCAGATGGCCAACAGGCACATGAAAAAATGCTCAACACCACTAATTATTAGAGAAATGCAAATCAAAGCCACAATTGGGCATTACCTCATATCGATCAGAATGGCTATCATCAAAAAGTCTATATAAAGATGTTAAAAAAAGAAAAAAGTCTGTAAAAAAATGCTGGAGAGGGTGTGGAGAAAAGGAACCCTCCTACACTATTGATGGGAATGTAAATTGGTGAAGCCACTATGGAGAACAGTATGCAGGTTCCTCAAAAAACTAAAAATAGAGCTACCATATATCCAGCAATTCCACTCCTGAGCATATATCTGGAAAAGTTGAAAACTCCAATTTGAAAAGACACATGTGCTCCAATGTTCATAGCAGCACTATTTACAATAGCCGAGACATGAAAATAACCCAAGTGCGCATAAACAGACGATTGGTTTAAGAAGGAATAGACAAATTAAAAAATTTGTCTATTCTGGAAATTTCATATAAATGAAATCATACAATATGTGATCTTTGGTAACTGGCTTCCTTCACTTAGCATAGTGTTTTCAAGGTTCAGCCACACTGTAGCATTTATCAGTACTTCAGTATATTGATTTATAATGTGTTAGTTTCATGTATACAGCAAAGTGATTCAGTTATACATTCTTTTTCAGATTCTTTTCCATTATAGGTTATTACAAGATACTGAATATAGTTCCCTGTGCTATACAGTAGGTCTTTGTTGTTTATCTATTTTGTATATGGTAGTGTGTATCTGCTAATCCCGAACTCCTAATTTATTCCTCCCCACCCCTTTTCCCCTTTGGTTACCATAAGTTTGTTTTCAATGTCTGTGAGTCTCTTCTGTTTTGTAAATAAGTTCATTTGTATCATTTTTTTAGATTCCACATATAAGTGATACCATATAATATTTGTCTTTCTCTGTCTGACTTACTTCACTTAGTATGATAATCTCTAGGTCCACCCATGTTGCTGCAAATGGCATTATTTCATTCTTTTTTATGGCTGAGTAGTATTTCCATTGTATATGTGGGTATACATTTATATGTGTGTATATGTATATATATATATATATATATATAAAATCACATTTTCTTTATCCTTTAATCTGTCGATGGACTAGTACTTCATTACTTTTTATTGACAAATAATATTTTATTGTATGGATACACCAAAGTTTATTTATCCATCCATCAGTTGATGGACATTTGTGTTGTTTCCACTTCTTGGCTATTATGAATAATATTGCTATGAACATTCATGTTAATTTAGATTTTTGACATTGTTTCAAAAGTTAGTCATTGTAATTTTTTGTGTTAAAAGCAATAATTTAAGTGGATACATTAAAAACCTACTGTATTTTTAGAAATTTCATTTTGGCACTTCATTTTTAAAAATATTGCTGAAGTCTCAAAAAAGTCAGAGTATCCAGCTCACTCTTGACCTCTGAGAGGCCCTGATGCTGCTGCCTCCAACAAATGAGCCCCTTTTATCCAGTAAGAAAACAAACTCCTCAGAGTCAGAAAAACTGTCTTACACTTCCTGGCACAGCCATGACGCCTAAATATAATACATGCATTTGGTAACTATTTGTTGACAGTATAGCTCTTCCAGAAAGGATGCGATGGAGTGGGACGATTAAGTGATAACCAATGGGAGGTTGTGGGATGGGAGAGAACAAATTCTAAAGAACAAATTCTAACGCAGGTGTTTTCCTTCTGACCCACCGCCCCCTCTTTGCCGTTAGTCTGGTCAGGAAGATTTCTGTTGATGTAGTTCACTAAGGGATGCTAACTTAGATGGAATATGTAAAATAATAAGGACATGAATCTTTGTTGAAAAATGGAAAATTTCTCTAGATCTCGACCAAGAGAAGGTCAGCATAGTGTTTCTCCCACAAATTGGGCCAAACAGAAGCTTCCTTTTAAAGTAGGATAGGCAGCAATCCCTTGTCTAATCAACCTGTGGAGTTAGCGAATGTCTGTGGCAGAAGAAAGGAGATGAAAAATGGAAAGAGGAGTAATGGAAAGGAGACAGCCGAAACATTCTGTGCGGGAAGACTCTCCTACAACTGCCTCAGTCTGGAAGGACAGGCAAGGATCTCTGGAATATTTTGTCACTAACAGTTTATTAATATGAATAGATACAGCTAGAAAGCACAAGGGCAAGGAGAATAGATGACCTGCTTCTTTATTGTGAAGCAACAAGTGAACTGATTTGGAAACACAAGAGGAAAATGGAGCTGTCGTGGAGCCCTGCCGAGTTCCATCCTCCAGCTTTTCTCGTGTCCTTCCCCCCACCTGGAAGATCTTCCCTCCTCCCCTCACTCTATCTAAGGCTCGTGCTATCCCTGAGACCCATGACTACTCCAGCACCCTTCTCCCCTGGACTCCTACAACACATCTTCTGTGTACCCCACAATTCCTACTAGATTAAGCATACTGTCTTTCAAAGGTTCTTATATGTGTGTTTTATAGAACCCTTTGTACACTCCTCAAAGACAAGGGCCATTTCTGCTGCTTCTGCTACATCTCCCAGAGTGCCGAAGGCCTAATAGACCCTCTGTTTGGCCTTGCTGACTGACTGAAGGGTTCCGTTCAGGCTTCTTGTTCCTGCCAGTGATGCAGAGAGCACAATAAAGTCCTTTCATTATGAAATTACAAAGTCAAAGATAGAGGGGCTGAGAAAGTACTCATACAGAATTATTTATTGTCTCAAATGTCTCATGGCAGCCAGATCTCAGAATCTTCAGACTTGATAGATGTGGAAATAATTTTGATGTATGTGATGGTGCTTTTTGGCTTAGTATTTAACTTGAAGTGTGTAAATTAATAAATAAAAACATGGGTTACATGAGTCAGGAAAAGGGAAGATTTTCTTTTACATACTTAACTGATATCCCCCCAAAGTGCTTTTTTCCGCCGTGTTCAATAGCTGCTGGGTGTTCATAGTGGAAATTATTGCTTTTTATATTTCTGATCGTAACAGTGCAACCACAAGAGAGGATCTGATTAGGGGGAGAAAAATGGAGAGAGAAATTCATATTGGCTCTATTTTAATCACTGAATGTCCCAAAGCTGTTTAGGGTGTAAACAGCAATCAATATTTAGGAAAGAAAGCTGCATGCACACTACTATGAGTTCTGGATCTTTCCTCGTCCATGGCAGTTTTTTGGGTATTGTGTGCTCTTACGGGATCCCAGCTTAGGATACAGATAACAGTTTGTAACTCTCCCATGATGCCTTAATCTTTTAAGCATTAAGTACATTAAGGAGGCTCATGAGAATTGCTAATCAGCCTTGTGAAACTGCAGCAATGCTTCCTAGGGATCTAAAAGTGTTCATACCCACCCACGCAGTACAAGGTGGAAAATATTGTACTAGCTCTGTTTTCTTGTAACAGTCCAGTGACATGGCTTCCTTATTGCCTTCTGGGCTGCAGTTAAAGAACTTGCTCTAGACCAAGACTGGACTTGTAGATAGAAAACATCACTTAAGATTTTCTTTCCTAGATTAATGGGATTCTAGTTTGGGTTTCAAAGGGCTCTTTGTATAGCTTACAAAAGATTCTGGGTCTTTGAATATTTCTCTTCTAGTAAAATTTGGAGTTCTGACCTATATTTAGTATATGACTTTTCTGGGTTATAGAAAAATATGGACTGTCACCTAATGTGATGTCAATTTTCTTTAACCCTCTGTGTAAATGGTGCACATTAAAGAGCCAGGTTTACTGTTAAACGTTTTTCTTTATAAACATAATGACAAAGAGATACACATCAGTTAAAGAGAAGAATGTGACTAGGTCCACTGCTGCCTGTGTCTTGGAGGAAGAGAAGGGCTCATCCTAGAAATAATTACCTTTCCTTCTAGGGGAAGAGGACATGACCCTGGAAAAAAACTGAGTTTTTACTTAGCTAGAGATCTTGGTTGTCAGATCCAAATGGTCCCATCGCAATTCTTTTTTCCCGGGCAGTGCGCAGATCTTTGACAAGTGATGAATGACCTCTGCTTCTTGTGTTTAGGCCCGGGACTGGACTCTGTGACCAGGGATTTGGCGTGCGGGGCCTCACAGGCTGCAGAGAGATATTAACATGTGAGCGCATGTGCAAAATGTGGTCTCATGTGACAGATCCAAAGAGAAAGCCTCTTCAGCCATGGTTTTATCAGAATAGCTCTGTGAACTACCATAATAAATAAAAGAATAGAATCTATGAGTCCAAGACCTGCCTGTTTTGACTGCAGTCAGCAGCCTAATGTGGAGAATATGCCTGAATTTCCCACCCAAGGCTTGGCCCTCCACATGGCGATCTTTGGGGTTAGCCTGTGTTTTCTATGTCTTTATTAATATGTAGTAGTAGCAGCAGCTATGGGAACTGTAGTAGCAATGACTAAAGAGCTTTATTCTTCATGTGTGCTAAGGTGGATTCACTCAGGGTGAACAGCCCCTGGGGACACAGCGCTGCTCTATTTTCACCTTATAAACCAAAGTAGTGATGGCCATGGTTGAGTTTGTACCTAGGTTAAAGCGTTCCCAGGAATCTAGGCTGTTCTAATGTTAATCTAGGTTTCTGTATTACTCTATGAAATAGTAAGAGAGTTATCTATCTCATTCCCAAATGTATTCTAGCTTAGGGCCAAAGTACAAATGGAATCCCATTTACTAAACGTCTAAATATTTAAATGTTATAAATCAAGCTAGCAGGGATTTCCCTGGTGGTCCAGTGGCTAAGACTCCCACCCACTGCGGGGGGCCCGGTTTGATCCCTGGTCAGGGAACTAGATCCCGCATGCTGCAACTAAAAGATCCCACGTGCCGCAGGATCTTCTAAGACTGGGCGCGGCCAAATAAATAAATAAATATTTTTTAAAAATCAAGCTAACAAACGGTTTTTGTTTTTTTTTGTTGTTTTTTTTGCGGTACATGGGCCTCTCACTGTCGTGGCCTCTCCCGTTGTGGATCACAGGCTCCGGACGCGCAGGCCCAGCGGACATGGCTCACGGGCCTAGTCACTCCACGGCATGTGGGATCTTCCCGGACCAAGGCATGAACCCGTGTCCCCTGCATCGCAGGCGGACTCTCAACCACTGCGCCACCAGGGAAGTCCCCAAACTATTAACTAAAATACATACTATCACCTACATTGACAAAAAGACCAGGTTTGAATTTGGAATTTTTGCAGTCTTTGGAGCTCCTTACCAGAATGTGGTGGTGCAGGAAAACTGCATTATAAATAAATGCACCATGTTTTTCTTTTGTGATAGGATCAAGCAAAATAGAATACATCAGAATTGTGTATTTGCAGGGAGCAAACCTCTAATGGTACTACAAATGGTGAATTTTTAAAAATTTTAATTAATTTATTTTTTGGCCATGCTGTGAAGCATGCAGGATCTTAGTTCCCCAACAAGGGATGAAACCTGTGCCTCCTGCAGTGGAAGCATGGAGTCTTAACCACTGGACCGCCAGGGAAGTCCCTTGTGTATGTATATATCTTCCTCCTTCATTAAATAAATAGGAAAAATTTTATTATGGTGCCTAATGAATTTAATGGGATTATTTCTGATTTTTTATATTGGGTCGGCCAAAAAGTTCATTCGTGTTTTTCCCATAAGATGCTACAAAAACCCGAACGAACTTTTTGGCCAACCCATACTTGACTACTCTTTAATTAATCTCAAAAGCCTAACCCCAAAGTTTGATATATGCCCACTTACATATACGCAGAGAGAACACCATGCCTTGTATAATATTTCTTATTTCACAAATAACTTACAATTTTAGCTACATATTATATTGTATTTTTGCTATTTAAGGAAAAAGAACCAACACATTATTTATTATCTTGTTTTTCATTACTTAAAAAATTGAATAAATCAATTGTGACGGGTCATATCATTTTAACTTTTAATTTGTAAGTCTCACCTGCACATGAATGTTTGTAGCAACTTTATTCATAATCATTAAAAACTAGAATCAACCTTCGGTAGGTGAAATGAAAAACAAACTGTGGTACATCCATACAATGCAATATTGTTCACAGACAAGAAATAAGCTCTCAAGCCACAGAAGACTTGGGTGAACCTCCTTGAATATGTATCGCTAAGTGAAACAAGTTAGCCTGAAAAGGCTACATATGTATGATTTTAATTATATGACATTCTAGAAAAGGCAGAACTACAGAGATAATAAGAAGATCACTGATTGTCAGTTGTTTGCGGGGAGGAAGAGAGGATGGAAAAGAGGAAGCACAGAAGATTTTTAGTGTGGTTAAACTATTCTGCATGATACTGAAATGGTGGATACATGGCATTATGCATTTGTGAAAACCCGTAGAACTATACAGCACAAGAATGAAACTTAATGAATACAAATTTTAAAAAAAATCATTTAGGAGGTCAGGGAATCCCAGGAAAAACCCAGACTATGACAAGAGAATATAACCATAACCTCAATTTAAATACATATTTTTGTTACAGACAGTGTTATGATGATGAAAAATATTTTCAAGCATAAACATATAGTATATTAGAATAAAATTCTGTCTGGAAGTTATTTCAAAATGGAAATATAAGCTTAAAAAATACATTAAATTTTCACCTTCAAAGAAGAGCTTGTTTATTTTATAATTTTTTAAAATGGATGATGGTAGGTATCGAACTGTTATAGACTTAGTTGGATGCATTTTAAAGTGATGTAAGTTTTTTGTGGGTTTTCTTTTTGCGGTATGTGGGCCTCTCACTGCTGTGGCTTCTCCCGACGCGGAGCACAGGCTCCGGACGCGCAGGCTCAGCGGCCATGGCTCATGGGTCCAGCCGCTCCGCGGCATGTGGGATCCTCCTGGACCGGGGGACGAACCCACGTCCCCCGCATCGGCAGGCGGACTCTCAACCACTGTGCCACAAGGGAAGCCCGATGTAACAGTTTTAATTTAAAATATCAATATATATAAATGCTGGACTATGTAGATGTTAGAAATTAGATGCTTTGTGTCTATTTAAACTTAAAAAAAATATTTGATGTCAATGAAAAAAGGTGAAGAGGTGACATAGCTTTTCACAATTCTTTTAGAGGGTCCATGAGCAAAAGAGTTGGAAGTTCAACATCCTAGACAGCATCTTACATGATGTACTGCAGGACTTGGCAGACTTCTGTGAAGGGCCAAATATTAATAGTATATATTTTAGGCATTGTGGGCCTGATGGCCTGTGTCAAAACTGCTCAGCTCTGCTATTGTAGTATGAGAGTAGCCACAGACAGTTTGTAATGAATGAGTGTGGTTGTATTCCAATAAAATTTATCTGTGGGCACTGAAATTTGAGTTTTGTACAAATTTTATTTCAGAAAATATTATTCTTATTTTGATTTTTTTCAACCATTTAAAAATATGAAAATCATTCTTAGTCCACAGGGTGTGTAAAAATAGGAGTCAGGACAGATTTGGCCTGAGAGTTATAATTTGTTGATCCCTAATTTACAGTAATTTGGTAAAATAGTTTTACAAATTAGTGAGTCAGTAGTCTCAAAGTTAGACTGTAATCTGTCTCACATTTGCCAAAGCAAAGTCCTATATCCTTGAGGTCTTAAGCAAAATTATTCAAAAATGTATAAAGTTAAACATGAAAGTTCTTCTATTGCCAATAATGCCATTCCCCAGAGGCAACCTCTGACTTCAAATATTCAACTGTGCAGTCACACACACAAATACAACATATGTGGTTTTAAAGAAACTATATATAAATGTATATGGATTTTTTATAAAAGGGACAACATATATGTTGTGCTGCAATTTGATTTTTCAGTTTACAATATATTTTCAACATCTTTCCTAGTCATTATTTTTAACAAGAATTCTTGAAACTTAGTCGACATTTGAGTCATTTCCAATTTTGAAATGATAAGCAATGAGCATCTGTATATATCTCTGTCTCTATCTCTCTCTATCTCTATCTCTATATGTTTGTACACATGGATGAATATTTCTGTAGGATAGATTCCTAGAAGCAGTATTACTGGATCAAAGATATCCACATTTTTATGTTGATGGGGTCATCCAAAAGTTTATCCTAGGGTTTCTCAACCTTGGTACATTTAGGGCCGGATAATTCTTTGTTGTGGGGCTGTACTGCACATTGTAGGATGTTTAGCAGCATCTCTGGCCTCTACGCATTAGATGCCAGTAGCATCTCCCCTGTTGTGACAATCAAAACTGTCTCTTGATATTGCCAAATGTCCCCTGGAAGGGAGGGGGGTCAAAATCATCTTGGGCTGAGAACCACTACCCTGGACACTTGTTTTTCTTTTTTCTTTAATTTCTTTTTCTCCCTATCCCCCTTTTAACAACTTATCATGTTATCCTTCCTTCAAAAAGGAAAAATGCTTAAAGGAATTTGTGACTTAGTATATATCACCCCTCTGTTATGGGATAAATTGTGTCTCCCAAAATTCATGTGTTGAAGTTCTAACCCCCAGTACCTCAGAATGTGACTGTATTTGAAGACAGGGTCTTTAAAGAGGTTATTAAATTAAAATGAGATTGTAAAAATGGACCGTAATCTAATATGACTGATGTTCTTATAAAAAGGAGAAATTTTAACACAGAATTGTACAGAGGGAAGACCATATAAAGATTGGGAGAAGGCAGTCATCCACAAGCCAAGGAGAGAGGCCCCAGAAAACAGCCCTGCCAACACCTTGATCTCGGACTTCTAGCCTCCAGAAATTGTTTTCTGAAAATAAACTTCTTCGTTAAAGTCAGCCAGTCTGTGGTACTTTGCTACAGCAGCCCTGGCAAATTATTACACCTTCCCAGTGTATTTGAATTTTAAATAAAGAATGAATGAAAAAGGCAATGACTTATCCAAAGGTATACTATCTAACAATGGGATTTGGTGGGGGAGATAAATTTTCTGAGAGGATTCAGATCATTCTATGTAGATTTAAACATGGGATTGGCTCTATTCAATCTCTTTTCTACAGCAGCTTCTCTGATGAACAATTAGTAACTTCTATAATCTCAATGTCAAATTTCTTTCATTAAACAAAGATAATATCAATTCAAAAAAATAAGAGCAAGGCAAGCAATGATTAGAGATCAGAAGAAATGAAATGAATTAGGGAGAGAAGTTTGTTGTTTAAAAAAACACTATATAAGTTTTTCTTTTTTTTTTTTTGGCTGTGCCCTACAGCTTGCGGGATCTTAGTTCCCCAACCAGGGATGGAACCCTTGCCCCTGCAGTGGAAGCATGGAGTCCTAACCAGTGGACTGCTAGGGAATTCCAAAAAAAACACTATATTTTTAATTGCACAAATGATATGTACAATGTAGAAAACCCAGACCATGCAAATATGCAAAGAAGAAGAAAATAAAAATCACCTGGAATCTCACCATCCAAAGACGATCACTGTTAAATATTGTGGCATAAAGACTCCCAAACTTTTTTCAGTAGTACGTATATATGGATGGATGTATATAGATAGATAGAAATACACATATATATCGACACACACATATATATCTCCCAAATGGGATCCTACCATAATACTTACTTTGTCTGATTTTTTTCTTATTCAATGATATATTGAGAACATTATTCCATGTCAGTAAATATATTTCTTTTTCTTTTTCTTTCTTTTTTTTGTCTGTGTTGGGTCTTCGCTGCTGTGCGCGGGCTTTCTCTAGTTGCAGCGAGGAGCAGGGGCTACTCTTCTATGCGGTGCGCAGGCTTCTCATTGCGGTGGCTTCTCTTGTTGCGGAGCACGGGCTCTAGGTGCGCAGGCTCAGTAGTTGTGGCTTGCGGGCTCTAGAGCACTGGCTCAGTAGTTGTGGCACTCGGGCTTAGTTGCCCTGTGGCATGTAGGATCTTCCTGGATAAGGGATCAAACCTGTGTCCCCTGCATTGGCAGGCGGATTCTTAACCACTGCGCCACCAGGGGAGTCCCAGTAAATATATTTCTGAAAATGGTTATTAATAGCTGCTTTTGTTGAACTAAGTAAAGCCACAGGAAAATGATGAAATTAAAAGTAAGTCAGTCTCCAAAAGGTGTCTCCCAGTCACGAGGGAAACTAGAAGACAGATAGCAACAACATTCTTTACTTGAGGAATTCATAAAATGTTGAAAAAAGAAAAGGATGAGGTCACAGGAAAGACTAAGAGGAGGAGATATTGTACAGGATGTGGAAAAGACAAATTTACAGCTCTCATCTAGCTAAGCCCAGTGTTTCCCAGCTTTGCCAGCAGAGAAGCATAGCTCATCCCCCCAGTTCACTACAGGATGTGTCCACTGTCTATTGAAAACCGCTCCCTTTGAAAAAGCAATGAAACCTCCCAGTGCCATCCTTGACCTGCCCTCTGCAATATTTCCCTGGGGAATGTGATATCAGGGTCTGGCCAGCACACACAGCCTGTATGTCAATTAGGAAGAGGGCTCCCCCTCTGCTGGCCCTTCCTCCAGACACTGCAGCCCTAGAGTAGGGCACAGGACTTTTGAGGATAACATCGGTTGGTTTCAGACCCTACTCTGGCCCTTGGCCAGGTAACTTTGTGCAGAGCGATACCTCACACGATGGCCTTGTCTGAAACGGTCCCACTCACCATTTAAACTTCCACAGGGCACAGGCAAAAATAGTCTTAATCTTCCCATCCCATGCTGTCATCCTGGCCAATTCAAGAACTCTGACTCCCCCACCCCTAGTTTCTCTGAACTAGGCCAGAGGCACAAAAGCCATCATACAGGTCCTTGCCCCATAATAATAAATTATAGCTACCATTTTTTTAAGTGTTTAGATCTGTACCAGATCCTGTGCTAAGTGCCCTGCATGCATTATTTTATGCTCACAACAAAACATTATTTTCTCCATACATCTATGAAGAAGTATGTTCAATGACTATTCCTACTTTACAGATGAGATTACCGAGATCTGAGAGAGTAACTTGACTAAGCTAATGCCACAGATAATGAGTAGCAGGGACTCAATTCTGGTTGGTCTGCTTCCCACAAACATTTCCTGTGCATCTTCTCTGTGAAGAGCAGTGTGCTAAAAGCAAGAGAAAGAGGCATACGGAAGTCCTTTGCTCGAAGGAGTTAACAGTTTAGGAAGTTTAAGAAGGAATCTGATATATAATACACCAATACATGCACAATGTGCTAAAGCAATGTGAAAGGGCCAAAGTCCTCCTGTGACTAGGGAGATGGGAGAGCCTTTGGGGAGGAGATGGAATGTGAAATGGGCTTTAATAAGGGTACTTGTTTTTATTTAAGGTTTTTTTGATGTGGACCTTCTTTTTTTTTTTTTTTCCTCTGTACGTGGGCCTCTCACTGTTGTGGCCTCTCCCGTTGTGGAGCACAGGCTCTGGATGCGCAGGCTCAGCGGCCATGGCTCATGGGCCCAGCCGCTCTGCGGCATGTGGGATCTTCCCGGACCGGGGCACGAACCCGTGTCCCCTGCATCGGCAGGCGGACTCTCAAGCACTGCGCCACCAGGGAAGCCCCATTTTTTTTTTTTAAATCACAAACATTTATTACTTTCCCCAAAGCAGTTTGAAAAACATTTGGGAGGCAATGTAGAAGGCCCACTAGGTAGAATTAAAAGGCTTCTTTCTTTCGTTTTTTTTTTTTTGAAATATAGTTGATTTAAAAGGTTGTGCTAGTTTCTGGCATACAGCAAAGTGATTCTGATATATACATATTCTTTTTCAGATTCTTTTCCATTATAGGTTATCACAGGTATTGAATATAATTCCCTAATTCCCTGTGCTAAACAGTAGGACTTTGGTGTTTGTCTATTTTATATACAGTAATGTGTATATTAATCTTTTTTTTTTTTTTTTTTGCAGTATGCAGGCCTCTCACCGTTGTAGCCTCTCCCGCTGCGGAGCACAGGCTCCGGACACCCAGGCTCAGCGGCCATGGCTCACGGGCCCAGCCGCTCCACGGCATGTGGGATCCTCCCGGACCGGGGCATGAACCCGCGTCCCCCGCACCGGCAGGCAGACCCCCAACCACTGCGCCACCAGGGAAGCCCCTGTATATTAATATTAATCTTAATCTCAAGATCCTAATTTATCCCTCTTCTCCCCTTTCCCCTTTGGTAACCATGTTTGTTTTCTATGTCTGTGAGTCTATTTCTGTTTTGTAAATAAGTTCCTTTGTATCATTTTTTTTAGATTCCACATAAAGGTGATATATGATCTTTGTCTGACTTACTTCACTTAGTATGATAATCTCTAGGTCCATCCATGTTGCTCCAAATGGCATAATTTCATTATTTTTTATGGTATATATATATATATATATATATATATATACCACATATTCTTTATCCATTCATTTGTTTTTGGACACTTAGGTTGCTTCCATGTCTTGGCTATTGTAAATAGTGCTGCTATGAACATTGGGGTGAATGTGTCTTTTCGAAATAGAGTTTTTGTCTTTTCTGGATATATGCCCAAGAGTGGGATTCCTGGATCATATGGTAGCTCTATTTTTAGTTTTTTAAGGACCCTCCATACTGTTCTCCATAGTGGCTGCACCAACTTATAGTCCCTCCTACAGTGCAGGAGGGTTCCCTTTTCTCCACACCCTCTCCAGCATTTATTATTCGTAGACTTTTTGATGATGGCCATTCTGACTGGTGTGAGGTGATACCTCATTGCAGTTTTGATTTGCATTTCTCTAATAATTAGTGATGTTGAACACCTGTTCATGTGCCTTTTGGCCATCTGTATGTCTTCTTTGGAGAAATATCTATTTAGGTATCTGCCCATTTTTTTTTAAAGATTTTTTTATTTTTATTTATTTATTTTGGCTGCGCTGGGTCTTAGCTGCAGCACACGGGATCTTCGTTGCAGCATGTGGGATCTTTTAGTTGCAGCATGTGGACTTCTTAGTTGTGCCATGCACGTGGGATCTAGTTCCCCGACCAGAGATCGAACCCAGGCCCCCTGCATTGGGAGTGCTGAGTCTTACCCACTGGATGACTAGGGAAGTTCCTCTGCCCATTTTTTGATTGGGTTTTTTGTTTTTCTAATATTTAGCTGTATGAGCTGTTTGTATATTTTGGAAATTAAGCCCTTGTTGGTCACATTACAAATATTTTCTCTCATTACGTAGGTTGTCTTTTTGTTTTGTTTATGGTCTCCTTTGCTGTGCAAAAGCTTATACGTTTGATTAGGTCCAAAGGCTTCTTTCTTGAACTGAAGTTTCTCTCCTATTCTTGATTAGGTCTCTTGTTTTGAGTTCCAGAGAATATGGCAGGGGAAACCAGCAACATTGTTTCTCATCAAGGCCCAGTATAAGCCCACATGTTGAGCTGCCTGGAGAGTTTGCAATTTCTTTTTTTTTTCTCTTAATCATTATTAGAGTATAGTTGCTTTACAGTGTTGTGTTAGTTTTTACTGCACAGCAAAGTGAATCACCTATATGTATACATATATCCCCTCTTTTTTGGATTTCCTTCCCCTTTAGGTCACCACAGAGCATTGAGTAGAGTTCCCTGTGCTATACAGTAGGTTCTCATTAGTTATCTATTTTATACATAGTATCAATAGTGTATATATGTCAATCCCAATCTCCCAGTTCATCCCAACCCCCCCCCATTGCCCCCTTGGTATCCATAGGTTTGTTCTCTATGTCTGTGTCTCTATTTCTGCTTTGTAAACAAGATTGTTTATATATATACGATATTTGAGTGTTCCCTGGGGAGGCAAAATTGCCCCCACTTGAGGACCACTGTAATAGACCATGTGAGAAATTAAAAGGGTAGATGTGACACCTGGGTAGGGGTAAAATCGAAATGCTTTCTCAAGGGTTTGGATAGGAATGTGAGGAAGAAGATTGAGAGATCAAACAGAAACACAGAAAAGGCCCTAGAGGCCATGTAGTCTAACCTGCTCATAATTGCTTGCAAGGTTGTAAACTCTTTGGAAGGAAGTTTGGTAAAACCTATAATAATCACAAAAATTATCTTGCCCTATAATAATCACAAAAATTAAACTGACCCAGCAATTCCATTCCTGGTAATCTATCATAAATGTTTCAAATGAAGACAAGTAATCTTTATGTATAAAGCAACAATAGTTACATGGGGACAGTGACCATGTTCTCAACAATTGCACCCTCATGCCTACCACAGTGCCTGTTAATGAGAGGTCCAGATTTAAGAAGTCGATTTAAGGTTCAGAGGAGGTGAGTTTGAAGATTCTGGAGAGAGAAGTTGTAGCTAATAAAACAAAATCCCAGAGGGGGTGGGAAGGGCAGTTATCAAGAATATAGAATGGCCCCGGGGGCTTACCTGGTGGCGCAGTGGTTGAGAGTCCGCCTGCCGTTGCAGGCGACACGGGTTCGTGCCCCTGTCCAAGAGGATCCCACATGCCACGGAGTGGCTGGGCCCATGAGCCATGGCCGCTGAGCCTGCGCGTCCGGAGCCTGTGCTCCGCGACGGGAGGGGCCACAACAGTGAGAGGCCCTCGTACAGCAAAAAAAAAAAAAAAAAGAATGGCCCCGATTCCCCTGAGGAGGCGCAGGTCGGCCCCCTCCCCACCCCTGCCGCCCGAGTGAACTGGCTTGACGAGGGACCAAAGTTCCCCTGGACCAAGACGCTGCGCGCAGCTCTTCCTAAACAGCATGGGCAGCTCGGAGAGAACACGTGGGACTCAGAGTTGGTCTCCCGCAGCAGCTCGGGGACACAGGAAATTTTTTGGATGGACGCTCAACTGCCACGAAAAACAGTGAGGATATCGCTCACCTCTGCATCCCCGGTGTCTAGAAGAGCGCCTGGCATATGGTCACCTCTCAAGACCTTCTGAAGTAGGATAACACGAGACGTGGACTCTAAAAAGAATCGTAGGCAGCCTGTATATATAGTGAAGCTCCTCTGAGTCACTTTGACTGGAGAAACTTGGGTCACTTGGTTAAGCACAAGCCAATCATTGTGGCCAGGCCTTCCACAGTCTGGGAGCATTCACTGTGTTCTGCAGCACTTCTGGAGGCCAAGTGGAGTCCCAGCACAGGATGATTCTTCAAAGGAAATTCAGTCTTTCGTCGGGGGGGGGGCGGGGGTGGATGGCCGGGATGGATGCTGGGCAGGTAGACTCAGCATATGTTCACTGAATATGGAATTATTAAGTCAGAAAATATTCCTTTCCAGTTTAATTAAGAAGTAGCCTTGGAGATGAACTTCAAGTTTGAGCTGGATTAAACTAGCAAAGATGAAGGGAAGAAAAAGCAAAGTGTGCATTTCCTTGCAGGTTGATCGTGTCCTCTGAAACGTGTCCCATGAAGGCAGGTGATAGTCTGTTTCGTTGTCTTGTTTATGATTGTTACGCCGATGCCATCGCAATGTCTGTCACTTACTAGTCAGTAAACATTTGTTAAATTAAAAATATAAAATAAAAAAGAATACAAGTAGAAAAGTCTGTAGCTTCATTTTCAGGGAGAGAGCAATGACTGAAAATTTGTAATGGAGAGGGGAGGAAGGGAAGTTAGGCGGAGGAATTTAGGACTTCAATCAGTCTGTAAAGAGACCCAGGTGGATCGAAATTTGAACCTAGAACTTTGCCTGAGGGCATTCCTTGAAACCAAGAATTGTGCGCTTTCTCATGCAGAGCTGCTGGGGAACGTGTTTTTCAGAAACGGGGACCTCCCGAGGAACACTGCAATTTGCAGACACTAGAAGGAAAAAGTTCAGTAGCTGACTTTCTTTCTCCTGGAGTCCCTGGCAACTTGATTTGTAAACTGCCCCCTAAATATGGAATCCGTGTTAATTTGGCAGGGACTCTACCGCTCTAGCGGGAAGCCATGCATTGAATTAACATTTTCTAAAGGGGCCAGCCGGAGGCGCCGATGGAAGAATGGTGGGCGGGGACAACCCAGAGGCGGCTGGAGGCCCACCCCTTTCCCAGAGTACACTGCGGAAGCCGACTGCCTGAACCGGCTTCTCGCCATCTCCCGCTGGGCTCGGGAGAGGGTAGGACCATGGACGGGCTCCGGGCTAACGCTGGGCTGCCGAGGCGCGGGCGGTTGAGGCGCCGGCGCCAGCCACAGCCACATAGCGGGTCGGTCCTGGCCCTGCCCCTGAGGCCCAGGAAGATCCGAAGGCAGCTGAGGAGAAGTGTCGCGTCCCGGATGGCCGCGCTGAGGGCCCAGGCGCTGCCGAGCGAGGACTCGGAGGACTCGAGGGTGGAGTCGATGGTGGACGATCGCAGGGACCCGCTGGCTGGAGGGGCGGCGGCCCTCTCGGAGGTGACCCGGCGGGAGCCGTACGGCCACCTCGGGCCCGCGGAGCTGTTAGAGGCCTCGCCCGCGTCCCGATCCCTGCAGACTCCCCGCGCCCTGGTGGAGGCGCAGACCCCATCGGCGCGCTTGGTGGAGGCGCAGACCCCGCCGGCGCGCCTGGTGGAGGCATCCGCCCTGCCGGCACGCCTGGTGCAGGCCTCGGGTCCCCCGCCGCGCTTGGTAGAGACCTCGGCCGTGCTGTGCTCTGCCCAGCACTTGGCGGCCGCCCCGCCGTCCGTGGCTCCAGCGACGCTGTCGGGGCCGCAGGGGGAAAGCGCGGGCGGGGAGCTGCCCTGGGACTCCCCGCTGCAGCGCGTCTTGGCTGAGCTGAACCGCATCCCGAGCAGCCGGCGGCGGGCGGCGCGCCTCTTCGAGTGGCTCATCGCGCCCATGCCGCCCGACCATTTCTACCGGCGCCTATGGGAGCGCGAGGCTGTGCTGGTGCGGCGACAGGACCACACCTACTACCAGGGTCTTTTCTCTACCGCCGACCTGGACTCAATGCTGCGCAACGAGGAGGTGCAGTTTGGGCAGCACCTGGACGCCGCGCGCTACATCAGTGGGCGGCGCGAGACCCTGAACCCACCCGGCCGCGCCCTGCCCGCCGCCGCGTGGTCCCTGTACAGGGCCGGCTGCTCCCTGCGCCTCCTCTGTCCGCAGGCTTTCTCCACCACCGTGTGGCAGTTTTTGGCTGTGCTCCAGGAGCAGTTTGGAAGCATGGCAGGCTCCAACGTTTACCTCACGCCCCCCAACTCGCAGGGCTTTGCCCCCCACTACGACGATATCGAGGCTTTTGTGCTGCAGTTGGAAGGTAGGAAACTCTGGCGGGTCTACCGACCGCGGGATCCCACCGAGGAACTAGCCCTGACATCCAGCCCCAACTTCAGTCAGGACGACCTAGGAGAGCCGGTGCTGCAGACGGTGCTGGAACCTGGAGATTTGCTCTATTTTCCCCGAGGCTTCATTCACCAAGCCGAATGCCAGGATGGAGTGCACTCTCTGCACCTGACCTTGTCCACATACCAGCGCAATACCTGGGGCGACTTCCTGGAGGCTGTACTGCCTCTGGCAGTGCAGGCTGCAATGGAGGAAAATGTGGAGTTTCGTAGGGGACTGCCCCGAGACTTTATGGATTACATGGGGGCCCAGCATTCGGAGTCTAAGGATCCGCGAAGAACTGCTTTCATGGAGAAAGTGCGGGTCTTGGTTGCCCGCTTGGGACACTTTGCCCCTGTCGATGCTGTGGCTGACCAGAGAGCCAAAGACTTCATCCACGATTCTCTGCCCCCTGTGTTGACTGAGAGGGAGAGGGCACTAAGCGTTTATGGGCTCCCAATTCGCTGGGAGGCTGGGGAACCTGTAAACGTGGGGGCCCAGTTGACAACAGAAACAGAAGTGCACATGCTTCAGGATGGTATAGCTCGGCTGGTGGGTGAGGGAGGCCATTTGTTTCTCTATTATACAGTGGAAAACTCCCGAGTTTATCATCTGGAAGAGCCCAAGTGCTTGGAGATATACCCCCAGCAAGCTGATGCCATGGAACTCCTGCTCCGCTCCTACCCAGAGTTTGTGAGGGTAGCGGACTTGCCGTGCGACAGTGTGGAGGACCAGCTTTCCTTGGCGACCATGTTATATGACAAGGGGCTGCTGCTCACCAAGATGCCTCTAACCTGAACTAGTTACTCCTTGACTGCCAGAAACAAGACAGTAGTGATTCTCTCCTACCACCACCACTTTTCTGGGGGGGAAAATTCGTTCTTACCTTAATAACCATCACTGTGCTTACATTTACCTTTATGACTGCTTCAATGTCACAGAACTCAGACGGACTTCTAGGAAACACCACCTCATCTAGGCACAAAAGTAAAAGCAGGAGTTGGAGGTGGAAGAAGGAGCTTGTTCTGAAGTACCCTTGATTCCTGATCGTTTGAAAGTACCAACTTCATCATCACCCTGAGGCTTCCGTGTACTGTGTGGCATTTGCTGTGTTACTCTGCTTGAGACATTAGAAGTTTTTATTTGGAATTTGCATCCTTCATTTGAGTTCTCTTTCATCAGTTTGGGGGGAGGGTTGGGGTCAGTATCCTGTTTGTTACTGTGAGTCTGTTTGAAAGTTAGAAAAGTTATTAAAATGCCAGAGAATGTTTTCCTTTTTCTAGGGCTAGATTATTATGTGGCATGGTCTGAAGAAACATGGGAGGAGGGAGGTCGATAGGGAAAATCAACAGCTGAGGTGAAAGGTAACTTGGGACGGTTGTAGGATTGGGGCCAATTCTGCAACTTTGGGGGTAATTTATTCATTTTAATCATGTTACTCGAACCCCAAACAGCACAATCCTATTAGAAAAGTTTTGAGTATATTATGTTTTTAAAAGTGTATTAGGGTTTTGCTCAGTGCTTGCTTGCATCAGTGGCTGGCACTGCTCCCAAAGAGACAGAATGTCACCTAGTTGTGCTGTCATAGGCCTCAGTCAGCCAACTTGTAGCAAGCTGGCCATGAGGGAAGGCTGGTGTTCAAGTTACTTTCCACTCTCATTTTTTTCTGGCAGTTGGAAGAAACTTCCCCAAATCTGGCAAGTGAATATTCTCATGGTTGGTGGAAAAGAGCCTGGTGTACCGGAGAGAGCACTGGACTTGGAAGCAGAAGACCTGGGTTTGGGGTGGTGGCTGGTGGGCAGCTGGCTGAATGACCTGAGGCTGCTGCTGCGCCCGGGCACACTGACTTTGTAAGTATGTTTTGGTACAGCTTGATGTCTACACCTCATCATTTAGGTTGTATCTGGAACTTTTAAGATCCTTTCACCGTAACTGATAGGTTGAGTTATATAAAGCTGAGAACTTTATGAAATCGTTTTTTTTTAAAGTTGCAAAAGCATAGATGTACGTATAATCTCACTTTCCAGAGGTAATATTACTATTCAAGGTTAAGCTTCAAGGATTTTTCTGAGTGCTTAACCAGACGTACACACGGCAGTTTTTTGTTTTGTTTTTCTAAGGCGTCCTTTTTTTGACCTAACTTTCAAATTGGTTCGATAGAATTACATCATTCTTTTTTTAAGGGGCAGATAGCAAATCAGAGCCTGGGGGAGGGGGACAAGGAAAAGATAACAGAAGGACTGAGAGGATGGTGGTCTAGAAGAAAAGAAAGTGTCCTTTCCTGGCTCTCATCCTACAGGGCTCACAACTAAGTCCCCAAACATCCAGTCACGAAAAAGCCTTGTTAAAGGAGTCAAGGCATAGGATTCACCCCTAGAAAACTTACCCTGAAAAGCTTCTTGGAGAAAAGTATGGAATTTCAGTGGTTTTTGCCCCTGTTTGGGTTGCATGTAAACACGTTTTGCTTCCTCCTTCACTTTTCCTATGACTGTCTCAATCTTGAATATTTTCTGTATCAACAGTTCCTTTTGGCTTAGTGTTTGAATCTGAATCAGAACAAATGTTGAAAAAAAAACTATACTAGGCTGTAAATCATCAAAAAGCGTTAATAAAGTAGGATTGCATCATGCTTATTAGTATTAGGTGGTACGTAAATGCCTGAGAACATTGTTCTCTGGTGATATTGGTTGGATATTTTTCACATGTTATTGAAAAATTTACTTTAGCTTTTTGGGCATGATGAAAGGAATCTGCTAAGAAATGCTTGCTTGATGTGAAATTGGTTTTGTGAATTATATGAAGAATCTTTTGCCTTTTGTTTTTTTTTTTTTTTTGCGGTACGTGGATCTCTCACCGCCGTGGCCTCTCCCGCTGCAGAGCAACAGGCTCCGGATGCGCAGGCTCAGCGGCCATGGCTCACGGGCGTAGCCGCTCCGCGGCGTGTGGGACCCCCGCCCCGGACCGGGGCACGAACCCGTGTACCCTGCATCGGCAGGCGGACCCCCAACTACTGCGCCACCAGGGAAGCCCTCTTTTGCCTTTTTAAAGTCCTTTTCCCTTGATTTTTCATCTCCTCTAACAGCTTTGAAAAATTAGAACCACCTGTTCGGTTAGAGTTCCTTTGGTGAAAGAGCCCAGATTAGGAATTAAGGAAAGTTTAGAAGGAAAAAGAAAATCTAGGGACTTCCCTGGTGGCGCAGTGGTTAAGAATCCACCTGCCAATGCAGAGGACATGGGTTTGAGCCCTGGTCCGGGAAGATCCCACATGCCACGGAGCCACTAAGCCCGTGCGCCACAACTACTGAGCCTGTGCTCTAGAGCCGGCGAGCCACAACTACTGAAGCCCGTGTGCCTAGAGCCCGTGCTCCTCAACAAGAGAAGCCACCGCAGTGAGAAGCCCGTGCGCCGCAACGAAGAGTAGCCCCCACTTGCAGCAACTAGAGAAAGCCTTGTGCAGCAACGAAGAACTAACACAGCCAAAAAAAAATAAGTAATTAAAAAAAAAATCTAGGGGGCCTATTCCAGTCCCTCATTCCTTCTTTATGCCTATCTGCAAAAAAGAAAGAACTTGGGTTTAGAGGATGGTGGGGGAAAAAAGGGAAGGAAAGGAAACAATATTTCAGAAACAGCTTATTTTGAGGGCTACTTGATAGGACTAAGGGGATTTTTGCTTTGTTTTACTTTTTACTAGGAGGATTTTATAATCCTATCTTGCACAGATGTATTTTGTATCTTCAAGTGAGATATTGTATCTGGGGCTGTAGAAAGTATTTCTGTGTTGGGGAAGAGGGTATGTACATGCTTAGGGGGAAAAAGGGGCCTGAGGAACCCTTGTGAGCCCTGAATTTTTTTTTGAAAACATAGCTTGTACTTATCTACCCTGTTCTTGATCTTCTGAAGCATTTCTTGGTTTCCTTCATTTTCTAAGTTGAGTATCTTCATTGCATGGTGAATTTCTCTGAAAGGTAAGAAGGACTTCTTAGGCTGTTCTTCCCATCCTTAAAGCATGGAGGTGGAAAATACAGAACTTGGAATCACAAGAATCCTAAGTTCCAATCCTAACTGCAGTTTTGCTGACCTTTATTTGCAAAAATTGTATGATGCTTAGCTTGTAGGTGTGTTCTGTAGTTTTTGAGATGATATACTTGAAGGTACTAGTAGATATTATTTATTGAACACCTTTATGACAGGGACTAACATGTTATCTCATTAATCATCACCACAGACCCATAAGGCAGACTGCCGTCTGCGTTTGATACATGAAAAAATGGGCTCAGAATTTAAGTAACTTACCCAAACTCACAGAGCTAGCACATGTCTGAGCTGGGGTTCAAATCCTGGTCTTTTTGACGCTAAAGCCTATCGTCACTAAGTAGGCACTTGATAAATGTTAGTTGAATAAAAAAGCCCACCTGGGATGATGAACAAGTACGTAAACTACATGAGCTTGACTTTTAATCTAATTCAGGCCAGTTTTTCTGTTACCCACTTGCTAAGTAGATGAATGGCCCAGGTGAGCCTGTGCTTCTTACAGCCATTAAGCAGCCTGGAAAGGCAGGCACATACTCTGTTAACAAGGTTGGGAGAGTTGGCAGTACAAGAGGTCACGGCAGGAACCAGAGGGTTAGTGCTTACTTTAGAACAGCATCATGGTTCTCTAGGAGCAGCACGTCTAGGAAGGTGTCCCTGACTCGGTCTCCTTGAAGTTTGAGGGCTAGGATGCTACGGCAAGCCTCTAGTCGTACACCTGGTGATTCTTCATAGTGGATAGCCCAGAGCAGGAGGTCTGTCAGTTGGGGACTCACGTGGCCAATTTGTCCCAAAGCTGCAGAGATTAGAGGGCAGCATGTTCCACTGTCACTTAAGATTGAGTTTGTTATATCCTAGCATCCAGAAATGGCCTTATTAATAAATAATAATAATAATAAGGTATAGGCAACCACTTGCTAAATTAAATATTGCAAATACTAAACTAAGTATTTTGTCTTTACCTTCCCTTTTAGATGACAATTACCATTAGAATTTTAGGAATGGGTTAGAATAGGACATTATCCCCAGAGAATTCCCAGAAGGGGGGTATTCCATGCCATCCTTGTCCATTAGGATGTGAGAATATACTAATGTACCTATTTATCTAGGAATGAGATATGGGATAGATAACTCAGAAGACCAACCTAGTCAAGGCAGGGTAATGGGGAAAGAAGGCACAATTACTTCGCAGTTTAACCCAGGGCTGATTCTTAAAGGGACCTGTCAGAGAGAAACAATGCCAAAAATCCCTGAAAAGAAACTCTAGGAAATTTGAGGGCAGGATTTTAGGTTTGTAGCAGTCTTGAATCTGGTCTGACTTACAGAGTCCTGTGGTTGAAACCTCCAGAGAAAGTAAGTATATCCAACAGTGGATACCTACTTGGAACTCATACCTAATTCTGTTGGCAGGGATTGTCCTGTCAGCCCTTTGCCTTAACGCGTTTGACATAGACCTAGACGCCTTAACTAAAAATTAAAAAGAACAAGAAAAGAATCTTTAATTTCTTAGGCAAGGAACTTCTGAGAAGCTGTGATTATCCCCTCCCTTACACTCTACTCTCTTCCTAAAGAGACTCTGGGGATCATCTATACTAAAATACGGGAAGGTTGAGGAGCTGGGGCCACTCCTGTAATACCTCGAATGGCAAAGGCCTTGATTTTCCAGCAGGGATCTCTCTGTATGAGATTCAGAAGGCATTCAAGGACCTGGGATGGATAAAAGGCAGTGCTGAGTGGAGAGAATCAGAGCAAGAATGAACCAGAGACAGGGACCCCTCTTGTCTAAATGTGCTTTAACTGGAAAAGTGGCCTTCTATCAAATCTAGTGAAAAAATGAGCTGGAGCCAGAAGTACTGGCTTAGGCGCGGAGTGCTCTTATCTCCTCTCTGTAGATTGATTTTCCCAGCTCACAGATCTATGGCCATATAGGCTTCTTTTGAATACCTCCATCAGGTTTTCCACTAATAACTAGGGATTATAACTCGATTCACTGGAGTCGATCCCTAAGCCTATCAGCACCCATGTAATGAGAAGCTAGTTAACTGAGGTGAGAACAGGATTCAGGGGTGTGCTCTAAAGTGAAGTCTAGGCTGGCTTGGAGCTAAGTGTGGTCCAAACTGTTGGTGTGGCCTATATATCTCCTCACCTTCCTGGTTCTGATCTCTCATTCTGTGTCCCCACAGAATGGTGAGTATGCTATGTACGAATGAAGCACAGGGTAATGCCCTCTTGGGTTAATCAGGTAAGATGGGTCCATGTCTCCTTGACTCACCATATTATCATGGATCTGCAGGGCACCAGCAGCCAAACAAGCTGCCTGCCGAACTGCCGTGAAGTCATCAGAGAAGCAGTTCAGAAAGCTTGGGAGAAGCTTGGCAGTCATGAGCTTGAGCCCACGAATCAGGGAGAGGGCTTCCACACGCTCCTGGAAGTTTCCTTGGCCCAGCTTGACTCTGTAAGGCACAGGTGCTTTTATTTTCCCTCCTTAAACTTTTGGTCCCTCTCCCTACGCCCACCCCCAGTGCCCTCTGGATAAAATCCAACTTCTGTAGGCTCTCCATTATCCATTCCCACCCTTTCCTACTTAGCCTTTAAGTTTCACCAGATAGACCTCAACTGTTTTATTTACTTGAATCCCTATTACCTAGAGTATGCTAGGTGCTAAACTATGTTGAATGACTGAATAAAGGAAACTTTAAACATGGATCTCTTGCTACAGTCAAGTTCTCTTCCCCACTGCCCTCACATGTGCCATGTTCATTTCTGTATTTGGCTCCCAGTGTGGAAGGTCTTACCTTCTCTCTGCCTACGTAGTCTTACCCATCCTTCATGAAACTTGACTTTGCTAGGCATTTGTGTATCTTGCCTGTATAATCAGAATCATGGCATACATTTGAACTCTCAAACATCTAAAACAGTGCCTAACACCTAGTGGGCATTCAATTAATGATTCTTCCCTTAGCTACATTGTTAGTGTCTGTAGGGGCTGTTAATGTTTTACTTTATTTAAAAAAAAAAATCCTGCAATGGGATCTATACAATGCAGAGCAGACAGAGCAGCTTAACAAATGCTGGCTGGCTGGAGCCCACGCTCCCTGTACACGTTAAGAATAAAAAAGCTTCTTTCTCCATGTTGACAAGGTCTTACCTGATTGTGTCATGCACCTCTTTCCCAAGGCTCATTTGCCCCAGAGCTTGGGCAGCTGCTTGTCTCACTTTCTTATTCCAGTCACTCAACATCAGCTGGATCAACTTATGTTTCATATCCTACACATAGGTGTAATAATTAGCTACCATTTATTACCAAGTCAATTTTGTACTTGACACTGTGCTAATAAGTATTTTTACCCATCACGTAATCCTCCCAAACAATCCCATAAGGCAGATATGACCATTTATAGGTGACAGAATGGAGGCTTAGATTTCTTGCCCAAGGTTAACCTGTTGAGTGCTGGAGCCAGGACTCAGACCCAGGCCTGTTTTTGAAGCTTATGCTTTATTTATTCATAAATTTTATTTATTTATTTATTTATTTATGGCTGCGCTGGGTCTTCGTGGCTGCATGCGGGCTTCAATAGTTGTGGCTCATTGGCTCTAGAGCGCAGGCTCAGTAGTTGTGGTGCACAGGCTTATTTGCTCTGCAGCATGTGCGATATTCCCAGACCAGGACTCGAACCCATGTCCCCTGAATTGGCAGGTGGATTCTTACCCACTGCGCCACCAGGGAAGCCCAAAGCTCATGCTTTAAACTACTGTATTATATCGGGGCCAGCATAATCTGTACTTGAGACTCTTAAAATTTGAAAGTGATACATTAGTAGGATGACCAACTCATTCCAATTTGCCTGGGACTTTTCCTGGGTTTAGTACTGAAAGTCCTATGTACTGGACGAGCTAGGACAGTTGGCCACCCTATGTGTTAGTACGTCTCTCAAAGGGAAAGGGACGAAGATTACTAGTTGGTGATTATGTAATGTGCCCAAAGCTATTCTCCCTGCCTGAAACATCTCGCTTTTCCACCCCTATCTGATACCTGATGTTTTCCTGTTCTTTTAGGATTGAACTCAAAAAGCATCTCCTCAGTGAACTCCTCTGCCTTCTGTAAGCAATAGGAAATCTCCATAATACTTTACAGCTACTTCTGTTATCTTTGCATCCCCAGTGGTAGCATGCTGCCCAGCATGTAGGATGTGGTCAGAAACTGCTTGCTTACTGAATGAGTGGAAGGACTGATGGACACATTGCTTAACCCCAGCAGTCTGATGTGAAGTTCTCATCTTTACCCCGTCCCCTGCTTGCTCTGCATGGCTTTTTACTTTCAGTTGGCCATCCTGAGTAACAAGTGCTGAGGAGGTGAATGTGCAAATTAATCAGATGTTGTTAAAATGGTGTTGTTAAATTCAGGTTCTGATTGAATTGACCAGAGGTGAGATTTTTCACTTCCAGCAAACTCCCGGGTGATACCTATGCTGCTGGTCCAAGACTTTAGCAGCAGGGTACTACTATGGCAGTCGAGGCAGAATTAACCCAGACTAGAATTATACTGATTACACTGAATGGCCAGGTTTTGTGCTTCCCACATCAAAATGTGAGGGTCAAAATGGAGGGTGCTCTCTTCTCGTGGGAATGGCAGTGTTCTGGGCCATTTTGGAGTTACTTAGTGTTATAAGGAAAAGATAGTGGCACATAGGAAGAAGGGAAAAATCCCATCTGGACAGCTGAAGTTGATTTTAAAATAATGGCAAGAAGGAGGTCAGGTGAAAGCCTAAATGATGGTCAGGGTTTCCCGTGCCTGGAAGTCTTTTTTTCAGTTCTGTCCCAAGTCTTGCTCAGCTGACCCACACTCCTTCCTTCACAGAACTTTAACTGATAGGTTCAGCCCACACTAATCTCTCTCTGAAAAGTTTTGAGTACATTACATTTATCACTTGTTCTTGAATCATTTGTGTATGTTAGTCTTGTTACTCTAATGTCAGGTTTTTGAAAGTAGGGACAGTATTGACTGATACTTATAAAAGTACCTTGATGTGGAGGCAATGTCAAATTACTATAAAAGTTTCTAAACTTTTCTCTTTTTTTTTTCTTGCTTACTTCATTGTAGGTAGGTTACAAACAGTTTGTGGACTGCCACCAGGCTGAGAAGCAGTGTCTTAAGTAATAGAACGATATGCTGGCATTTGAAGAGAATTCTGGGTTAGGAGTAAGAGGTAGCAGTATGGGAACAGAGATCTGTTTGGCAAGAATGGGATACTAGATAGCAGCAAAAAGTGGAAGAGCTCCCTAGCTCAGTTTTGCTTAGACTTTCTGTCCTGGAAACACAGGAAGAGAAGGCTTACCACACTGACATTTCCACCAATCTGGGAGAGAGCTCTGCAGGCTATAGTCCGGTCTTTCCATTGATGGCTATTCAGCTCCACGGCAAGCATGGTATGTATCAGGGTCTGAGGAAATGGAAGACGTGTATGGATATCCGTGATCACTTTTAGAGATGCTGGGACCTTGAAGAAGTTATATCCTAACCTGGCATCCAGCATAGTTAATGTCACAAACACATGAGATGCCCGTTGCTAGCAAAGGAGAGTGGGTTTACAATGGGGCACTCTTCCATCCAAGCCAACTGATTTCTGGGGAACAAATCAGGGAACAATATACAGATTTAGTAATCTGAACAGAAAATTCCTGGGACATTCTCTTCTTAATTTAACTATCTTTCCCCCTAAAATGATTTGTATATGCCTCAATCTGTGAGTTTCACATTTCTACTGGAAGTAAACAGAATTGTAGGTCTGTGTAGTTTTCAGTGGTAAACTTCTAGCAGAAGCAAATTCTGCATATCACAACTTTTCTTGCCTACACAGTTAGAAACCATCTGCAGCCTACTTTTCTCACCTTTCTCAGCTAGCTGTTGTCACTCTTCCTTGTGTACACGCCGGTTCACCCACACTTAGTCCGGTTTTACCTGTGCTTGAGATTATCCCTACCCAACCACCTGCATTTTCAGTTCCTTACATGCACCGACCTCAAAGACCCAATTGTTCCCCCCAAACTCGGTTTCTTCCTCTGACCCTGTAATGGACACATACTGTCTTCGCACTTAGATGGCTCAGGAGCATGCAAGACTGTTGCTCAGTGTCCTCATTCTTCTTGTTAAACAGCTGATGGAGGATCCTCGTAATCACGGGGTAAGTGGCAGCACCTTCCAGAGCCAGGCACTGAGCTGCAGCCCAGCTGTCCACGCTATTACCTGCCACAGTGGGGTGAAAAAGGAGTCCAGAATGGCGATCTGTTCTCCCCACAGAGAGCAGCCTTTGGGTTGGTACACAAGGCTGCTACCTGCCTGATATCTCACTTCCCTCTGCCCCCTGTCTCGAAATTCAATCCCTTATTTAAATCACATTTAAATGGATTGTATCAAGGTTCTAAATATAGACTGAAAATCTTAACCTGAAAAGTCAAATCCTAATATGTTTTTGTTAGGTAACAGCAGGAAGGCACTTCCAGCCTGGGTGAGAGACACAGTTGTCCCTCTCACTAGAGATTGGGAAGTCTGTAGTGGAGGTTTTTTTAAGACAGATGAATTAAATTGTTGAGTATCTCCGTGCCGAAGGCCAAACTGGTCAGCCAGTTGTCCTCCACCCCTGCCGCCACGCAAGGAGCAGGTACATCTTTCAGACAGCATTTGGGCACCTTGGGCCTATCATCTGACAGAACCTTTTTGCTTGTGTTACTCCAGCAATGCTTGTGGACAATGCCTGTAATTTAATGTGCAAAAATGGAAGCAAGATGTGTTCAAGTGGTGATTTAAAAAAATTTTAGAATGTATTCTTTAATATTACATTATCTTTTCGATTGAAAATCTGGTTTATGAAAGGGGACATGGTTTTTGTTCAAACGCACCTATGAAACGTTTAGCCCAGGTACCACTAGGTGGCAGTGTACCTATTTTGTAAAGTACCTGGGAAGAACAAATCTCTGAGTATCTAATGGAATCCCAGGCCCAATACAGTAGACATCATAGAGCATGATGGTGGAGAGGAAAGGATTAGGAAAAGCTGATGGTGAGCTGTCCTCTCTTTACCCCATATTTCCAGGTCAGAAGTAACAAGGAGTTACTCACCCTTCAAAAGGGCAGTCTGCATGATTTCCCGGGCAAGAAGATTATGTGACTGTATGGCATATTGGCATACTGCTGCTGCCATCCGCACATTGGCGTTCTTGTCACAAAGAGCAGCCTTTAGGGGGGCCTGTAGAACCTCTGGCAAGTCCTGGATAGATGGAGCTTTGACGGTTTCCTTGTCTGTGATCAAAAGAAAGCCAGTAAGAGGGTGCTAGCTAGCCCCTTTGCTCTTCTCTGAAACAGAGCTTTTTCCTGTAGTCACGTGGTGGCCAACCTCAGTCTCAGTCGCAGGTGCTTACTGCTTCTTAATATAATTAGAGTTTAGCAGAGCCCCTACAATGGGCAGGATTTTAAGGCTGACTTTTGTGCTGGGTATTCCTGTTCCCAATCCTTTATCATCTGGCCTCTACAGAGCTGTATTCAAGCCAAAGGAGAATGTTTCCAGCTAGGCTATGGTGACCATCACCATTAGTTTTAGTGATGAAAATCAACCTATTTATATGTTTTTGTATTTTTAATAATAATAGCAAATATATTTAGGTAGTGCTTTGCTGCTTATATAGTGTTTCATATTCATTATCTCATTCAGTCTTCTAACCCTCATTGAAGTAGGCAAGGCAGGTATGACTGCAGAGCTCACCTGAAATATGTGTATTGCAGGAGTCCTTTCAGGTTTAACTACACAGCCTCACAAGACTATCATAGGCCACGCATGGCACTAATCTTTGGAAGGAAATAGGATGGAAGCATAGTTTGCCAACAGGACATTATCAGGCATTCCTTTTGGTAAGAGTTCTTGAGGTGGTTTGTCTAGCATTCCATGGAGCCTTCGGGGGACAGCTCAGGAGCATGGAATCGATCCCCAGGTATGTGTCTTATGTTCCACCGCAGTTATTATCTCTTTTATAGAACAACTCCATAGATATAATTCCAAGGTCCTCAAAGGGCATGCTTTGACAAGTTACAGCATTCATGGGAGCCCAAAGGATGGTGCCTCCTTCAGGTGTGTGTATTTCACTTTACAGTTCTTCCCAGTCCAGATGTAATTATCAGTCAGTGTTCATTTTTATCATAAGCAATGTTGCCTACAAAGATAGTTCCTATCCTTATCAGGTTATTGGGACAACAGGCAGGCATTTAACTAAAGCTCATTTCTCAAGTAAGAGGGGAAAGTGTTTTGTTAACCTTTTGTCCACAACTAGTTTCATTTTATAGATAAGGAATTTGAAGTTCAGAGAGGTTAACTGACTTCCCAAGATGTGGCAGAGCTAGTTCTATAGCTAAGGTTTTAGAATTTCTGATCTGTCCTTTTTGCTACTACTGTGGGTCACTGTGCCATCTGTTAAGAATGGGCTAGGTGGAAATATGTGCATTTCAGGGGAACAGATAGAAGTCAATTATTTCAAGAAATAACGAGTAAGATAATTTTCTTTGGAAAGTTGTGGGGAGGAAATAAGACAAATCAAAATTTAGACACCCAGGGTCTTCCCTGGTGGCGCACTGGTTGAGCGTCCGCCTGCCGATGCAGGGGACACGGGTTCGTGCCCCGGTCCGGGAAGATCCCACATGCCGCAGAGCGGCTGGGCCCGTGAGCCATGGCTGCTGAGCCTGCGCAGCCACAGCAGTGAGAGGCCTGCGTACCGCAAAAAAGAAAAAAAAAAAGAATCTAGACACCCAGGAAGGGGATCCCATGAAAGGGAATGACAAAGGTATTCTCTAATGTATGTGGAAGATTTGGGGATAAGATGATATCTCTTGCCACCTACTGAAGGTTTTCTCTATGTGCCAGGCACTAACACACATCATCCCATTTAATACCCAAGGAAATAAGCATTTAAAATAAAGAATGTGTACATGTGGAAGCATATTAGCAGGGACATCAAACCAAGTCTGGGTGGTGGGGCAGGGAAGACTCCTCAGAGGAAGTGATACCTTAGCTGAAAATTGAAGGGCATGTATAGAAGTTAATCAGGTAAAGAGGGAGAGGTAGAGTTTCCCAGCAGAGGGAGCAGCAAGTTTGAAAACCTGGAGTTAAAATGCCCATATCTGGAACTCAGAAGACAGGAAATAAGTGAAATGAAACTTTAAAAACCTGACAACTTTGTAGAGATAAAATTAGTTCCCACCTCTAAGAAGTTCCTTGTTTGGTAGAGATGGCAGAAAAGTAAACAGACAATTATGACAGAACGATAAATGCTAGGGCAGAATAATATCAGGATGCTACCGGACTTCCCTGGTGGCACAGTGGTTAAGAATCTGCCTGCCAGTGCAGGGGACACAGGTTCAATCCCTTGTCCGGGAAGATCCCACATGCCGTGGAGCAACTAAGCCCCTGTGCCACGACTACTGAGCCCACACGCTGCAACTACTGAAGCCCATGCACCTAGAGCCCATGCTCCACAAGAGAAGCCACCGCAACGAGAAGCCTGCGCACCGCAGCAAAGAGTAGCCCCCGCTTGCTGCATCTAGAGAAAGACCTCATGCAGCAATGAAGACCCAGCGCAGCCAAAAATAAAAAATAAATAAATTTTTTTTTTAAAAAGGATGCTACCATCAGCAGAGAAGGAAGAAGTATCAGCCCAGGCTTCTCACAAAAGGTGGTATCTGAGAGGGCACTTGGAGGTTAGTAAGAGTTGGTTTTATGTCCTTTCAGCAGCATTTTATAGTTTCTGTCATCTGGGTCCTGTGTCTTGTTAAGCCAGCTCCTTGGTAGATTACAGTTCTGGCTCTTGTAGATGGGAAATTTTCCTTTTTAACTGCTTATTGCTAGCAAAGAAAAAACTATTGACATTTCTTTTTCAAAAGATTACAGACCATTGGGGAAAATGGCCAAGTCCTTAATTCATTTTACAAGGCTAGTAAAAACTAAAACTTGATAGAGATAGTATAAATAAACACAAAACTACCGATTTCACTTACAAATGTAGTACATTCTAAAATATTAACAAATCAAACCCAGTGGAGTAGTAAAAGAAAGATCCATTAGAAAATGGCTGGTAAAATTCAACACTCATTTTTGTAATAAATAGAAAAGCTCACATGTATGTTGGCATATGTTTGTAAAAGCATAGGAAAAATGGCGGAATGCCAAACTAAACATTGGTTACCCTGGGGAATGGCATGGGGGTGGGATTGGGACTGGGAAGTGAGTTGGGGGAAGGTAATCACCTCTTTTTTTAAAAATTTTTTTGTCTGCACTGGGTCTTTGCTGCGTGCGGGCTTTCTCTAGTTGTGGTGAGCGGGGGCTACTCTTTGTTGCAGTGCGCGGGCTTCTCATTGCGGTGGCTTCTCTTGTTGTGGAGCAGGGGCTCTAGGCGTACGGGCTCCAGTAGTTGCGTGGGCTCAGTAATTGTGGCTTGCGGACTCTAGAGCGCAGGCTCAGTATTTGTGGTGCAGGGGCTTAGTTCCTCTGTGGCATGTGGGATCTTCCTGGACCAGGGATCTAACCCGTGTCTCCTGCACTGGCAGGCAGGTTCTTAACCACTGAGCCACCAGGGAAGTCCCACCTCTTTTTATACTCCTCTGTGTTGACTGATAATGACACTTTATATTTCTTTCGTAATAAAAAAAATGTTTAGGAAGCAGAATCTGTAGAATTTATTGGTCAATTGGTTGTGGGAAGAAGAAAGATTTTATCCAGGATGACTCCCAGGGTCCTAGCTCAGAAACTGCATGGATTGTGGGGATGCCAATTGCGATGTGGAACGTGGGGAGGGGTCTATGGAGAGGGTGATGAGTTCAGTATGGGATGGGACATGTTGAGTTTGAGATGTGCTGTCAAAAGAAGCGCTAAAATGGAGTCGGGAGAAAAGTGTGTGCCTTCACACACACATACACATACTTTTTGGGTATTATGAATGGGATCTCTCAAGGTAGAACAATGTGAACTTACTTGTAAGCTACTGAGCATCAAAGGGTGATGAAATTCGTGCAAAAAGCACTAGACTAGAAGTCAGGAATTTTAAATTCATCTCTATTGCTGATAAGTTGTGTATATTCGGGCCAGTCTCTGGGTCTTGGTTTCCATTTTGTGAAATGATCTCAGATAAGCTTCAGGGTCTCTGCCAGTTCAAAATTTCTATGGCTCTGCGAATTGCTTATATTCTCAAGCAGTCCAGTTCTGGCTCTCACCTGAGTCCCCCTGGCTGATGGCAATACGGGGCCGTTCTAAAGCAGCTGTGGCACAAGTGATGATGGCTTGGATGCGGATGTCATCATGGATGTCCACCAAGCTCTGCAGCAGGCTCTCTATTGTCTTATGGTGCCACTCGATGACTGTACCATGAGGAGGAAAATTAGAAGAGAACCACCTGGTTAGGGCTAGATATTGTGCTGCAGGCAAGTGACAAGAAGTCCCCTTCCCCTAGGACAATTCAAGCAGAACAGCTCAGAAGAATAAAGGGCTCCAGAGATGGAGTCCTGTCCTGAGGGAAGTTATTTCTCTTACGATCCAAGTACCCTCTTAGGTAGTTCCCAAACAAAGCTCCTAATCCCATCCTATATTCTTTTTTTTTTTTTTGACTTAAATAACTCTTTATTGTTATCACCTGGTAAATAGTTGGTACAATAAAACATAGCGGTTAAGGGGACTTTGTCATCAGACATATCTGGTTTGGAATCGCAATTACTAGCTATGTGACCTTGGACAAGTTACTTAACCTCACTGGGCTTGAGATTTCTCATTTGTAAGATGAGAATAATGCTGGAACCCATTGTATTGAGTTACGTTGAGTGTTAAATGAGTTAACTGGACAAAGTGTTTAGCAAAATGCCTGCAAGATAATAAAGGGCTCACATGTTATGGTTGTGGTTATCATTAGGTTTCCTTGACTTCTAGGGCTCTTCCATCTGGCTTTCAAGGGCTTCTTCCTTTTATTGCTAACTGCTCTCTTTATAGCTTTGGAGCTTTTATTTCGGTGCTCCCACCACCTGTAGGTGCTCCCCACTGGTAGCTTTTACTCAGAATCTTTTTTTCAACTCTTTTTTTGTTTACCTGGACCAGTTTATGTGATGGATCACCTCTCTTTTTCCTGCACTAACTAAACTAGTTTTTCATGTTCTGAAAGCCAGCAGCCCTTGAGTCCTCAAATCTTGCAGCTTTCAACACTCCTTGCTGGGCCCTTCCTCTGTCCCAGGCGCTCAGCGTTCTATTCCCATATCGCTGAAGGCAAAGTAAATATACGATAATCCCAAATTTACAAATGAATTTTGGAAAAGGTTTGTATATACCATAGCCAACTGAAGTTTCTTTTGATCACTGCATTTCCATTGTTTGGGCAGCACATTTCACCCTTTCTTTCACGCATCACTTATTGAGTGTAAAGTTTCAGAGGTCAGTAAAGATAGGGTCTCTGCCTGTGAAGAGTTCTCAGCATAGTGAGTTTCCACAAATTACTGATGTAAAACCTGCCCATGCAAAAAGTATCTAGATAAATGCAACTGTCATTGTGTGAAAAGCTCTTTTCTAGTCTAACCTTGATGAGGCAACCAGAGTTTTATGTCTCACAAGAGAGGGATGGATTTTCAAAGATTGAGAAACACTAGTCCAAGGTGAGAACCTCCTCCTTCACAAATAACATGCTGATATGTCAGGACCCCCGCCCGCCCCACCCCCTTCACTCACTGAGAGCCCAGGCCATCTTCCATTCCTGTAGCATCCTCCGCAGGACCACCAGTTCCCAAGTCACGTTCTCCTTCAGTGACTCTGCCTGCTTCTTCAGTCTCCTGGTCTTCATGGGCATGTCCTCCTCACCCACCTGCACCAGCAGATCCTTGGCCGGTATGGGCAGAGCTGTCCAGCGCATGGCCCCTTTCACAGGCCTGCAAGCTGTGCGGGGCAGCAGTATGAGGTATTCTGCCCACTGCCCTAAGCGTGTGTTCCCAGCCAGCATCACATTCCTATTCCTGGCACTAAGGCAAAACAAAACTATCAAGAGCCAACTTTCCTGTGATTATGTAGGAAACTGAGTACAAGTCCCATAGGGAGTTATGACAAGTCCTGACTACAAACATGA
Organism: Phocoena phocoena; assembly: GCF_963924675.1. Lineage (NCBI taxonomy): Eukaryota > Metazoa > Chordata > Mammalia > Artiodactyla > Phocoenidae > Phocoena > Phocoena phocoena. The sequence goes on along the minus strand of NC_089220.1, from coordinate 28,546,665 downwards.
TAAAGCCATGATGATGGGGCAGAGAAATTTGGGGAAGAAAAGTTGAGATACATATAAGCCTTTTTATAAGTTTAATAAATCTTTAGGAATATAAATATGTTTATATGTAACAACATTTGCTCATAAAATTCAATATTTGATATATTGCCATTTAAAGTAGAATGTAATTGGCCATTAATTCCTAATTTATTAAGTTTTCTTTTTGATATTTTTAATTTGGGAGGAGGAATGGTGCTATAAGCTGCTAAGTGTTTACGAGTGCCTTGCTATAGGAATGATTAGTGTCTCCGTTTTAATGAGGCAGCTGAAGCCCTGGGAGGTGACTTGCTAAGACCCAACCCAAGGCTTTGCTACATGCTTTCTTCACTGCTTTATAATCATAGCCCTCAACAAAGGAGGAGGCTGTGTGAGTTTGGTGGAAGCTGCCCACATCTGCCATCATTAGCACCTCCTCTGCTCTAGTGGCTATTGCCTCTAGAGCCAGGCAGCACTAGAGACAGAGGTTTGGGGCTGGTGGGAAAAAGAATGGTTCACTACTGCTGCTAGTTTCTGCACACCAGTGAGCCCATCTGAACGGTGACATTGCAAAAAAAAGAGTCATGGGGAATGGAAACGTAGTCTCTGGAGGATGGGCACTTTTTTTTTTTGCGGTACACGGGCCTCTCACTGTTGTGGCCTCTCCCGTTGCAGAGCACAGGCTCCGGACGTGCAGGCTCAGCAGCCATGGCTCACGGGCCCAGCCGCTTCGCGGCATGTGGGATCTTCCCGGACCGGGGCACGAACCCGTGTCCCCTGCATCGGCAGGCGGACTCTCAACCACTGCGCCACCAGGGAAGCCCGAGCATGGGCACTTTTTGTTTCATAAGTTTATTTCTTGGTTAACTCGTTTCCCTCTACCTAACCTAACTTACAGAATGAAGGATGATGTACTCATGAAACAGAAATTTGAAACACAGGTTGATTCTAGGGCCTGAAGCAGGTATGGGCCTGAGAATGGAGTGGGAGGGTAGAGCCAGCCCAAGGAAAAAGGGCAGAGTGCTAGATCAGGGGTTTGATGTACTTCCTTTGGAAGCATTAAGGTGGGATCTGTCTTATTAGGAATTACCGGCCCTAAACCACTTGGTTACAACTAAGTTCCGTCTCATTTCAGCTGTATGGGCCACAAAGGCTTTTCCTGTTACAATTACTATTTTATAATTTTTTTTTTTTTTGGATACGGGGGCCTCTCACTGTTGTGGCCTCTCCCCTCGCGGAGCACAGGCTCCGGACGCGCAGGCCCAGCGGCCATGGCTCACGGGCCCAGCCACTCCGCGGCACGTGGGATCCTCCCGGACCAGGGCACGAACCCGCGTCCCCTGCATCGGCAGGCGGACTCCCAACCACTGCACCACCAGGGAAGCCCCAACTATTTTATAATTTTATGAGATGATTTTCAGTTAGTAGGAAGGGACTCCCCTAGATGCTGGTGGTGTCCCAGCCTATGAAACAGGGGCCTTAAAGAACTAACCCTACATCCACCTTTACCCCCATTATCAGCTTCGTGCTTACATGGTTCAGGAACTGGCTGGGAAGTCCACCTTTCTGGGGTTTCAGGGAAGACCTTAGATAGCTGCTTGTTGTATCGATGGAGGTTTTCCAGGAAAATCTGGTCTCTCTTTGCACCAATCTGGTGGATGATCTGGACTTTATCTGTGAACAGATAAATAATGAGTCCCTAGAACCCGCCTCCTTCCTCTCTTCCTGGGTTTTTGGTCACCAGGATCAACCGAGTTTCCTTTCGCCCTACTCTAAAGCCTCTAGGACTCATGACTACCATGCTCTGAGGGCATCCCTTGAAGGTGACTGTTGCTTGGAAGTATGACCTGGTGGCCTCATAAAAGCCTGGAAGCCAAGTCAGAACCTAACTTACAGGCATTGTCCCCTATGAAAAGCTAGATACTAATGAAGGGTTACCTAATTCATCTCTTATCAATCATAAATACCTTTGTCTGAATAATTTTGTTAAACATTTTAAGAAGACTTTCAGTTGAAAGCAGTTTCGGAACAAGATGGGGGTAGGGAAGAATAAACAGCTTGGAACGTGCAATCCTAGATTGTGTACCCTGGAAGCCCAGGCATCTAAAGGATAGCAGGACGGAAGGGGAAGGTAGTGGACATTCATGGGTATTGGGCAAGAAGCACTATATTTCTTGTCTACTTAAAGTGCATTTTTGTTAATATTGTTTTACAAATAAGGTATGTAAGGCTCGGACAGCTTATATAATTTGCTGAAGGTTAGTAGGAAGGGGCTAAGCCAGGATTTAAGCTCAGATCTCTAGAGCCTGTGGTTGTTTTTTCCAACATAGCACCTCATTGGGGGAATTATCTCAGTGAGAGAAGGGAGAACAGAGAAGAGGTAGGTTGTTCCCAAAGCTGAATCTTGCTTACTTTGCAATCCTACCTCCACTACCTCTTTAGTAAACATAAAGGGATAGAGAGAGGGGAAAGAGGAAGAAGAGTTTCCTTCCTATCAGATACCTGCCCCCGTCCCCGGCCTCCACCCCACAAACCCAAAAAAAACCTCACGTGCTAGTAACCAGGAGGTGTCAACATGAACACTTGGTTCATCCAGGGCCTCTCATCCACACCCATGACTGTTTTATCCCCCAGCTACCTTCCACCTCCCTGCTCCATGTCCCCCTAGGCCCCCACTACAGGGCCCCAGTTCCATTACCAAAGTAAATCTCCTGTTCAAAGGTGTTGTCTGTGGAGTAAGCAAACTTTCCAGCTCGGGGATTCACCTGTCGGAAGTGGCTCTGCCTTGGGGGCTGGCAGACGCTCCCCTTTCCATCGATGTCCTCAGCAGTCTTACTGATGCCAGGCATGCTTTCAACTGTCTGCACTTGCGGCAAGTAATTGGGCAATCTTGGAATGAGTGACATGGGGAGAAAAGGGGGGACAGGTAGCTTTAAAACTGGTGCCCTTAGAGGGTGCATGGACTTGGGGAAGGGAACCTGCCTCCTACATTACCTCACTCTACCTATTATGTGTGTGGTTATTTAGTGGACAGACTGTAAGCTCTTTAAAGGATAGGTCCGTGTCGGTTTCATATACATTGTATTCCCAGCACTTTGCAGAGTGCCTGGAAAGTGGTGGCAATGCAATTTATATTTGTCCAATAGATGAATAAATAAATGTTTCCACTTTAGTTCACTTTTAGGAATCAGGGATGTTATAGCTCCAGTCTTCCTTCCAGTTATAAATGAAAAGGAAGCAATGTGAGAAAGGTGCAGTAATCCTCTTTTCTAAGCTTGTTTAGTTCTCCATCCTGCTGCCAGTCAGTTTTCGAGTCAGTTGACACACTGGCTCCTTATTCAGACTGAGGCAGGACCAAACTTCATGAGGTCTCTGCCTTCCTCACTCCCACCATGGATTCGTTTCTAGGAGCACCTGGATAGTACCTGGAACAGCAGAATGGCTCAGTCTGCTAGGTAAGGCTGAGAACGCATTCCTTTAAAGGCAGTGGTTCTCAGCTGGGAGCAGCTTTGTCCCTCAAAGGGACATGTGTCAGTGTCTGGAGACATCTGTGGTTGTCACACCTGGAGAGTGCTACTGGCATGCAGTAGGCTGCTGCTAAACATCCTGCAGTGCACAGGACCAGCCCCACAACAAAGAATTATCCAATCTCAGGAGTGCTGAGGTTGCGAAACCTTACTTTGTGGAAATCTTAGCAGGTTGGTGGTGGAGAACACAAGAGGTTAATGTGAGAGTGTATTCTGAAATAAGGAGTGTGAGGCCACCCAGGAGTCCTTGAAGGGGAGCCAGGGATTCTCAAAGGCGTGCCCGAGGCCCCAGCCAGTCTACCTATAATAGACAGGAAGCAGCAGCTCTGGCTTCTTTTCCTCCTGGGTGGGCAGAAGGACACTTCGATCCTCAAATTCTGCTGTCTCTTCTTCCTCCAGCTGTTTCAAGAGCTCCAGGTCGCTGGAGGAAGTGAGTTCATCCCGGATGTGGCTCCAGTCGTATTGCTGGTGCAAGAAGCTCTGCCACTTACTGGGGGACACCCCAGGCCTCAGAGGACACTTGTTCTGGATCCATCGGGCAGTGCGCTTGTTAAGCTTTTCCAGCACGACAGCCTGCCATGCTCTGGCCTCCTTCTCAGAAGGGGTAAGCCAGGTTTCCCTCTCCTCCAGGTTCACATCTGGAGAAAGTGACAGATCCAGCACGTCTAGCTCCCTGCTTGGATGAAGATTGAGAGGACCAGATGCTTCCTGGACTGCGCTTGCTGGCTTTGATTTCTTCAGCTTCTTAAGATTGGCAGAGCTTTCCGTCTTCATAGCCTGGGAGGTAACCCTTGTCGAGGGACCTGAAAAATCCAGGAACTTGAAGCTGACGGGCTTCTCAGCTCGGGGCTTCCTGACTTGGGGAGGCTGGATGATGCCGTCTGCATCATAGAGATGGTCAAAGCTGTTTTGGCTGTAAGGAATGCTGGCCAGCCCTCGTTGCTGCACCACCTCCCGAGAAAAGGTGAGGTTTGCAGCTGCCAGTTTCAAATATTGGTTCTTGAGGTTTGCACAGTGCTGCGGGCTGGAGTGGAAGACTGGAGGCACACTGGAAACGGAGGCGCACTCCTCCTTGTTTCTTGGTTTTAAGTAGGAGAAAATCATGCCCCATCCCAGCCGTGGGGGGAGTGACTGACGGAAATGCTGGGAGAGAAAGGTCTTTCCCTTCTCGGTCTTAGTCATTGTTTCCCAGCAAATGCTTCCTTCCACACTGCCTGGTCCAGAGGAGGACCTGGAGGCATGACCAGGCACCTGTTAAGGGGATGGGAAGAACTGGTGAGAGCTCTAGGTCAGTAGAAATTGGTAGCCCATAGCAGTCAGTAAGAAAAGAACTTGGAGAACAGGTAGGGGAGGGGGGAAGCCATGGGAATTAGAAAGACAAAAGAAAGAAATGCTGCAACATTTGAAATGGTCCTTGTTCAGACCTTTGCTTCCAGTTCTCACATTTGTCCCAAAGCTCAGACCCTCATCTCCTTATGAGGGATTACTGCTTTTCAGCAGTATCCCAGGTTTCCAGTTTTTCCCCAAAAGTTGCTTTCTCCCTGTTCAAAGAACTTACAGCGTAAAGTTCAGACAACTCAGCCTGGCATTCAAGGGTTCTCCCTGAGTATGACCCCAGTTTATGACCTTGTCCTGACATGTAACCTCTCCTCTCGACACTCCTAGCTCTTCTCCGAGTGTTCTTCCCTCCACAAGTAGATCTTCCTTCTGTGCCATGTGAAGCCTTTCTTCCATACTTGACACAAATTCTGTCCATTCTTCCAGGCCCAGCTCAATTCCTGCCTACTCCGTAACTCTTTCTTGACCTATCCAGGCCTCCCTGTCATACACAGATTTACAAATCACTCCTAGTCCATTCCAGTTATTTTAACTTTTAACCCTGTGACACCTCACATCGTTAAATATTTGGTTCCTTAACTGCACCGTGAGGACCATGTCTCCAGTCTGCTGTCCTTCAGAGTCACCCAGTACTCTTCCATATTGTTACATAGGCTTCATTGTTAAAATGTTTTACAGCTACAGAATATTTTATCAAATAGGGAAATCACCTTAGCTCTTAATTATCAGGCAAGTTGTTTCCACATTTTAGCTAGCATGGAAAACACTGTAGAGAACAATTGCCTAGAGCTAGTGCTTTTTAAAAATTTTTACTTCCGAAGCACTTCCTTGGCCTAATAATGATAATTGACAATTATGAGTACTTTGCTAAGGGCTTTACACTGGGATGATATTATGGTCTTTATTGCCTGTGGGAAGAAGCTGAGGCTCAGAGAGGTAGGTAAATTACTTCAGATCACATAGGCCATAAGTAGCAGAGTCAGGCTTCAAAGTCAGCTGCCAGATTCCACCCCAGAGCACTTAACTTCTGTGCCACACTGGCTTTGGCTCCCTACCACTCATTTTGTTGGCCTTGCCATTCCCAGGGGCAGGTGACACTGCCCCCCCCACCTCTGCCCCAAGCATGAAGGTGAGACCATTATTCTGTTGTGCTTAGTGCCAACTCCTGCCTTTCCTGCCCTGTGCACAGGGTACCCCTTAGCCTGGATCTGACTCTTCTCTCTTTCACAACACCCAGCACAGTACCTTCTCTTTTTAGGGCTTGATTTATTCCATTGTCTTCTGTGTATTAAATCTGTCCTCTTGGTGTGTCTTTTTGTTAAGGGTCAGCTTTTACCTAGATGTCACTAGGCCAGAATTAATGACCTAACTCACATTAAATGATTAATGTGATGTCCCTCCAGGAATTTTTGCACATAAGGTTAAATTTAGTTGTTCCATCTCTTCACAGTCACGAAGGCAACATGGCCACCGGGCACTGAGTATTTTAAAAGTCAGAGTAAAAAAATTAGGGCAAGGCTAGAGGGTGGTCACAAGGTGCTGTTTTTCTTTAAACAGTGTCTACTCTCACTGGTTGAAAATGAACTGCGAGATGAACACAATATTAGTGTTCTCCTGCCTTGTGTATTGCCTAATAGAACATCTTATTCTTAACATATCAGTGTGTCAGTATCTTGCTCCTAAGTCAGGGGGCATTTTGAGCCTAAACACTTGAAAAACAGAATGAGGACTGGTTTTACCCTAAGATGACTACCTATATGGAATGATTTGGGATGTCCCCAGATATATGCCCTTTAGCCTGTGACATACAGAATCTTTGGTTACAATGCTGTCATCACAGAAAGAATACCATGTTATCATTATCAGTTATTATAAATTCTCAAGGAATAGTTATCATCATCTAAGATAATGGCTTGTTGAAAAAGGATGAAACACATGATAGATATGTTTTTGTAAAGGAATTGGGACAGGACAAAATGTTCTAAGGTTTGGTCAAAAGAGGTCTGTCCTGGACGGACTTAGAGTCAGAAAACAAGTGTCAGGCCAGGTTCTGCACTTCCCAGCCATGTTTAAATGATTTAATATCCCTGGTTTGCCTTAGTTTGCCAACCTGAAAATAGAGTCTGATACCTGTTCTAATTTAGTGTTGATATGAAGCTCAAAATTAGGGAACGTGTATGAAAGTTCTCTGCAAGCTGCAAAGTATTACATAACTGTGAGGAATTGTTATTGATTTAGAGCCTGGAGTATTGTCCTTAGAAGGCAAGTCTCTGGGGCCCCACAGGTAGATGCACTGGGCACTTAGGGAAAAGTTTAGGAATACTGGGGCCCTAGGCAATTAAGAGAGGGAAGAAAAGACCTACAGAGTTTGGAAGCTCCATATTATCCAAACTTAAATGTTACTTGGACTAACATTGAGGCAGGGTTCCCTCCCAACAAATAGCCCTCAAGAAGCAAAAGCAGAGTGGCAGGTTCCAGGTGCTTTTGTGCACTGACAGCGTGAGAAATTGAATAAATTGCATCCTACAGTTATTCAAACCTGGCATAACTGCAGATCAGGCCCTGTAATCCGGTAAGCAGCAACCACCAGATTATCTCTTGCATTTCTAGGAACTTGGCTAGACAGGCAGGAGTGGGGCTCGAAGGTTTATGCCACATGTGTCCAGTTAACACCTGATATAAAAATCCAGACTCAAAATGGATGCTATCTCAGAGGTCCCAAATTTAGTTCCACTCTTCTGTTCACCTTTCCAGTCCCCAACCCTCACCCCCTCGTCTGTTGCCTTTATTCTGCAGAAATAGTTGAAGTGGGCTAAATAATGCATGCTGAAAGGAGAAATATCTTGTTTCTTTCCTTCTGTCACTAAAGCAGTGGAAACTGCCACAGAAGGAAAGCCTATAAACCTTAGCACAGTATCTTGAGAGTTTTTTTTTTTTTTAATTATTTATTTATTTAATTTATTTGGGCTGCGCCGGGTCTTAGTTGCGCCACGCAGGGTCTTCATCACAGCATGTGGGATCTTCTTAGTTGCAGCACTCGGGGTTTTAGTTGCGGCACATGGACTTCTTAGTTGCGGCATGCGGGATCTAGTTCCCTGACCAAGGATGGAACCCGGGCCCCCTGCATTGGGAGTGTGGAGTCTTATCCACTGGACCACCAGGGAAGTCCCATCTTCTGAGAGTTTTAGACAAGTAATACACTCTGATCTACACCCACAGATTCTGAAGTTCTGAGGAAGGGCCCAAGAGGGGACAGTCAACTTCTGTGACAGTGCTTGTTAGATACAGTTAAAGGACCTTCTGCATCAAGATCACCTGAGGAGTTCGTTAAAATGCAGATTCTTGTGTCCCACGCTCTAGAATATTGATTCAGTGGGCTGCAAGTGAAGCCTAGAGATCTGCATTTTAACAAGCTCTCAGAGGTTTTTATACACATTAAATTTAGAGAAACCATAGCTCCAAAATGTATCTGTCAGATTTGTGAAGGAAGTTTGGTTAGCAGGGAGAGTGGGATCAGGGAACACAGCCTTTTAACCTGGCTTATTTCAAATACCCTCTCTCTGCTGCCTTTTTTTTTTTTTAAGTATTTTTAAAATGAATTAATTTATTTTTTGGCTGTGTTGGGTCTTCGTTGCTGCCCATGGGCTTTCTCTAGTTGTGGCGAGCAGGGGCTACTCTTCGTTGCGGTGCGCGGGCTTCTCATTGCGGTGGCTTCTCTTGTTGCGGAGCATGAGCTCTAGGTGCGCAGTCTTCAGTAGTTGTGGCATGTGGGCTTCAGTAGTTGTGGTGCGCAGGCTCAGTATTTGTGACTCATGGGCTCTAGAGCGCAGGCTCAGAGCCTACTTCAGTAGTTGTGGTGCATGGGCTTAGTTGCTCTGCGGCACGTGGGATCCTCCCAGACCAGCGCTCAAACCCGTGTGCCCTGCATTGGCAGGTGGATTCTTAACCAGTGCGCCACCAGAGAGGTCCCTGCTGCCTCTTTCTTAACAGAAAGTTCCCTTCATTTTTTCCCCCCTCTACTTTCTTTTTTCTTTCTTTCTTTTTTTTTTTTTTGGCATGCCGAGTGGCTTGGGGGATTTTAGTTCCCCTACCAGGGACTGAACCTGGGCCAGAGCAGTGAAAGTCCTAACCACTGGACTGCCAGGGAATTCCCTCCCCTCTACTTTCTAATTCCCATTCTTTGCCACGCACTCATACAGGTACACTGCTGTCTCGTGAGATTACTCTGGAAATGCTGCCATAAAGATAATCTGTTAAAACTCTTTTATACTAGGTTTCAAAACCAAGGTCTGGAGAGCAGACGTGACTAAGATCACAGTACTGCTTAGTACCTGAAGCAACACACTGATACTTTGACACTTAATCCAAAATATTTTCGACTACTTCTGTCTGCCTCTCATCATTCATCTGATGCTAATAAGCTCCTTTCACATACTGATGAAGCAGCAGTGTTTTGAAATTACCTTCAAAGTGGCTTCCCAGACACAGTCTTCAAAGGGAAGCAAGTTTCTTCCATCTTAAACCTTCCCTAGTTTTAGGTTCCAAAGCTGCTTATATTGGTTACTAGGCAACCACCTCTTTAGAATTCCATGAGTCTACGCACAGAACCTATGGGTTCAATCAGGGGTATCTTCAGCTATTTATTAAATTTCCTTTTTTGTAAATTGAACTTTGGGAAGTTGCATTGTATTTACTGATTGGTGGCAAAATGGATTTCTTGGTCATCCTTTGAAAAATAAACCTCTAGGTCTATGCAGCTCAATGTCCCCCCTCCCCCAATTCGTTCATAAGTCCTACTGAGAAAGAGACAGAGCAAGGGAACACATGAACACCCAGCTCTGGCATGCTTCAGACCACCAGGTTGATAGAACAAACGGTAAAGCAGAATGAGTGTCTTTGGGACCTTTCCCATTCCCCTTTCATCTCTGCCCCTGCTTAATCTCCTTCCTTCACACAGTTCAGTTCCATCTCCCCTGCTTCCCAAATTCTGGCTAGGTTGTCAGCCAATAACACTATTTTTTTTACAAGGGGACCCTTCAAGTCCTATATTTTTAATAATAAAATTCCAGGCCTACAGAATACTGGTCCTCAGGCTTCCCCTTGTGAAGAGAACTAATTTGTCCTGACAGTAAAGAAGATTTCTGGCCATAAAGTTCTGTCTGTCTCGTTGATCTGGGGCTGTGCTATTCAGGTGGTTACCATCTCTTGCTGACCAACCTGAACACTAACTTTAGTGCCAGGGCTCAGTTTGTGCTCAGACCCTGGGTCCCTCACAAGAGTGAAAGGACATGTTCTCTGAGATGAAGTGAATGAAAGAATTAAAAAATTAAATATTAAAACACTGGTTAAGGGCTTCCCTGGTGGCGCAGTGGTTGGGAGTCCGCCTGCCGATGCAGGGGACGCGGGTTCGTGCCCCGGTACGGTAGGATCCCACATGCCGCGGAGCAGCTGGGCCCGTGGGCCATGGCCACTGAGCCTGCGCCTCTGGAGCCTGTGCTCCGCAACGGGAGAGGCCACAGCAGCAAGAGGCCCGCGTAACGCAAAAAAACAAAAACAAAAACAAAAACACTGGTTAAGGTTCCTTAAGAAATTAAAATTAACATGTGATCCAGCAATTCCATTTCTGGGTATATACCCAAAGAATTGAAAGCAGAGGCTCATACAGATGTTTGTACGCCCATGCTCATAGCATATTCACAACAGCCAAAAGGTGGAAGCAACCTAAATGTCCATCGATGGATGAATGGATAAACAGAATGTGGTATATACATACAATAGAATATTATTCAGCTTTAAAAAGGAATAAAATGCCGGTACATGCTACATATATGGGTGAACCTGGAAGATATTATGCAAAGTGAAATAAGCCAGATGCAAAAGGACAAATACTGTATGATTCCACTGATCTAAGGTACTTAGAATAGTCAAATAATAGCTACAGAAAGTGGAATAATGATGTCCAAGGGGCTGTGGTGGAGAGGGAGGAATGCGGAGTTGTTTAATAGGTACAGAATTTCAGTTTGGGTGATGAAAAAGGAGATAGGGTTAAAGGCTGCATGACAATGTGAATGTACTTAGGTAACTATGCATTTTAAAATGGTAAATTTTATCTTTGTATATTACCACAGTTTAAAAAAACCAACCCTGTTTAATTATAAACGCCATGTGTTTTTTGGTGATAGAAATTCTGCACAAAGAAGAAAATTAAAACTACTCATGATACCCCAAAGCCTAAGAGACAACAGTTTAGGGTAGCTTTCTACTAGTCTTTTTTTTTTTAATGTTTATATATATATATATATATATATATATATATATATAAAGTTCTACAAACTGTTCTCTACCTGCTTTCAATGTCATGAAAATTTCCTCATCATATTCTGCTATATCATTTTTAATGGCTACATCTCTTCTGTTGTATTACTGCATTACAATCAAATTGACTAAACCAAATTTATCTTGCTAGTTTCTTTTTCCTCTGTTAAAACAACGATATGGTAAACATTGTTATAGCCAAATATTTACACACATTTATGAATGTTTATTTAGGCAAAGTTTCTAGAAGTGGAATTGTGAGTCAAAGAGAATGCATCTTTTAAATATTTTTAACCAGGTTGCTCTGAAAAGGTCATACCAGTGTGTATATCCACCAACAGTATATGAATGTCTGTTTCCCAAATCTTCTCAACTAGGACATCATCATGTGAGAAACAAAGCATAATGTTCAGAGCACAGGCTCTGGAATTGGACTGCAAAGGTATAAATCCCAGCATTTCCACTTTCTAGCTGTGTGATCTTCAGCAAATCAATTCACCTCTCTGGGCCTTAATTTTCTCATAAGGTTCTTGTATGGATTAAGAGTTAGCTATTATTATTTACCGTCTTTAGTTTGAGTCTCGTGCACAAAATACACTGTGAAGTATCCCATAGAACCAGTACAAAAGTAATTAGAGCTAAAGGGAGTTGCATGATTAATGACCAGCAGGACAGGAGAACATTTGAAACTAGGTAAAAAGTCTTGTCTGGGAAGCTCATGGGGGTGGCCTTATTAGGAGCAGAGGCAAACACAGGTTTTGTGGGTTTGAAGCTTATACAATTTGCAGGTTTCTCTAATAGAAAGGATATGAATTCATGAATGTAAAATCAAGTACAAGGCCTTGGAAGGGGCCTGCAGTTAAGTTTGATGAAAAATTCACCACTGGATGAACCCGTAACTTATGTAATAGTGGGAAAAGGTGAGCAGTCCAGGGCGAGAGGGAGATAACGTTTGCCTAAATGGAGCAATATAAGAGTCCAGATAACAAAATAACAACTATTACCTCATTTGGCTGTTTTTACACCCATAAGGAATGAAAGTGAGGTCACACAGCTAGTAAGACGCCAGGCCCCTTAGTTGTGGAAAAATAATCATAATAGACAAATAACATACAAGCAAAACACCATGGTGCACATTTTATTTTTATTTTCTTTTTTTTTTTTGGCTGTGCCGCACAGCATGGAGAACTTCCCCTAACAGGGATCGAACTCATGCTCCCTGTATTGGAAGGGCAGTGTCTTAGCCACTGGACCGCCAGGGAGGTCCTTTTTTTTTTATGGTGCACATTTTAAAAGAAAAGACATGATTATTAGCTGGTGTGAATTACCCAACAAGGTGACAAAACTCAATTCCAGTCCACTCCTCTGGCAATTAATGTTACGGAACATAAGTCCATGTGCCTGACGCACAATGAGGCCAAACAATACCAAAACGTTGGAGTTTGGAACAGAGAAAGGTTTATTGCAGGGCCATGCAAAGAGATTGGTGGCTCATGCCTTAAAAACCCCAAACTCCCCTAAAGCTTTCAGCAAAGCCCTTTTATAGGAAAGGTGGAGGGGGCGTGGTTAGTTGTTGCAAACTTCTTGATGTTAGATCCTTTTTAAAAAAAAAAAATTATGTATTTATTTAGTCGGCGCCAGGTCCTAGTTGCAGCATGCTTGCGGGGATCTAGTTCCCCGACCACCTGCATTGGGAGTGGGGAGTCTTACCCACTGGACCACCAGGGATGTCCCAGATCCTTTGTTCTTGAGGTCAGGTCAGGTAACGATGTTCTCATAAATCTCCACCAAACAAATGTTATTCTCTGTTCCGGCCCGAAAGGGCAAGGTCCCAAGGCACAACTTTCACCCTTAGGGCCGGGTCCCCAGACCCTGCCCAGCCGTCATCACTGAGGGAGCAAGGCGTCCAGGACCCAACTGGCCCTCAGGCTCCTCAGGCCGCCCAAAAGGCGGAGGTCAGGTCCCACAGACTGCGACCCAGGCGGACTACCGCTGCCATTAGGTCGCAGAGACGGGCATGGGGGAGAGGTTCACCACTGCCTCAAGGCCTGGGCCCCGCCAGTGGGCAGCCTTGGCAAGGGCTCTGAAGCCCTACAGGACACAGCCCCCAGCCTGTCCTGGGGCTCCCCATTGCACCTGCTGGCAGGAGGCTGCGGAGGGCCTGGAGGGCCCCAAGGAGAAGGCCGTGGTCTGATCCACCTCTTACCTCACCCTCCGCTGGAGGACCACCGCCGGTCGGACAGTTGGCGGAGAAGGACCGCTAATCGCCTCTCTAACCTTCCCGCTTTGGGGTTCTCACGGTAACCGGTCGCCCAGAGTAACTGCGTGCGGCAAATGCTGCGCGCCAAAGGCTGCTCGCTGCCCCGCTCCACCACAGGATCCCGGGCAGGCTCAGGGGCTCGGTCCCGCCGAGGGGCCGGCGCTGCCTCAGCTGCCGTCTGACTTAGCAGCTGGGCTGGGGGAGGGGGCAGAGACCGGGGTCGCCCCGGGGCCCGCCTCGGAGCCAACCGGGCGGCTGGCTGCAGGAGGCAGCGGCGGCCGCACGCTCCTACATCATAGAGGCCCCGGGGTCCGGCCGGCGCGCCCTGCCCTATTACATTAATTTTGGAGACTGGACACTTTGTTAAGTGCCAGGTTCCTTCAGGGGCAGCCCGGTCCAGCCCACGCTGCACGAGCCAAAGAACTTCTGAGAGGCAAAACTAGGAAAATTCTTCCCCACATAAAGTTCCTGTGTGTCTGCTTTCGCTCTTGCTTTTAAAGGTCGGTCACTGATCGGCAGGACTTCGCGGCCCTCCAAAGAGTTATAGCAGGCTGCTCGGCCCCATGAGGCCTTAGGCTGCAGGTAGGCAGCCTGTCGCTAGAGGGACTAGTTTCTAATCTTCTTCACAGCCCTTTGAAGTTGACCCGAGATCTGAAAAAGGCGCAAAATGGTGGTCTCATTTCCGGCTCTCCTGCGACGCTTCCGACTCTGTCGATGGGACCCGACCCCCTGGGCGCGGATGGCAGGGCCTACAAAGCTGAGGACCGGTGACCCAAATTCTTGGGCCCCTGCCAGGATGGCGGTAACAGTGACGCTGGAGCCCGCGGGCCGCTGCCGCTGGGACGAGCCGGTGCGCATCGCCGTGCGCGGCCTGGCCCCGGGACAGCCGGTCACGCTGCGCGCGTCCCTGCGCGACGAGAAGAACGCGCTCTTCCGAGCCCACGCGCGCTACTGCGCCGACGCCCACGGCCAGCTGGACCTGGAGCGCGCGCCCGCGCTGGGCGGCAGCTTCACGGGCCTGGAGCCCATGGGGCTCCTCTGGGCTCTGGAGCCCGAGAAGCCCTTGCTGCGGCTGGTGAAGCGGGACGTGCAGACGCCCTTCGCCGTGGAGCTGGAGGTGCTCCATGGCCACGACCCGCAGGCCGGAGGGCTCCTGGGCCGGGCGGTGCACGAGCGCGACTTCCTGGCGCCGGGGGTGCGGCGCGAGCCCGTGCGCTCGGGCCGGGTGCGCGCCACGCTCTTCTTGCCGCCCGGTAAGCCCTCTGGTTCCCTAACTGTTTGTCTTGTCTGTGAGAGAGAAAGGCAGTAAGTAGGTAGCTCCCGACATTCCGAAGGTCTGTGGGGCCTGAAAATTTCGAGTAGACAAGAATGGAACGTAAGGCTGGCTGGGGAGGTGGCTCTGCTGCTCCAAGACAGAGGTCAGAACGAAGACATCGCAAGGAAAGGGTAAAGACAGTTGTAATTAAAAAAAAAAAAGTATAAGGAGTTTCCAGTTTTTAAAGTTTTCTTTCTAAAGTTTCTCAGTTTTACAACTTTGCTTCTAACTCCCAGAGTATATTAAGATTTAAGAAAATTACCATGAAGGAAGAAGGCCTCTTGCTATCCACTGGAAATCTTTTGAATTATTGGTTAATTTTACCATTACATAAAAAGCAACAGGCCAATGAAAAAGTTAAAAGATGCTTGTCCTGATTAGGATCAGGGAAATGCAAAGTAAAACTAAACAGTACACTCAACACCCTCAAAATTTAGAAGTCTAACATTACCAGTTTTTGACCAGTATGTGGAGGAAAAGGAACTCCCATACACTGCTAAAAGGAACACAGAATCCGCCTGCCAATTCAGGGGACGCGGGTTCAAGTCCTGGTCCGGGAAGATCCCACATGCCGCAGAGCAACTAACCCAGTACACCACAACTACTGAGCCTGCGCTCTAGAGCCCGTGAGCCACAACTACTGAAGCCTGCGCTCCACAACAAGAGAAGCCACCACATTGAGAAGCCCATGCACTGCAAAGAGTAGCCCCTGCTCACCGCAACTAGAGAAAGCCCGCCAGCAGCAACAAAGACCCAACGCAGCCAAAATTAATAAAATAAATAATTGTTTTTAAAAAAGGAACACAATTATTCATCTACTCTGGAAAAAATTGCTTTTACTTAGAAAGTTGACTGTCATTCTACTCCTGGTGCACCAATAGGTATTTATGTTTGTAAGAGCAAAAACAACTGGAAACAGCCTAAATGTCCATCAGCAATAAAACTGATGAATAAATTGAGGTATATTTATAGCACAAAAGTAATTGAAATATAGTCACAAGAATCAAGGGACTTCCCTGATGGTCCAGTGGTTAAGAATCCACCTTCCAATGCAGGGGACACGGGTTCGATCCCTGGTGAGGGAACTAAGATCCCACATGCCGCAGGGCAACTAAGCCTGCGTGCCACAGCAACTAAGACCCCATGCAGCCCTAAATAAATAAATAAATATTTTTTAAAAACCAAGAATCAAAATGGGTGAACCTCAAAAACAGTGTTGACGGAAACATCAAGTCTCCAAAGAACACATTCAGTATCATTACATTCAGATAAAATTCAAAAAAATAGGCAAAATAAACAAAATGCCATTTAAGGAATACTTACAAGTAGTAAGACTGTGAAGAAAATCAAGAGATTGATAAAATTCAGAATAGTGGAAAGTGAGGGAAGGGGAACAGGTACTGACAGGGCTTTGATGGTTAGTACTGAATTATTAAAGTTCTGCGTATAAAGTATTTGCCTTAAAATTTGCACATTAAATACAAACTTTTAATGTAAATAGTGAAAATGTGACATAACTAGACTTATACACAGTAGGTAGCTTTTTTTTTTTTTTTTTTTTGTGGTACGCAGGCCTCTCACTGTTGTGGCCTCTCCCATTGCGGAGCACAGGCTCCGGACGCACAGGCTCAGCGGCCATGGCTCACGGGCCCAGCCGCTCCGCGGCATGTGGGATCCTCCCGGACCGGGGCACTAACCCGTGTCCCCTGCATCAGCAAGCGGACTCTCAACCACTGTGCCACCAGGGAAGCCCGTAGGTAGCTTTTTGAGTCTAGCATAATGTATTTGAGATTCATTCCTGTTGCTCCATATATTGGTAGTTCCTTCTTCTTGTGTCTTAGAAGTTTCCCATTAGATGGATGTGGCACAGTTTGTTTATTCTTTTGCCAGTTGGAGGACATTTGGGTTTCAAGTCTTTGGAGGTTAAGAATAAAGTCACTGGAAACGCTTGCATCCAAGTTTTTGTGTGAACACAAGTTTTCATTTTTCTTGGGTAAATACCAGGGAGTGAGATTGCTGGGTCATAACCTAAGTGTATGTTTAACTTTATAAGAGATTGTAAGCTGTCTTCCAAAGTGATTTTATCATTTTGCACCCCCACTGTTGCCCTTAAAAATAAAAGTTAGTTATTTGACTAACAAAAATGGGTTAATTTGGGAATAGCAGAGAATTGCAAATTGGAACAAGCAAGCTAAGGCTAAAACCATAGGAAAGTACAACAAAGCAAGGAGAAGAACGCTATTTTATAGAGAAAAAGGAGGAAGCTGGGAGGGGTTGTTTTGAACAAAAGTCCATCAGAGAAAAGAGAGTTTGGGATAATGGTGATTTTTCATTGTTGAGTTGTTGGGGTAGTCAGTTTCTTGGAGGGGAGGCCATTTACATCTTCTGCTGTTGGGGCCTGTAGTTGATGATTCTTTCCTGTTGATGATCTTTCTGTTGTGATCTGTAATTGACAATTCTTCCTATAATTGACATGGAGTGGTACTGCAGGAAAGCTCCCCAATTCTGTCCTCCTTACTCCATTGTAGTGAGGTTTCCCTTTATTAGTTTTCACATTTCTCCCTTGTAATCACGATCTTTCTCCAAAACCATTGATGATCAAGAGTCAGTGGAGTGGCTTTTTGTCCTTCTGTGTCAGGAAGGACCTTTCCTGGGTGTCATGTCCCTTGTTAGAGGGAAACTGCACAGAGTGGAAACCTATTGAGGTCACATTTGAGTAACAAGGAGGGGTAGGAGGGAGAACTTTCAGGAACTTTCTGTCTATAGTCCCTATTTCTCAAGACCCTAAGAACTAGAGATCATCTCTTTTGGTATATATCATTTTTACAGAGGTTTGACAGGAAACAAGTATAGAATCAAAAGTAACATGACAATTCCGAATTGTATGATGATTCTAAACCAGGATCCTAGGCCTGAAGATAGCCAACTGAACAAATATTTATTGGCACTTACTCTGATTTCGGGGAGAAAAGTTCTCCCTACTGAGGCGAACCCAGAGCCATGGATGCCTCCTGGAAGTCCCCGTTTAAAGCAGCCAGGAGAGCAAAATAGACGAGCGTATACAACAAGGGCCTAGTCAATCTAAAACAGTTAACCAAGTGCATTCAGGAAGGTACAGTGCAGGCATAAACATGAGGCAACAGCTAATGAACTCTTCGTGAAGACAGGAAAACTTCAAAGACATTTTAAAACAGTGTCTTACCTTAAAAGAACTGTTTGTAACCAAATGTGTTATTACTGGCATAGCATGTGAGGTTGCAAGTTCAGTTACCCTGAATTTGGATAAGAATCCAGAGTCAGTTAACAGTCCAGATGAAGAGACTAATGTGAATCCTGAACTTTCTAACAGTACTGGCCCTGACATCTTAGCAAAGCTGTCTGGTCAGATGTCGTGCGCTTCGATTCTGGGAAATCTTTACTTTCAGGTCATCCTATGATGTGAGGTCCAGGCATGGTTTGGTGCTTTTTTTTTAGATGTGTCATGTAAATGAAGAGTCTGTTCCCTGGAGTTTGTCAGCACAAGAGTTGGTTAGCACTACTTGTAAGGGGCCTTCCCAGTGGGGTTAAAAAAGTCTTTCTGGAGGTGTCTTTTTCAAGCGGAAATCTCCAGAATACAAGGTATGATGCTTAAGGTTTTCATCTCCTGGGATTGCTCTGTGACAAGATTGCTCTACCAAAGCTTGATTATTTTTAATGGAAGCAACTAGGTCTTTACAGTATGAAATATACCTCCTCTTATCAGCTGTGAATCAAAAGAGGCAGGGGCCAGGTGCATTGGATGTCTTGTGACTATCTCAAAGGGTGAGAGTTTATGAGTTCCAAAGGGGGTGGATCTGAGATTTAGAAGGACCAACGGCAATGCTTTTGGCCAAGGTATTTGGAGGGTTTGTACGAATTTTGCCAATTTAGTCTTTTTAAAAATTTTTATTTATTTATTTATTGGCTGCGTCGGATCTTAGTTGTGGCCCTTGGGATCTTTGTTGCGGCATGCAGACTTCTTAGTTGCAGCATGTGGACTGTTAATTGTGGCATGCATTCGGGATCTAGTTCCCTGACCAGGGATTGAATCCCCCTGCATTGGGAACGTGGAGTCTTACCCACTGGGCCACCAGGGAAGTCCTGCCAATTGAGTCTTTGTTGTTGTTTTTTTGGCTGCACTGGGTGTTCATTGCAGGCTCTAGAGCACAGGCTCAGTAGTTGTGGTGCACGGGCTTAGTTTTAGTTGCTCTGTGGCATGTGGGATCTTCCCGGACCAGGGCTTGAACCCACGTCCCCTGCATTGGCAGGTAGATTCTTAACCACTGCGCCACCAGGGAAGTCCCTTTAAATTATTATTTTATTTTTTTTTTTTTGCGGTACGTGGGCCTCTCACCGCTGCGGCCCCTCCCGCTGTGGAGCACAGGCTCCGGACATGCAGGCCCAGCAGCCACGGCCCACGGGCCCAGCCACTTCGCGGCATGTGGGATCTTCCCGGACCGGGGCACGAACCCGTGTCCCCTGCATCGGCAGGCAGACCCCCAACCACTGCGCCACCAAGGAAGCCCTAAATTATTTTTAACCACAAAAATAGTACATGCTCTTTGTAAAAATTTGTGGGGCTTTGAGGCCCCAGGTATAGCGGGGAATGTGGGCTTAGCCTATGCCACAGTCTGGATCTTTGAAGACCAGAGCCGTTCAACATTTCTGATTGTCAACAGAAAACTCTGACATCACCAAATAGGTAAAAATGGCTTTTGACGCCACTGCAAAGAGTTTCAAGTATAGTTTAGTTTTGTGTTTTGTTTCTTCTCAAGGACCTGCACCCTTTCCTGGGATTGTGGACATTTCTGGAACTGGACGTGGCCTTCCGGAATATCGAGCTAGTCTGCTGGCTGGGAAGGGTTTTGCTGTGATGGCTCTGGCTTATTATAACTATGAAGACCTCCCCAAGAGCATAGAGAACCTCCACCTGGAGTACTTTGAAGAAGCTATGAACTACCTGCTTAATCACCCTCAGGTTGGAACTTCCTCTAATTTTTATGTTCTGCGTTATTAGTTCTCCTTCTCTTAAATGCTCTTGGTTTTCACAGAACTTGACAAATTCATGACAGCCCTTTCCTGCCCCCAACACACACTGCCTTTCATAGTCGCTTTTCCCAGACAGTTTCCATGCAATTAGATGTTGCCGTAATAGATTTCCTGCTAGTAAAGATGTCCTAATTGGAATTATGGAATTTTAAATTCCAGTATTTTATACTATTTCATTACAAGCCCAAACACATTGAGAACCCTGGGTTTGACACAGGAAGTAGAGGAAAAGCGGAAGGAGATCAGTGTCTCTAGTTTAAATGTTTGTGTTTAATAAACCTCTCCTCCATGTGCCCCTCTGAGAGCAGAGGATTCAGTTTTTTTTTTTTTTTTTTTTTTTTTTTTTTATGCGTTACGCGGGCCTCTCACCGTCGTGGCCTCTCCCGTTGCGGAGGACAGGCTCCGGACGCGCAGGCTCAGCGGCCATGGCTCACGGGCCCAGCCGCTCCGCGGCACGTGGGATCCTCCCAGACCGGGGCACGAACCCGCGTCCCCTGCATCGGCAGGCGGACTCCCAACCACTGCGCCACCAGGGAAGCCCAGAGGATTCAGTTTTAAAGAAGAACCTGGTGACAAAGAACCTAGGTAGTACGGAGCATTTGGAGGGCTCAGGATATCAGAGGATTAGAAGATAGACCTTGCTTATTTTATAATTCAATCAGAGCTCAAAGGAGATGGAAGTGCTGGAGCTCTTAGAAAATGTGATGGGGTGTAGTGGAACCAGCACAATATGTTTGATAGAGAAAAGTTAAATTTGAGGTTTGATTTTGCCACTTAACTAGCTTCATGACGTTGGGGCCTCTGTTTCTTCCTCTCAAAAGCTGGGATGACAGTAATATCCCATTCCAAGTATCTTTATGAGAAATAAGTGGCTGAAAACAGTTAAGGGTGCTCTTGTAGAAACCATAACAAAGACAACAACAAAAAAAGTGCTGTTGAGAGGTCAATAAAAAGGCATTTGTAACAGAAGAGTTTGGTAATTGACAAGAAGAGTCCTTATGGAATAGGGCAAACCCAAATTACCCTGGAGGGGATTGAGTAGAAAGTGAAGAAAGAAAATAACCACAAAGTTTCCTACAAGTTTTGCTGTGAAAGGGAGTAGAAAACTGGGGCAGAGTGGATTTAAGCTCAAAGGATTGTTATTAAAATGTAAGAGGTACTAGAGCTTGGGGTACACTGATGGGGATGAACCAGTAGAGAGGAAAGTTATGAAGGAGAGAGAGAAGGAGGAAGTAATTGCAGGAGCAGAGTCCCTAAGGATGAGAATAGATGGGATCCCAAGCACAAGCAGAGGGTGGCCTTGAATTAGAGATACTTTGGAAACAGGAGGGAAGAAGGAGAGCTTGATTCATGTAGAACTAAGTTGACTTGGAAGGGAAAATTGAGGACAAGTTCCTACCTGATAGCTTCTATTTTTAGTGAAGGGGAATAGGGGTTAAAGGGGCTTACAGAAGAAGGAGACAAGGTGGAATGGCCTTTTGGAGAAGTGGAAAGCAAACATCAGGGAAGCAGAATTGAGGGGCAGTATGGATGCTTATTTGAAATCTGTGGTCATGACATGAAAGTAAGATCTGTCCGGGGCTTCCCTGGTGGCGCAGTGGTTAAGAATCCACCTGCCGATGCAGGGGGCACGGGTTCGTGCCCCGGTCTGGGAAGATCCCACATGCCGCGGAGTGGCTGGGCCCGTAAGCCATGGCCGCTGAGCCTGTGCTCCGCAACGGGAGAGGCCACAACAGTGAGAGGCCCGCGTACCACCAAAAAAAAAAAAAAAAAAAAAATCTGCCCTCACGAGCATATATATATATATTTTAAATTAATTTTTGGCTGTGTTGGGTCTTTGTTGCTGCGTGCAGGCTTTCTCTAGTTGTGGCAAGTGGGGCTACTCCGTTGCGGTGCGCAGGCTTCTCGTTGCGGTGGCTTCTCTTGTTGAGGTGCATGGGCTCTAGGCACACGGGCTCAGTAGTTGTGGCTCGCGGGCTCTAGAGCACAGGTTCAGTAGTTGTGGCGCACGGGCTTAGCTGCTCCGCGGCATGTGGGATCTTCCTGGACCAGGGCTCGAACCCGTGCCCCTCGCATTGGCAGGTGGATTCTTAACCACTGCACCACCAGGGAAGCCCAACAAGCATGTATTTTTTTCTCCAGCAGTGTTCATTTGCACAAATGCAGGCCTGGAGGAAGTGAATAAACAGGTGCTAACTGAGGTGAGCACTTTTCTAGGCGAGTAGGACCAAAGGGAGAGAGGTATTAAGGGACTTAGGAGTGTTTGCAGGGGAGCGATAATAACAATGAAGCTTGAAATCTAAGCCGGATGAGGTGAGAAGTGAGAAAATGAGAGGTACTGATAGGGAAAAAATGGTAGTCAGGGTCTCAAAGAGGTGGGAGTGGGCAGTATGAGAATTGCCAAACTGGAGGTAAGTAAGTTGGTGATTAGAGAGTAGAATGCTTGAAGCTGATGTTTTGGAGATGATGTACTTATTGATGACTTGACTTAGGTTATGACAATGGGAGTGTGTGTCTGAGGTCGGGGAGAGAAAAAGATAATGGGAGGCTTGGAGGTCAAGGAACTGAGAGGCCAAAGTATTTAGTTGTCATCCACATGGTTGAAGACACCAGGAATGGTGACGGAGAAATTGTGGAAAGCAAGGTAGAGAGGAAGGATAAGTCAGTATCCCAAGGCTGCAAACCCTGATAAGTGGGAGAGCCCAGATCCACGCTCAGTTCTAACCGACTCTCAAGTCCAGGCGCTACTCGCCACACTGCACTGTTCATGGACTCATTCTCCTTTTCCCTTTGGCCTTTTCTCAGGTAAAGGGCCCAGGGGTAGGGCTGCTTGGGATTTCCAAAGGAGGCGAACTCTGCCTCTCCATGGCCTCGTTCCTGAAGGGCATCACCGCGGCTGTCATAATCAATGGCTCTGTGGCCAGTGTCGGCGGAACCTTACACTACAAGGGTGAGACACTGCCGCCTGTGGGTGTCAGCCGAAGTCGATTCAAGGTGACCAAAGATGGCCTAACAGACATTTTGGATGTCCTGAACAGCCCTTTGGAAGGACCTGATCAGAAGAGCTTCATTCCTGTGGAAAGGGCTGAGTGTGCCTTCCTGTTCCTTGTGGGTCAGGATGACCACAACTGGAAGAGTGAATTCTATGCTAATGAGGCCTCTAAACGCTTGCAGGCCCATAGTAAGGCGAAGCCCCATATCATCTGTTACCCAGGGGCGGGACACTACATTGAGCCTCCTTACTTCCCCCTGTGCCGGGCTTCCCTGCACACCTTGGTGGGCAGTCCTGTCATCTGGGGAGGGGAGCCCAGGGCTCACGCCAGGGCCCAGGTGGATGCTTGGCAGCAGCTCCAGACTTTCTTCCACAAACACTTGGGTGGGGAAAAGGCGACAATCTCAGGAATGCTGTAATCATTTATCCCGGGGACAGCTGCCACAATTAGTGTATATGTGTAGTTTTTTTCTTTTTAATAATTACTTCAGTGTTAAAGTGGATGTACCAAGAAATTTTCAAGATATTTATAAATTACATACTTTTTCAGTTGTTTGGGAGGAGAGTGATTCTACAGAAAACACAACAGATGGAGAAAGCATGCCCTTTAGTGTCTAACAACACACAACTGACAAGGCTTTAGCTCTGAAAGGAAAAGAGTAACACCTGGTACACAATTGGTGCTTAGTTATTATTTGAATAATTTATTATTGATTTTGTTTAATAATTAATTTATAAATAAATGATTACCTACTGTGGAAGAAAAGCATATAAAATATCAAAAATATTATCAGATCTGAGTTTCTAATTTAAGAATGGAAGTGAACATCTTAGCTGTAAATTACTATACTAGTTATAGAACTACTTAGATGAAAAAAAATTACTAAAAATTTTCAAAGCAAGTATGGTTTTAGTTCTTTGATATCTTCTCCTTGAATGAGTAAGCATTCTCCTCATGCAAGTGTATTTTAAGTTATTTTTGTACCTTCACATATGGACCTTTGTGAACTAGTTATTTTGAAAGCTGGTAAAACATTTAGATGAATTTCATAAGTGACTTTAATAATGGTTAGCGTGCAAATAAATTATTCAGTTTTGTAACACTTGATATAAATAGTTCCATATTAAACTTACTGAACTTTTCTAAAGCTTAATGTGTTTAAAATAAAAAACACCTTAATTTGTGATATGGTATTCCAGTTCCTCAACTTTCTTTTTCAGTAAAGCAATTCCTGACAGGTGTTTTTTCTCAAAATTCAAAAACAGTACAGAACTTTTTGTTTTGCCAGCTGTTTTTTTCTTCTATACCACTGTGAGGCAGGTGTCATCTTCATTTTACAGATGAGGAAACTGAGACTCAGTACCTGCATGGTACCTCTAGAGCTGGGGCCCCGGCTCCCCACATCAAGTTTCTTCTCTCTTGAGCCCATCCATGCCCTGTGCAGGGCAGCAGCCCCAGGCACAGGCAAAGGAAGTGGCTTGTCTTTCTCCTGCCTAAGTTCTCAGGCGAGTTCCTGGACTTGAAGTGCGAGGGGAGGGGTATTTCAGGGCACTGATGTTGAAAGAGTAGATCTGGAACCGTGTTTAAACCCTTGACATAGTAGTATGTTTTTGCGGGAGCTGACAGGCAACTCAAAATGCCTACACTCCTTCTCTTGATTGTTAACAATGTGTATGTGATTTGCCCTCCTCTTCCTCTTTCCTCTCTTTGTATCTGTCTTTCTGCTACTTTCTGTAAACAGCGTCTTCCGTGACACTTGAAGGAATCGCGCCATCTATCAAGCTGGAGTGTCAGTCTTCTCTAGATGCTGATCATGAGTGATAAAAGGCAGAAGCAGCAGAAATTTGGGGGCCAATTAATGATGAAGTTAAATTGTAGACCATGTATTTCAAAAGACACAAAGATGATTTCCTCTTTAAATTCTCTTGAGTAGGAGGATCTAAGAAAAGGGGAAATAGAGACACCATAGGCACGTGTTCTGGAGGGGAGAGTGAAACTACATACTATGATGTGAAGATCAGAAAAGAATTCAGAGTGATAGTGGCTTTTGATATGGGTCTTAACTGATAGGATCTCTTTTTCTGGAATCTAGAGTAATAAAAATTCATAAAAAACTTGGAAAATAGAGAAAATTATTCACTAGAAAAGGAGTTGCATATAATCCATTCGCTAGAAACTAGCACACTTAACATTTAGAATATTTCCATTTTCCTCTAGGCTTGTCATTGTGTGTATTGAGTTTTTACTCAATTAAGTGTACATCTGTTTTACCTTAGTATTGTATGATGTTTTTCTTACCATGTTATTATATTCTTCAAATACATGACTTTTTAAAAACAGTGATATGTATTCCATTGATTGGTGCTACAACCCTTCATTTAATCAATCCCCTATTGTTAGCCCTTGACTCTGTTGATAGTTTTTCTTTATAAAGTCCGTTCCTATGGTGAAGGGACATATACATGTATAAGTCTTTGTGTATCACTGATTATTTCTTTTTTTTTTTTTTTTGCTGTACGTGGGCCTCTCAGTGTTGTGGCCTCTCCCATTGCGGAGCACAGGCTCCGGACATGCAGGCTCAGTGGCCATGGCTCACGGGCCCAGCCGGTCTGCGGCATGTGGGATCTTCCCGGACCGGGGCACGAACCTGTGTCCCCTGCATCGGCAGGCGGACTCTCAACCACTGCGCCACCAGGGAAGCCCTGATTATTTCTTTAAGAGAGATTCTTTGAAAGGAAATTACTGGGTCAAACTTCTGAACAGTATTAGGATCCTTTACTATGCATACCAGAAACAATCAAGTACACCATCAAAGACACTGTATGAGACAGCCATGTTGTCAATACTGGTGTAATGTGTGTGTATAGGTGTGCGTGTGTCTAATTTTTATAATTTTATAAACTTTATAGGTTGAAAAGAGAATCTCATATTGTTGTGCTTTGTTGTTAGTGAGGTTGAATATTTCCCTCTCTTATTGGGAAAATATTTGTATTCCTTTTAATCTACATTTCCCATTCCTTTAGAATGTTCACCTGTTTCTTCATGACCTAGAGCAGCAGCATTTCATTATGTATTTCAGAAGTAGATAATTCTAATATATGTTGGCAACATTATATTACCGTGTTATTTGCCATTTAAACTATGTGTATGTGTGTGAATATATGTGTGTCAG
Organism: Phocoena phocoena; assembly: GCF_963924675.1. Lineage (NCBI taxonomy): Eukaryota > Metazoa > Chordata > Mammalia > Artiodactyla > Phocoenidae > Phocoena > Phocoena phocoena. The sequence goes on along the minus strand of NC_089220.1, from coordinate 28,520,663 downwards.
GTTTTGCAAGATGGACCTGATGACGGAAGGTGGAAATGATAAGAAATATGTGTACTGGTCTCTGCCTGTACCTTTCTCCCAACTTCCAGCACAGAGCTCCTAAACCCTTGTAAATTCCTAACTGATAAAAGCACTAGTAGCATCTTTTGTTCTATCGAGGCAACTCTGGGTGGGCTCCTGGGTGGCTCCTGGATGGGGACTGGTAACCAGAAAGACCAATCCATGATTAGAAGCTTGGAATTTTCAGCCGTCTTGCCCCATTCTCCAGAGGAGAGCAGGGCCAGAAACTGAGTTAATAATTGATCATGCCTATGTGAGGAAGCCGCCAGAAAATCCCAATAGTATGGGGTTTGGAGAACTTCCAGGTTGGCAAACACTACCACACAGGCAGGGTGATGTACCCCAACTCCACAGGGACAGAAGTTCCTGTAGTCGGGACCCTCTCAGACCTCGCCCCACACATCTCCTTATCTGGCTGTTCCTTTATATCCTTTGTGATTTCCTTTAATAAGGTAGTTGATGTAAGGGTTTCCCTGAGTTCTGCAAGCTGCTCTAGCAAATTAGTTGAACCTGAGGAGGAGGGGGTTGTGGGAACCTCGGATTTCTTGCCAAATCACACACAAGTTGTGGGTACCCTGGGGACCTATTACTTGCAGTTGGCAGCTGAGGAGGGGTGAGAGCAGTTTTGTGGGACTGAGCCTTTAACCTCAGGGAACTGACACCATCTCCAGGTAGATAGTGTTAGGACTGAATTAAATTGTAGGACATCCAGATGGTTGTCTCAGAGATCTGCCTGGTGTGGAGATAAAACCCTCCACACATGTGGTAACCAGCAGTGTCAGAAGTGCAGTGTTCTGTGTGAGTAGTAAAGGAGACACACAGAAAAGAAAGACACAGGAGGAGAACTGTAGGTTTTTCCTTATATACAGAAGACATTTTAGGAAGTCAAAATAACAGGCTCAGTGGTGGAAAACTCAAGTGTGTTCAAGTATAGTTGTCCATGTTAGAGTATAGGGTACACATAAAATAGCAGTGTGTAAACACTACAAAAGGAGGAGAATGCTGTGTGATAGACAGTCTTAAACGTGTTTAATTGTACAGGCAAAGGGAGACCTTAAAGATTGGTAAGAAAGAGGGTGATATAGTTGCCATTGTACTTTAGAAAAAGAATATGGTGTGAAGTACCCACATGGACACTATTGCAATAGTGAAGGATTCTACTGCAATGCCTTATGGGAAGAGTGGACCCTTTCTATCTTACGCACTTTATAGGATCTCAAAATTTCTTGATACTTTCTAGTTAAAACTAGAAGCTGTAGGGAGGGAGGAAGACTGTTCCTTTTCCTAAAAGAGGTTTCATTCTGAACAGTACTTGGACACCAATTCTGCATGGACATCAGTTTGGATCTGGAGAAGCCCCAGGGGTAGGAACTAATCAAACCTCATTTTAGGAGAGGACAGTGCTCTTCAGGCTTCTTCATCCAGCCACTGGCTGGACCACATCTAGCTAATCAGACCCCCTTGACATCATCTGTTACCTCAACAGTATCCCTTTGTTTGTGCTCTATTTCAATACCTGTTACTCTTTGAATATCAACAAAATTTCTACTAGGAATGCATGTGGTTTTACCTTATCTCACCTGTGTAGGGGAGGAAAATTTTTTACCTATACTCTTTTGGAGTTTCTGAGTAGGCTTGAGAATAAAATTGACATAAGACAGATTAATAAGAGAAAAGAATACTAAGGTTTTTTTTTTACATGAACATCAAGGTCTCAACAAGGAAATGAAGACCCGAAGAAGTGGAAAAACCGAAGTATTTATACAGTAGTTTGAAGAGAGTGCAAACTGTGGAAAAGTAAAAAATACGGGGAAAGTAAAGGAAGAGAAATTATCGTGACAGTCATGTGCAGAATTCTCTCAGCCTTGACTCCTATTTCTGGTGATAATACTGAACTTTCCTCCCGTATAGGGAGGCACCGCTCACAAGGGAGTCTCCTCTTCTGCTTTCAAGGAAAAAACGGGGGATAAGTGCCCTTCTTGTGCCTGCTGTTTTTCAAGTGCCTTTAGCTCTAGTCAGTATGCCAAAGTGACATATTTTGGGGTGGCATCTGCTGAACCCTTCACCTGAATTGTTTCCACAGTGTCTCTCATCCCCACTTGACTTTGAGAACTGAAGATAAACTGAGGGAGAATTTTCATCTTGCTGTGAAATACTGTGTGCTTAATTTCTTCATGTTTCCTAACATGTTTTTTTCTAATGGCAAATTCTGAGTTCAAATCTAAAACACAAGAATCGTCTAAAAGTTAACCTCTAAATTCCTTAATTGGTCCCACTAATAGTCATAATTATTATTATTATTTATTTATTATTTAAATAATATATTATTTATATATTATTATTTATTATTAGTCCCATATTATTATTTATTATTTAAATAATATATTTATTATTATTAGTCCCATATTATTATTAGTTATTTATTTATTATTTAAACAATATATTTATTATTTAAATATTATTATTTATTATTAGTCCCATGTTATTATTTATGTATTATTTAAATAATATATTTATTATTTATATATTATTTATTTTTATTATTAGTCCCATATTTTCCTTCTGTAAATTCAAAAAAATTCCTTTCTTGTTCTAACTTCTAGAAAGCCACCAATACCGTAATGGGTCTCCTCCACTGCTCTCAGGGATGTTGTCAAGTGCTTACCCAGCAAACATTACCCCTCCTCCTGGTATAAGACTTCCGGATTTTCATTCAGGAACTGGCCATCCTCTGCAGCTATGGGCATCAGGGAAAGCTAACTCCACCCTGATGGCAAGGGCAATGATGGTCATCCTTGTTGGGTTTAAGTCAATCTCAACATTCCATCCAGGGGAAAGTATGTAATTTAGGTGACATACTTGGAATTCTGGATTTTCTCCCTCCCATTAAACATGAATGAAGATGCAGGAAGCCCCAGTTATTCCACCAGTCACCATGTGGCACTGTGATTGTCAGAGCGGACAGAAGGAAATCGTTCTTGGTGTCATCATTGAGCTATTGGATCAATCAAATATGAAGCCAGACCTATTCCTGACTTTCTATCAAATAAATTTCCTTATATTTTTAAAGGCTTTATTTTTTTTAGCATGTTTAGGTTCACACTAAATTGAGAAGAAGGACAGAAATTTCCCATAGACCCCCTTCCCCCACATATGCACAACCTCCCTCACCATCAACATCCCACACCAGAATGCTACATTTATTACAATTGATGATGCTACACTGACCCATTATTATTACCCAAAGTCCGTAGTTTACATTAGGGTTACCTCTTGGTGGTGTACATTCCATGGGTTTGGACAAATGTATTGTAACATGAATCTACCCTTATTGTACCATACAAAATTGTTTCACTGCCCTAAAAATCCTCTGTGTTTCACCTATTCAACCCTCCCTCCCTCCAGCCTCTGGCAACCACTGATCTTTTTACTGTCTCCATGTTTTACCTTTTCCAGAGTGTCACAGAGTTGGAATCATACAGAATGCAGCCTTTTTAGATTGGTGTCTTTCACTTAGTAATATGCATTTAAGGCTCCTCCATGTCTTTTCATAGCTTGATAGCTCATTTTCTTTTTATTCCCAAATAATATTCCACTGTCTGGAAGTACAGAAGCTTGTTTATCCATTCACCTACTGAAGGACACCTTGGTTGCACCCAAGTTTTGTCACTCTCCTCACATGTTGAAGCAAGTTAGGCACCAGTCTTCACTAGCTCTTATTTAAGCCTTGACTTATGGATCCAGGCTTTTTTCTATGATGTAGCTTTGCCAACTGGAACATCTGCAGTGGCTTCCAAAATTAGCATGGAAAGGAAAGAATATAGGGAATCATGTTTTATGACCAGCCCAGGGGGTATCATTTTTGCCCTCACCCCACTGGTAGAACTTAGTCATCTAAACCTACCGAACTACAGAGGAGGCTGGGAAATATTATCCTGTTTTCCAGGAAAGAGAAATAAACTGGTAGTGTTAATTAATTTAAAAGTGTATGCAGGATGGTTGTGGCATTGGGAACCAGTCAGACTCTTCTGCAAACACATCCTAACTGAGCTACAGGCCCCTGGGACACTTAGCCCCAGGTAATACTTGAGACCACACTCAATAAAATGTGAAGAATCTGGTTAGGGAAGCTTTCTACTGGTAAGTATATAGGCTTAAAATCTCCACAATAGACAGGGGATGGGGGTGGGGGAGGTGGACAGGAGAAAAGGCAGCTCTGACCAGGGAGGGGACTATACTAAATAAATATCTCCGGTTTAAGGAGAAAGGAATAAAGTCCTCATTTTTTAATAGGACAGGGAGGTTGTCCCCAGTGAGTCAGCATGTTCAGTGACCTGAAATTAAGCCTGATAGTGACATTCATATACCCCACACATTTATATAGAACCTACAGTCACTTCCCATTCAGGAGAAGGCTGCTGGGGCAAAAAAGTTCTACAACTGCAGAAGAAACATGCAAGCTACGTAAACCAGTGAGTCTAACCCTTCATTTGTGAATATAAATGGACCATGAGGAAAAACCAACAGCGTGAACCATAAGGACCACATTGAGCAAACAGAACCACTGACCCAAGAATAAACACAGATTATCCAGGGAACCATATACAACTTAGAAAAAACTCTCACTGACATCCTCAGATATGATATTTGAGAATATTTTATCAGAAAACAAGAAAAAGTTACAAGTTTTAAAAATCAGAGAAAAAGAATTTATTGGAAATTACAAATATGATTGCTGAGATACACAATTCAGTAGATGAGCTGAAAAACAAAATGGACACGACTAATAGCCAAATTAGGGATTTGGAAGGAAGACTTAAAATCTCTCACAATTTGCTGAAGCAAGAGGTGGGAAATGTGTGAGAAAAAATTAAGGCATAGAAGATTGTAACACATGCTCTGCTCTACTAGCAGCAATGGTCTCGGTTTTGGATTAACAAATTTACAAAACAGAAGAGGCTTCACCCAGCACCAAGTTTACTTAGATTTAAGAATTCAGAAAAAGAGAAGACACAGCCACAGTATAAAGTCATTATGCACTCAGGAGGCATGTGGTCACACAAGATGAGGCTGAGTACGTGTAGACAACTTCTGGCTTCAGATTAAAAGGCTCTATACAGAAATGAAGCGAAAGCCGTTAAAAATGTCCAATTGTGGGGGGCTTCCCTGGTGGCGTAGTGGTTGAGAGTCCGCCTGCCGATGCAGGGGATACGGGTTCATGCCCTGGTCCAGGAAGATCCCACATGCCGCGGAGCGTCTGGGCCCGTGAGCCATGGCCACTGAACCTGCGCGTCCGGAGCCTGTGCTCCGCAACGGGAGAGGCCACAGCAGTGAGAGGCCCGCGTACCGCAAAAAAAAAAAAAAAAAAAAAAAAAAGTCCAATTGTGTATTGAAGAATTAACACTACCAAACAAGAGGGCTGGTCATTACCCTTGGCTACTAGAAGGTGATCTCTAGGCTTCTGGAATGCCTGAAAGCAGTATCTTTGCTCGGGGGCCTTGGGTCACACTGGATGATTTAGGGTGGGGGCTGCCCACACCTTAGGGTAGGGACTGGCCACACCAGAAAGACCAATAGTGTGATTTAGACTGGAGGCTTTGGGTGTCAGTCCACCTGCAGACTGAAGACTGAGATCAACCATGTGGACAATCAATCAATCATGCCTACGTAATGGAGCCCCAAAACAACTGAACAGTGGGGTTCAGGTGAACCTCCTGGTTGTGCAAATTACTGCACATCAAGGCCAGGAGAGTAACACGTCTTGACCTCACAAGAGAAAACAACATAAGCTCCATGTTAGGAACATGCCTGGACTCTGCCCTGTACACATCTTCCCTTGGCTGATTTTCATATGTATCTTTTCTTGTAGTAAGTCATAACCAGGGATATGGTAGCTTTCATTGTGTTCTGTGAGTCCTTCTAGGAAAATTATTGAAACTGTGGGTAGTTTTGGGAACTCTTGCCTCACCCAAACTTACTATTGGTGTCAAAAGTGAGGGTGATCTTTTTAAAGAACTGTTCCCTCTAACTCTGTAGTTCACCCCAAACTCCTTGCACCAATCATAATGAAGTGGATAATTTATCTTTTCTTTGGCTGCCTAGCATCTGAACCCCCTTTCTAAGTTAGTCCAGTTTCCTCAGTCTTATGAGACTTGCTGGGATACAGAGCCCAACTATCACAACAGAATTTAGGAACAGCATTAAGGCTAGAGATGGTTGGTAGTGACAGAAAATCCCCCCAAAAGTGGGTTAAACAAGATAGAATTAATTTCTCCTTCACAAAAATTGCAGGTAAGGGGCACAGGGCAAGGATTATTTTCTACAGTGTCAGGCACCCAAGCTCTGCTGTCCTTACTAAGTAGCTTCCACATCATGGTATAAGGAAAGCTAGCTGCTCCAGCTCCAGCTATCATGTACAATTCCAGCCAGCAGGAAGAAGAAAGGGGCAGGGGAAGGGCACACTATCTCCCTTGAGAATACTTTCCCAAACTTTCACATTCTACTTCTGCCTCTATGCTATTGGTCAGAACTTTGTTACATGACCACATCAAGCTGCAAGGGAGGTAGGGAAATATAGTCTTTATTCCTGGTAGTCACGTACTCATAAAATATGCAATCCAGCAAGACATCAGAATAGTCACAGACATTTATATATCTAACAATATAGTTTTAAATACATAAAGCAAACACTTTTGAAATACGATAAGAAACTTAAAGTTCTACAATAATCATATACGTATTTAAACTCTCAGAAACTGACAGATGTAAGGTAAGCAATAAGTAAATCTCTATAATATGAACTACATAAATAATAAATTTGATTAGATAAGATAGAGCAAGAAAGAGAGTAGGAAACTTTGCTCACAACAGACAGATGATACATATTCTTTTCAAATACTATTGGAATATTTATAGAAGTTGACAATGTATAAAACATTAAAAAATTCAACAAAGTCTCAATAGTAGAAATGATGCAGACTTTATTCTCTAAATACTACACAATGAAATCGAAATAAACAAAAAGATACAATCCACTTGGAGCATTAACACCTTTCTGGGAGAGATGAAAAGTGGAAGTTTAAACACTTGGGAAAACACAGGGGTTGCTAATACCTCTATCTTCTAAAGTCACAGATTTAATTGAAAGGTGATGAAACAAGAAATAAAGACTTAAATATATTATTTAAAATTATAAATGAAACCAAAAGAAAAGCCCAAAATACTAATACATTTATCAAAAACTGGGAGGAAGAAGAAAGAGTAAGTGGAATGTTCATGAGACAGTGAACAATTCTAAAATGCAAAAATTAAGAAATAGAGAAAGAGGGCTTCCCTGGTGGCACAGTGGTTAAGAACCCGCCTGCCAATGCAAGGAACACAGGTTTGAGCCCTGGTCCAGGAAGATCCCACATGCCGTAGAGCAACTAAGCCCGTGCGCCACAACTACTGGGCCTGCACTCTAGAGCCCACAAGCCACAACTAGTAAGCCCATGTGCCACAATACTGAAACCTGCGCACCTAGAGCCCATGCTCCACAACAAGAGAAGCCACCCAATGAGAAGCTTGCACACCGCAACGAAGAGTAGTCCCCTCTCTCCGCAACCAGAGAAAGCCCGTGCACAGCAACAAACACCCAATGCAACCATAAATGAATGAATGAATGAAATAGAGAAAGAGGCATAGTGTCTAATATAATGGAGGTGACCATAAAAAGAAGTGAAAACAGAAAATAGAGATAGTTAAAAGAGGTTGCTCAAAGAACATGAGACTTTGTGACAGACGAGGGGAGGAAAAGAAGACTTCTGATTTGCATTTTAAGTTCTTTCCTATGCTTATACTTATTACAATGTGGAAATTACTTCAGAAAAAGTTAAAATTTTCAATTTTTACTGCTTCTAAATAACTTGGATTAAAAAGAAGCTAAAGGAAGCTAAAAACTATCTTTAAATTATGATGAAACAATAATGAAAATACAGTTAACCCTTGAATATCAAGAGTTTGAACTGCATGAGTCCATTTATACATGGCATTTTTCAATAAACCCACTCTTGGTTGAATCTGTGGATGCAGAACCACAAAGATGGAAAGCCATAAAGTTATACTCAGATTTTTGACTGCATGGGGGGTTGGTACCTCTAAACCCTGAGGTGTTCAAGGGTCAACAGTACTGCATATAAAACCGTCACACACGTAGCCATATTGGTGTTCAGAGGAAAAGTATAGCCCTAAATAAACTTATTAGTATATAACAAAAACAAAACAGAAGAACTAATCATTCAACTCAATAATTTTTTAAAAATGTAACCTTATCAATGAAAGAAAGAAGGCACTAATAAAAAATAAAAGCAGACACTAAAGACATAAAAACAGGAAGCAACAATAATATGAAAAATGAAAAGGTGATCAGAGTTAAAGTACAATCAGCCCTCCAAATACATGAGTTCTGCATCTGTGGATTCAACCAACTGCAGATCAAAACTATTCAGGAAAAAAAATTCCAGAAAGTTCCCAAAAGCTAAACTTGAATTTGCCATGTGCAGGCAACCATTTACATAGCTTTCACATTGTATTTACAACTATTTGTATTATATTAAGTATTATAAATAATCTAGAGATGATTTAAACTATATGGGAGAGAATATTCATAGGTTATATGCAAATACTAGAGAATATTCATAGGTTATATGCAAATACTATTCCATTTTATGTAAGGGCTTAAACATCTGCAGATTTGGGTATCCTAGGGGGTCCTGAAACCAACTGGATACTGAGGGACAAGTGTATTCTATGGTCTTTGTCATATTTGAGAGAAAGATAAAGATACTAACTGTCCACTCTGTTAACATTTCAAGAGTAGTCATTAAAATAACAGTTACCTTTTCAAAAATTCAGAAGTAACTACTAAGAGAAAAGAATGTTTAATTTACAAATGAATAGAAGAGAACCCAATAAAAAAAAGAAAACCTCATCAAATCCAAAAGAGGGCAAGAAAGAAATACAAAAGAAGCATAGAGAAAGTACACAATAAAATGGTAGAAATATCTGAATATATCAGTAATCACAGTAATTATCTATGGATCAAACTTCCCTGTTAACATAAGTGGATTGTGAGACTGGATTTTTAAAAAAATTAGCTGTGGCTATTACTTGGAGATGTACCAACTACTTAAAAATATTTTTTAAAAAATTAAAAAGGGAAAACAGAAAAAGCACATCAGGCAAATACTAACAAAAATAAAACTTGTGTTGCTGTATTAACATCAAATGAGCTCAAAGCAAACAAGTCCAAATGAGCTCAAAGCAAACAAGTATTATTATAGGTAAAGGAGACCATGATGATTTTTTTTTTTTTTTTTTTTTTTTGGCGGTATGCGGGCCTCTCACTGTTGTGGCCTCTCCTGTTGTGGAGCTTAGGCTACGGACGCGCAGGCTCAGCGGCCATGGCTGACGGGTCCAGCCGCTCCGCGGCATGTGGGACCTTCCCGGACCGGGGCACGAACCCGTGTCTCCTGCATCGGCAGGCGGACTCTCAACCACTACGCCACCAGGGAAGCCCCATGATGATTTTTTAAAAGTTCAATTCACCAAAAAGATATAGCAACTCTAAACTTGTTGCACTTAATAAGATCACTTCAAAATATAAAGGATAAAAGTATTTGAAGAAAATACAGGAAATTTATCTTCTAAATCTGAGAGCATTTATGTTTGGTTTTTCTCAAAAGCAGATCCTAAAACTACAAAACATTGCTGAATAAAAATAATGAAGACCTAAGAAATGGAAAGACATCCCATTTCATGGATCAAAAGACTTAATATTAAGTCTGAGTTAACTTAGTCTATGTTAAGATGGCAGTACTCCCTATTATGGGCTGAATTGTGGCTCCCCAAAATTCATATGTTGAAGTTCAAATCCCTAGTACCACAGAATGTGACTGTATTTGAAAATAAGGCCTTTAAAGAGGTAATTAATGTAAATGAGGTCATATGTGTGGGCCATAGTCCAATATGACTGGTGTCCTTATAATAAGAGGAGATGAGGATACAAATATGTATGAGAAAACACCATGTGCAGATACAAGGAGAAGATGGCCATCCACAAGCCAAGGAGAGAGCCCTGGAACAGACTCTTCCCTCATGGCCCCCAGGAAAAAAGAAACTGCTGACACCTCCATCTTGATTTCTAGCCTCCAAAATTGTGAGAAAATAAATTTCTGTTGTTACAGCCACCCTACCTGTGGCTGGCAGACCTGGCAAACTAACATGCTTTGCAAATTGATCTACAGATTCAATGCAATCTCCATCAAAATTCCAGGTGGCTTCTTTGCATAAACTGATAAGTTGATATTGAAATTCCTATGGAAACTTAAGAAACCCATAATCTTGACAAAAAAGAATAAAACTGGAAGACTCACAATTCCCAATTTTAAAACTTACTAGAAAGCAACAGTGATTAAAACAATGTGATACAAAAAAAAAAAAAAACAATGTGATACATACATAAGGACAGACAAAAAGATCAATGGAATAGAAATGAGATTCCAGAAATAAATCCTTACATTTACAGTCAGTTGATTTTTGACAAGAAAATTCAAGGGAGAAAGAATGGTCTTTTCAACAAATTGTGTTGACACAACAGGATATCCATATGTAAAGAATAAATTTCAATCCTACCTCACAGCAAACACAAAAATTAACTCAAAATGGATCAAAGACATAAATGTAAGAGCTAAAACTACAGAATTCTTAGAAGAAAATATAGAAGTAAATCTCTGTAACCTTGGATTAGATAATGGTTTGACATCAAAGTATAAGCGACAAAAGAAAAAATAAATGAATTGGACATCAAAATTGAAAACCTTTATGCATCAAAGGATACCATTAAAAAATTGAAAAGACAGCTCACAGAATGGTAAGAAATATTTCCAAATCACATATATGTTAGTGACTTGTATCTAGAATATATAAAGAACTTTTAAAATTCAGTACTAAAAAGCAGCAAGGGAAAAAGCAACTAGTAACATACAAGAGAACTCCCATAAAAATGTCAGCTGACTTTTCAGCAGAAATATGCAGACCAGAAGGGAGCAGCATGATATATTTAAAATGATGAAAGGAAGAAAATTACAATCAAGAACCCCAGCAAAGCCATCACTCAGGTTTGAAGGAGAGATAAAGAGTTTTAAAGACAAGAAAAAACTATAAAAGTTCAGGACCACTAAACTACTTTAGAAAATAATGTTAAAAAAAACTTCTCTAAGTAGAAAAGAATAGGCCACAACTAGAAATGTTAAAAGTATGAAAGAAAAAATGTCATTTGTAAAGGCACAGTAAAGATACAAGTTCAACCACTAATAAAGCAAGGTTAAAAGACAAAGTAGTCAAATCACCTAATATATCCACAATAAGTAGTTAAGATACACACAAAACAAAAGGATATAAAATATGATGTCACAAACAGTGAACAGTGGGGTGAGGTGGGGAGAGTAAAAATGCAGAGTGGTTGGGCTTCCCTGGTGGCGCAGTGGTTGAGAATCTGCCTGCCAATGCAGGGGACACGGGTTCGAGCCCTGGTCTGGGAAGATCCCACATGCCACGGAGCGACTGGGCCCGTGAGCCACAACTACTGAGCCTGTGTGTCTGGAGCCTGTGCTCCGCAACAAGAGAGGCCACGACAGTGAGAGGCCCGTGCACGGCGATGAAGAGTGGCCCCCACTCACCGCAACTAGAGAAAGCCCTCGCACAGAAACGAAGACCCTACACAGCCAAAATAAATAAATAAATAAATGAATTAATTAAAAAAAAAAAAAAAAATGCAGAGTGGTTAAAATGTGTCTGAAATTAAGAGATCAGAAACTTAATCACATATATATGTAGATTTCTATTAATAAACCTCCTGGCCCACACAAACAAAATTCTATAAGAGATACACACATACACAAAAGAAAGGAATCTAAACATAACACTAAATATAGTCATCAAATCACAAGGGAAGAGAGAAAGAAGAAACAAAAAACAACTACAAAAACCAACCAGAATACAATTAATAAAATGGCAGTTAAGTACACACCTATCAATAATTACTTTAAAGGTAAATGGAGGGCTTCCCTGGTGGCGCAGTTGTTGAGAGTCCGCCTGCCAATGCAGGGGACACGGGTTCGTGCCCCGGTCTGGGAAGATTCCACATGCCACGGAGCGGCTGGGCCCGTGAGCCATGGCCGCTGAGCCTGCGCGTCCGGAGCCTGTGCTCTGCGACGGGAGAGGTCACAGAAGTGAGAGGCCCGCGTACTGCAAAAAAAAAAAAAAAAAAAAAGGTAAATGGACTAAATGCTCCAATCAGAATACACAGAGTGGCTGAATGGGTAAAAAACAAGGATACAAAGGATCATACAAGATAACTACAATTATATGCCAATAAAATGGGCAACCTATAAGAACTGGATATATTCCTAGGAAATACAATCTCCCAAGGCTGAATCAGGAAGAAACAGAATATATAAACAGGCTGATTACCAATAATGAAATAGAGTCACTAATAAAAATTTTACCAAATAGTAAACAAAAGTTAACACCTATCATTCTCAAACTATTCCAAAAAATTGAAAAGTTCACAGTAAAGGTTTCCAAACACATTCTACAGGCCAGTATCACCCTGTTAAAACCAGACAAAGGCACCACCAAAAAAAAGAAAATGACAAGCCACTATGGCTGATGAACATAGATGTAAATATCCCAAACAAAATATTAGCAGGCTGAAGTCAATGATACATTAAAAAGATCATACACCACAATCAAGTGGGATTTATCCTAGGGATGCAAGGACAGGTCAGTATCAACAAGTCAATCAATGTGATATCCCACATTAATAAACTGAAATAAAAATGACATGATCATCTCAATATATGCAGGAAAACCTTTTCTCTCAACATCCATTTATGATAAAAACTCTCAACAATGTAGGTATAGAGGGAACACACCTCAGCATAACAAAAACCATATATGACAAGCTGCAGCTAATGCTGCATCATACTCAAGTGCAATGCAACATCATACTCAGTGTTCAAAAGCTGAAAGATTTTCTTCTAAGATCAGGAAACAAGACAAGGATGCCCACTCTTTCCACTTTTATTCAACACAGTATTGGAATTCCTAGTTAAAGCAATCAGACAAGAAAAAGAAATAAAACCGGAAAGAAAGAAGTAAAACTCACTGTTTGCAGATGACATGATACTATATACAGAAAACTGTAAAGATGCCACCAAAAAAACTATTAGAACTTATAATTAAATTCAGTAAAAAAAAGTTTCAAGATACGAAATAATTTGGGGATTGACATGTACACACTGCTGTATTTAAAATAGATAACCAGGACTTCCATGGTGGCACAGTGGTTAAGAATCCACCTGCCAATGCAGGGGACACGGGTTCAAGCCCTGGTCAGGGAAGATCCCACATGCCACAGAGCAACTAAGCCCTTGCTCCACAACTACTGAGCCTGAGCTTTACAGCCCATGAGCCACAACTACTGAGCCCACGTGCCACAACTACTGAAGCCCGTGGCTAGTGTCTGTGCTCTGAAACAAGAGAAGCCACCGCAAGGAGAAGCCCGTGCACCGCAACAAAGAGCAGCCCCTGCTCACCGCAATGAGAGAAAGCCCACATGCAGCAACGAAGACCCAATGCAGCTAGAAATAAATCAATAAATAGATAGATAGATAGATAGATAAATAGATAACCAACAAGGACCTACTGTATAGCACAGGAACTCTGCTCAATATTCTTTAACAACCTAAATGGGAAAACAATTTGAAAAAGAATAGATATATGTATACGTATAACTGAATCACTTTGCTGTACACCTGAAACTAACACAACATTGTTGAGCAACTATACTCCAATATAAAATAAAAATTTAAAAATTAATATACAGAAATCTGTTGCTGGGCTTCCCTGGTGGCGCAGTGGTTGAGAATCTGCCTGCCAATGCAGGGGACATGCGTTCGATTCCTGGTCTGGGAAGACCCCACATGCCGCGGAGCAACTAAGCCCGTGCACCACAACTACTGAGCCTGTGAGCCACAACTACTGAGCCCGTGTGCCACACACTGCAACAAAGAGTAGCTCCTGCTCGCCACAACTAGAGAAAGCCCATGTGCAGCAATGAAGACCCAACACAGCCAAAAATAAATAAATTTAATAAATTAAAAAAAAAAGAAATCTGTTGCTTTTCTATACACTAACAACAAATTATCAGCAAGAGAAATGTAAAAACAATCCCAGTTACAACTGCATCAAAAAGAATAAAATACATGGTAATAAATTTAATCATAGACATGAAAGACCTATACTCTGAAAACCATAGGACATTGAGGAAATAAACTGAAAATGATAAAAATATATACAAATACATACAGTGCTCATGGATTGGAAGAATTAATATCTTTATTTTTTAAAATTTTTATTGTAGTACAGTTGATTTACAATGTTGTGTTAGTTTCAGGTACTTTTTTAAAATAATTAATATCCTTAAAATGTCCATACTACCCAAAACAATCTACAGATTCACTGCAATCTATCAAAATATCAATGGCATTTTTCACAAAACTAGAACAAATAATCCTAAACTTTTTATGGTAATACAAAAGACCCTAAATAGCCAAAGCAATGTTGAACAAGTAGAACAAAGGTGGAGGTATCATGCTCCCTGATTTTAAACTAAACTACAAAGCTACAGTCATCAAAACAGGATGGTACTGGCATAAAAATACACACATAGATCAATGAAACAGAAGAGAAAGCCCAGGAATAAACTCATGCTTATGTGATCAATTTACCTATGACAGAGGATGCAAGAATATACAGTGGGAAAAGACAATCTATACAATAAATGGTAATGGAAAAACTGGTCAGCTACCTGAAGAAGAATCAAACTGGACTACTTTCTCACACCATATACAATAATAAACTCAAAATGGATTAAAGACTTAAACATAAGACCTGAAACCATAAAACTCCTGGAAGAAAACATAGACAGTATGCTCTTTATCATTGCCTTTGTCATCAACAAAATGAAAAGGCACTCTATTGAATGGGAGAAGATATTTGCACACAATATATCTCATAAGGGGTTAACAGCCAAAATAGACAAAGAACTCATACAATGCAACATGACAAAAACAAACAGCCTGATTTAAAAAAAAATGGGCAGAGGACTTGCATAGACATTTTTGAAGAGAAGACATACAGATACCACCAGGCACATAAAAAAGATGCTCAACATCACTAGCCATCAGGGAAATGAAAATCAAACCCACAGTGAGATATCACCTCACACTTGCAGAATAGTTATTATCAAAAAGACAACAAATAACAAGTGCTGGCTTGAATGTAGAGAAAGTGAATCCTCATGTACCATTGTTGGGAATATAAGTTAGTGCAGCTGCTCTGGAAAACAGTATGGAGGCTCCTCAAAAATAAAAACAGAACACCAATATGATCCAGCAATTCCACTTCTGGGTGTTTTTTCCAAAGAAAACACAAACACTAATTCAAAAAGATATATGCACCCCGATATTCATTGTAGCAGGATTTATAATAAACAAGATATGGATGCAACCTAAGTGCCCATGAATAGATGAATGGATAAAGAAGATGTGATATATGCATGTATATGTGTATACACACACACACACACACACACATTACTGAGCCATAAAAAAGATTGAAATCTTGCTACTTACAATACATGGATGGACCTAGAGGGTATTTTACTAAGTGAAATATATCAGACAGAGAAAGACAAATACCATATGATTTCACTTATATGTGGAATCTAAAAAACAAAACAAAACAAGACAGAAACAGACCCACAGATATAGAGAAGAAACAGGTGGTTGCCAAGGGGGAGGGGGGAGGTGGTTCAGTGAAAGAGGCGAGGGACATTAAGGTACACACTTCCATTACAAAATACTTGAGTCACAGGGATGAAATGTACAGCATGGGGAATATAGTCAATAATATTGTAATAACTCTGTATGGTGAGAGATGATAACTAGACGTATGTACATTTTGTAACGTACAGAAATACTGAGTGCCTACGTTGTGCACCTGACACTAACATAATGTTGTAGGTCAGTTATTCTTCAATGTTTAAAAAACAGGCAAAAGATATGGATACCTCACCAAAGAAGATATATGGATGACAAGCATATGAAAAGATGCTCAACATCATATGTCATTACAGAACTGCAAAGTAAAATTAGCAATGAGATACGACTACATACCTATTAAAATGACTGAACTCTAAACTACTGACAAAATTAAATGCTGGAGAGAATATGGAGCAAGAGGAACTCTCATTTGTTGCCGGTGAAAATGCAAAATGGTACAGCCACTTTGGAAGACAGTTACCTATTTCTAACAAAGCTAAACACAGCCTCAGCATATGATCCAACAATCACTCTATTGTATAATACATCCATACAATAGAATGTTACTCAGCAATAAACAGAAATGACATATCAGGCTTCAGAAAAACATGGAAGAGGCTTAGGTGCATACTGCTAAGTGAAAGAAGCTAATATGAAAATGCTACATACTATATGGCTCCAACTATATGATGTTCTGGCAAAATAAATATCTAAAAATATCAGTGGTTGCCTGGGGATGGGAGGAGGGGACGAACAGGTGAAACACACAGAATTTTTAGGTCAATGAAATTATTCTGTATGATACTTTAGTGATGGATACATGACATTATGCATTTGTCAATTTTTTTTTTTTTTTTTTTTTTTTTTGCGGTACGCGGGCCTCTCACTGTTGTGGCCTCTCCTGTTGCGGAGCACAGGCTCCGGACGCGCAGGCTCAGCGGCCATCGCTCACGGGCCCAGCTGCTCCGCGGCATGTGGGATCTTCCCGGACCGGGGCACGATCCCGTGTCCCCTGCATCGGCAGGTGGACTCTCAACCACTGCGCCACCAGGGAAGCCCGCATTTGTCAATTTTTACAGGCATATCTCCGAGATATTGCAGGTTTGGTTTCAGACCACTACAATAAAGCAAATCACACAAATTTTTAGGCTTCCCAGTGCATATAAAAGCTATGTCTACACTGTACTGTAGTCTATTTAATGTGCAGTAGCATTATGTCTTAAAAAAACAATGTATACACCTTAATTAAAAAATAATGCTTAGGAGTAAGACGGGAATAAAGACACAGACCTACTAGAGCGTGGACTTGAGGATATGGGGAGGGGGAAGGGTAAGCTGTGACAAAGTGAGAGAGTGGCATGGACATATTTACACTACCAAACGTAAAACAGATGGCTAGTGGGAAGCAGCCGCATAACACAGGGAGATCAGCTCGGTGCTTTGTGACCACCTAGAGGGGTGGGATAGGGAGGTGGGAGGGAGACGCAAGAGGGAAGAGATATGGGAACATATGTATATGTATAACTGATTCACTTTGTTATGAAGCAGAAACTAACACACCATTGTAAAGCAACTACACTCCAATAAAGATGTTAAAAGATAATAATAATAATGCTGTTGAGAAAATAACGTTGATAGACTTGCTGGATGCAGGGTTGCCACAATCCTTCAATTTGTAAAATACTCAATATCTGCAAAGAGCAATAAAAGGAGGTATGCCTATATAACCTAACTCAGACTTCGGTTAATAATAATGTATCAATATTGGTCCACCCACTGTAACAAATATGCCACACTAACACAAAATATTAATAATAGGGAAAACTGTGTGGGAAGGGAAACTGGGGATATGGGAATTCTCTATACTTTCTGTTGAATTTTACTGTAAAGTTAAAACTTTTCAAAAATAATGCCTATTAGTATTTTAAAAATCAAAATTTATCTTAAGCAAGTGGTTGAAGTAGGAAAATAGTACAAAGTATATAACTTTTTTATTTAAAAAAGCAAACAAACAACAACAAAAAGAATAGTACCGTAGCGTGTTCACACTCCCATATATGCACGTACTTTAAACATTCAGAATCAAAATCTAGTTGGATGCACTCATCTTTGGGGGAAAGGAGCAAATGAACAGAGAAGACTCTATCATTCACACTGTAAACGTTTCAGTATTGCTTACATCTGCTTTGTTTTTTCCTTTAAAAAGAATTTAAAAAGTAGGATGCAAACCTATGGCAAATATCTCATGAGAAACAAAACACTGCATGGGCTCAATCTCTGCCTCTACGAAATCAAACATGACATTTTGCTTCCCAACATGCTTCTACGACTTTCACATACACTATCACCTTTTATCTCCATATAGGAGAATTTCATCACGTTACACGCAAGAACTCTTAAACCCCAAAAGATATAAACTTACTTAAGACTTCAGAACTAGTCAGTGCTGAACTCAGAGGTAGAATTCTAATATATTTCACTGCAATGCTGCCGCTCACTGTTGAGTTCCACGTTTGGAGTTAAGTCATGGTTCTGACAGTTATTAGAGGCTAATCCTCAGCATCTTAACATTTTCCAAGCCTCAGTTTCCTCCTTTCCAATATTTGAAAAATACTCCCAGTGTTTTATAAACTTGTTAAATTTTTATGTATAACAGGTGGGACATGGCTAAAAAGCAGCCATTACTATACTACATATAAAATGCTGGGCATCCCTGAACATTATACCTATATTGCTTCTAACGTGACATTCAAAAGCTTGACATTTAGTATACTAAGACCGAACATTCTTATTCTCTATAATACAGCAATTCCACTCCTAGGTATTCACTCCACTGAAACGCACATACATGTCCATCAAAATGGACACATGTTCACTGAATGCTCAGAGCACTATTCCTAAGAGTCCTAAACTGAGAACTACCAAATGTCCATAGGCAATAAAATCGTCAAATACATTTACGATCACAAAATGAAATACTATTTGGCAGTGATAATGAACAATCTACAACTACACCCAACAAAACGATGAATCTCACAAACGTAATGAATGTTGAGCGAAAGCAGACACTAAAAAAAGCACACTGAAGGATTCATCACCATAAAATTCAGAGTTGGGAAAAACTAGCACGTTTTGTTGGACTCGGATAGGGCACCTTGGAGAAGGGAAAGTGACTGGAGCAGAAATGAGGGTGGCTTCTGGGGAAGTTATGATGCTTCTGGATCCTTGTGCTTGGTTACCCCAAGTATGTTCGGGTTGTGAAATTCATTAAAATACACACTTAGAATTTGTGCACTTTTTGTGTGTGTATAACTCTTTAAAAGTTAGAAAAAGAAAAGGTTTTCCTTTTCCATGGA
Organism: Phocoena phocoena; assembly: GCF_963924675.1. NCBI lineage: Eukaryota > Metazoa > Chordata > Mammalia > Artiodactyla > Phocoenidae > Phocoena > Phocoena phocoena. The sequence goes on along the minus strand of NC_089220.1, from coordinate 28,501,321 downwards.
GAGGCTGGAATTCTTGGTATTCTGCCAAAAGTCATTCAGCTCTGGTTTCACCACGAATCCATACCCAACAAGTTTCACCCCCACGAGGGAGAGGTTTGAGAAGAGGCGTATAAGCGGGCGGGTTGGGTGCCACAGCCGGACAGCAGGACATCCCGGTACGCCCCGCCCCGGGCCTAGAGAACGACCTAGCGCTTTTACCTCAGACGAGTCGGGACCGCGGCAGTGCGCCGGGGATGGCGGTGACAGTGACGCTGGAGCCCGCGGGCCGCTGCCGCTGGGACGAGCCGGTGCGCATCGCCGTGTGCGGCCTGGCCCCGAGACAGCCGGTCACGCTGCGCGCGTCCCTGCGCGACGAGAAGGACGCGCTCTTCCGAGCCCACGCGCGCTACTGCGCCGACGCCCACGGCCAGCTGGACCTGGAGCGCGCGCCCGCGCTGGGCGGCAACTTCGCGGGGCTCGAGCCCATGGGGCTCCTCTGGGCTCTGGAGCCCGAGAAGCCTTTTTGGCGGTTTCTGAAGCGGGACGTGCAGACGCCCTTCGCCGTGGAGCTGGAGGTGCTCGATGGCCACGACCCTGACGCCCAGCGGCTACTGGGCCGCGCGGTGCACGAGCGCGACTTCCTGGCGCCCGGGGTGCGGCGCGAGCCCGTGCGCGCGGGCCGGGTGCGCGCCACGCTTTTCCTGCCGCCGGGTAAGGCTGGGGTGCTGGGACCTCGACAGCATGTTCCCTGGGCTGCCTTGGTTTCTGATACCGCCTCCCAGGGAGTTTGGCTTGGGAGCACGGTCAGAAGAAGCGGATGTTGACTAAATCTGAGACCTGACAGCCACATTGGAGGCTTTTGATATGTTCCGCACTATGCTACGAGTTTTGCTTGCATTATCTCATTTAATCTCTATATTATTCCCAATGAGGTGGATACTGTTATTATGCAGATTAAAAAAAAAAGACTGGATGGGATCGGTAGGTTCACTTTGCTATTAATAACTACGCTACAGATCTCTACAGGCATCAGCTGATCGCTTTTACACTAAATGATGACGGTCAAGGAATCTATTGCCATGTCTCCCTTCTGTAGTGTCCTGGGTACACTGGGCCCCTTACCCACTTTTTCATGTTCCTCTCTACCAGAGATCACTTTTGAGACTTCACTGCCTTCCTCACCTGAAGCCTCGCCTGGTATTTCTTTTACTTTCCTCTCAGTAGACATCTGAACCAAAAATAACGCCAGGGGTTGGTGCAACACAGTATAAAGCTTTGTTTTGATTCTTAACTGTGTGTCCAATCCTGTAACAGAACACTGCAATTCAACACTGTCTAAAAGGTGAAATTCCTCCTTCAATGATGCAGTCATTAGACTTTGTTACCCTCCCTTACAACTAAAGATTCTTAGAACCTTGGAGATAACTTGGAACTTGTATCCCTTGTCAATAACGACTCAGGAAGCCGTTTTCTTTGATTCACGGGAACCCACTAAATACTTTAGAAAGCTCTCTAAAAGGAAAGCAATTTCTTTAAATTATATAATACCTTCTCTCTATAATATTACCTTCTCTAGGACCAGGACCTTTCCCAGGGATCATTGACATCTTTGGTGTTGGAGGAGCCCTGTTGGAATATCGGGCCAGCCTTCTGGCTGGCCATGGCTTTGCCACATTGGCTCTAGCTTATTGTGACTTTGAAGATCTTCCCAAGAAATTCGACACCATACACCTGGACTACTTTGAAGAAGCCCTGTGCTACATGCTTCAACACACCCAGGTTCTCCTAATGTCCTTTATCATTCTCTCCAGAACTACCTCCAGAGAGGGTGTCACTTTGCACTCACCTGTGCCAAGTGCATTGATGCTGCTGTATTCTTCTTTCAGAGATTTCTTCTACTCCACTTTCTTTGTCAGATGGATTAATATTGCAGAATTCACTGTAAAATTCATGTGATATTTTATTTTAGGGGATTATGTAGTAATATTAAAATTTCTTTTGCAAGTGGAGTTTCTAAATTTTTAGCTTTGCATGCTTTTTAATCTTTATTCTGATAGCAGAGTAAGTTCTCAGATTTTGATCAAAACTTGTCTACCCATTTCATAAGCTTAGAACCACTCAGTTGGACTCTGAAGTTTTACTTTGTTTCTATAAAGTTAATCATTTGTCAATATATATTTAGATGGGGTCTGATGAAAGACTCACTTCTTGGAACAGAATTTGGTTCCACACAGATGCCCAGGAACATTGATGCTTTAATTTAACCTGAATGAAGCTCTGAAATTGACAGGCTCCAATGACTCAGCATTCTCTAGTGGATGACTCTCTGGAAGTTTGCAACCAATTCCCAAATTTGCCAGTGAGTTTAAGATTTGTTTGCCATGTGTCCAGCACGATAGTCTCTACATGGGAAGAAACTGTCAGCTGAGGTTGAGTCTCTTGTGGCCAATTCACAAATTAAAGCTAGCAGCATCTCTAGTCACATTTAGAAAAACATTTTTCTGTTGGGTAGGTTCTTGACTTTTGACTCTTGTCCCTTCTTTTCTTACAGGTAAAGGGCCCTGGCATTGGACTTCTGGGCATTTCTTTAGGGGCTGATATTTGTCTCTCCATGGCCTCATTTTTGAAGCACATCTCAGCTACAGTTTCCATCAATGGATCTGGCTTCAATGGAAACAAAGCCATATACTACAAGGAGAATAGCATTCCACCACTGGGCCATGACCTAAGGAGAATGAAGGTAGCTTTTTCAGGCCTCCTGGACATTGTGGATATAAGGAATGATATTGTAGGGGGATGGGAGAACCCCTGCATGATTCCAATAGAGAAGGCCCAGGGGCCCATCCTCTTCATTGTTGGTCAGGATGACCATAACTGGAGGAGTGAGTTATACGCCCAGATAGCCTCTGAACGGTTACAGGCCCATGGAAAGGAAAAACCCCAGATAATCTCTTACCCTGGGACTGGGCATTACATTGAGCCTCCTTACTTTCCCATGTGCCCAGCTTCCCTACACAAATTATTGGACAAACCTGTGATCTGGGGTGGGGAGCCCAGGGCTCATTCTAAGGCCCAGGTAGATGCTTGGAAGCAAATTCTAACCTTCTTCACCAAACACCTTGGAGCTTGCCCCAAATTGTAATGCCCCAAACTGTAATTGGTCTGTTATTGACAGGAGACATTCAAGGTCAGATTTTATTGTTTAATAATCTTATGTGAATCACTTGTCCCCTGGATAACATTAAATTCATGTCATTGGTATTAATGCTATATTTTAGGTTACTTTTTTGAGATTAATTTTGTCATTAATTTTTCTAATGTAATACATGCCTATTGTAGAAGATCCAATTAGAAGTATACAATACTAAATAGTAAAAAGTATCAATGCTATTAAAATTTGTGTTTTCATCTAGATTTTTTTACTTAACACTTTGAGGCACAGATGAAATTTAAAGCTGAATAAATACTGGGCTACTTTTTCCATCACTGGGAGAGAATGGCCATTCAGTGTTTGCTACTGGTTCAACTACTGGTAGCAGGGTTATTGGCTAAAATATACAGAGAGGTGTTGATAGAGGGAAAGCCAGACTGACCTTTTTCTCATGGAGATTAGAGAAGAATCCTCTGAAAGGAGTTACGGTAAGAAGGGGATCATCTGGCTCTGGATGGTCAAGTCAAAACTTTGTTCCAAAGGTGATTGACTATGAGCTATTTTCCTTTTTGCTTCCTGGCTCTAAGAACAGACTTTGGAAAATCATACTGTGACATTCTTAGAGGCATCATCATCACTTTCTCTGACATCAAGGCTACAAAGTATTGTGTAAGTGTATTTGAAGAGATAATGGCTGAGAATTTTCTAAACCTGACAAAGACATCAGCCACATATTCCAACTATGTCTTAGTCAGCTCAGGCTTCTGTAACAAAATACGATAGATGGGGTGGCTTAAACAACAGACATTTATTTCTCACAGTTCTGGAGGCTGGGAAGTCCAAGATCAACGTTCTGGCAGATTCAGTTCCTGGTGGCGCCTCTTCCTGGCTTACAGACGGCTGCCTTCTTCCTGTGTCCTTACCTGGCAGGAAGAGAGAGGGAGCTCCAGTTTCTCTTCCTCATTTCATAAGGACACTAATCCCATCATGGGGGCTTCACTCTCATGACCTCATTTAAACCTAACAACCTCCCAAAGGTTCTACCTTCAAATACCATCACATTGGGGTTTCGGATTTCAACATATGAGTTTTGAGGGGACACATTCAGTTCATAACAACCATAAACCTCAAGCAAGTTAACCATATTTAACACATCACAGAAAAATTGTTTGTGGCAGTTTTATAACATAGAATTTATAACATAAATTCTTTGACATTTCTGTCACCAAGAGGTGGGAGATCTATGTCCCCTCCCCTCAAATCTGGATGGGTTTCTGACTGCCTCAGTAGAGTACAACAGAATTCATGCTTTATGATTTCAGAAGGTAGGTCGTAAAGGCCATGAAGGTGATCCCACCTTGTTTGCTGGGAACACCTGCTCTTGGAGCCCTGAGCCACCCTAAGAAGTTTTACAACTTTGAGGCTGTGATGCTGTGAGGAAGCCCCAAATACACGGAGAGGCCAACTGTAAGCTCTTCCTGTAATAGTCCCAAATGAGCTCAACCTTTGAGTCATCTCAGCCCAAGTACAGGGATGTGACTGAAAAAACCTCAAGATGATTCTAGCCCCCAGCCATTTGAATCTTCCCAGTGAAGGCTTTAGATATCCTGAAGCAGAGAAGAGTTGTCCCAGTCAAGCACTGTCCAAATTGTGGATCTGTGAACAAAATATTGTTTTATGTGACTGTGTTTTGGGGGGCGTTTCAGTTATCTATTGCTTTGTAACAAACCACCCCAAAACACAGTGGCCTAAAACATTAACCATTCTCGGACTTCCCTGGTGGCACAGTGGTTAAGAATCCGCCTGCCAATGCAGGGGACACAGGTTCAAGCCCTGGGCCGGGAAGATCCCACATGCTGCGGAGCAACTAAGCCCGTGTGCCACAACTACTGAGCCTGCACACCACAACTACTGAAACCCACGCCTAGAGCCCGTGCTCCACAAGAGAAGCCACCACATTGAGAAGCCTGTGCAGCACAACAAAGAGTAGCCCCCGCTCTCTGCAACTAGAGAAAAGCCCACGCACAGCAAAGAAGACCCAATGCAGCCAAAAATAAATAAATAAATTTATTTAAAAAAAAACATTAACCATTAATTTTTCTCACTCACATGGCAGGCAAGTTGGTATTGGCTGTCAGCTAAGATCTCAGGCAGGGCTATGGTTCACAGGGTCTCAGTTCTCTCCTTGTGGGCCTTTACAATGGCTAATTGGGCTGGGTTCCAAGAGTGAGCATCCCAACGTAGCAAAGCTGAATTGTATGGCATGTTTTTGACCTAGTCTTGGAAGCTACATAGCATCACTCTTGGTGTACACTACTGGTCAAGGCAATCACAAAGACCCACCAAGATGAAGGAGAACATAGAGTCCACCTCTCAAAAGCAGAGTGGAAAGATTCTAGAAGAGCAGGTGGAATGGGAAACATTGTAACCACCTTTTGGAAAATCTGCCTTCTAGCCACAATGGCTCACATTCCTCCCACCTGTAAAATATGGTCATCCCTCCTCTAAAGCCCGCCCCCGCCCAAAGTTTCATTCCATTACAGCACCATGCTCAGGCTCAAAGTCTAAGATTGTATCATTTATATCAGGTCCAGGTGCAGATGAAGTTCCTCAGGTATAATTCCTTGGGTATAGCTCCTTGAGTATCTTTCTTCTCAATCTGAAGATCTGTGAACTAAAGAGACAAGTTAGCTGTCCACACACACAGACATCCAGAATACGATGGTAGGCAGGTATAAGATAATTCTTACAGATATTCCTGTTCAATAATGGGGAATATGGGAGGCGCACGACACTCACTGGCCCCTAGCCATTCTGAAATCCAGCTGAGAACATGTTGCCAGTTCTTCCATTGGTGCTCAGTTTACTCTCTGTGAGTTGTTCTCTGTAGCTTTTGGTTCCACCCTCTGAGTTGAAACCTATATTTCCCATAAGAAAATTAAATTAGCCAAAAAAGCCTCCTGGATCTGCTTCCTGGATGAAAAAGATGAGGCATCCAAAGATCTCTTTTTATTTTGCACTGTTTCTATCTCTTTAGTTCAAACTCATTGTGCTTCCACCAGAACCATTCTCTTAAGAATTATGTAGGTTTTCTAAAAAATATCAGTGGGGGGCTTCCCTGGTGGCGCAGTGGTTGAGAGTCCACCTGCCGATGCAGGGGACACGGGTTCGTGCCCCGGTCCGGGAAGATCCCACATGCCGCGGAGCGGCTGAGCCCGTGAGCCGTGGCCGCTGAGCCTGCGCCTCCGGAACCTATGCTCCGCAATGGGAGAGGCCACAATAGTGAGAGGCTCGCGTACCGCAAAAAAAAAAAAAAAAAAAAAAAAAAAAAAAAATATATATATATATATACATACATACATAAGGGGTTCACTTCCTCAGACAATACAGCACTACAAATCTGTTTGAGATAGGAACTTTTCTATCTGGGGCTCCTTGGGAGAATGCTGCAGGCAAACATCCTTAAGATTCCCATAAATTCTGTTATATAATAGGATCTGTTAGGTACACCTTAAAATCTTTAGAGGACCTTTGTCATTCTGAAATGTTCTATGAAGCACTATCTTTGAGGTCTTTACAAAGTCTCTCCCACAGACCCACCCTAGGTTTGACTTTGCTCTGAGGTCCTGTCTTAATTACAGAATAATTTACCATCTGGAGAAGCTGGAAAGGAGAAACAGTATTATTGTCAAGCTTGGCAAGTCCTGGTTGCTTCCTATTTAGCAGTTCATCCTTAGCTCACCTCTTCCTCTTGTATATTTTGTCATAGGCAGCAAGGAGAAGCCAGGTGTCACTGTCAGTACTCTGCTGGGAAATCACTTTAGCTAGATCATTGAATTCATTAGGTATATTTACCCTTTTTCACATTACTGCAGGTGTCAGTGTTGCCTCTAGCTTCCAATAAATTTATTTTACTTTCCTTTAGGTCATCAATAATGGCCTTCATGAGTCCCTTTATAGTTTCCCTGGAGCCCTTCCAATTTCTACCTGCCACCTAGTCCTAAAGCCAGTTGTGATTCCTGTGCATATGAATTTCTCCACAGGCTGCTTGAGCTTCCTCACAGCATGATATCTGGGTTTCAAAAATGAATGGTCCAAGAGAGGAAGGCAGAAATACATGGCCTTTTTATGACTTAGCTTTGGAAGTCACATATCATTGCTTCAGCTGTACTCTACTGGTTGAGGCAGACACAGAGACATTAGGTGCAGGGAAAATGTGTATAGACTATCTCCTGATAGGGGAATGGCAAGTTTCTAGAAGGGCATGTGAGATGGGAGTTCTTTGTCATAATCATCTTTGGAAAATGCAATCTGTCCACAGAATTGTTTGTTACGTAGCAAAAGGCAATGGAACACTGCAGAAAAGAAAAAGATTAAAAAATCTTACCAGCAACCACAGAAAAAAGTCAACCTTCAAAGAAGCAGCAGTAAGTCTAACAACTGATTTCTCCACAGCTATGATGGAAATCAGGAACCATTGAAAAACGTTTAAAGTGTCGAAAGAAAACATCTGACAACCTCAAAGCCTATTCTAGCAAAATAGATTCTTACATATGAAAGTATATATTGTTCATAAAATTGATTGAAAAAAAATTAACAAAATCAAAATAGTCATTTTCAAAAAAATAGAAATTGAGAGAACTAATATAGCATACCTGCAAGGAAAAACTAGGGTGTTCTTCAAGCAGAATGAAGATGACTCAAGGTGGAAATATGGAAATGAAGGAAGAAATGGAACATAATGAAAAAGGTTAAATATGCATGTAAATATAAATATTTAAAAATAACATATTATGGGGTTTAAAATACACATAGAAAAAATGCTTGATATAATTTCTGTCCTCTTAAATTTGTTAAGATTGTTTTCTGGCCTAGCATGTGACCTATCCTGGAGAATGTTCCATGTGTACTGTGCTGTTTTGGGGTGTAATATCCTATCTATTAGGTCCAACAGGTCCATTGTCTCTTGGACCCTGTGGCTTGTGAAATCCCAGTTCCCTGACCAGGGATTAAACCTGGGCAGCCAGCAGTGAAAGCGCTGAGTCCTGACCATCAGGGAATTCCCCCATTGTCTCATTTAAGATCACTGTTGCCTTACTGATTTTCTATCTGGATGACCTGTCCATTGATGTAAGTGGGGTGGTAAAGTCCCCAACTATTATAGTATTATTGTAAATTTCTCTCTTTATATCTGTTAATATAGCTTTGTATATTTAAGTACCCCTGTATTGGTTGCATATACGTTAACAAGTGTAATATCCTCTTCTTGTATTGATCCCTTTATCTTTGTCTTTTGTTACAGCCTTTATTTTCAGGTCTAGTTGGTGTGGTATGTGTATCACTACCCCAACTTTCTGGTTGTTTCCATTTGCATTTGCATGAAATATCTTTTTCCATCCTCTTACCCTCAGTCTGTGTGTGTCTTTAGTTCTGAAGTGAGTCTCTTGTAGACAGCATATAGATGGGTCTTGGTTTTTTTTTTTAATCCAATCAGCTATGTCTTAGGAGCATTTAGTCAATTGACATTTAAAGTAACTATTGATAGGTATGTACTTATTGTCATTTTGTTTCTTGTTTTCCAGTTGTTTTTGTATTTCTTCTCTGTTTATTTCTTCTTCTTTTTCTTTCTTTCCTTGTGGTTTGATGATTTTCTTTAGTAGTGTGCTTGTGTTCCTTTCTCTTTAGTTTTCATGTATCTATTGTAGGTTTCTCTTAATATATATATTTTAATTTATTTATTTTATTCTTTTTTTTTTTTGGCTGTGTTGGGTCTTCGTTGCTGCGTGCAGGCTTTCTCTAGTTGAGGTGAGCAGTCTTCTCGTTGCAGTGTCTTCTCTTGTTGCAGTTGCTAAGCATGGGCTACAGGCACACAGGCTTCAGTAGTTGTGGTGTGTGGGCTCAGTAGTTGTGGCTCACAGGCTCTAGAGTGCAAGCTCAGTAGTTGTGGTGCATGGGCTTAGTTGCTCTGTGGCATGTGGGATCTTCCCAGACCAGGGCTCGAACCCATGTCCCCTTTATTGGCAGGTGGATTCCCAACCACTATGGTACCAGGGAAGCCCCTCTATTGTAGGTTTTTGATTTGTGTTTACCACAGGTTTCATATATGATGAACTATCTCTAAATCTACTTGTGTTGAACTGGCAGTCATTTAAGTTCAAACACATTCTAAAAGATCTACATTTTTTATTCCCCTCACCCATATTTTGTGTTTTTGATGTCATGTTTTACATTTTCATGTTTATCCCTTAACTGTTCGTTGTAGTTATAGTTGATTTTACAGTTTATTGTCTTTGAATCTTCATACTAGCTTCTTTAAGTAAGTGGTTAATTTTCAGCTCTTACTTCATATTTTCATTTCCTAGTGGGATTTTCCCTTTCCTATGGAATCTTCCTTCTTTTCCACTTAGGGAGGACCCTTTAACATTTCTTTTAGGGTAGGTTTATTATTGATGAACTCTTTTTCTTTTTGCTTTTCTGAAAAGTTCTTTATTTCTCTAATTCTAAACAATAATCTTGCTGGGTAGAGTATCCTAGGATGGAGATTTTTCCCTTCTGGCATTTTAAATATATCATGTCAATCTCTTCTGGCCTGCAGAAAAAATCAGCTGATGGACTTATGCAGTTTCCTTTATATATGACTCTTTGTTTTTTTTCTTGCTGACTTTAGAATTCTCTCTTTAAGTTTTTCCATTTTAATTATGATATGTCTTAGTGTGGGTCTGTTTAGGTTCATCCCTCTGTGCTTCCTGTACCTGAATATCTGTTTCCTTCTTCAGGTTTGGGGATTTTTCAGCAATAATTTCATCAAATACATTCTAGATCCCCTTCTCTCTCTCTCTCTCTCTTCTCCTTCTGGAACCCCTATAATGCAAATTTTGGTATGCTTGATGTTATCCCAAAGATCTCTTAAACTATTTTCATTTTTTTAATTGTTTTTTTTTTAAATAATAGAGCTGGGATTTTATTTTATTTTGGCCACACCACACGGCTTGTGGGATCTCAGTTCCCTGACCAGGGGTTGAACCTGGGCCACAGCAGTGAAAGCCCAGAATCCTAACCACTAGGCCACCAGGGAACACCCATTAAATTTGTTTTTCTATTTGCTGTTCTTCTTTGGTGATTTCCATTAATCTTCCCAATCACTTATGTGTTTTCTGTATCACTTAATCTGTTATTCATTCCTTCTTGTGTGTTTTTTATTCCAGTTAATGAACTCTTCATTTCTGATTGGGTCTTTTATATATATTCTAGTTCCTTGTTAAAATTCTCACTGTGTTCATCTATCCTTTTCCCTAATTCAGTTAGAATTTTTATTTGACTTTGACTTTTTTATCTGGTAAACACAACTTTCCAAAATCTGTGGGATTCAGCAAAAGCAGTTCTAGGAGGGAAGTTTATAGTGATACAGGCCTTCCTGGAGAAACATGAAAAATCTAAAATAAACAACCTAATGTAAAGGAATTAGAAAAAGAACAAACACAGCCCACAGTCAGCAGAAGGAATAAAATGATGAAGATCACAGAGAAAATAAATAAAATAGAGAACAAAAAAATTAGAAAAGATCAATGAAATGAACCAAGAGCTATTTTTTTGAAAAGATAAACAAAATTAATAATCCTTTAGCCAGGCTAATCAAGAAGAAAAGAGAGAGTATCCAAATAAACAAAATAAGAAATGAAAGAGGAGAAATAACAACCAATAACCACAAGACAATACCATAAACGGTTATAAGCCAACAAACAGCACAACCTAGAAGGAATGAACAAATGTCTAGAAACGTACAGTATGCCAAGACTGAATCAGGAAGAAAAAGACAACTTGAAAAGACCAATCACTAGTAGTGAAATTGAATTTGTAATTTTAAAAACTCCCAGCAAACAAAAGTCCAGTACCAGATGGCTTCACAGGGGACTTCTATCAAACATGTAAAGAACAGTTTATACCTATCCTTCTCAAACTATTCCAAATAATTGAAGAAGACAAAACACTCCCAAAATCATTCTACAGGGCCACCATTACCCTGATTCCAAAACCAGACAATGACAGCACAAAAAAAAGAGAATTACAGGCCAATATCTTAGATGAATATAGATGCAAAAATCCTCAATGAAATGTTAGCAAATTGAATCCAACAATATATGAAAGGATCATATATCCCAGTAAGTGGGATTTATTTTAGGGATGCCAGGATTGTTAAGTATTTGCAGATCATCAGTGTGATATACTACATTAACCATAAGAAGGATAAAAATCATATGATCATCACAATAGATGCAGAAAAATCATTTGACAAAATTCAATATCCATTCATGACAAAAACTCTCATCAGTGTTGGTATAGAAGGAACATTTCAGAAAATAATAAGGACCATTTATGACAAACCCACAGCTATCATCATACACAACAGTGAAAATCTGACAGTCTTTCTTCTAAATTTAGGAACAAGACAAGGATGCCCACTCTCGCCACTTCTATTTAACATTATGTTGGAAGTCCTAGTCACAGCATCAAAAAAGAAAGAGAAATAAAAGCATCCAAATTGGAAGGGAAGAAGTAAAACTGTCACTATTTGCAGATGACATGATACTATAGATAGAAAACTCTTAAAACTACTGAAAATTATTAGAATAAATGAATTCAGTAAAGTTGCAGGATACAAGATTAATATACAGAAATATGTTGCTTTTCTATACTAAAATAATGAACAATCAGAAAGAGAAACAAAAAAACAACCCTGCTTAAAATTACATTGAAAAGAATAAATTGCCTAGGAATAAACTTAACCAAGAAGATGAAGGACCTATACACTAAAAACTATGAAACATTGATGAAGAAATTTGAAGATGATACAAAGAAATGGAAAGATATCTTGTGTTCTTGAATTGAAAGAATTAGTAGTTAAAATGGCCATACTCCCCAAAGCAATCTACAGGTTTAATGCAATCCCTATCAAAATATCCAAGACATTTTTCACAGAAGTAGAATAATCCTAAAATTTATATGGAAAAGCAAAAGGTCCTGAATTGCCAAAACAATCTTGAGAAAAAAGAACAAACTTAGAGGTATCATGCTCCCTGTCTTCATACTATACTATCAAGGTACAGTCATCAAAACAGCATGTACTGGCACAAAAACAGATCTATAGATCAATGAAACTGAATAGGGAGCCCAGAAATAAACCTACACACCTATGGCCAATTAACCTATGACAAAGGAAGCAAAAATATACAATGACAAAAAGACAGTCTCTTCAATAAGTGGTGCTGGGAAAATTGGACAACTACATGTAAAACAATGGAATTAGAACATTTCCTCACACAATATTAAAAAAAAAACCCTGAAAATAGATTAAAGACTGAAATATAAAACCTGAAACCATAAAACTACTAGAAGAAAACATAGGCAGAATGCTCTTTGACATAAATCATAGCAATATTTTTTTGGATTTGTTCCCTAAGGGAAAAGAAATAGCAAAAAGAAGCAAATGGGACCTACCTAAACTTAAAAGGGTTTGCACAGCAAAGGAAACCATCAACAAAACGAAAAGGCAACCTACTGAATGGGAGAATATATTTGCAAATGATATGACCAACAAGGGGGTTATATCCAAAATACATAAACAACTCATACAACTAAATATCAAAAAGAACAAAACAACCCAATTAAAAAATGGTCAGAACACCTGAATAGACATTTTTCCAAAGATGATGTATAGATGGCTAACAGGCATATGAAAAGATGCTCAACATTACTAATCACCAGAGAAATGCAAATCAAAACTACAATGAGGGCTTCCCTGGTGGCGCAGTGGTTGAGAGTCCGCCTGCCAATGCAGCGGACACGGGTTCGTGCCCTGATCTGGGAAGATCCCACATGCCGCGGAGCGGATGGGCCCGTAAGCCATGGCCGCTGAGCCTGCGCGTCCGGAGCCTGTGCTCCGCAATGGGAGAGGCCACAACAGTGAGAGGCCCGCGTACCGCAAAAATTTTTTTTAAAAATTAAAAAGATTAAAAAATCTTAATAAACATAAAAAAGGTATTAGATCATGTATAGTATTGATTTCTCGTCAGAAAATTAAAAATGGACACCTTAACCTCAAGTGGCAGCAGGGACCATACCATGCAGGATATAAAGTAAAAGTATAAGATAAAAGAATTATTATATTTAAACACTGTTCTAAGATTTTATCATGGATAAATAATGAAATCCAATCTCATTGAAAATTAGTCAGTTTAACCAATCTGTTTAAGCTCTGTATCTCCTACGTATATTCAAAATTGATTTATATTAGGTATTAATAATATAGCATTCACTTTGTCAAGGTGAAACAAATTTGCTGAGTACCTTGTTGAAAAGAACTCCAAGGTAAGAGAAAGCTTTTATTCTCTATTTCCTTTCCTGGTGTTGCCTTCAGCCATCCAACTTCATTCAAATATTTATTGAAAGCCTACTATGTGGCAGGCAGAGGTCTAAGCTCATGGTAAAGATGAACAAAGATAACAAAGTCTTTGCTATCAGGAGTATTTATCCTGGTTTGGCAGTCAGAAAATAAAATGATAAATGCTATGAAGAATAAAAAGCAGAAAAAGAATACAGCATGATGAGGGAGGTAATATTTTAAATAAACCAGTCAGGGAAAGCATATATGAATAGGTCATCTTTGAGCAGAAACCTGATTGAGGATGAGAGAGTCGAGCTTCAGGTTGAGGTAATGGTGGAGGCAAAGACCACAGTGGAAGCATGTGCTTGGTCTTAAGCCAAGTGGGTGAGGGAAGGAGGAGTAGAAAAATGAGGTCAGAGAAGTAGCCAGGGGATCCCTCTGATTATGGGAAAACACTGGGGAATTGAAAATAGAGAATTGGCAAGATCTAAATTAACCTTTAAAAATACCATTCTGGCTTCTCTATGGAGAAACTGTAGGCAGTGTTAGCACTGAAGTAGTGAGGCCAATTGGGAGGCTACTGTAGTCATCCAGATGAGAGATAATCATTTTAGAGTAGGGTGCTAGCAGTGCAAGTGATGAAAAGTGGTCAGATGCAGGATACATTCTAAAGTACAGCAGCAGAGTTTGCTGAAGGGTGGAATATGGGATGGAAAAAGAGAAGGCAAGAATAACTCCGAGTTTTTGTTTTTGTTAATTCCTTAAACTAATGGATGAATAGTGATGCCATTTACTGAAACAGAGAACCCTGGGGAAAGAGCAGTCTGGGGAGAAAAAAGTCAAGATTTCTATTTCTGTCATGTTAAATTTTCCTATTGAACACCCAAGTGAAGAGGCCAAATAGGAAGTTAGACCTACAAGTCTGAATCTCAAAGGAGACATAAGAGCTGGAAATATAAATGTGGGAATCAACAATCAGGAAACTGGAAGATGAGTGATAACAAAAATCTGGGATGTAAGAGGATCAATGTTGATTTTACATTAAAATCCACCATGAATTCTGGCTAACAAAAATACATTAAAAACTGACATATAGAAATGTATGGGCTTCTTTTTTTTTTTCCATGTGAGGTACCTGAATCAATTCTCCCACTGTAAACAACTAATACTCCTGGATAAAATATCTTCTAAAAGGATTTGTCAAGAAAGAAAAGTTCTCAGATCAGGGACTGAGTAAAGATGGGAATGCTGATGTAAGCAGAGCAAGGCAACTTGTTTCCTGAGAGCATTTGCTGAATCCCAAATTGATAAATTAATACATTTCATTATACAATATCAAAAAAATGACATTAGTGATTACACACTACTGATCTCATTTTTTAAAAAAGTCTAAGTATCAGGAAGCTATCAAGCTCACAGTGGTTGATAGGCAGGTTTTCCTAAATTCTCATTTTCTCTCGAAAAGGCAAATTTCATCATTAATGACAAAGTTGTTTTCTTTGAAGCAGCAGGCTAAGTTCACTTTTGGAAAAATGTCTGCCAAATACCCAAGCCTTACTGACAATAGTTAGCCAATCGTTCTTTCAACTAAGTTGGTGTTCTGTGAAAAAAGTGGCTAGTTCAGCTCACAACTCAATCACATAGGTGCTTTTACTTAAGATAACTGTCATATTCCTGTTGCAGCGGAAGTGCTTTATGTGTACCTCTCAATTTGTCAAACAATATTTTAAAAACATGTATTCAAGGTAAAGATTTAATAAAACTTTATTAAAAGATTTATTAAAACTTTATTAAAGATTTAAAAGATTTAATAAATTTTACAGCTTCATCAAGGAATTCCTAATTGTAACTGGCTTTTTTCTTTTCTTTTTCTTGCTAGTGCATGGTGGTGAGGAATGCATGACTACTGGTACTGTTTGTTATACTGCCTTTATTAATGCTAAAGCAGCAGCAATTTTACCTGTCATTGCTTTTGCAACATCAGTACAAATGTTAACACAGTGAAAAAGGCACATGTCATCTTAGTATTATTATAAAATAGTTTTGATCCGTACCCTGAGGTCTGTAGACCAACTTTGAGAATATTTATCCTAGAGAAACTCTTTGTTTATGTACCAGGGAACAAAAATAATATTCCTAGCAGTACTGTTTGTACTAGCAAAAAAAACCTGTAAACTATCAAAATGTCTATTAACAATAGGATGGACAAATAAATGGACTATTCATAAGATGTAATATGATGAAGCAGTGAAAATTAATGAACCGCAGTGACCCAACACATAAAATAGATGCGTCTCAGGAAAAATATTTCATAAAAAAAGCAAATCGCAGAAAAATAAATGTTTTTTTTTTTTAACTATGACACCAAAAGCACAAGCAAAACACTAAATAAGTTGGGTATCTTTAAGATAAAAAACGTTTGCACTTCAAAGGACACTGTCAACAAAGTGAAAGATAACTCACAAAATGGCAAAAATATTTGTAAATTCTATATTTGATAAGGGACTTGTATCCAAAATATACAAAGAGGGACTTCCCTGGTGGTCCAGTGGCTAAGACTCCACAGTCCCAATGCAGGAGGCCTGGGTTCAATCCGTGGTCAGGCAACTAGATCCCACATGCTGCAACTAAGAGTTTGCATCCCACAACTAAAGAGCCAGCATGCCACAACTAAGACCTGGCACAGCCAAATAAATAAATATTTTAAAAATAAATAAATAAATAAAATATACAAAGAACTCTTACAACTCAATAATAAAAAGATACATAACCTAATAGGCAATGGTTCTTTTTTTTTAACACCTTAATTGGAGTATAATTGCTTTACAATGGTGTTAGTTTCTGCTTTATAACAAAGTGAATCAGCTATACATATACATATATCCCCATATCTCTTCCCTCTTGAATCTCGCTCCCTCCCACCCTCCCTATCCCACACCTCTAGGTGGTCACAAAGCACTGAGCTGATCTCCCTGTGCTATGCGGCTGCTTTCCACTAGCTATCGATTTTACATTTGGTAGTGTATATATGTCCATGCCACTCTCTCACTTTGTCCCAGCTTACCCTTCCCCCTCCCCATGTCCTCAAGTCCATTCTCTAGTAGGTCTGCATCTTTATTCCCATCCTGCCCCTAGGTTCTTCAGAACCATTTTTTTTTCTAGCTTTCATATATATGTTAGCATACGGTATTTGTTTTTCTCTTTCTGACTTACTTCACTCTGCATGACAGACTCTAGGTCCATCCACCTCACTACAAATAACTCAATTTCGTTTCTTTTCATGGCTGAGTAATATTTCATTGTATATATGTGCCACATCTTCTTTATCCATTCATCTGTCGATGGACACTTAGATTGCTTCCATGTCCTGGCTATTGTAAATAGAGCTGCAGTGAACATTGTGGTACATGACTCTTTTTGAATTATGGTTTTCTCAGGGTATATGCCCAGTAGTGGGATTGCTGGGTCATATGGTAGTTCTATTTTTAGTTTTTTAAGGAACCTCCATACTGCCCTCCATAGTGGCTGTATCAATTTACATTCCCACCAACAGTGCAAGAGGGTTCCCTTTTCTGTAGGCAAAGGTTCTGAATAGACATTTCCCCAGAGAAGATATACAAATGGCCAATAAGCATATGAAAAGATGAACAATATCATTAGGCTTCAGGAAAATGCAAATTTAGCCACAGTGAGATACCACTTTATACTCACTAGAATGGCTACAATAAAAAAAAAAGAAGAAAAAGTGCTGGTGAGGGGGTGATGAAATTGGAACCCTCATACACTGCTGGTGGGATTGTAAAATGGCGTAGCCACTTTGGAAGCCTTGCTTTGCCTCAAAAATTAAACACAGAATTGCAATATGACCCAGCAATCCCCTTCCTAGTTATATATCCAAAACAAATGAGAACTGCAAAACACACAAAAACTTAAAATACATGACTGTTCACAGATGCAGTATTCCTAGTAGCCAAGACGTGGATACAACTCAAATGTCCATCAGTCGATGAATGGATAATGAAATTTGGCATATCAATATAATGGACTATTTAGCAATAAAGAGGGAAGGAGGTACTGATACATGCTATGACATAGATGAAACTTGACAGCATTACATGTAAAAGAAGCTAGTCACAAAAGACCACATATTTATGATTTCATTTATTCGAACTACCCAGAATAAACAAATCTACAGAGACAGAAAGTAGATTAGTGATTACCCAGGACTGGAAATAAAGACGGTTGTGGGGAAATGGAGATGACTACTAATGGGTACTGGGATTCTTTGGGGGATGATGAAAATGCTCTGGGATTAAGTAGTGGTGATGGTTGTACAACCTTGTGAATATACTAAAAACACTGAACTGTACCCTTTAAGTAAATGAGCTTTATGGAATAGAACTCATACCACATAAAGATGTTATTTTTTTAAGTAGAATACACTCCTAAGATTTGCATACAGCTAAACAAAAATTAACTTTGACCAAGTGAAAATAATGTTTTCATTTATGTAAGATTCAAAAGTCGGCAAAACAAAAAAAACATTGTTTAAAGATACAAATGTGAGTCGGAGCAGTCCAAGACGCCACAGGAAAACTCTGAAATCACCTCCTCCCATGGACATACCAAATTTACAGCTACAGTTGGAATACTTTTCCTCTGAAAAGGACCTGAGAACATGCACCTCCAAAACAGAAGACAAAGTTACATCAAAAATGGTAGAAGAGGCACAGACGTGGCCTTACCTGGGACCTCACCCTAGATGCTGTGACCCCACAATAAGGAGGGATCCCATAAATACAGAATTCTCCCTCAAGGTGTGAATGGATTGTGCCCCACATCAGGCACCCCGACCCTGGGGGCCAGCACTGGAAAGACGACCACCACCCCTGAAAAAAATCTGATTTTGAAACTCAATTGGTACTAAGACCAGGAGAATCATAGAACCATAGGGAACAGAAATCCCACTCTTAGAGGACTCTCATACAAACCCACTGGCCCTGAGATCCAGCACAAAAGCAACAGATTTAAAAGTGCCTAGACCATAAGTGAGGTAGACCCATTTACTAACTTTAAAGTGGCTGACAGCAAGACAAGAACCTGCAGCGTCTTTATCTGGGGACAGAAGCACTAGTGGACACCATTTTTGCAACCTCAATCTAAGTTGCTGGTGACAAGCCTACAGGAGCCATTTTTGGTGCCCTTCCTCTAGCCTGCTAGCACGGGACGGCATGCTCTGCCCACCTTGCACTATAACCAGCCTGGGCGAGCATCCCACCCTGTGCAGAACCCCAGGTGCAACGCAACCTAGCAATTGTCCTGTCCTCCCCACACAGCAGCCGAGCCACAACTGGCCTGGGAGGCACCCTGCCCTGAGCCCCACCCAACCCGCACAGAGAAGGAGCTGCAACCCTCTCTGCAGAGTAGCTGAGCCAAAACTGGACCAGGCAGAACCCCGAGCCCTGCTCACCCCAGGCAGCAGACAAGTCACAACTGGGCCAGCAAGTGTCCACCTTCCCCGACAGCAGCTGAGCTGTCATCAGCCTGGACAGGCACCCCAAGTTCCATCCACCGCACGCTGCAGCTCAGCCGCAATTGAATTGGGCAAGTGACTTGAACCCTGCTCTCCCCGCACAGTGGCTGAGCCACAGTTGGCTAGGTGAGAGCTCCCAGCCCCGCCCTATGCAACGCTGTCACAGCCATCAGACTCAAGCAGCCCACACAGGTGATGCCCATAGAGTGCCTGGCTCTGGTGGTCAGGGGAGACTGTGCTTCTGGACCACACAGAACAGCTCCTACCCAGGACCACTCTTTCGAGAGTGAGGGCGCTAACCATTTTGCCTAATTACATGTAACACTGAGAGGCAAAATGAGGAGACAGGAATTTGTTCCAAACCAAAGAACAAGGCAAATACCCAGAAAAAGACCTTTATGAAGTTGAGATTAAAAAAACTGACCTGATAGTTTAAAATAATGGCTATAGGCAGGGGCACAACACCCCTTTATTTTCAGGTGCAAACATCACCAGCCATCAGAACTGGCACCGAGAACAGGAGCAAGGCTGAGTCGCGGCAGCTCCGCCGCGGGGGCAGCACCGTGTGTGTCCGTGCAGTGCGTTTCCATGGGGCACGGCCTGGTCCCGGGCTCGCACTCCCACCGTGGGTCACCAGCCCATCCCACTCCAGCGAACCCTGGCCTGGCCAGGGGCAGTTAAGAATCTGCCTGCCAATGCAGGGGACACAGGTTCAATTCTTGGTCTGGGAAGATTCCACATGCTGCAGAGCAACAAAGCCCATGTGCCATGACTACTGAGCCTGTGCTCTAGAGCCTGTGTGCCACAACTACTGAGCCCACGGGCCGCAAATACTGAATCCAGGTGCTGCAACTACTGAAGCCCGGGTACCTAGAGCCCATGCTCCGCAACAAGAGAAGCCACTGCAATGAGAAGCCTGCGCACTGCAATGAAGAGTAGCCCCAGCTCGCTGCAACTAGAGAGAGCCCACGCACAGCAATTAAGACCTAATGCAGCCAAAAAATAAATAAATAAAAATAAATTAAAGCAAAAATAATGGTCATAAAGATGCTCACCAATCTCAGGAGAATAGATGAACACAGGAGAACTTTAACAAAGAGAGAGAGAAAATATAAAAAGTACCAATCAAAGGTTATAACTGAAAAATACACGAGAGGTTCAACAGCAGAATGGATGAAATAGGAGCACGAATCAATGAGATGGAAGACAAAGCAATGGAAAACACTCAGAGCAGAAAAATGAGAAAAAGAATTAAAAGAAGCAGGGATACCTTAAGGCATCTCTGGGACAACATCAAGCAGAAAAACATTTGCATTATGGGGGTTCCAGATGGAGAGGAGAGAGAGAAAGGGCCAGAAAAAGTATTTGAAGAAATAATGGCTGAAAACTTCCTCATCTGGGAAGGCAAGAGACATCCAGGTCCAGGAAGCCTAAAGAATTCCAAGTAAGATGTCCCCAATCACACCAAGATACATTATAATTAAAATGGTAACAGTTAGAGAAAGAGAGAATCTTAAAAGCAGCAAGAGAAAAGCAACCTATTATGTACAAAGGAAACACCATAGGTCTATGAACAGACTTTTCAGCAGAAACTTTATAGGCCAGAAGAGTAGCATGATATACTCAAAGGGCTGAAAGGAAAAAACTGCCAACTGAAAATTCTCTACCCAGCAAGGTTATCATTCAGAATTGAAGGACACATTAACAGTATTCCAGGTAAGCAAAAGTAAAGGAGTTCATCACCACTAAACTGGCCTTTCAGCAAATGCAGCAAATGTTAAAGGAACTCCCCTAAGCTAAAAAGAAAGGGCACTAACGAATAAAAAGAAAACATATATAAGTAAAAATCTCACTGGAATATGTAAATAATAATAAAGGTAGTAGATCAATCACTTATAAAGGGCAAAAGACAAAAATATTAAAATTAATGAAAATACCATAGTTAAGGGATACATTAAAAGATGTAAAATGGGGCTTCCCTGGTGGCGCAGTGGTTGAGAGTCTGCCTGCCGATGCAGGGGACACGGGTTCATGCCCCAGTCCGGGAAGATCCCACATGCCGCGGAGCGGCTGGGTCCGTGAGCCATGGCCAGTGAGCCTGCGCGTCCGGAGCCTGTGCTCCGCAACGGGAGAGGCCATAACAGTGAGGGGCCCGCGGACTGAAAAGAAAAAAAAAAAAAGATGTAAAATGTGTCATCAAAAATATAAAGCATAGGGGGGAGTAAAAATATAAAACTTTGGAATGTGTTCAAAATTAAGTTACTATCAACTTAAATAAAGACTGTTAAATACAAAAGGTGTTATATGTGAACTTCATGGTAACCACAAAGAGAAAACTTACAGTAAATACATAAAGGAAAATGAGAAAGGAATCTAAACATAACACTAAGAAAATAGTTAAACCACAAGGGAAGAGAGAAAGAGAAAAAGGGAACAGAGAGGAACTACAAAAAGAACGAGAAGACAGTTAACAAAATGGCAATAAGTGTATAATTACCAATAATTACTTTAAATGTAATGTATATTTGCCAATCAAAAGATATAAGGTGGCTGAATAAAAAACAAGACCCTTCTATATGCTGCCTACAAGTGACTCACTTCAAACACAAAGACACTTACAGACTGATAGTGAAGGGATGTAAAAAGATGCAATGGAAAGGAAAAGAAAGCTGGGGTGGCAATAATTATATCACACAAAAGAGACTTTAAAACAGAGACTGTAACAAAACAAAGAACAGTATATGATAATAAAAGTGTCAATCCAGAAAGAGGACATAACATCTGTAAACATTTATGTACCCAAAACAGGAGCACGTTATATATTGGGTTAGCCAAAAAGTTTGTTCGTTTTTTCCCATAAGATGACTCTAGTAGTGCTTAGTCGTCTTTAACTTCATTCGAAACAATTCTGTTAGATTGTATTATGACAGCTGACATATCAGCGTGCATTAAAAAAAACCAAAACGGGTGAATTTTTGTGTAGCTATTTTAATATTGAAGATGGAAGAAAAACAACATTTTTAGCATATTATGCTTTATTATTTCAAGAAAGGTAAAAACGCTACTGAAACACACAAAAAAGATTTGTGCAGTGTATGGAGAAGGTGCTGTGGCTGACTGAACATGTCAAAAATGGTTTGTCAAGTTTTGTGCTGGAGATTTCTTGCTGGATGACGCTCCACGGTCGGGTAGACCAATTGAAGTTGATAGCAATCACGTGGAGACATTAAATGAGAACAATCAACGTTACATTACACGGGAGATAGCCGACATACTCTAAATACCCACATCAAGCGTTGAAAATCATTTGCTCCAGCTTGGTTATGTGAATCGCTTTGATGTTTGGGGTCCACATAAATTAAGCAAAAAGACCCTTCTTGACCGTATTTCCACATGCAATTCTCTACTTAAACGTAACAAAAACATTCCGTTTTTAAAACAAATTGTGACGGGTGATGAAAAGTGGATACTGTATGAGAATGTGGAATGGAAGAGATGGTGGGGCAAGTGAAATGAACCACCACCAACCACACCAAAGGCCAGTCTTCATCCACAGAAGGTGATGTTGTGTATACGGTGGGATTGGAAGAGAGTCCTCTATTATGAGCTCCTTCTGGAAAACCAAACGATTAATTCCAACAAGTACTGCTCTCAATTAGACCAAATGAAAGCAGCTCTTGATGAAAAGTGTCCGGAATTAGTCAACAGAATACGCATAATCCTCCATCAGGATAACGCAAGACCACATGTTTATTTGATGGCCAGGCAAAAACTGTTACCACCTGGCTGGGAAGTTCTGTTTGTTTGTTTTTTGCGGTAAGCGAGCCTCTCACTGCTGCGGCCTCTCCCATTGCGGAGCACAGGCTCCGGACGCGCAGGATCAGCGGCCACGGCTCACGGGCCCAGCCGCTCCGCAGCACGTGAGATCCTTCCCAGGGGCACGAACCCGCGTCCCCTACATCGGCAGGCGGACTCCCAACCACTGCGCCACCAGGGAAGCCCTGGCTAGGAAGTTCTGATTCATCCGCTGTATTCACCAGACATTGCACCTTCGGAATTCCATTTATTTCAGTCTTCACAAAATTCTTTTTATGGAAAAAATTTCAATTCCCTAGAAAACTGTAAAAGGCACCTGCAACAGTTCTTTGCTCAAAAAGATAAAAAGTTTTGGGAAGATGGAATCATGAAGTTGCCTGAAAAATGGCAGAAGGTAGTGGAACAAAAGGGTGAATATGTTGTTCAAAAAGTTTTTGGTGAAAATAAAAAATGTATCTTTTATTTTTACTTAAAAACCGAAGGCACGGGATTTTGGATACAGGATCAGACATAATGCAAATTCCTGGAAACTTCAATCAAATGGGAAAGACTAAGTGTTCAAGGATATGGAAGAGCAAGGATTTGACTGAGGTGGGCAGGTTTTACTACCCCTACAAGTTGGACACAGAGGACCAAAGGAATCCTCTAGGGTGGTTTTATCACTCCCTGGTGTTTCAACTTTTTATTTGGCAATAATTTTAGAGTTACAAAAATGTTGCAAAAATAGCCCAGCTATACTCTTCATCTTGATTTCCCTTAATGTTAACTTCTTACATAACCATAGTACAAAATATCAAAATCAGGAAGTTAACATTGATACAATACTATTAACCATGAGATGATTATTGAAATTAAGTTATTGCAATCTTGGAGAAAGAACATACTCAAATGGATAGATACTGGCTGCTAAAAACAGAAACGTGGAGCTCTCTTGTCCTACCAAATGGTAATAGGAAACAGTACCAGGCCCAGGATCATCAGTGAAACCACACCTATGATACTGGAATAACTGGGAGTCTGTTCCCACCTCCTGCCTCTTTCCCCTTTAACTCTCACTTGGGGTTATCAGAAAAGCAGATGGATCTGGGTGTTGACTGAGAATTACAGAAAACAATGAATTTTGTGTTAACTATGGCTGACATTGTTTCTCTATAGGAAGAGCTTTCTAAATCACCCCTGACTGAAATCCTTTTATTGATTTTACAAGCATTGTTTTCAATCCCAATACGTTTTAAATATCAACAGCAGTTTGCTCTCACTTACAGTCTTGCCTCCAAGATATTTCAATTCTCTAACATTTGTCATAATCTGTGAAGGTGGGATTTAAACAGGTGTCCTGAACCTAATTCAGGTAGTAAAATTACTCATTATTAAAATTACCGCAAAAAAAAAAAGAAAAAAAAATCCTTTACAGATAAGGAAACTGGATTCAGAAGCTTAATTACGTACCTTGCTAAGAATCACCAGGCTATTAAGGAGCAGGATCAGACTGGAACCCAGGAAGTTCTCTCTCCAGAAACATCTCCCTGCTCTGGAAGCCATTGTAGGTATCCTTAGCTCTAGGAAAAAGGCTCAGTAAAGGATTGAGGGTTAAGGGTAGGATTAGGACTATGTTTCCAGTGATCCCTTGAATTACAAATCACCTGGGATGCTTTTTAATACTGATAAATCAAATATTTATAAATCGAATGGAATTTTTTTTTTTTTTTTTTGCGGTACGCGGGCCTCTCACTGTTGTGGCCTCTCCCGTTGCGGAGCACAGGCTGCGGATGCGCAGGCTCAGCGGCCATGGCTCACGGGCCCAGCCGCTCCGCGGCACGTGGGATCTTCCCGGACCGGGGCACGAACTCGTGTCCCCTGCATCGGCAGGCAGACTCTCAACCACTGTGCCACCAGGGAAGCCCTGGAATATTTATAAATGGAATATTTCCTGCCATATCAATAAACAAAGGATGTCACAGTCATCAACGATTGCAACCCTCCAACGTAAGCCGGTGAGCCCTGAGGAAACTCAGGGCTGAAAAGAATACCTGCCATCTAGCAGCCATCAGACTGCAGCCACTTCCTGCAATGAGCCCTGAGGAAACTCAGGATGTGAAAATACAGGGTACTGGCCCCAGATAGCTGAGGTGCATATCAAAGGAACGATTTCAGTGAGCCCAGACTCTTGCATCTTCCCATACATAGAAAAGCACTAAATTCCTTAACTTGAGATATCTGGTTTTCTTTAATTAACAATAATCTTTTGACTTCCCGACTACCTTCCCTTGGTTGCAAAACTCATATATCCTAGCTCCTGCCCCCCCCCCCCCCCCCCCGCCTCCTTGGAGCAGTTTCTCAGAGTTATCTGAAATGCTGTCTCCAGGGCTGCAGTCCTCATTTTGCCCCCAATAAAAATTAACTCACAACTCTTCACGCTGTGCATTTTTTAAAGTCAACAATACTCAAACTTCTTGGAACTGCCCGGTATCTTTCCCAATCCTTTAGCTGTCAGCAATCTTTGTACTTCTATTTCGACACTCGCCATATTGGACCGCAGGATTAATAATTACCATAAAACTCTTATTTTAGCAGATACTCTTCCAGGCAGGCAGTAGTGGACTGCACAAACTCCAGGAGACCTCACAAAGCGGTTTAGCAAGTGTCCCTTCGGCCGCCCAACGGGAGTAGCGCAAACGTTCCAATTGCGACTGCCTCCCAGGGAGGTGGAGAGACGCCAGGCCCTGCCCTTGACTCCGCCGGGCCGCCCCTTCTCTGCTGGGATCCAGATGGCGGCGACGGTGACGCTGGAGCCTGCAGGCCGCTGCCGCTGGGACGAGCCCGTGCACATCGCCGTGCGCGGCCTGGCCCCGGGGCAGCCGGTCACGCTGCGCGCGTCCCTGCGCGACGAGAAGGACGAGCTCTTCCGAGCCCACGCGCGCTACTGCGCCGACGCCCACGGCCAGCTGGACCTGGAGCGCGCTCCCGCGCTGGGCGGCAGCTTCACAGGGCTCGAGCCCATGGGGCTCCTCTGGGCTTTAGAGCCCGAGAAGCCCTTGCTGCGGCTGGTGAAGCGGGACGTGCAAACGCCCTTCGCCGTGGAGCTGGAGGTGCTCCATGGCCACGACCCGGAAGCCGGAGGGCTCCTGGGCCAGGCGGTGCACGAGCGCGACTTCCTGGCGCCGGGGGTGCGGCGCGAGCCCGTGCGCGTGGGCCGGGTGCGCGCCACGCTCTTCCTGCCGCCAGGTGAGCAGCCCACTTCCCAGGCTGTTGTGGAAAGCCAGCTAGAGTCCTGAGACCCTGGGCGGCCCCTTGCCTGGCTAGGGAACCCCGTGGTTGTGGAACTTCCCTAAATTCGTCCCCAAGCTCCAAAGTCTATCATGAATTCTGGGTGGAAGTTTCTCCTTTAAATTTCAGGACACTTGCTGGAGGTACTGCCATTCCCTTAGCTATATGCTAAAAGTTCACTCAGAGTACTCAAAAAGTGTATGCTGCTATGTGCCAGCCATGCAGCTGTGTCTCAGATACTAATATTAGGCAGTGACTTCTGCTGGTGTGCAGGAGTGATTTTGGTCTTCTTTCACATCAAACTTCAAAGGAAACTAAAACCCAGAGATAGAGGCAGTGCCCCATAATACTAAAAAACAAACAAAAAACTCCCTGAAGGTCCCCTCCCCCATAATAAACAGTCTGTCAGTGTTTCTCAACCTGGGATGATTCTCTCCCACTCCAGGGGCATTTGGTAATATCTGGAGACATTTCTGATTGTCACAATTGGAGAGGGTGCTGTTGGCATCTAGTGGGTAGGTGCTAAACATCCACAATCCACAGGACAGCCCCACAACAAAGAAATATCTTACTCAAAATGTCTATAGTGCTAAGGTTGAGAAACCCTAGTCTAAGTAAAAACAAGGTGCTTGGTAGGTAAAAGTGGCCTGTAAACAAGACAACTGACCTGCCCCTTCCAACCAAATTCCTGACTGAAACCCCTGCTATACAGAAATGCTGGAGTTGCCACTGCTCACAGAATTGCTAAACTGAATTCTGTGATTATTCTCCAAAACAGGAGGCCCTGCTTTATTCTTACAGCTCTTCAGCAATTCACAGCCTTAACTAGCACTGCCCACTCAACTGTGAACTCCTGGGTCTGGAATTGGGACTTATACATCTCCATATCTCTGTATGCCTAGAGGCTTACACAGGGATATCATAAGAGCTCAATAAATCATACTGACTGATTCAATAAGAATCTCCTAAAAACTTTAATTTTTAAAAAAATATTTCAAAAAAAAATCTTTCACTGCCCAGTTGTGATATTTCAATCAAGTCAGTTGTTAACTATTTTAGTATCTACTCTGTGGCCCATTTAAAATTTATTGTTTTCTGACTCAAAGTCTTTTTGTAAATAATGCAGAAAAGTTCAATTATTTAATAAATATGTGTTAAATCAAGGACTATGCTACATACAGTAGCTAGCAAATTCAGACATGGGCCTCACTGTACCTACTGCCTAATAGAGGATACCGGCAGCTATACTTGGATCTGTGAGTGTGGTAAGTGCTATGATAAGGGAGGTACAGGCCCAGGGTGCTGGTGGGAACATATAAAAGGCTATGTAATTCAACTCAGCCTTGGAGGGCATCTGGGAAGTCTTCCAGGAAGGGAGATCTAAACTTAGATTTGAAGATTGATGAGCCAACCAGTTCAGAAATGGTGGAGAGGGGAGGAGAATAGTATACATCATTTTCAGGGCCAAAGAGAGCATAGCACATTTAGGAATGGCGTTCTTTAAGGCTGGAGCAGAGGGTGTAAAGGAGGTGGGGAGTATATTCTAATAATCCCCTGTATATGTAGAGCGCTTTACAGCTGTCTAAGCATTCTCAGTTTTGGGGGGGGGGGTTTGAGGAAAATTTGGTGGAAAATGTACATTTCATCTTATGTTATTTCTAATTTGGTTTATATTATCGTTGTTGTTTTTTGCAAATATATGAAAAATTATGGAGAAAATAAGGCATTTTGTTCCCCCTCCCTTCTCCCCAAAGTTTATTAAAAAAAAAAAAAAGACAAAGTAAAAAGAGTCCTTTTCCACCAAACTCCCACCCACAGCCTTCCTTGCTTTAAAAACTTCTCTTTGCTGACTGCCAAAATCTGAAACCCAAGAATGTCTTTTGAGTGTCTAAAACTCCTTATGATTTGTGGTGCTCTCCAGGCACAGGACCATTCCCTGGAATCCTCGATCTTTTTGGAAGTGGTGGTGGCCTTTGTGAATACAGGGCCAGCCTCCTGGCTGGACATGGTTTTGCTGTGCTCGCTCTGGCTTATTTCAGATTTGAAGACCTCCCTAAATATTTGAATAACGTGTGCCTGGAGTACTTTGAAGAAGCTGTGGACTTCATGCTGCAACATCCAAAGGTGGGTTCTGGTGCTCACCTGAATGCAGAGGAGAGGGGGTAGAGCAGGCACAGGGCTGGATCCAAAAGCTCTACCAGGACACCCAGGGCTGGAAATATGCCATGAGACACAAAGGCTCCTTCAAAAGTTGTTAGGATTATTATTTTCATTTCTGCCCATCTCTCTCCAATCCCTTAAGACTCAACTGTTTAGTTCCCTGTAGTTCTTGACCAGAATTCAAAGAGCTAGACTAAAAAGTTACTAACCTTAAGTTCTGGTTCTGTGTCTACCACCAAGTGGCATTATAATCCTGAATAAGGCAGTTTACCTCTCTGGAATTCAGTTTTTTTCATTTGTAAGAGTAAGGTAGGGACTTCCCCGGTAGTCCAGTGGTTAAGACTCCGCGCTTCTGCTGCAAGGGATGGGGGTTTGATCCCTGGTTGGGGAACTAAGATCCTGCATGCTGTGCAGCACGGCCCAAAAAGAAAAAAAAATTAATGTAAATGTATAGAGAAGAAAGTTTGACTGTAAAGAGATTTTTGAGACAATTGGTGACATTTGAATAGGGGTTGTGTATTCGATGATATGAAAGAACCATTAATTTTGTTAAGTGTGTTAATGGTATTGTGGTTTTGTAGAGAAAGTTCTTATATGAGACTGGAAAAATTAATTAAAACATTTTGGTATGATTATCAATGGAATACATAGTCTTTGCTACTATCTAGACTTAAAGAAACCCAAACATTCTAATGTTAAGGAGTAAGATTTACTGCAAGGCCTAACTGTTAGAATTCAGGGACTGGTCTCAATAGAGCTGCTAAAACCTAGATGATCATGAACTGTGATGACTGGTTTATTTATGGGATATAAGCCCCCAGGAACAAGAAGAGACCAACATATACTATCAGTTCTGCCCTTAGACCTAGGCAAGAGGGGCTTCTGCTCTGGACCTTTTGTTTTAGATGACCACTCTCTGGCCTTCCTTTGGCTGCATCCCTGACCACAGGGTGCAGAGTTTGAGGGGCCAAGGGAATGTGTCTACCTGGAACCCATGTGCCCCTCACACCATGCCCTTTGGATCTGGAACCCCACAATTATCTTCCAACCAGCTTTGATCCTGCTTCCAAGTCCTATGCCTCTTCTTTGGGTCCATTAATGTGAATACACCTAGGCCTTAAACATATAGGCTGGGGTGTCCAAACGCATGTGTGAGAGGGCCCTTATGGTACATAATGGAGCCAGGCAGGGATGGGAAGAGAAAGAGAGTTGGCCAAGGACCAGGGACTAGGGCCAGGGGCTGGCACTCCCCCCATGCCATGTTCTAGTACAGAACTCCAGGAAGTTCCAAGATATAAAATTTGAACCTGACCTTATAAGTTGTTATGGAGGTATATTTATCAAGGTAGTAGAAAAGAATATATTTTATTTAATTTTCAAATATTTATAACTTTTAAATATTTAGGTATAGGGTATATGGGCCTCTGTGTGTACTCTTGACCTAGTCACCATAAATGTTAGTGGAGGGCCTGCGTACCAGGAAGTTAATTGATTTGTTTGGGACTTCCATGTCAGTCCAGTGGTTAAGATTCTGTGCTCCCAATGGAGGGGACACAGGTTCAATCCCTGGTCAGGGAACTAAGATCCTGCATGCCGTGCCAGTGCAGCCAAAAAAAAAAAAAAATTGATTTGCTTATTAGAAGATACGTTTGAACTTTGTGGATTGTTGCATAAGAAAGGAAAGCAAATGACATTTGAGAAAGCTGCCTAGACAATGTAAAATCACAGTTTAAGTTCTCCATTTATGAATTCTAGACTTGTTCTCTCTCTTTCTTTCTCTCTTTTCATCAGGTGAAAGGCCCTAGTGTTGGGCTTCTTGGCTTCTCCAAAGGAGGTGACCTGTGTCTCTCAATGGCCTCTTTCTTGAAGGGCATCACAGCTACTGCAGTTATTAATGCCTGTGTGGCCAACACAATAGCTCCTCTGCATTACAAGGATATGATTATTCCTAATCTCAGCAGTGACCCAGGAAAATATAAAATCACTGAGTCAGGCCTTTTGAATTTGGTGGATATTTGGAACGACCCACTGGAGAAACCCAACCACCAAAGTCTTATTCCATTGGAAAAGGCCCAGGGACCCTTCCTGTTTATCGTTGGCATGGATGATCATAACTGGAAGAGTGAATTCTATGCTCAGATAGCCTCTGAACGGCTACAAGCCCATGGGAAAGACAGACCCCAGATAATCTACTACCCAGGAACTGGCCATTGTATCGATCCGCCTTATTTTCCTCTTTGTAGAGCCTCTGTGCATGCAGTTTTGGACCAACCAATATTCTATGGAGGTGAGCCAAAGGCTCACTCAAGGGCACAGGTAGATGCCTGGCAGCAAATCCAAACTTTCTTCCATAAACACCTCAATGGTAAAAAATCTGTCAAGCCCAGCAAGTTGTAACATTGTAATCATAGACCATATACTGTTAATAAAAATCCTAGTCATACAACATGTATTAGGTTTTCCAGAGAACCTAGGAACCTTTTTGTAACAAAGCAGCCATCTCAGCTTCATTGTCAGGTCCTACTGGATTCTGAGCCTTAGCAACACTACTCTCTTCACCGCTGGGTCCATCCCTTTCTCCCCTGAGCTTTTCCCAGTGTATAGGCTTAACTCTGATCTTATCTGTGGGACCAATCTTAACCTTAAGCAGGAAAAATGTAAGAAGTGCCTGCCCAAGTCTCAACTGCTGGCCTAGATTTGGCCTGTGTTCTGGTTCTGAGGACTGAGCTTTTGTACCGCTGAGAGTCCCATATACTCTCTGGGTCCTAACTGACCATGTCTGAACCTTGGGAACCTGCGCACTTGAGCCCCTTAAGGAGTGGACTCTGCTTCATTCTTGTTTCTGAACCCCACTTTGAAGATTGGGGGCATTGACATACTTAGTATCCTAAGCTTTGCTTTTATTTTATGAATGAGGCCCTAGACTTCGATTTCTTCCTTACTGATAAAGTATCCTTTACAAATTTTGAATTTAAAATTCAGAGGATACTTTACAAAGTAAAATTGAATCCTTTACCAAAAAAATTGCTGTAAGCAAAACAGTTTATTGATATATACTGTTGATATACTTCCTCTGTATTTACCGTCTGAATTCTCAATCTCGGTACTTGGCTACCTAGAGGAATGCCTTGATGCCAGTAGATTTTCAGGACTTAATCTTTGGATGTCAGGTTATACCTGACAAATTAGACTTCCTCCTGGTACCATCGGTTCCTATTACCTTCCTACTGGGAAGGACTGGGATCAGTCTATCTTAATCCATTGCCTTACACTGGGCACTATCTAGAGTCATGAGACCAGAGCAGAGGGTCTTCCCTGAGCGCAAGAATATTTTTCTGAGACTCATCACTTGGCTTGCTGGGCACATACTGTCTTTCACCAACTTGAGTCTATTCAAGCAAATGCCCATTAGATCTTAATCTAGTGAGAAGGGTTCCTTACTTAATTTTGACCAATTGTTAAAAATCCGTGTTGAGTGTGTTTATTCACTATGAGTATAATTTTCTGTGATTTGAATCCTTAGAGCCTGTGCTTTAACTCACTCTGAGGTGATCCTGCTACTCTAGAGATGCCTTTGGGATGGGGTATCATAGGAAGAAGTTATAAGGAAAATGGCTGGGAGGGTGAGAGAAGTGAGGGGTGGAAAGGTAACACCAGAAGCTTAAGCATGAGGGTGATGACTAAACGTATCTGTGTACTAAAGCACTAGGTGTAGGGATGGCCCTACATCCTAATTTCTTCCTTACTAATAAAGTAGCCTTGGAATGCCCTATACTGACTAAGATATTTGGTCACTTTCCCCTCAGAGTTGATTATATATGGCCCCCTGTCTCTAAGATTTGAAAAAGAATTTCAGGTTGTTACAAAGCTACCTAAAATATGGTAAATGTGAATTAAAAGGGAGAAACAGAAAAGGTATCCATGAAATGGAGCCAGAAATGAGGCCAATACAATATGAGGCCTATATACTTGCCTTGATTGGGCCACTTGTTCAGTCATTTGTTTTCTAGTGGTTTATGCAGAGAAGGAAACCTAATCAGTTACACAAAATTTACAGCCTTCATAAAATAAAATCAAAGCTTAGAAATCATTTTCTCCCAAAGGCTGTCTTACTAAGAAACATTAAATGATGTAAAGGGTAGTACCCTCAAGGTTGCCTCTACAGTAGATATAAATCCCAGGCTCCACCGCTTACTGTGTGACCTTGGGTAAGTTATTAACCTCTCTAAGCCTCGATTTCCTCATCTATAAAGTGGGGATAATTATAGTGATAATAATAGAAACTACTTCATTGGGCTGTTGTGATTAAATTAGGTCATCCAAGTAAAGCATGTAACATATTTAAACTCTCAAATATTAGCTCTTATTATTTCAGATGAGGAAATTGAGACCCAGGAGGGTTAAGAAATATATCTGGTTGATGAGAGAACTGGGCCAGTCCAACTCCAAAGTCCATGCCCTTCATTAACCATTTGGCTCTACAGCCTTCCAACCTGAGGAGATAAGCTCAAACAGTGCAGAGCTGACTGGTGAGGATTACTTAGCTGGAAAGTCAAGGATAAGTTAGGGTCCCATAATGGAGGCTCCATAAGCCAAATTGGAGAGTTCAGATTTATGTATTTATTTTGGAAACCACCATTTTATTGAGCTCTCCTCACACGCAGAGACCTATTCCAGCAGTCTTTTTGCCACAGGCATCACAGACACAGGGGTGTGACCAGCGCGCCCCCCACTGCCCACTATTTGACCCACCCATGAGAGGGAGATGGAGAGTTTAGACTTTAAAATAAGAAATAAGGAACCATTTTTTAACATACTGATTTTTGTTTTTCAATGACAGTCAGTAATTTTTCCTTGATGCTTAGTGGCTCAAAGAAGTTGAAGGCTAAAAGAAACTTAGTTGGAGACACTTAAAAACAACAACAGCAACAAAAAACAAATCAAGGGCTTCCCTGGTGGCGCAGTGGTTGAGAATCTGCCTGCCAATGCAGGGGACACGGGTTCGAGCCCTGGTCTGGGAAGATCCCACGTGCCGCGGAGCAACTAGGCCCGTGCGCCACAACTACTGAGCCTGCGTGTCTGGAGCTTGTGCTCCGCAACAGAGGCCGCGACAGTGAGATGCCCGCGCACCGCGATGAAGAGTGGCCTCTGCTCGCCGCAACTAAAGAAAGCCCACGCACAGAAACAAAGACCCAACACAGCCAAAAAAAAAAAAAAAAAAAAGTTGGATCATATATTCAAAAACAAAAAATCAGAAAATATAACCAAATTCAGCCCATTGTTCTGCTTTTGTTTGTACACCTAATGCCCTTGAATGTACTTCCATCAGGATGAGAAAGGCCAATGAACCATTTTGAAAGCAAATATTGATACATGTTTTTGTCAACCACTGATCCTTTAAGAAATATTTGTATAAACCTGTTACAATTTTCAGCAAACTGAAAACCACAAACACTTCTTAATTCTTTCAGAGTATCATGGTTAAGCTATCGTGTACATTCATTTTAAATGGTCTTTGCACACTGGAAAGATCAAAGCTTGTGGGAAGCATTCTGTTTTTTCAGGTGGTACATGCAGAGATGCACAACATCCAATATTTATGGCCACTATAATGATGGATGTGGGTGGCAGAAGTCAAAATTATTTGAGTTAGGGACTTCCCTGGTGGCGCAGTGGTTAAGAATCCCCCTGCTAGTGCAGGAGACACAGGTTCAAGCCCTGGTCTGGGAAGATCCCACATGCCACGGAGCAACTAAGCCCGTGAGCCACAACTACTGAGCCCACATGCTGCAACTACTGAAGCCCGCATGCCTAGAGCCTGTGCTCCACAACAAGAGAAGCCACTGCGATGAGAAGCCCACACACCACAACGAAGAGTAGCCCCGGCTCGCCGCAACTAGAGAAAGTGCTCGTGAAGCAACGAAGACCCAACGCAGCCATAAATAAATAAATTTATTTTTAAAAAAAATTACTTGAGTTGTTTTCTAAAACTGGGAGTCAGCCATGTATTCTCCAAAGACAGAGAGACTTTAAACAAGTACTTTTCAAAAAGACAGGGTTGTTGATCCAGTAACCATGTGCTTTCAGTGGCAAATATTTTCCATCCATAAATCAGAATACATGATAATTACAATCTTATTTATGGGGTAAGAGGGATAAGATATATATCTGAAAATGAGATTGTTCCAAAGGGAATTCAGGATTACATATCCACACATCTTACTTGACATAGCAGTTTAATAGAATGGTTTTGCCTGGGTTAATTAACCTCATTTTACATGTACATTTTAAGATAGAATTCTATACTGGAAAACAAATTTTAAATTACATATATAAGTACATTCTTCATTGTAAAAGATTCAAGTAATACAGATAAAATTTAAAAACCTCTTAACTCATTACTCAATCGCAGTCTTCTCCCAGAGGTATTTACTGTTACCAACTTGAAGTGTAGCCTTCCAGAATCATTTTGTATACATGGACAGTTTTATTTTGTGAGTTCTACGCCTTTTTCTTTTAAAAAACAAACCATAAATGTCATATATAATGTAAGTTTTTTTCCCTGCATGTAAAAATATACATTTTTAATAATTATGCCAGGCCACAGGACAATATAGATTATTTCCACAGTGTATATACATCTGTACTCTGCCTCATCTGAAACGTTTAAACTTTAATCTCGACAGTCTTTTTTTCTTTTTTAACAGTCTTTATTAATCCAGGCAAAAATAACCTCAAGCAAGAAAAGGAATTTGGCGGGAGCCTAGGACATGTAGCCTCCAACTAAGTTTAGGGAACAGTGTCCCCTAATGGCCAGAGAGGGATTTTAGAGAAGGAGACCAGAGGCATTTTGTCAGAAATCATTAATTTCTCATTCTCGACACGTCGAAGGGTAGGCTAGGTATAAGCTCCTGCCACTTCCGGACGGTCCCACTTCGGGATCTCCAAAAGCACAACCGACCCCGGGCCCTCCTAAGTCGCCCCTTTTTGCAGCTCTTTACTGAGTGACACCCCAGGAACCAGTCCAGGTCCTCTTGAGACCCGGCCTGCTTTTTCCCCTCCGGGCCACGCCCCTCCGGGCCCAGCCCCTCCTGCTGCACTCCAGCCGGCCCCGCCCCTGCTCCCGGCCCCGCCCCGCCTACTGAGTCCTGTTCCCCTTGCGCCAAAGCCACGTCTGTGTGCCTGCGCTCAAAGCCGCAGAGATTCCCGCACCCAGTGACTGGCGGCTCAGGCCGTGCTCCGAACTCCCGGGACTCCCGTCCAGCTTCGGAAGTCTGTGTCCACATCATCCCTTTCCTCCCAAAAGGCCGCGACCCTGGCCGTCAAGCGCAAGACTGGACTAATCAATAAGCTCCTGGGTATTAAAGTGGAAGGCTTAGGCCCCAGGGAGCGGGGCCCTTTGGGGTTCAGTGATCGAGGCCGCCTCTTCCTCTCGCCTGCCGACAATGAGGCGGACGGCCGTGGGGCGGGAGGTGTTGAACCCGTCCAGGGACCGATCTCCGAGCTCTGGGCGGCGACTTCAGGGGCGTGGAGCCCATGGGGCTCCTGGGGAGCCTAACGCCGGCCGGCTCGGAGGATGTCTCCTCTGCAGGATGCCGAGGGGAGTGATGAAAACCCCCTCAAAGTGGAGATGACCGTCCACCACG
Source organism: Phocoena phocoena (assembly GCF_963924675.1). Lineage (NCBI taxonomy): Eukaryota > Metazoa > Chordata > Mammalia > Artiodactyla > Phocoenidae > Phocoena > Phocoena phocoena. Next base: position 28,465,388 of record NC_089220.1, on the reverse strand, counting down.
CGCCGTGTCGGCTGGCGGTGCCGCTGAGCCCGGCGCCCGCCTCCGCCCAGGTGCAGCACAGTTCTCTCCGCGCCGAGCTCGGCAGCGAGCTGGCCGCCTGCGCGGCTTCCTGCTGCCCCCTGGTGCGTGAGGCCTTTAATGCAGAGAGCCTTGCAGTGGATTTAGGGACTGGACTTAAACGGGCTTGCTTTGCTAGTTAATTTGTCGTCTGAGAATAACGCGAGTGTCTTTTTTTTTTTAAACACATGATATCGTTTATTCTGGAAGCATTTCCCCCTAAAAAGGCACAGTGTTTTAAAGAAAATTAGCTTTTCATAGGCACTTGTATTTCAATAATCTGGTGAAGTTTTGCATGGTTTTCCATCACATGAGAGTTATTTCTCTGAAGTGCCAATTATGTTATTCAATAAGATACTATTTTTTTAATTTAATTTTATTTATTTTTTATACAGCAAGTTCTTATTAGTTATCCATTTTATACATATTACTATATATATGTCAGCCCCAATCTCCCAATTCATCACACCACCCCCCCACGCCCACCCCATGCCTCTTTCCCCCTTTGGTATCATATGTTTGTTCTCTACATCTGTGTCTCAGTTTCTGCCCTGCAAACCGGTTCATCGATACCATTTTCTAGGTTCCACATATATGCGTTAATATACGATATTTGTTTTTCTCTTTCTGACTTACTTCACTCTGTATGACAGTCTATAGATTCATCCACGTCTCTACAAATGACCCAATTTCGTCCCTTTTTATGGCTGAGTAATATTCCATTGTATATATGTACCACATCTTCTTTAGCTATTCGTCTGTCGATGGGCATTTAGGTTGCTTCCATGTCCTGGCTATTGTAAGTAGTGCTGCAATGAACAATGGGGTGCATGTCTTTTTGAATTATGGTTTTCTCTGGCTATATGCCCAGTAGTGGTATTGCCGGGTCATAAGGTAATTCTATTTTTAGTTTTTTAAGGAACCTCCATACTGTTCTCCATAGTGGCTGTATCAATTTACATTCACACCAACAGTGCAAGAGGGTTCCCTTTTCTCCACACCCTCTCCAACATTTGTTGTTTGTAGATTTTCTGATGGTGCCCATTCTAACTGGTGTGAGGTGATACCTCATTATAGTTTTGATTTGTATTTCTCTAATAATCAGTGATGTTGAGCAGCTTTTCATGTGCTTCTTGGCCATCTGTATGTCTTCTTTGGAAAAATGTCTATTTAGATCTTCTGCCCATTTTTGGATTGGGTTGTTTGTTTTTTAATATTGAGCTGCATGAGCTGTTTATATATTTTGGAGATTAATCCTTTGTACATTGATTCGTTTGGAAATATTTTCTCCCATTCTGAGGGTTGTCTTTTCACCTTGTTTGCAGTTTCCTTTGCTTTGCAAAAGCTTTTAAGTTTCATTAGGTCCCATTTGTTTTCCATTACTCTAGGAGGTGGATCAAAAAAGATCTTGCTGTGATATATGTCAAAGAGTGTTCTTCCTATGTTTTCCTATAAGAGACTTATAGTGTCCGGTCTTACATTTAGGTCTTTAATCCATTTTGAGTTTATTTTTGTGTATGGTGTTAGAGAGTGTTCTAATTTCATTCTTTTACATGTAGCTGTCCAGTTTTCCCAGCACCACTTATTGAAGAGACTGTCTTTTCTCCATTGTATATCCTTGCCTCCTTTGAAATAGATTAGTTGACCATAGGTGCATGGGTTTGTCTCGGGGCTTTCTATCCTGTTCCATTGATCTATATTTCTGTTTTTGTGCCAGTACCATATTGTCTTGATTACTGTAGCTTTGTAGTATAGTCTGAAGTCAGGGACTCTGATTCCTCCAGCTCCATTTTTTTCCCTCAAGACTGCTTTGGCTATTCGGGGTCTTTTATGTCTCCATGCAAATTTTAAGATTTTTTGGTTCTAGTTCTGTAAAAAATGTCATTGGGGGCTTCCCTGGTGGCGCAGTGGTTGAGAGTCCACCTGCTGATGCAGGGGACACAGGTTTGTGCCCCGGTCCGGGAAGATCCCACATGCCACGAAGTGGCTGGGCCCGTGAGCCATGGCCGCTGAGCCTGTGCGTCCGGAGCCTGTGCTCTGCGACGGGAGAGGCCACAACAGTGAGAGGCCCGCGTACCGCCACAAAAAAAAAAAAAAAAAAAAAATGCCATTGGTAATTTGATAGGGATTGCATTGAATCTGTAGATTGCTTTGGGTAGTATAGTCATTTTCACAATATTGATTCTTCCAATCCAAGAACATGGTATATCTCTCCATCTATTCGTGTCATCTTTAATTTCTTTCATCAGTGTTTTATAGTTTTCTGCATACAGGTCTTTGGTCTCCCTAGGTATGTTTATTCCTAGGTTTTTTATTCTTTTTGTTGCAGTGGTAAATAGGAGTGTTTCCTTAATTTCTCTTTCAGATTTTTCATCATTAGTGTATAGGAATGCAAGAGATTTCTGTGCATTAATTTTGTAACCTGCAACTTTACCAAATTCATTGATTAGCTCTAGTAGTTTTCTGGTGGCATCTTTAGGAGTCTCTATGTATAGTATCATGTCATCTGCAAACAGTGACAGTTTTACTTCTTCTTTTCCAATTTGTATTCCTTTAATTTCTCTTTCTTCTCTGATTGCCGTGGCTAGGACTTCCAAAACTATGTTGAATGATAGTGGTGAGAGTGGACAACCTTGTCTTGTTCCTGATCTTAGAGGAAATGCTTTCAGTTTTTCACCATTGAGTATGATATTTGCTGTGGGTTTGTCATATATAGTCTTTATTATGTTGAGGTAGGTTCCCTCTGTGCCCACTTTCTGGAGGGTTTTTATCATAAATGGGTGTTGAATTTTGTCAAAAGCTTTTTCTGCTTCTATTGAGATGATCATATGATTTTTCTTCTTCAGTTTGTTAATATGGTGTATCACATTGGTTGATTTGCGTATATTGAAGAATCCTTGCATCCTTGGGATAAATCCCACTTGATCATGGTGTATGATCCTTTTGACGTGCTGTTGGATTCTGTTTGGTAGTATTTTGTTGAGGATTTTTGCATCTATGTTCATCAGTGATATTGGTCTGTAATTTTCTTTTTTTGCAGTATTTTTGTCTGGTTTTGGTATCAGGGTGATGGTGGCCTCATAGAATGAGATTGGGAGTGTTCCTTCCTCTGCAATTTTTTGGAAGAGTTTGAGAAGGATGGGCATTAGCTCTTCTCTAAATGTTTGATAGAATTCACCTGTGAAGCCCTCTGGTCCTGCACTTTTGTTTGTTGGAAGATATTTCATCACAGTTTCAATTTCATTACTTGTGATTGGCCTGTTCATATTTTCTGTTTCTTCCTGGCCCAGTCTTGGAAGGTTTTACCTTTCTAAGAATTTGTCCATTTCTTCCAGGTTGTCCATTTTATTGGCATAGAGTTGCTTGTAGTAGTCTCTTAGGATGCTTTGTACTTCTGCTGTGTCTGTTGTAACTTCTCTTTTTCATTTCTAATTTTATTGATTTGAGTCTTCTCCCTCTTTTTATTGATGAGTCTGGCTAATGGTTTATCAATTTTGTTTATCTTCTCAAAGAACCAGCTTTAGTTTTATTGATCTTTGCTATTGTTTTCTTTGTTTCTATTTCATTTATTTCTGCTCTGATCTTTATGATTTCTTTCCTTCTGCTAACTTTGGGTTTTGTTTGTTCTTCTTTCTCTAGTTCCTTTAGGTGTAAGGTTAGATTGTTTGAGATGTTTCTTGTTTCCTGAGGTTGCTATAAACTTCCCTCTTAGAACTGCTTTTGGTGCATCATATAGGTTTTTGATCATCGTGTTTTCATTGTCATTTGTCTCTAGGTATTTTTTGATTTCCTCTTTGATTTCTTCAGTGATCACTTCATTATTAAGTAACATACTGTTTAGCCTCCATGTGTTTGTGTTTTTTATGTGTTTTTTTTCCCTGTAATTGATTTCTAATCTCATAGAGTTGTGGTCAGAAAAGATGCTTTATATGATTTCAATTTTCTTACTTAAATTTACTGAGGCTTGATTTGTGACCCAAGATGTGATCTCTCCTGGAGAATGTTCCGTGTGCACTTGAGAAGAAAGTGTAATCTGCAGTTTTGGGATGGAATGCCCTATAAATATCAATTAAAATTATCTGGTCTGTTGTGTCATTTAAAGCTTGTGTTTCCTTATTGATTTTCTGTTTGGATGATCTGTCCATTGGTGTAAGTGAGGTGTTAAAGTCCCCCACTATGATTGTGTTACTGTCAATTTCCTCTTTTATAGCTGTTAGCACTTGCCTTATGTATTGAGGTGCTCCTGTGTTGGGTGCATATATATTTATAATTGTTATATCTTCTTCTTGGATTGATTCCTTGATCATTATGTAGTGTCCTTCCTTGTCTCTTGTAACAGTCTTTATTTTAAAGTCTATTTTATCTGATATGAGTATTGCTACTCCAGCTTTCTTTTGAAAGCTGGAGATATTGCATGGAATATCTTTTTCCATCCTCTCACTTTCAGTCTGTATGTGTCCCTAGGTCTGAAGTGGGTCTCTTGTAGACAGTATATATATGGGTCTTGTTTTTGTATCCATTCAGCGAGCCTGCGTCTTTTGGTTGGAGCATATAATCCATTAAATGGATTAAATCCATTAAATGTTTAAGGTAATTATCGATATGTAGGTTCCTATGACCATTTTCTTAATTGTTTTGGGTTTGTTTTTGTAGGTCCGTTTCTTCTCTTGTATTTCCCACTTAGAGAAGTTCCTTTAGCATTTGTTGTAGAGCTGGTTTGGTGGTGCTGAATTCTCTTAGCTTTTGCTTGTCTGTAAATCTTTTGATTTCTCCATCGAATCTGAATGAGATCCTTGATGGGTAGAGTAATCTTGGTTGTAGGTTCTTCCATTTCATCACTTTAAGTATATCATGCCACTCCCTTCTGGCTTGTAGAGTTTCTGCTGAGAAATCAGCTGTTAACCTTATGGGAGTTCTCTTGTATGTTATTTGTCATTTTTCCCTTGCTGCTTTCAATAATTTTTCTTTGTCTTTAATTTTTGCCAATTTGATTACTATGTGTCTTGGTGTGTTCCTCCTCGGGTTTATCCTGTATGGGACTCTCTGTACTTCCTGGACTTGGGTGGCTATTTCCTTTCCCATGTTAGGGAAGTTTTCGACTATAATCTCTTTAAATATTTTCATGGGTCCTTTCTCTTTCTCTTCTCCTTCTGGGACCCCTATAATGCGAATGTTGTTGCATTTAATGTTGTCCCAGAGGTCTCTTAGGCTGTCTTTATTTCTTTTCATTCTTTTTTCTTTATTCTGTTCCGCAGCAGTGAATTCCATCATTCTGTCTTCCAGGTCACTTATCCATTCTTCTGCCTCAGTTATTCTGCTATTGATTCCTTCTAGTGTATTTTTCTTTTCAGTTATTGTATTGTTCATCTCTGTTTCCTCTTTAATTCTTCTAGGTCTTTGTTAAACATTTCTTGCATCTTCTCAATCTTTGCCTCCATTCTTTTTCTGAGGTCCTGGATCACCTTCACTGTCATTATTCTGAATTCTTTTTCTGGAAGGTTGCCTATCTCCATTTAGTTCTTTTTCTGGGGTTTTATCTTGTTCCTTCATCTGGTACATAGCCCTCTGCCTTTTCATCTTGTGTCTTTCTGTGAATGTGGTTTTTGTTCCACAGGCTGTAGGATTGTAGTTCTTCTTGCTTCTGCTGTGTGCCCTCTGGTGGATGAGGCTATTTAAGAGGCTTGTGCAAGTTTCCTGATGGGAGGGACTGGTGGTAGGTAAAGCTGGCTGTTGCTCTGGTGGGCAGAGCTCAGTAAAACTTTAATCCACTTGACTGTTGATGGGTGGGGCTGGGTTCCCTCCCTGTTGGTTGTTTGGCCTGAGGTGACCCAACACTGGAGCCTACCCGGGCTCTTTGGTGGGGCTAATGGCGGACTCTGGGAGGGCTCATGCCAAGGAGTACTTCCCAGAACTTCTGCTGCCAGTGTGCTTGTCCACACGGTGAGACACAGCCACCCCCCGCCTCTGCAGGAGACCCACCAACACTTGCAGGTAGGTCTGGTTCAGTCTCCTATGGGGTCACTGCTCCTTACCCCTCGGTCCTGATGCGCACACTACTTTGTATGTGCCCTCCAAGAGTGGAGTCTCTGTTTCCCCCAGTCCTGTCAAAGTCCTGTAATCAAATCCCACTAGCCTTCAAAGTCTGATTCTCTAGGAATTCCTCCTCCTGTTGCTGGACCCCCAGTTTGGGATCCTGACGTGGGGCTCAGACCCTTCACTCCAGTGGGTGGACTTCTGTGGTATAAATGTTCTCCAGTTTGTGAGTCACCCACCCAGCGGTTACGGGATTTGATTTTATTGTGATTGCGCCCCTCTACCGTCTCATTGTGGCTTCTCCTTTGTCTTTGGATGTGGGGTATCTTTTGGTGAGTTCCAGTGTCTTCCTGTCGATGATTATTCAGCAGTTAGTTGTGATTCCAGTGCTCTCACAAGAGGGAGTGAGAGCACGTCCTTCTACTCTGCCATCTTGAACCAATCCCACATGAGTGTCTTAATTCCTTTATTTTGTCTCCTAGACATCAGGTGGGACATTCATTCCCCTAAGTGGTGGCCGGGATTTACCTCTCTTCTGCCAGCTGCCCATCCTAACTCCTAGTGCTGCAGAATCTATTCCTCGAGAGCATATACTTTGCAAATTTGCTCTTACTAAGCCTAAAATTGCTGTACAGTTTCTAGCATTACATGCTTGCTTGCCTACCTCTGCTAGGCAGAGCTTTGTGTTAACTTTTCTCGTTATCAATTCTTGTTAAAAAATGGCGAGCGTAGTGGATACAAACCTTATCTGTCATTGGTATCTGTCCAAGCCCCAAAGTGACTGAAGGCACACTATATATTGCTCACTCTTTTACACTGCCTTCATGTTAAGATAAAGATGACCTTTTTGTTGTTATCTGACATATTGTAATAACTTGGAGACCTCCACCATGATGAGAAAACTGTTGTGTTGCTCATTTCATAGATCAAAGAACAGCTTCTGTATAATATAAATGGGGAAACCAAGGACCAAAGTGTTTTAACCAAATCACACAGCTAGGTGATGCTGAAATCAGGGTGCAGTCAACTCTTTGAGGTCTAACTCTAACCTTTATAAACACAGGCTGAATGAGTGAATCAATGAGTGAAATAATTGGGTTTTTAAAAGCCCAGTCTGGCTTATCCCCTACTCTCACCCTCAGGATCCTCAGGAACAACTAACTAATCTTTCATTTAATTTCTTTTCTTTTTTTAGTATTTTGGCTGCGCCCTGCAGCTTGCGGGATCTCAGTTCCCCAACCAGGGATCAAACCCAGGCCACAACAGTGACAGCACTGAATCCTAACCACTTAGGCCACCGGAGAACTCTCTAAGAATCTTTTAAATGAGAGATTTAACATTTTCGTGGCTGGGGTTTGAGGACGAGTAGGTAAGATTTTTTTGAAATAGCCTATAAGATCCTAGCAAATTTTCATACTGGGGATTAAATTAATGAATTGAAACAAAATAAACAAAATTCTGAGTTATTTTAATGTGATAAGCAGGTTAGTATTTTGAAGCCTATGGTTGGAAAACTATTGCCAGAATGATTTGAGGGTCTGTACGTTGTGTCTTTTTCATGGTTTGCTTTAGGCTTTCTGGAACTAATCTTGAATCTAGAAATGCTTGAGATTTATCTAATTTTAAAAAAAGCAGTTCAAGATATGCTGAGGTATCTAAATGTTAAGAAAACCACCTTATAAAGATCACTACCTTAATATGTACACCCTAGATTACATTTTGGTAGTTAGATGTGCCTAACGTCTTTCTAGATTTGAGAACTTAGAAATGGCCTCTGGCACAGGAATTTTAGGCCTCTTAGTTTGGTTTCTATCCTCATGTTCTTGCCATTTCTTCTGTACTTATATAGATTTATCTAGCACTTTTAATTGGAATAACACAGGTATATATCAGAAAAATACTAGGAGGCAATTGGCTGGGAAATTCCTCTCTTGGAGTGGTGAATGAATAACATAATCTCCAGTAGGTTTTTTTTTTTAATTAATTAATTTATTCTTGGCTGTGTTGGGCCTTTGTTGCTGCGTGCAGGCTTTTCTCTAGTTGTGGTGAGCGGGGGCTACTCTTCGTTGCGGTGCTCGGGCTTCTCATTGCGGTGGCTTCACTTGTTGAGGAGCACGGGCTCTAGGCACGCGGGCTTCAGTAGTTGTGGCTCGTGGGCTCTAGAGCGCAGGCTCAGTAGTTGTGGTGCATGGGCTTATTTGCTCCGCGGCATGTGGGATCTTCCCGGACCAGGGCTCGAACCTGTGTCCCCTGCATTGGCAGGCAGATTCTCAACCACTGCACCACCAGGGAAGCCCCAGTAGGGGTGTTAAGAGAGAAATAACAGACCAATGTTAGGGGGGCTATTAGTTTGACATTTTACTACCTTTCCACACATACTGTTCACTTTATATTACACCTTTGTTAGACCTTTAAAATAGTTTAAACCTTGTTTAATTACAGATTTTGGTCACTCTGTTTCTTGTTTTGTTGAGAAGTCAAAGGGCCTTTTAAAGCTGGATTTTTTAAAATGAGGTATTATATTTTCATAACTCAAAGTCTGCATAACTATTTACTTAGATTTACCAGGACTGACACTTCAAACCAAAACACTTTCCATTTCTTTGGTGCTAATTTTCATAATTTTTTCCATTTCCCAGTGATTTTCTCATGGGGGGGGAGATATAAAACCATTTGTACATTTACAGCTTCAAAATAGTCTATTTATCTATTTCAACCACAACAATAATCCTATTTCAACCAAAACAGATGTTTTCTTTTCCAAGCAGATAGGCAAATATTTAAAAAAGAAAAGAATACATCATACAACTAGACTCTGACTTAGAAAATGTTAGCTGGGTATCATAGTTCATTAAATGTTCTGTCATCTAATCCAAGATTAATCCCCTTTCCTGGTTTATAGGAGATGGTCCTTTTCCTGGTTTGATTGACATGGTTGGTGATGGAGGATTAAATGAATGTTAAGCGAGTCTCCTGGCTTGTCAAGGATTTGCCGTGTTTTGGTTATGAAGATCTACCTCCAATCATGAAAGATTTAAATTTAGATTACTTTGAGGAGGCAGCTACATTTGTGCAAAGTCACCCAAAGGTGAGTGGAATGGTGGAGAGAAATGTGTTTAAAATGAACTCATTAGGCAAATCAAAACCATCTCACACCTGCCGGAATGGCTGTCATCAAAAAGATAAGAAACAATAAGTGTTGTCGAGAATGTGGAGAAAAGGGAACCCTCATGCTCTTTTGGTGGGAATGTAAATTGGTACAGCCACTATGGAAAACAGTATAGAGGTTCCTTAAAAAACTGAAATAGAACTACCATAGATCCAGCAACTTCACTTCTATATATTTTTCTGAAGAAAATAAAAACACTAATTTGAAAAAATATATGGACAACTATGTTCATTGCAACACTGTTTACAATAGACAAGATGCGGAAGTGATGTAACTGCCCATCAATAGATGAATGGGTAAAGAAGATGTGGTATAAATATACAGTGGAATATTAACTATAAAAACGAATTAAATTGCGGGACTTCCCTGGTGGTCCAGTGGTTAAGACTCCATGCTCGCAATGCAGGAAGCCCAGGTTTGATCCCTGGTCAGGGACCTAGATCCTGCATACCGTAACTAAGGGTCCACGTGCCGCAGCTAAAAGATCCCACATGCCACAACTAAAGATTCCACAGGCCACAACAAAGATCCCGCACGCGGCAAAGATCCCACCTGATGCAACTAAGACCTGGCGCAGTCAAATAAATAAATAAATATTTTTTTAAAAAAAATGCAATTACCATTTTTAACGACATGGATGGACCTAGAGGGTATTATGCTAAATGAAATAAATAAGAGAAAGACAAATACTGTGTGATTTCACTTATACATGGAATCTAAAAAACAAAACAAATGAACAAACATAACAAAACAGAAACACAGTCATAGATACAGAGAACAAATAGGTGGTTGCCAAAAGGAAGAGGTGTTGGGGTAGGAGAGAAATAGGTGAGGAAGATTAAAAGGTAAAAACTTCCAGTTGCAAAATAAATGAGTTACAGTTGAGGAATGTACAGTGCGGGGAATATAGTCAATAATTACATCTTTGTATGATGACAGATCGTAACTAGATTTATCATGATGATCATTTTGAAATGTATGGAAATATTGAATCAGTATGATGTGTAACAGGAACTAACATAGTGTTGTAGGGAAAATATACTTCAAAAACAAACAAACTCATAGAAAAAGAGGTCAGATTTTTGGTTACCAGAGGCAGGGAGTGGGGTGGAAGAGAATTGGATGAAGGTGGTCAATAGGTACAAACTTGCAGTTGTAAGATAAGTAAGTACTAGGGATGTAATGTACAACATGATAAATATAATGAACACTGCTGAATGTTATATATGAAAGTTGTTAAGAGAGTAAATCCTAAGAGTTTTCATTACAGGAAAAAATTTTTTTGTTTAATTTTGTATCTATATGAGATGATAGATGTTCACTAAACTTATTGTGATAATCATTTCATGATTATGCTGTAAACCTTAAACTTATATAGTGCTGTATGTCGATTATATCTCACTAAAACCGGAAGAAAAAAAAAAGACAGAAACAGGCTCATAGATACAGAGAACAAACTGGTAGTTGCCAGAGGGGAGAGAGGACAGGTGAAATGAGGGAAGCAGATTAAGAGGTACAAACTTTCAGTTATAAAATAAACAAGTCATGCGGATGTAATGTACAGCATAGGGAAAGTAGTCAATAATATTGCAATAACTCTGTATGGTGATCATTTCATAATATATAAAAATATCAAATCACTGTGTTATATACCTGAAGCTAATATTATATTTCACTTAAAATTCAATTTAAACATTCTTAATAAAATAAACTCATTAGGGTTCAGTTTTATATACAGTAGTGTGTATATGTTAATCCCATGCTCCTAATTTATCCCTCTCCCCCTTTCCCCTTTGGTGAACATAAGTTTGTTTTCTACATCTGTGAGTCTATTTGTTTTGTAAATAAGTTCATATGTATCCTTTTTTAGAATCCACATATGTGATATTATATATTTGTCTTTGACTTACTTCATTTAGTATGATAAATAATCTCTACATCCATCCATGTTGCTGAAAATGGCACTATTTCATTCTTTTTATGGCTGAGTAATATTCCATTGTATGTATGTATCACATCTTTATCCATTCTCCTGTCAATGGACATTTACATTGCTTCCATGTCTTGGCTATTGTAAATAGTGCTGCTATGAACATTGGAGTGCATGTATCTTTTTGATTTAGAGCTTTTGTCTTTTCCAGATATATGCCCAGGAGTGGGATTGCAAGACCATATAGTAACTCTATTTTTGGTTTCTTTAGGAACCTCCGTACTGTTCTCCATAGTGGCTGCACCAATTTACATCCCCACCAACAGTAGAGGAGGGGTCCCTTTTCTCCAGAGATTTTCTGAATTGGGGGAAATGGTTTCAATAGGATTTTTAACCTTTCTCTTAACTTTCTTTTAGCCAGGGCTGCAACAAGAGCAAGTGGACCCAAAGCTATATTCTCTGGTGAATAGCTTTTTGAATCTACTTTGTCATTTTGCAGGATTTAAAAAAACAAAGGAAGGATCCCAGTTACATAATTCATTTTTCTTGTGTGACTGTTTTTTTTTTTTTTTTTTCCGGTAGTGGGGCCTCTCACTATTGGGGCCTTTCACTGTTGTGGCCTCTCCCGCTGCGGAGCACAGGCTCCGGATGCACAGGCTCCAGATGCACAGGCTCAGCGGCCATGGCTCACGGGCCCAGCCGCTCAGCGGCATGCGGGATCTTCCCGGACTGGGGCACGAACCCGTGTGCCCTGCATCGGCAGGCGGACTCTCAACCACTGCGCCACCAGGGAAGCCCTGGGTGACTGTTTTTAACCTTTGAGTATCTGAAACTCAAAATGTACTTGATGGGAAATACATCAAGATATTGTGAGTTCATTTGCAGAGACAAGCAGATTTCTGTTTATATAGTGGTAAATAGTTTATATGGTGTTAAATAAAACATATTTATGGTCAAAGTTTACCGCTGCAATGACAAAAAGGAAGCAGAAGTAATGTTCTGAGCAAGCATGAAGATAAAATTGATTCATTAATGATATTTCATTATTAATACCAACTCCTTATGGTATAATCCATAGTTTTGAGTAAAAGGACTACTCTGCTGGGTTATGAGATATGTTTAAGGATTAGATGCCCATTACAGTCACATCAACAAAACTGGTAGAGACTGTGGCAGGTGAAGAAGAATCCTAGTTTGCAGAACTGTGGAGATGTGGAGATCTGAAAAAAAATGAAAAAATCCTACAAGAACAAAAGTTGGATATGTTATGAATATACATTTTTTTCTTCAGTAAAAATTTTACTTTTTCCTATTTTTAGGAATTGATTAAATTACCTTTTTCAAAGTGAAATTTATTTCTTATTTCAAAATTTAAAACAGGCTCATTATAGAACAATCAGAAAACAGACAAGCAAAATGAACCTTGTATTAGTCAGCTCAGGTTGCAAGTAATAAAATACCATAGACTGGGTGCTTAACAGAAGTTTGTTTTCTCACAGTTCTGGAGGCTGGAAATCCAAGATCAAGGAGCAGACAGGGTTGGTTTTTGGTGAGGCCTCTGTTCTTGGCTTGCAGATGACCAGTTTCTCACTGTGTCCTCACATGGCCTTTCCTTTCTGCACACCAGTCCTGGTGTCTGTTCCTATAGGACCCCAGTCCCATTGGGTTAGGGCCCCACTCTTATGGCCTCATTTAACCTTAATTACCTCCTTGAAGGCCCTGTCTCCAAATACAGTCACACTGGGGCTTAGGCCTTCAACATATGAATTTTGAGGGGACACAATTCAGTCCATAACAAACATTAAAACCTCCTAATATCTTTTTTATTTTAAATTGCATGTAACTTTTATATATTTATTTTTTTTTATAAATTTGTTTATTTATTTCTGGCTGCGTTGGGTCTTGGTTGCTGCATGCGAGCTCTCTCTAGTTGCAGCGAGTGGGGGCTACTCTTTGTTGCGGTGCGTGGGCTTCTCATTGTGGTGGCTTCTCGTTGCAGAGCACGGGCTCTAGGTGCATGGGCTCAGTAGTTGTGGCTTGCGGGCTCTAGAGCTCAAGCTCAGTAGTTGTGGCTCATGGGCTTAGTTGTTCCGCAGCATGTGGGATCTTCCCAGACCAGGGCTCAAACCTGTGTCCCCTGCATTGGCAGGAGGATTCCTAACCACTGCACCACCAGGGAACCCCCCCTCATAATATCCTTAATAATACCAATTCTCTATTGTTGACATTTGGGTTTTCTTTTCGCTGTTAAAACTTTGAACATATATCTCTGTGCATATGCCTGATTATTTCTTCAGGATGAAGTCCTAGAAGTGGAACTGCTGGGTCACAGAGGTGCAAACGTTTTTAAAGCTTTAAAATTGCCAACAGCCTGCGGAAAGGCTGTATCAATTACAAACAGCAGTGTATGTATGCGTCCCCACTTCTCCATACCCCTAGCAACTCTGGACATTTTTAGTTTTTGGCTAATTTGATAGTTGGGGGTAAAAAGACACCTCGGTTATGTAAAACCAGCATTTCATGCTTCAGCCGCCTCAGGCTGCCTGAAGGGGTTGGGAGAAGCTTACTGAAGAAATGCAGCCGTGTCTGGGTATCCTCAGTCGGACAACTAGGTAAATTACAGCAGGGAGTCAAGAGAACGGGAAGGGCAATCTGCGAAGGAACGGAATTTTTAAAGTTCCTTTATGGGGTGTGGCAGTTGTTACAGGGAGGTTTCAAAGTTTTAAACTTTAAGCCGGTACGTCACTCCAGATTAGCTGAAATTACTTTCACAAGGGAAAAAGACATCTCCCAACCACTCCGCGAGGTTACGCTCTCGACCCCTCTGTGCCACCAGTTGCTGCGCTTGCAGTCCCTGGGTAGCTAGCAACCGCGGAGCGGGAGGACCCCGGCGTACACCGCGCGGTCCCACAATGCCCTGCTTGCGCCACACTGAGGGCGGAGAGAAAAGACCGCTGCCGGGGTAGGGATCCAAGGAGAGCTCCAAGAGGTACGCATGCGCACTGATCCCGGCGGGCCCTAGCAACCAGAGCAGTGACAGTAGCAACCGCCGGAATGGTGAGTACCCTCCAGGCCTCGTAGCCAAAGCTGAGAGAAGATTGGAAGTGGAAAAGGGTAACTGGAGGGTTGAGGATGGCGGAGGTCCTCAAACAGCGGAAGGGAGCCGGTAGCGGATGCTGGCTCGGTAGATTCTGAGGCCTAAGGCGAAAGAGAAGCCCTGGCATCGGGTGGTGTGGGGCTGATTGGAGGTTGGGTTAATCTCTGCCAGAGACTCTGGCAGAGAAAAGGGAGGGCAAAGAGCAGAGGGCAAAAAGCAAAGAGCGGAGTAGAGTGGGAAAGGTGATGGAAGGGGAAGTGTGAATAAGGATATCTTTTTACATGGAAGTAATCCGCCCCCCGGCCCCGGCGAGACAGAGGGTGGGGTTGGTTACGAGAGGAATGTGTATAACACTGATTGCCGCAGTATTTGTAACCTGTGATACGCCCAGGTTGCCCTCTGAATGACTGTCAGTTCAGTTATTAGTAACATTGTAACATTATAAAACCCTCTCTAACACAGCATATTAGGGTAGTGTTTCTCAAATTTCAGTATGCATGAGTATGATTTTGGCCTAAGTTGGAGTGCAGATTATGAATGTTTAATTAATTGGGGGGGATTCAGGAATGTGCATTTCAAATGATTCTAAAATTGGAGGGCTCCCACAACACTTTGAGAAATACTGCTATCTTAGACTTGAAATCTGTTGGCGGGCTATGTAATCAAAGCTCTTTATGAAGTAATGGTTTTACCTAGTGATGCTCCTCAACTCCTACGTAAAGTGAGCACTCTCTTGCTTACATACTTGGTAGATCCAACTAGTAGTTGAAAAAGGGATGTTGTTGGTTAGTTACAGACCCAGCCAAAGCTATTTAGCAAAGTATGTGATTGTCCTGCCTGATGGAAAAATTTTTTTTGATGTTGGGGGTAGGAGTTTATTAATTTATTTATTATTATTTTTGCTGTGTTGGGTCTTCGTTTCTGTGCGAGGGCTTTCTGTAGTTGTGGCAAGTGGGGGCCACTCTTCATCGCAGTGCGCGGGCTCTCTTGTTGCGGAGCACAGGCTCCAGACGCGCAGGCTCAGTAGTTGTGGCTAATGGGCCTAGTTGCTCCGCGGCATGTGGGATCCTCCCAGACCAGGGCTCGAACCCGTGTCCCCTGCATTAGCAGGCAGATTCTCAACCACTGCGCCACCAGGGAAGCCCCTGATGGAAATATTTATAAAGAATAAGTTTAACTAGTTTTCTTCTTTTTGTGATTCCATTGCTATATAACTGGGCAGAAATTGAGCCCAGGAAATTGAAATGATGAGGAAATCATGCCTGACCTCAACCACGAGATTAAATGTTACTCTTTTTTTTTTAAAAAAAATAAATGTATTTGTTTTATGTCTTTTCTCTAGTTGTGGGGAGTGGGAGCTTTCTCTTCCCTACGGTGTGCGGGCTTCTCATTGCGGTGGCTTCTCTTGTTGTGAAACACAGGCTCTAGGCGCGCGGGCTTCAGTAGTTGTGGCTTGCGGGCTCTAGAGTGCGGGCTCTGTAGTTGTGGCGCATGGGCTTAGTTGCTCCGCGGCATGTGGGATCTTCCCGGACCAGGGCTCAAACCCGTGTCCCCTGCATTGGCAGGCGGCTTCTTAACCACTGCACTACTAAGGAAGTCCAAGATGGTTACTATTTTTCTAAAACTTCATCAGTGCTACCTGGCTGCAGCAAATATAAATTGTTCCTGGTTGTAAGATGTATCCAAATTTCAAAGATATTAAAATATAAAAGAAGATAAAATCTTAGAATCAATGAAATAAGATATATTTTAATATCAGTGTTGAAAGCTATATGTTTTTTGTAAACCAAGTGGGAGTGAAGTATCTGACATTACATCACGATTTCCTTAATTTCTCTGAGAGATATTTAAATGAGTATTTCTGATTTCAGGAAATTGAAACACTCTCCTTGCATATAAAGTCTCAAAAAAAGAAGTTAATCTTTTTTTTTTTTAGAAGTTAATCTTTTTAACGGTAGATGCCAGGGCTAATAATTATTGCATGAAAATTGAGTCAACAAATCACACCAATAAAGACAGCTTTGTTTTTTCTTCTCTTTTTAAGGCAAAAGCAACAACAATCAAAGAAGCCCTAGCCAGATGGGTGAGTTTATAAGTTTTTACTTCTTCTAGAAACTACATAAAGAGAATTTTTGGATAATTATTAAAATATGGCCATTCAATACAAGGGATCTTTGTGGTATTGGAACTGTTTAGCTATCTTGATGGTGTTAGTGGATTCATGAGCCTACACAGGTGATAAAATTGTATAGAACTTAATACACACATGCAAACACATTCACACTCGTATGTACAAGTGAGTACAAATAAAATTGGGAAAATCTGATTAAAATCAGTGGATTGCATCAATATCAATATCCTGGTTGTGATATTATACTATAGTTTTGAAAAATGTTACCATTGGGGGAAACTGGGCAAAGTGTATAAGGGATCTCTCTGTATTATTTTTTATAACTGCACATGAATTTTCAAGTGTCTCAATAAAAATTTCAATTAAAAAAATCTGACCGGGCTTCCCTGGTGGCGCAGTGGTTGAGAGTCCACCTGCCAATGCAGGGGACACGGGTTCATGCCCCAGTCCGGGAAGATCCCACATGCCGCAGAGCGGCTGCGCCCGTGAGCCATGGCCGCTGAGCCTGCGCGTCTGGAGCCTGTGCTCCGCAACAGGAGAGGCCACAATAGTGAGAGGCCCGCGTACTGCAAAAAAAAAAAAAAAAATTAAAAGTAGATCTACCATGTGATCCAGCAGTCCCACTTCTGCATATATACCTGAAGGAAATGAAATCACTATCTCAAAGAGATACCTGTATCCCCATGTTCACTGCAGCATTATTCACAATAGCCAAGACATGAAAACAACCTAAATGCCCATCAGTGGATGAATGGATGAAGAAAATGTGTATTTGTATACAATGGAATATTATTCAGCCATAAAAAGAAGGAAATCCTGCCATTTGCGACATGGAAGGACCTTGAGTGCGTTATGCTAAATGACATAAGTCAGGTAACTAAAGACAAATACTGTTTGATCTCACTTACATGTGGAATCTAAAAAAGCTGAACTCATAGAAACAGATTAGAATGGTGATGGCCAGAGTTGAGTGGAGGAAATGGGGAGAAGTTGGTCAAAGGGTATACACTTCCAGTTATAAGATCAATAAGTTCTGGAGATCTAATGTACAGCATATTTAATAATACTGTATTATGTACTTGAAAGTTGCTAAGAGAGTAGATTTTTAAAAAAAATAAATTTATTTATTTTTGGCTGAGTCGGGTGTTTGTTGCTGCACGCCAGCTTTTTCTAGTTGCAGCCAGCGGGGGCTACTCTTCATTGTGGTGCGCTGGTTTCTCATTGCGGTGGCTTCTCTTGCTGTGGAGCATGGGCTTTAGCCGCGTGGGCTTCAGTAGTTGTGGCATGTGGGCTCAGTAGTTGTGGCTTGTGGGCTCTAGAGCACAGGCTAAGTAGTTGTGGCGCACGGGCTTAGTTGCTCCGTGGCATGTGGGATCTTCCCAGACCAGGGCTCGGACCCATGTCCCCTGCATTGACAGAGAGATTCTTAACCACTGCGCCACCAGGGAAGTCTGGAGAGTAGATTGTAAACGTTCTCAGCACACAAAAAAATTATTATATGAGGTGCTGGATGTGTTAACTAACCTTTTTCTGGTAATCATTTTGCAATGTATACATGTATCAAAGCATCACATGGTATACCTTAAACATAAACAATGTTATATGTCAGTTATATCTCAATAAATCTGTAAAAAATAGTGATCATTTTGTAATGTATAGAAATATTGAATCACTATGTTGTACGCTGGGAATTAACATAGTATTATAGGTCAATTATATTTCAACAAACAAATTCATAGCAAAAGGCATCAGATTTGTGGTAACCAGAGCCAAGGAGTAGGGGTAGGGGGAATTGGCTGAAGATGGTCAATAGGTACAGGCTTCCAGTTACAAGGTAAATAAGTACTAGGGATGTAATGTACAACATGATTAATATATTTAACACTGCTGTATGTTATATATGAAAGTTCAGAGAGTAAATCCTGAGTTCTCATCACAAGGAAAAATTTTTTTCTTTTTCTTTTATTTTGTATCTGTATGAGATGATGGATGTTCACTAAACTTATTGTGGTAATCATTTAATGATTTTGTAAGTCAAATTGTTATGCTGTATATATTAAACTTATTCAGTGCTATATATCATTATATCTGGAAAAAATACACAATACATACACAAAATACATTTTTAAAAAGCATATAGTAATATTAGAGAGGAAACTGCATTGTAAAAAATGCATTAAATATAAACAAATATTTTGAATATAACATTCTACCAAGTTTGAACAGTTGTATTTCAGCATTATAGATAGAATTTCCATAGAGTATAGAGATGGCTTCTCAATTTCTATGCCCAGTGATAACATATTTGACTATGTTATCAGTTGTTTTTTTGTATAATAATATATCTTTTGCTTTTGTAGCTGGGCTTTAAATAAAAACTCTTTCAAGAAACTTGGTGTCTAGGGAAAATAGACAAAAGGGTAGGGTAATGAAATATTTGAATTTTTATTTCAGTGCTTATAAACTTCTTTGTACTCTAATTACATTAAAAATTTTTTTTCTTCTTAGTGAAAGATCTGTTTTGTTTAATTAAAAAGTGTGCAGTAGGCTTAGTATTAGATTTGATTTCCTTCAATCAGATTTTAGGATTTTATTTTATTTATTTATAATAACAAGTGGTTGGTTTTTTGGTTTGGTTTGTAGGTTCTATTTCTAGATTACATTATGACCATAAATCTTTGACTTTAAGATTATTTGAAGACATTATGCTCATTCTTGCACTCATTAACCCAACATTTATTAAGGATCTACTTGGTGTCAGTCTCCCATCTCCTAACCTATAAATGTATGGCACAAAAAAAGTGCTGAGTGAATGTGTATTAGATCTCTTTCAACTGATTATATATTTTCTGTTATTGATGTGTTATGATTTGATTTTTTTTTGATTTGATTTTTTAAAAACAAGCTTCTTTTGTGTCTAATATCAAGTTATAGAAAATATAGGAAAGCAAGAAAATGGTCCCTGAGCTGTAGGATCTTCTTGTTTTGTTAGAGAGATAGAGCTAACTCTAAGTATTGAGGTACTTAGAAACTATTATTAGGCAGCATATCCTGGTAATTAAAATTTAAACTGCATACTTAGTACTGAAATTAAACTCTAAGGTAGAATTTAGTAGTAAATTATTGTAGAGCAAGTAAATTTGACCTCAGCTTTGTCATAAAGAGAAAATCTTCCCAAATTCTTGGTATTTGGCGGTTCTAGCTCTGACTAAATTGTATATAGGAACAGAAAGATGAGATGCCAGAAAGAGTTGATCTTATAGGTCTGAATCTGATACTTAGGAAAAGTTTGTTTAGGGACAAGGAATTCTTCCCAGGAAAATGTTTTTGTTGTTGTGTTTTGTTTATTAATTGATAGGCTCTAAAAGGATTTTTTAAATTACGGAAATAAAAGTTATTTTCTTTCCTCCTCTTTTCCATTTGGTTGAGACCTAACAGTGAATTATCTGAATCAGCCATGTATAAAGTTATCAAGTTCAGTAAGTAAATGTTGTCAATAAGTAAACTGTCAGGAATGTACAGAATTATTGAATTTTAATAATTGTTTTGAAATAAACATTGAAAAGCCTTGAGAAATTTTGACCTTTTTTAGTTCCACATTTGGATTATTTTCTTCCAAATTAATTTTTAACATAGGAAGAGAAAACCAGTCAGAAGCCATCCGAAGCCAGAGAGATAAAGCTGTATGCCCAGATTCCCCCTATAGAGAAGATGGATGCGTCCTTGTCCACGCTTTTTAATTGCGAGTAAGTTCTCTTGTCTTTTTTCGTCCTTTCTAGTATTGCTGTTAAGTTTCACTTCCTTTTCTAAATACACAAACTAGAAAAATATATTTATTTTCTTGATCTTCATTTCCCTTCCTTCCTTCCTTCTTTCCTCCCTCCCTCCCTTCTTTCTTTCTTTTTCTGCTTCTCACTTTGGCAAAGCCAAACATAAAAGATTATTGGTTTCTAGGATTATTAATAGAGTAATCCTGAATAATCCTGTACTGTAATTTTTAAATATTTTTTTGGCAGTACTCGGGCCTCTCACTGTTGTGGCCTCTCCCGTTGAGGAGCACAGGCTCCGGACGCGCAGGCTCAGCAGCCATGGCTCACGGGCCCAGCCGCTCCGTGGCCTGTGGGATCCTCCCGGACCAGGGCACGAACCAGTGTCCCCTGCATCGGCAGGCGGACTCTCAACCACTGCACCACCAGGGAAGCCCTTGTATTTTTTTACAGTATAATTTTTACAATATGCCTGGAGAATAGAAATTTCCTTGTCTCTTAGGAGAAGCTAAATAACACAATTAAACTATTTCTCTGTCATAAAATCTAGTACTTCCTCTTGTAAGATTATCCACCAAAGTCAATACTGTACTTACTCAGAGGCATAGAGATACTGCTTTAAAAAATAATTTTCGGGCTTCCCTGGTGGCGCAGTGGTTGAGAGTCCGCCTGCCGATGCAGGGGACGCGGGTTTGTGCCCCGGTCCGGGAAGATCCCACATGCCGCGGAGCGGCTGGGCCCGTGAGCCATGGCCGCTGAGCCTGCGCGTCCGGAGCCTGTGCTCCGCAATGGGAGAGGCCACAACAGTGAGAGGCCCCCGTACTGCAAAAAAAAAAAAAAAATAATAATAATTTTCAAACTATGAAAATACATTGTAAAGCACCTAGAAGGGCTTCCCTGGTGGCGCAATGGTTAAGAATCTGCCTGCCAATGCAGGGGACACGGATTTGATCCGTGGTCTGGGAAGATCCCACATGCTGCAGAGCAACTAAGCCTGTGCACCACAACTACTGAGCCTGTGCTCTAGAACCCACGAGCCACAACTACAGAGCCCACGTGCCACAACTACTGAAGCCTGCGTGCCTAGAGCCTGTGCTCCGCAACAAGAGAAGCCACTGCAATGAGAAGCCAACACAGCGCAATGAAGAGTAGCCCCCACTCACCACAACTAGAGAAAGTCCACGCACAGCAACGAAGACCCAACGCAGCCAAAAATAAATAAATAAAATAAATTTTTTTAAAAAACAGCCCTCTTTAAAAGTCATGAGGGATACAAAATAATTTTTTTAAAAACCTAGAAAATATTAAAAGCACAAAGAAAGGGAAATAATATCAACCAAAATTTCATACCTTTTGAGAACCAGTGTTAGCATTTTGTTTTTTATTTTATTTTATTATTTTTTTTAACTTTTTAGCCGCACCGCAGGGCATGTGGGATCTTAGTTCTCCGACCAGGGATTAGGGATCTCACCCCTGCCCCCTGCAATGGAAGCACAGAGTCTTAACCATTGGACTGCCAGGGAAGTCTCAGCATTTTGATATAGAGCCTTCTAATTTTTTTTTCCTAATTGGGATCAAGTTACATTTATTTGTAATCCTGTTTATCCAAGACTTTAAGTATCAGATCTATATTTATTCCTTTTAACTTACTTTCTAAATACACACTTTTTAGCAGGGTTCTGTGGCTAATTTGAGGCAATTATACCATGATACCTTGTAACCGTGCTCTCAGACTGCAGTGTCTTGTCAGGGGTATAGAATGTTACAGAATCACTTGGGGTTTTTTCTGATTTCTTCATCCTGTGTATTTCTAACTGTGCTCCCCTGACTACCTATATAAGAATCTCCTTGTGCAGTAGATATGTCCCACTCCAAATTTATAGAAACAGAATCTACTGATGAAACTAGGTATCTGTATTTATAATAAGCAATCTGAATGACTCTTAGATGCATATTTGTGAACTCATGCATTAGATTAATATCTGTCTTTGGAATTAAAGGGAAAAGCAAACGTATTTAGTTATTGTATGCAACTTGTCCTTTGTGATGAGAACACAATGTATTACATAAAAACCCACCTTAGATGTGTTTTTGGCTTCAAAAATCATAATTTCAAAGATAATTATTTCAAAGTGGTCAAATATCTTTTTATCATAAAGCCATTTCAAAGGCAAGCATTTGAGAAGGTTCTGTACCCCATACCAAAGTACCTTGGAAACTGCTTAGAAAGAGTCACAGTGTTCATATTTTTGCTGGCCCTCTTTGAGCAGGTTGCCTAAATAACAATTAAAGAATCATTCCCCAACCGTAGTCCCAGATTTTCCAGTCCATTTTTCACTTTAACTGGTTGTTCTTGAGAATGGGGAATGACTAGAAAATACACAGATTTGACCAGTAATTTACAGTGTACAGTAATTGCTTTTAGTGTTTCAAGCAAAAAAAAAAAAAGAAGAAGAAGAAGAAGAATTCCTCTTCAGGTCAAATCAGAAGGATGAGATCATATGTTCTAGAGTCAGTTTTTTGGCGTCTTAAATTCGCCTGTGCTACTTCCTGGTTGTATAATATCAGGCAAATTGCTTAACGTCTTTGTGCCTCAGTTTCCTCATTTGTAAAATTTGGATAATAATACTTATTTCATAGGATTGTTCCGATGGTTAAAATAGTTAATACATGTAAAACACTTAGAAGAATACTAGGCACACATTAAGTGTTCAATAAAATTAGCCTTTGTTATATTCTTTGCATGATATTTACTAAGATATTAAACATTTTTGTCAAGAAAGAAAGATTAGTAACACGTAATTATGCTCCCTTTAAAAATTTGTTTTTATACGATTAAAGTATGTATAGGAAAAAAATCTAGAAAAATATATACGAACTATTAAAAGTCATTATCTCTGGGGGAATGTGTGGGGTGGTTAGGATTACATAACTTTTTATTATACACATATCATGGACATTTTCCCAAGTTGGTATGTATAGCCCAATATTGTTTGCTTTAGTAGCAGATAGTATTTCATTATCTGTATTCCTCAGCTGATGGGTATTTATAAATTTTTTCCCACTTTTTTGCTATTACAATAATACAGTAAATAATCTAATTCATATATTTTTTGGCATTTGTATTAGTATTTCAATAGGACATATTCCTAGAAATGAATTACTGGGTCAAAGAATACATGCATTTAAAAATTTAATAGATCACACCAAATTACCCTCAAAAAGGTTTCTTTGATTTTATACAATAGTGTATATTAACTTTTGTAATCAGGGAAAAAGTATGAAGATTTCAAAATGAAAAAATATATGTCATGTCTGAGAGGGAAAAAAGGATTCAGTGTAAAAGGAAATGTGACTTAAATATCATCTTCTGTGGACACTTGAGGAATAATTTCTGATATACCATTAACATTTTTTTCTTATTAATTTAAGTGTTCCTTTTTTTTTTTTTAGGAAGCTTTCACTGTCTACAAACTGCATTGAAAAAATTGCAAACCTGAATGGCTTAAGTAAGTGATCCACAGTAACAGATGGTTCTTGGATTTTGTAGTTATTTGGAATAAACATTCCAGAGGCACTACATAATCCTAGAAGCTGGCACCTGTTTTAACCACAGTAATTGTCAGATGTCAGAAAGAATATATAAACCATGTGTCTTATTTAATTATCCAAAGAAAAGTAGAGATAGCATGAAACCGGAACAGTTTAAAGACATAAAGTTTTTGTAGTGTTAGAATTGAAATATCTTAAATAGAAAATCAGGTTTTTTATATTTTTTTGTTCAGATTTATCTTGTTTCATACTTATTATATTTAAAATTTTATTCTTCACCATCCCTGTTTTTCCTCTGCTCCTTGTCTTTGTTAATGACATCGACATCTTCCCATTGCCAAGGCTCCTTGTGCTAGTTGCCTGTGGCTGCAGAAACTTGGTGGCTTAAAACTGCAGAAATGTATTCCCTCACTGTTCTAGAGGCCAGAAGTCTGAAATCAGTTTCACTGGGCCAAAATCAAGAGGGCCACACCTTCTGTAGAGGCTTCAGGGGAGAATTTTTTCCTTACCTCTTCTAGATTCTGATGGCTGCCAGATTCCTTGGCTTGTGACTGTGTCACTCCAATATCTGCCTCTGTCGTCATATTGCCTTCTCCTCTTTTGTCTCTGTCATATCTTTCTCTGTCACCCTCTTATGAGGATACATGTGATTGCATTTAGGGAACACCTGGGTAATCAAAGATACTCTCCCCATCTTAAGATCCCTAACTTAATCATATCTGCAAAGTACTTTTTCCCCATGTATAGTAACATTCACAGGTTCCAGGGATTAGGATATAGGTATCTTTTGGTGAGCCATTATTTAGCGTATCATATTTCCCTTTACTTCCCTCAAGCCCTACATGCAAGTTCATCAGTAAGTCCTGTTAACTCTATTCTTTGAAAGAGCTCTCAAATAATTTGTTGCTTTTCCATTTCCAGGAGCTTCTGCTTTAATTTAGACCCTCATCATCTCCCCCTTAGGTCATATTTTTCAAATGTTTTTTACCACTTCCCACAGTAAGAAATACCTTTGAATTAATGACTCAGTATATATATATTCGTATGAATACACATATCAAATATAGCATATGCATATGAACTGGATTAAAATTTGTAAAACAATAGTTACCCTTATAGCATAGGTTCCAGTATAAATTTTTTTAGCGTGATTTCATTGTTTTTTAAATGCTTGTCACAACCCACTAAGTTGATTTCACATGACCCACAGTTTGAAAAAACACTGCCTTACAACTTCTGTTATAGCCTCCCAATTGATCTCCTTGTCTCCTATCTTTCTGTTCTTCCATTGACCTTCAGCACTGACACCAGAGTTTTCTTTTTAAAAATGTTCTCATTATCATTCCTCCAGATCAGAGATCTTTAATGCCTCCCCTTTGCCTAGTAAAGACCAGATGCCTTAAGATTGCATTCAGGGTCATCTAAAAGCTTGTGACATCCTCTTCACACCCAAACATATAATTATTTTTTTATGACTTTGTGCACTTGTTAATGCAGTGCTTTTCATTGAGAACAGCCCCTTCCTCTAGCAGTAAAACCCTACAAGAAACAAAATTAAGATTAAGAATGCCAAGTTTAGGGGCTTCCCTGGTGGCTCAGTGGTTGAGAGTCCACCTGCCGATGCAGGGGACGCGGGTTCGTGCCACGGTCCGG
This sequence comes from Phocoena phocoena, assembly GCF_963924675.1. Classification (NCBI taxonomy): domain Eukaryota; kingdom Metazoa; phylum Chordata; class Mammalia; order Artiodactyla; family Phocoenidae; genus Phocoena; species Phocoena phocoena. The sequence continues at coordinate 28,439,999 of NC_089220.1, read as the reverse complement.
GAGGAACCCACATGCCGTGGAGCAACCCACATGCCGCGGAGCGGCTGGGCCCGTGAGCCATGGCCGCTGAGCCTGCGCATCCGGAGCCTGTTCTCCGCAATGGGAGAGGCCACAACAGTGAGAGGCCCACGTACCGCAAAAAAAAAAAAAAAAGAATGCCAAGTTTAAATGTCATTTAGAGGGAGACCCCTAAGACTTCTTTAATCTCCATCATCATAATAATTACTCTTTCTTGGGAACATTTATAACAGTCTACCTTAGATTATAATAATAATTACTTCATATAGTTATTGTAAAGATTAAATGAGTAGTGTGTATAAAGTTCTTAGAATAGTGCCTAATGCATATAAATGCTCAAGAAATATTAGCTGTTATTATAGTTAGTGAGGAATATGTTCTGTCTCTTCAGATAACGAGCTCCTTTAGGGCAAACATCACATCTTATTAATCTATCTTCTATTCCAAATCTCCATCCCCCCCCCCAGTACTGTACTCAAAGTTGCACTCAGTATTTATATAGCGCTGGAGAGGAAGTGTTTCCTATTAGAGTTGTGTATAAGATGATTCAGTCTATTCCATTTTTCACTGACTCATTAAACAATTTATGTTTCATTTTATTCCCTATTCTTTGCCTGTATTTGAAATAACTTGCTTAAAGGAGACTAAATTGATAACATATTATTTATCAGTATGGATAACATGCTTTTCTTTCATAAAAACATGACTGTGACAATATGAAAATGAAAATATGTAAAACCTATATAAGGCTGGTAATGGGTTTGAACTCATATTCTCTTTGGTCAATTGGTAGTGACTCTCAGGAAAGTCATATGAAGAAGAGTTCCAAAAATTCAGTGGAAAAGAGTACCTTGATCAATTATTGATGTCTGATGTAGGCATGGAATGAGAGAGAATAGGCATTTGTACCATGTATTTGCTATATTTGATGCATCTCAGTTTAGTTCTGCTTATAACAAATGGTATTTCTGCAGTCTACGGAGAGAATACACTTTGTCTGTGACTATGAAGCCAACTGATTCATGCAAAAGATTGAATATATGACGCTAGCTTGCCTCCCACCCCTTTCCTTTCATGAGCACTATAGTCTTACCTACTACGCTGTGATAAGAGGATCTGAAATAAGTAGGTATTCCTATTTAACAGTGGGGTTATAAGGCAGAATAACTCTAACAGCAATATATATTGTTTTAAAACTGTGACTAGAAAACTGTATGACATGACTATGTTCAAAACTGTGACTAAAAAGCTGTACAATGTGAATACTAATACTCTCATACTAAAGATTAGAAAGTAAAGTTTCTTGGTAGAAAAGTATACTCCTTTAGTTTACTAAAACTTTAAGATACTGTTTTGATTTCGTCAGGACCTAAGAAGAAAAAAACAATGTTTTCCTTCTAGTGGTGCTCTCTACTTATGCAACATATAAAATATGGAAAATACATAATTCTGTAATGTTAGAAGAGTTAATCTATTAAGTTTGATATCATAATTTACTTCCCCATACAGCAATAAGATCTCTTTAGACTTTCATTGCCATTTTTATGTGCATTTTTAAAAAAAGGAGTTGTATATATTTAAGTTAGATACTATCTTTAAAAGATTTGTATATATATCTGTTATCTCTAATTTCTGGGATCAGTTCTTATCTTAGTTGACCTAAGTGTATTTTGACATGGATGATTTCTTTTCTCTTTGAAGCAATTTCAATATTGGATTTCTAGGACACTGTACCCTTCTGATTTTCTCCTGCCTTTTTGGCTACTTCTTCCCAGTCTCATGTCCTCAAATTTTAAATGTTGGAGTATCTGGGGACTCAGTTCTTGGATCTCTTCTCTTTTCTGTCTTCACCTACTCCCTAGATTATCTCATCCAGATCATGGCTTTACCATCTACATGCTGATGGCTCCAAAATTTATATCTCTAGTCCATACATCTCCTCTGAACTCCAGATTCACACATTCAGTTGCCCGACATTTCCATTGGATGTCTACTGGACATCTCATACTTAACATGTCCAATACTGAGTCCTGATGTCCTTCCCCAGCCCTAGTTAACCCAACTTCTTGTGTGTCTGTCTCAGATAGTGACAACTGCATTCTTCTAGTTGCTCAGGCCAAACTCCTTGGTAATTTCTTGACTCCTCTCTCACTATATATGCCTGATACACACACACACACACACATCATTTATTTGTACTTACCATGGATTAGGCCTTGTGCTGAATATTTTAAACAACTATCTCATTTAATCCTTATACTCTTATAAGGTAGATCCTATATTTCCTCATTTTACATATGAGAAAACTGAGATTCTAAGAGGTTTGGTTACTTCCCTAGAGAGTTAGGATTGGAACTCAGTTATGGATTTGTGCTCTTAACGATTGATTTATGGATGTTATAGAACAGTGCCATCCAATAGGATTATCTGCACTGTACCGATGTAGTTGCCACTAGCCACATGTAGCTATGAAGCTCTTGAAATGTGATTAATGTGACAGAGAATCACTGAATTGTTTATCGTATTTAATTTTAATTAAATAGCCACATGTGGTTAGTAACTACCATACTGGACAGCATAGTTATAGAAGTTTAAGTTGTGAAAATTAAATGTATATCTTATGCATAAGTAATCACAGTAGATTTTTAGGACAAAAGTGAGGTTTCCTGTGTTTTACTAGAAATCTTTTAATTTTGAAAAATAATGTATGTACATGGTTTTATGCACATAGTTCAGAAGAGGATACAGTTAAAAATGTCTTCCTCCAGGGACTTCCCTGGTGGTCCAGTGGGTAAGACTCCACGCTCCCAATACAGGGGGCCTGGATTCGATCCTTGGTCAGGAAACTAGATCCTGTATGCATGCTGCAGTTAAGAGTTTGCATGCAGCAACTAAGAGTCCTCATGCCACAACTAAGAAGCCCACATGCCTCAACTAAAGATCCCTCATGGGCTTCCCTGGTGGCGCAGTGGTTGAGAGTCCGCCTGCCGATGCAGGGGACACGGGTTCGTGCCCTGGTCCGGGAGGATCCCACATGCCACGGAGCGGCTGGGCCAGTGAGCCATGGCCGCTGAGCCTGCGCGTCCAGAGCCTGTGCTCTGCAACGGGAGAGGCCACAACAGTGAGAGGCCTGCGAACCGCAAAAAAAAGATCCCTCATGCCGCAATGAAGATCCCGCATACCGCAACTAAGACCCGTTGCAGCCAAAATTAAATAAATAAATAAATATTTAATAGATAAATAAACATAAATAAAAATATCTTCCTCTGACCATAGACTGACTCTCAGTTCCTCCCCCAAACCAACCATTTCTACTTTTCTCTTCCAGAAATAACCTATAGATATAAAAATAGAAACATTCTTTTAAAAAATACAAATAGACATTTTTTAACCAATCACAATCTAATTATTTTAAGAAATGAAAGCAAAAGATTTTTAAAATACTGATTCATTTGATTTCACTTCTAATCCTTTGTAGAGCAAGATGGACCAAATATGTTTTCTATTTTCTAGTGTAAGTCCTCATATTATAAGAGGTTTGAAATATATATGCTCCCAAATTTAAAGTTTAAATCTTCTTTACTCGTATTTTATCCTTGTAGTATTAAAACCATGCATTTCAAATAGCTAACCATTTAAAATTTAACATTGACATGATGTGCAATTGTAGTGTTTACCTTAGTGATATGTCTATGTTATTTCTTACTTGATTACCATTTTTTATTAATACAGCCTTTTTTATTATATAAGAATATTTATTATATAAATGTATTTTTAATTAAAAAATTATTATTATTTTTAAACTTTTTGGCTGCATTGGGTCTTTGTTTCTGCACATGGGCTTTCTCTAGTTGCAGCGAGTGGGGGCTACTTTTCGCTGCAATGCGTGGGCTTCTCAATGTGGCGGCTTCTCTTGCTGTGGAGCACGAACTCTAGGCACAAGACTTCAGTAGTTGTGACACGCGGGCTCAGTAGTTGTGGCTTAAGGTCTCTAGAGTGCAGGCTCAGTAGTTGTGGCACATGGGCTTAGTTGCTTTGTGGCATGTGGGATCTTCCTGGACCAGGACTTGAACCCGTGTCCCCTGCATTGGCTGGCGGATTCTTAACCACTGCGCCACCAGGGAAATCCCTATATAAATGTATTAAAGCTTTATTATATTAGATTTATAACAATTGTGTAATATGATTCTAATAAACCAAAATTGTTTTCTTTCCTCTACAGAAAACTTGAGAATATTGTCTTTAGGAAGAAATAACATAAAGAACTTAAATGGACTGGTAGGTTGTTATTTATTACTTAAAAAAACATACACTCTTTTTCTTGAGTATGCAAATAATACTTGTCTGTTGCAGAAACTTTACAAAATAGAAAAGCAAATATAAAAATTACCTATAAACCACAGCTAACATTTTGATTGACATCTTCCTTGCCTTTTTTTCCTATTCTTTGGTGGGTATGTAGAAAATGAAATCATATCATATATATTGTCTTGCATCTCTTTTTTTTACTTAGTATATAAAGATCATTTTTTCCATGTCATTCATTCATTCAGCAAATTCATTCAATATATTTCCTGAATGCCTGCTTTTAGCCAGGCACTGTTCTAGGCACTAGAGATACAGCAGGATATAAAATAAAGTCCTTGCTCTCATTGAATTTAAATTATAGTGGAGGGAGACAGACTAGAAAATAACTGCATAATAATACATCAGGTGGTGATGAATGCAGTGAAGAAAAACAAGGCATATATATTCCAAATAGATAATTATTTCCATTAAATTTTACTGTTAAAAATTATCTCAAGTTTCTGCCTGGCCAGAAAATTTTAAATTCTAATTTTATATTTTCCTAATTTATATATTTTTCCAAATTTATGTTATCTTCCTATGTGGTTAACATGTCATCTCTATCTTTGTAGCATTTATATGGATTTTATGGTGATAGTGGAATAAAATATAATTATTGATTTAAGAAAAACAAAAACGAGGCATATAAGAGAATGTAGATTGATGGGAAGTCCTCTCTAAAAGTGAGAATGTAGGCTCTAGAGCTGACCAAGGGACCAGTGCTCCAGACTGGTGAGGGACAGCAAGTGCAGATGTCTTGAAACTGAAGCTCCTTGGTATGCTTGAGTAAGAGCAAGAGTTGAATGAGGGAGAATTGTCCTCATTGAGGTTGGAGAGGGAGCCAAGAACCAATCCTTATAGGACTTGGTAAGATTTTAGATTGTTTTCCATGTGGATTGCAAAGCCATTGGAGGTTTTTTGTTTTTTTTTGTGGTACGCGGGCCTCTCACTGTTGTGGCCTCTCCCGTTGCGGAGCACAGGCTCCGGACGCGCAGGCTCAGTGGCCATGGCTCACGGGCCCAGCCGCTCCGCGGCATGTGGGATCCTCCCGGACCGGGGCACGAACCCGTGTCCCCTGCATCGGCAAGCGGAGTCTCAACCACTGCGCCACCAGGGAAGCCCCATTGGAGGTTTTTGATCAGAGGATTTTATTTAAGTTTTTAAAATAATTTTCAACCATACTTTTAAAATGACAGCATAATAGTCTATTTTATTGATGTACCATAATTTATTTAAATAAGTTATTATTCGTTATTTATTTACAGTTTGGAGTTATTATAATCAATGCTGTTATAAATCTCCTTTTAGCTATATTATTGCACACATCTATGAATGATTCCTTGGATAAATTCCTTGAAATGGAATTGCTGGGTCAAAAGTATGAATTTCTTTTAAGGCTTTTGTGACATATTATCAAGTTATCCTTTGGAAAGCTTGTAACAATTTATACTACCATCAATAATGTATGAGGGTTTTCGTTTCCCTTTACCAACCTTGGGCATTTTTTAATTTTTTTGAAGTTTTTGACAGTGTATTTTATTTGTATATTTATTGGCCATTTGAATTTCCTTGCTAAGTTGAGATGGAACAATATTGTAAAACAAGGCAATTTCAGAAAAGATGAAACAAATTTCTTTTTCTTGTGTACGTTCCCCAAAAGATAATAATTTTTTTTAAGTGCTAATTGTTATCATAAAAACCCTGAAATATTTTGTAAGTTGGGTTTCCTGTCCCCTTCCCAAGCCCGTTAATTCTAGCCGTTCTTCATAAGAGTCAATGAGGCTGAAACTGCAGTGCTTCCCAACAATAACCTCCCAAGACCAGACAGGCTAAAATGACCATTCTCCTTCCCCACCCATTACAGAAACAGCCAAAACACGTGAATAGGAGTCAGTGTTCAGAGGTGCAATTTTGGAATTATCTTCAATTATCTGATAATATTCCCACATCTACATGTCTACTTACTGACATAAATTTATAAAATGCTTGGAAATTCTTAGAGATTACATTCTGTAGTTAAATAAAGGGAGTTTTCTCCCCCAAAACAATAACCAGTAGATGAATTATTTGCTTTCTAGCTAGATGTGATGAATAAAATCCTAATGATCTATAAAAAAATTTTTTTTTGATGTTCTAAATGATTGGTAAATGTAACGACATTTTGCCTTCTCTTCATTCTGTTAGCCTTAGATGGTAAAAATGTCATATATAGGGACATTATTCATAATGGATAAAATATTATAGTACAAAAATTCAGAATTTATTATACTTCATGCTAAACATTACTTTGAATTATCTGTAAAGGAAGAGTTTGCAAATAAATATACCCCTAAATTTTTAGGGCCAATATGATAAATGCTTGATGTTCCCCCAGGTATTTACAGAACACCAGATTCTCAACTATTGATATGGTGTATAATTTCTCCCATGAAATGTAATATATACCTAGAAACCAGAAAGAAATTGTAAATATAGGATTAAAGGCATATATGGAGATATTATCTAGCTGAACCATCACTTACTTAGATCTCTTTACTTTCTATAGACTGCTATCAATAACCCCCAGCAGTTGGTTTTTTCCCCAGGATATGTGTGTGTGTGTGTGTGTGTGTGTGTGTGTGTGTGTGTGTGTGTGTGTGTATACATACACCAAAAACATTTAACCAGTCCAAAAGCTTTACTACTTATGCAAAGATTAAAGAAAAATATGTCTGCATAGGGATACAGATGGTGGACTTCAGATAGGGTCACATGCTGAGTTATTCATCTAGACACATCAGCCTCATAGCATGATTTGAATAGCTGCCTCAATAAGTTACAAATAGCGACTCTAATATGTGCAACATGTAATGTTAAATTGAAGAAAAGGAGTCTATTTAAAACTACTTAGGAAAACTGACTATTAAGGTACATTATAAGCCTGTTCTTATATGTGATTTGCTGGCCTCTGCTTTCCTTTCGGATCTCATTTCATATTACTCTTCTTCCTAGTTGGTAATCTCCAGCAACTGGCCTTCTTTCTCTCTCTTGAACATGCCAGGTTCATTCCCACCTGAGGACATTTGTACTTGCTGTTTCCTCTGCCTTAAAAAACTCTGTTACCCTGGATTTCCACATTACTGGCTCCTTAACTTTCACACTTCAGTTCAGATGTCACTTCCTCAAGAGACCCAACTATCCTATATCTAAAGCAGTCCTCTAGGCAATAACTCTTATCACCTATAATTTTTTTCCATTTTTCTTATTTGTTTGTTTTCTTTCCCTCTCTCTGTCTCTCCCTCTGTCTCTGTCTCTTTCTCTCTGTGTCACACACACACAAATTCTGATAAGCACGTCAGTTCTGTTCATCACCATCTACACTGGTGTTTTATACACGTAGTAGGCACTCTATAAATATTTATTGTGACTTAATAATGCTTTGTAATATTACTAATTAGAAAAACTATTAGGTTAAAATTTTAATTCTAAGAGTAATAGATGTAATTGTATTTAAAAAACAAATCAAGCAATTCATAAATGTATGAAATACACTATGAAAGTCTTTCCTCTCCCTACCTCCTCAAGTCCATGAGGTAACAGAAATAATATTGGTATACTTTAAATTCTTTTCTGTGCACAAATAAACAGATATCTGTGTGTGTGTTTGTGCACGTGCATGCATGTGAGTGTGTGTGTAATATATATTTGTACTGATAATATACTGGGCATATTTTTCCTGCTTTTTCATTCAATAATATATCAGGAATATCCTCCATGTAAAAACAGGCAGATTTAATGCATTCTTTTCAATAGCTGTTGTTTTCTACGTCATCAGTGTATGGCAGTGTATTTAACTATTCATATATTGCTGAACATTTAGAGTGTTTCCAGATATTTTATTGAAGAAGGGGCGTCTGTCTGTCTGTCTCTCTTTTTTTTGCTATTACAAATCATGCTGTAGTGAACATCTTTTTACATATATCCTTTAGCAGTTATTTGAATCTTTACATGGGCTAGATTCCTAAAAGTAGAAAAGCTGAGGTTATTTTTGTGCATTTAAATTTTTGACAAGTACCTCAGATTGCTCCCACAATGCTTATGCCAGTTTCCACTTCCATCAATGGTATAAGGGTGAGGATTACTCCCTCCACCCTCAACATCCCTGAGTATTATCCATATTTTTAATATTTGCCAATATGATAGGCAAAAAAGGAGTATTACGTTGTTTTAATCTGTATTCTTTAGTTAGTTGTGACTTTGAACATCTTTTTATATACTTATTGGTTATGCATGTTTCCTCTTTTGGAAATTGACCTAACATCTTTTACCCATTTTCTACTTTTATCTTCTTCTTATTACTAGGCACTCCTCAATATTCCTAATATTTATCCAGTATTGATAATGTTATTACTATTATTGTTGTTACATTTATGAACTGTGTAGCAGACTCTTTACATGCATTATCTCATTTGAAACTCACAACAAGTAGATAATATCCTCATTTTAAGATAAAAAATCCTCAGTCCTCATTTTAAGATAAAGAAACTGAGGCTCAGATAGTTATGTAAAATGCCCAGGTATAGTGAACAGGCGCTGTTAAACCCTATTGCTGAGATGAGCAGTCTGTCAATAGCTATCAGTGTCTTCAATGTGTATTTACTTTGTCCCAACTATTCTATTTTTTTTTTTTTTTTTTTTTCTTTTGCGGTACATGGGCCTCTCACTGTTGTGGCCTCTCCCGTTACGGAGCACAGGCTCCGGACGCGCAGGCTCAGCGGCCATGGCTCACAGGCCTAGCCGTTCCACGGCATGTGGGATCTTCCCGGACTGGGGCACGAACCTGTGTCCCCTGCATCGGCAGGCGGACTCTCAACCACTGCACCACCAGGGAAGCCCTGTCCCAACTATTCTATATCGAAGAGTTTTTCATACTCACATACATGAACAAAGATGGTGGACCAAGTACATTCATTGAAATATAGCTTGTATAAAAGACTGCAACAATCTAAGTGCCTATCAGTAGTAGACTAGCTAAACAAAATATATCAAAGGGGAAAATGAGGTAGGACTTACCTATATGTGCTGAAATAGAATAATTTGCAAAGTATATTATTAAATGAAAAGAAGCAAAGTGGATATTTCTATGTACATATATGCATAGAATATTTCTGATGATAGCTGTTACCTCTGGGGAAGGGAACGGGCGTGGGTGAGAAAGAGACTTTTCATTATACTTGTTTGCACTATTTGATTTTTGTTATGTTGTTATCTTGTGTGTTACTCTTTTTTAAAAAATATTTTATATTTTTATTTAGGTGATGATTATGTATGTTACTCTTTAAATTAAAAAAAAAACAACTAATGATCCCCCCTCAAAATACAAACAAAATATTTGTGCACTTATATTCATAGCAGCATTATGCACTGTAGTCAAAAGATGGAAGCAACCCAAGTGTCCATCTACAAATGAATAGCTAAACAGACAAAAGAAAAGATGATGAAGGAGAGAAAAAGGGCAGGAGGGAAGAGGAAAAGGTGGAGGACTTAGTCAAATCTAGGTAATCTGATTACAAATTCCATACTGTAATTTAATGCAAAGTTTTCAGAATTATTTAATATATTTTCTCTTACTTTGTCACTTGTCTTTTTACTTTATTCATAGTTGCCGTATGGAGTTTTAAATTTTTTATTTGTCAAATCTTTATAACAACTGTGTTTTGTATCTTATATAGAAGGTCTTCACTTCTAGATTATGAAAAAATCATCTTATATTTTCTTTTAGTACTTCTATTGCTTTTTAAGTATAAATTTAAAAAGTTTATACCTTTAAACCATCTGGAGTTTATTTTTGCAAATTGCATGTGACAGATATCAGACCTTATTTTTTTTCCTCCAAATGGTTAGCCATATATTGAAAAGTCTCATTTTCCTACTGTTTGGAAATGCCACATACTAAATAAACTCTTGTATATGCATGGGTAGGTTCCTGGATGGTCAAGTTTTTTTTTTGCTATACGCGGGCCTCTCACTGTTGTGGCCTCTCCCATTGTGGAGCACAGGCTCTGGACGCGCAGGCTCAGCGGACATGGCTCACGGGCCCAGCCGCTCCACAGCATGAGGGATCCTCCTGGACCGGGGCACGAACCCGTGTCCCCTGCATCGGCAGGTGGACCCTCAACTACTGCGCCACCAGGGAAGCCCTCTTTTTTTTTTTAAGGCTAATCCTTTTGGCAAGTGTTTTTTATTTATTTTATTTATTTATTTAAAATATTTATTTATTTATTTAGGCTGTGCAGGATCTTTAGTTGTGACATGCAGACTTCTTAGTTGCAGCATGCAGATCTTAGTTGCGGCATGTGGGATCTAGTTCCCTGACCAGGGATCGAACCTGGGCCCCCTGCATTGGGAGCATGGAGTCTTACCCACTGGACCACCAGGGAAGTCCCTCAAGTTTCTTTCTGTTTGTTGTTTTACCTATATATTTCAGTTCCAATATCATGTTGCTTTATTTTTCTTTCACTTTATAATATGTTTTGATATCTATTGAGACAGGTCCTCTTTGTTCAAAATATTTGTGGCTTTTCTTGGACATTTATTCTTCAAGAGAAACTTGAAAATCAGTCTATCAAGTTTGTAAAAAATAAAATCTCATTGGAAGTCTTAGTAGAGTTGCATTGAATCTATAGATTGACGTGGAGAGAATTGATTTCTTTTCATTTTAGAAAACCGAACCTCTATACCTATTAAACAGTAACTTCCCATTGTCTCCTCCCACCAGCTCTGGCAACCACCATTCTACTTTCTGTCTCTATGAATTCGACTACTCTAGATATCTCATATAAGTAGAATCATACAGTATTTGTCTTTTTGTGACTGGCTTAGTTCACTTAGCATAATGTCCTCAAGGTTCATCCATGTTGTAGCATATATCAGAATTTCTTTCCTTTTTAAGGATGAATAATATTCTGTTGTATGAATAGACCATATTTTGTTTATCCATTCATCCATCAACAAACACTTGGGTTGTTTCTTCCTTTTGGCTGTTGTAAATTATGCTGCTATGAACATGGGTATCCAAATATCTCTTTGAAACCCTACTTTCAATTATTTTGGATATATGCCCAGTAGTGGGATTGCTGGTTCATATGTTTTTAATTTTTGGATGAACTGCCAAAATGTTTTCCATAGCATCTACACCATTCTACATTCACACCAACAGTGCACAAGGATTCCCATTTCTCCATATCCTTGCCAATACTTGTTATTTTCTGTTTATTTGACAGTAGTCATCCTAATAGGTATGAGGTGCTAGCTCATTGTGCCAGCCTCCTTATTTTACAGAGTTAGAAACTAAGAAGAGAAGTGATTTATTCACATGCAGAAGCAGACCAGTTTGCTAAATGCCTGTTCATTCAATGTACAGTTCTCCAAAGGGCTAGTTTATTGAATGACAGATTTCACTGAATTGAGTCACACAGACTTAGCCAGTTTTTATTGATTAACATTCACCAGATTGCTTCACCAGAATTTTGTCTTTATTACCTACTTACAAATATATAGAAAATTGTGTTGCTTGGAATGGTTTCAACACCTTTTAAACTTTTCTTTAAGATTTTATTTAGTGTTAATTTTAGTGCAGCTGTTTTATCCCAGCTGTTAGATTTGTCAGTCCATCTTTGTAGAATGTCAGTTTCATATGTTAGACACTGATCACTTCTCAAATGATTAAAACACATAAAAATAGTAATCTAATTGAGTTGGTTAGTGAATTGTTATATTTAGGGAAGTAGGAAAAACAGTGGAATAGATTGAAAATGTACTGAAAGACAAAACTATGCCCTGGACACCCAAAATCTATACAACATTTGTTAGTCAATATACATAAGAAATTCTCATTCTGCAATGAGAATTTATATTCCCAAGTAAAGTCCCCAAATGCACAGAAATTTGGTCATGGCAGAACAGCTGCATCCAATTGGCTGAAAACTAAACTGAAACTCAATTAATGCTTGTAAGGAATGAACAAAGCAAAACAGACATCTTCAGAAGTTATCCTGTCTAAAGTAATTTCTATCCTATCCTATCTAAAACAAATTGCTATAATTTGTAAGTAGTTAACCAGTTTTTCAGTAAATCAGTAAAAGAGTAAATTCAGCAAATTGGCTGTTTGGAGAACTGATCAAATTGGCTATGTGAAAACTGACCAAGAGTCCTCATCTGCACATGTAAAATGACACTAAGTAAGTGGCAGAACCCAGAATTGAGCCTAAACTTTCTAATTAGTATTATTTAGTCACTATTTTTTCTGCTGCCTCACACTTTCAGTGCCAGGATGGACTGATTTAAAAGTTTCTTTTACTTTGAAATTGTTGTTTCTCCTACTTAGAAAGTTGAAACTAAGATGAACTGTGGGCCTTGGGATGACACACAGAACTAACTCAGACCATTCCATTCTCAGCTTTTCCCCTTGGTTCCATCTGTATGGAAAATGCATTAATGATCTTTATCCAGAGTACATTTATTCTCTTTATAGTCTTTAAAGGGACAGTTACCAGGACATAGACCTGGGTCCTACATTCTAGCATTACCATGTGGATGTAGGTAAATCCTTTTGGGTTAAGAGGGGATTGAACATCGAACTGATTCTGCCTAGTCACTTTTTTGTTTTTTAAGGAACAAATAATCACTACATTTTGTCTTTTGTATATGAAAGAAGGAAAAGTTTTTGTGCCACTATTGATTGTATCTAGCAGTTAAGAGTCAGTATGACATAATCATTATAGTATAATGAAAAGACTATGGGTTTTAAGTTGAGTTTTATACATCAGAAAAAATAAGGTGAATTGATGCATAGATAGCAGGATGGATAGATGGACCAGATATGTGACAGGAAAAGGATAGTAAAATGTTAATGGTAGAAGCTGGGTAGTAGATATATGGGTATTTACTGTAATATTCTTTCAACTTTTTTATGTTGGAAAGTTTTCATAACAAATATTTTTTAAAAACCCTGAAATTTAGACATAGGTCTACTATTTAATAACATTGTTGGGAATTCCTTGGTGGTCCAGTGGTTAGGACTGCGTGCTTTCACTGCTGTGGGCTTGGGCTCTATCCCATCCTGCAAGCTGCGTGGTGCAGCCAAAAAAAAAAAAAAAAAAAGCATTGTGATCTTAGAAAAAGCCCTTAATCTATCTAGAATAGAAATCAAATAACCTGCTTTGCCTATCTTAATTAAATAAGGATCAAATAATACAATGTATAGGGAAGTGATTTGAAAAGTATATTATTCAATAAAAATGATAAAATAGGGCTTCCCTGGTGGCGCAGTGGTTGAGAGTCCGCCTGCCAATGCAGGGGACACGGGTTCGTGCCCCTGTCCGGGAAGATTCCACATGCCCCGGAGCGGCTGGGCCCGTGAGCCATGGCCGCTGAGCCTGCGCATCCGGAACCTGTGCTCTGCAATGGGAGAGGCCACAACAGTGAGAGGCCCGCGTACTGCAAATAAAAAAAAAAAAAAAAAAAAAAAAAATAGTGCTCTTATTTCCTCTCTTGGTGATTTCAGTAGGTATTCTTAGTTCAGATCAGTTTGAAGAGAGGAAGAAAATGTTCTACTTGGCTTTCTTAATGAGAAAAAACTCCCACACAGCCTTCAGCTCTCCTGCCAGTGGACAGGTTAGTCTCAGTTCTCTCTGAAGGCCATTGTCTTTATGTTTATGAGGAGGGGGACAGAAGGAAAAACTTAAAAATAAGTATGTAAATAAAATTGCTTTCTTTTTCAGGAAGCAGTAGGGGACACGTTAGAAGAACTGTGGATCTCCTACAATTTTATTGAGAAGTTGAAAGGGATCCATGTAATGAAGAAATTGAAGATTCTTTACATGTCCAATAACCTGGTGAAAGACTGGGGTAAGTGAGGTTGTCTTTGCTAACCTTCTACCTCATGTTTATAGAAAATAGCCCTATAGGGAACAAGATACGAAATGGGGACATTTCTTTCTAAGCACAGAGGGAAATAGCTATAGGAGTTCCTATATTTCATCTAAACACTTGAAATTTACATTTAAATACTTAGAATGATTATAATTGAATAGGTCCTGGTCCTATTAATCATGAAAAAAATTAAACTATTGTCCAAAGGCCAAAAGGAATCGGTTTAATAATTCTTGGGTGGAAGACTTATTTAACATATATATTGCTTTTCTTTTTTATTGTACATTATCCATTTAGCATTTTAAAGCCCTATTGTGTGCCATGAACTATGCCAGGCTGTTGAGATACATAGTTGAATAGGACATTATCCCTGCCCTCAAGGAGTTCACAGCTTAGTTTTAAAGCCCTATTGTGTGCCATGAACTATGCCAGGCTGTTGAGATACATAGTTGAATAGGACATTATCCCTGCCCTCAAGGAGTTCACAGCTTAGTTTTAAAGCCCTATTGTGTGCCATGAACTATGCCAGGCTGTTGAGATACATAGTTGAATAGGACATTATCCCTGCCCTCAAGGAGTTCACAGCTTAGTGGGAAAGATTATGAGTTAATAATTGGAAAACTGTGTGATAAGTTCTACAACAGAGGCTTGAATGAGTTGCTTTAAGAATTTAGAGATGAGGGAATGGTAGAGACAAAGGCAGTTTAGTTTAGCTGATACTGATGTAGTACAGTATAGAGAAGACCTGTCACTGGAGATTGATTTGTTGATTCTGAACCTCATTTCCTCTTCTTATCCCATCCTTAGATTAGCATAAAGGTAGAAGAGGTATGTCTCGCTTTCCCTCCCTTTCCATAATGTCTTCAGAGAATGACTTCATATGGTATAATGTCCCCTACTTCCTTCAAAATCTTAAACAATGAATTGTTCTGAATAGTCACAAACTGAGGGCTAGTGATACTGGGATTCACCCTTCAAAATCATAAGAGTAAAACTTGCCATTTTAATATGGAATGTATTCTTTGTACTTGTAGGTGAATTTGTGAAGCTGGCAGAACTACCATGCCTAGAAGACCTGGTGTTTGTAGGCAATCCCTTGGAAGAGAAACATTCTGCTGAAGGGAACTGGATTGACGAGGCAACCAAGAGAGTACCCAAACTGAAAAAGCTAGATGGTGAGTGACTCTGGGCCAGCTTGGAAATGTTTTCTGGGTGTAAGAATTGAACTTGTAGCATGGAATCATGAAAAGGAGCAAAACTAAAGAAAATGATCGGTTATCTCTGGTCGCCAAGGCCACTTCTGTCTGTAGGAAATTTTGTGGTCCCAGTTTGGGCCAGAGTGAGATGAAAGACTTCTAGAATATTTAGACTGGTATAAGATCATCACTAAACCAAAAGCTTATAAGAAAGCTGGGTTTATTCTCAAGTCCCAAATGTATTATTTTGCAAAATAATTAGACATAAATAGTAAGGAGTTGCTTTTTCACAATTGGATCAAAATTATAATGTTCTCTCTCCCTCTCCCCTCTAATTTTAGTTTCTCAATACCTAAGATAGGTGAAAATGTCAGGAGAGATCCCTGACTGACTGGGTTCAAGTCCCAGTTCTAGCTTTTTTGTCATCGGGCTGGTTAATTCATCTCACCAAACTTTGTTCTTTTGTCATCTGAAAACCAGAAATAATAAAAGAGTCACAGACCTCCCTGGGTCTTTACTCCTTCCAGTGGTCCTATGAGGAAGCCAGGCCATTTTTACCTTAAACCTACAGAATGTTACATATCAATCATATCTCAATAAAGTTGGGGGGAAAAGATAATGAACATATATATCACCCACCAAAAATTTCTTTTTGCCTCTTTGTAATCCCTCCCTCCTGCTGCTCACCACCATCCCTCCCAAGGCAGTCACTGATCCGCTTTCTGCCCCTATAGATTAGTTTGTATTTTATAGAGTTTTATATAAATGGAATCATGCAGAATGTTCCCTTTTTTCCCTCTGGCTACATACCTAGCAGTAAAATAACAAAGACACTAGACTGCCTCTTGTGGGAGGTACAGGAATAAACAGGAAGAGGCAAACGGGTTTCTTAGATACTGGTGATGTTCTGTTTCCTAAATTGGGTGATGGGTATACAATAATTGGTTTTGTTACTCTTTATTTATATTGTATCTATATGAATGAATATTTCATAAGTTAAAATAGAACAAAAGAGAGGGTACATTAGAGCCTTGGACTTCAGCCTTTTTATGTTCAACTTTGACCTCTAGAAACCATTTGAAATCATTTGTCTTCCTTTCTCATTGTGCACAGGAAGTGAACCCTTCCATTAAGAATGGAAAAGAATCCCTTATATAGACCCTGAATAGACCAAGCCACATTATATACAGGCTTTTGGACCAAATATTGACTTCAGGCCAATCTGAACAGCCCCTAGAAAAACCAGCTGGTCTATCCTAAACCAGTGAGATGGACCAGAACACAGGTGGCCACAGCTGCTAGCTTGCCTCTTTTTGCTCCTCTTCAGTTGCTTGTAAGAAAAACTGAGGGGGCTTCCCTGGTGGCGCAGTGGTTGAGAGTCCGCCTGCTGACGCAGGGGACACGGGTTCGTGCCCCGGGCTGGGAAGATCCCACATGCTGCGGAGCGGCTGGGCCCGTGAGCCATGGCCGCTGAGCCTGCGCGTCCGGAGCCTATGCTCCGCAGCGGGAGAGGCCACAACAGTGAGAGGCCCACGTACTGCAAAAAAACAAAAAACAAAAAAAAACTGAGGGGTGTGAAAGAGCTAAAATGAAAAAGACAGACAATACCAAATGTTAGTGGAACATGGAGCAACTAGAACTCTCACACCCTGCTGGATAGTAATGTAACTTGGTATAACTTTGGAAAACTGGCATTATCTACATACATATCCCACATGACCCAGCAACTTTTCTCCTAGCTGTATACCCAGAAGAAAAGAGCATGGATGTTTACCAAAAGATCTGTATGACAATGCTCATTGCACCACTATTTTAATAGCTACAAATTGGAAACAACCCAAATGCCCAACAACAATAGAATAGATAAGTAAATTATGACATATTCGTACAATGGAATATTCAACAGCAATGAGAATGAATGAACTATAGCTTCACACAGTATACATGAATCATATAAACATAATGTTGAGTAAAAGAAGCCAGACACAGAGCGCACGCGACATCATTCTATTCATATCAGTTTTAAAATCAGGCAAAATAATCCATGGTGTTAGACATTAGGATAGAATATACCTTTTGTTGGGGGACAGTGACTGGAAGGGGACCTGAGGAAGTTTTGGGGGTTCTGATAATGTTCTCTTCCTAATCTGGGTGCTGGTTACCAGATGTGTTCACTTAGTATACATTTATCAATCTGTACACTTATAATTTGTGTACTTTGTATGTATATTTCAATAAAACATTCACTACCCCCCACAAACAGATGCTGTGGGGAGTACAGAGGGGTAAGACTCTGCTCGTTGCCATAAAGAAGAATCACACAGGAAGAGGCACTGGAGATGGCTCTTAATTAAGGGTAGGGCCTAGATGGAAGGGGTGTTACGGGGGGCATTCCAAAATGGAGGAACTTTGTTAGCCAGGAGTCCAGAAGTAGTAGGCTGCAAGATGAGTTTGGGAGACAGTGAGTTGATCAGTTCATCTGGAGTGGAGGGTGACTGGCTGAAGAGTTAAGACTGAACAGTAGACTAGGGTCAGATTGTGGACATGCTTCAAATGCCAGAGCTCAGAAATGGCTGGCTCTTGGGCCAGTGAGAGCCTGCAGATGTATTTCATTTTCTGTGCCTTGGTTCTTTTTATTTTTTTCCAATTTATCCCCAATGTTTAGTATTTGGGGGAGTAACATAAAAATTCAGATTCTGGCAATACTGGGATTGCGTATTTTATTGTGAAAAATGAATATTTCTTTGTGTTTAACATACAGAGTTTTTAGTGTGTATAGGGCCTTATTTTTCTGCCTGGTACCTGTAGGCATTTTTATTTGTAACTCTGTATTTGGGGACCTGAATATTTATAATTACTTACATTAATCCATTTGGGAATTCTCCTGAGAGGCTTTTTGGATAATTAGAAATTTAAAAGATTATTTTATGATATTACTTTTATTATGGCACACTTCTCAGCATCTCAGAACTCCTCAGGTTAACAGAAAAATATTTTCAGTTAGAATTTAACAATCTCTTGAGAATGACCAGTAATAATTTTCTTTTTCATTTTAGGTACCCCAGTAATTAAAGAGGATGAGGAAGAAGATAACTAACACCACATTTTCCACTTTGTGTAACTTATTTAAATGTCATAAGAACAATAGATAAGTTTTGTATAGTTGTCTATTATAAAGATTCTGTGTGGGGCAAATGGTTCTTAAGATAAAACAAATCTTTCATTCCTTTTTTTCTCATAACCTATTCAGTGTTTCTCCCCCAAAATGATAACACCAACTTTATATATTCTAGTGCTCTTTTTAGAAGCTATAAATTTTCAATTTTTGTCTTCAGTCCCAGTTATGTACTGCGTGGCCCCATCTACTGAAACCTTTATAGACCAGTCGTTTTTAACAACAAAGGAACAAATGTGATTCTTTATTCAGTTTGTTCAGTTTTTTCATTTTTGTTTCTGTTTTTTTTTTTTAGGCCAGGCATTTAAATATATACACTTAACTTTTGAATCTGTAGGCCATCTTTCTTGAAGGTCCATCTCTTTATGACTCAGAAGCACAAATGTGTCATGCCTTTGGTTTGGGAAGAGCTCCTCTTAGAAATATAGCAGCAGTCCTAGAATCAAGACTCCAAAGTCCAGTTTGAAAAACTATGGTGAAAAAAGGAAAAATTAGTACCTTGGAGGCCTTATAGCCCATGTTATATTTTCTTATTTGTTGTTCCAAAAGTGTGTGCATTGTCAACTGGAATTTATGTTGTGTTTACCTGCATGTCCACTCAAGTCCTGCAAACAGTCAGCCAGTCATTCCGTGATCCAGGTCAGTGGTTAAAATGACTGTTATAATCACTCCTTTGACCAATACTTTGGCCTTATTACACATATGGACCTGATCTTAGGCATACTTTTTGGTTATAGTTCCTTATATTGGGTTGGCCAAAAGGTTTGTTCGGTTTTTTTCCGTAAGATGGCTCTAGCAGCACTTAGTTGTCTTTAACTTCATTTGAAACAATTTTGTTAGATTGTATTGTGACAGCTGTCATATCATCATGCATTAAAAAAAAACATCAAAATTGGTGAATTTTTGTGTAGCCATTTTAATATTGAAGATGGAAGAAAAAAAGCAACAGTTTTGGCATATTATGCTTTATTATTTCAAGAAAGGTAAAAACGCAACTGAAAAGCAAAAAAAGATTTCTGCAGCCTATGGAGATGGTGCTGTGGCTGATCGAATGTGTCAAAAGTGGTTTGTGAAGTTTCGTGCTGGAGATTTCTCGCTGGAAGATGCTCCACAGTCGGGTAGATCAGTTGAAGTTGATAGCCATCAAATCAAGACATTAATTGAGAACAATCACCGTTATACCACGTGGGAGATAGCCAACATACTCAAAATATCCAAATCAAGAGTTGAAAATCACTTGCTCCAGCTTGGTTATGTGAATCGCTTTGATGTTTGGGTTCCACATAAATTAAGCGAAAAAAACCTTCTAGACTGTATTTCTGCATGCAATTCTCTACTTAAACGTAACAAAAACGTTCCGCTTTTAAAACAAATTGTGGCGGGCAATGAAAAGTGGATACTGTACAATAATATGGAATGGAAGAGATGGTGGGGCAAGTGAAATGAACCACCACCAACCACACCAAAGGCCGGTCTTCATCCAAAGAAGGTGATGTTCTGTATATGGTGGGATTGGAAGGGAGTCCTCTATTATGAGCTCCTTCTGGAAAACCAAACGATTAATTCCAACAGTACTGCTCCCAGTTAGACCAACTGAAAGCAGCACTCGTCGAAAAGCGTCCAGAATTAGTCAACAGAAAACACATAATCCTCCATCAGGATAACGCAAGACTGCATGTTTCTTTGATGACCAGGCAAAAACTGTTATAGCTTGGCTGGGAAATTCTGATTCATCCACTGTATTCACCAGACATTGCACCTTCAGATTTCCATTTATTTCGGTCTTTACAAAATTCTCTCAATGGAAAAAATTTCAATTCCCTGGAAGACTGTAAAAGGCACCTGGAACAGTTCTTTGCTCAAAAAGATAAAAAGTTTTAGGAAGATGGAATTATGAAGTTGCCTGAAAAATGGCAGAAGGTAGTGGAACAAAAGGGTGAATACACTGTTCAATAAAGTTCTTGATTAAAATGAAAAATGTGTCTTTTATTTTTACTTAAAAACCAAAGGAACTTTTTGGCCAACCCAATATGTTAGATAAGTAAATATATATAAGCAGTAGTTATATTTGAATTCCTAGCCTAAATGTTGGCCATTCATATTTTCTAAAATTTGCCCTAATAACTTTGGTCTGTTGACCCTCATGTTGAGAGAAGTGATTGTTGTAAGGGTGTAGAACTTGAAAGACTGGATTTGGTACCTTTCAATAAGTGAAATTTAGTATTTCAAAATATATTTTTTCAAAAAGTTTAAGTTAAACAGCTCTTAAAATGAATTATGTATATGTTTGTGGATGGAAAAGAGATGTTTCATTATGGAATCCCAGGCAAACGGCATTATTTTTGAGGATTGCTTCTTCCGTGAAGCATAGCAGGTGATTTAACCTCAGAATTGCAAAGCAATAGTTGGATACAGAGCTTGGAATTTTTCATATAAGAAAAAGTTGTTTTTGGAAAATGCAAGATACGGTAGTCAGTAACCAGATGAAGTCCATAGTAGGCTGTGACTGAGTCACTGGTAGATTGCAAAAAAGATGTCAGAGGCCCTCTGCCATATTGTGCCTAAAGTCCCTCAACCAGAAACTATTGGCTCCTATTTCCCCATTTACTTGTGTAAAACTAGTCAAAGAGGGAAGAGTCATTTTTAAAAAGTGATTGCATAAGTAGTCCTGGCTTTCTGAAGTTTTCAGCTGTCATTCAAGTAGGAATTACATGATTTCTCTGAGTCACTCTGATCAAAAGGGACCACTGCTTTGACAATCAATTCTAAATAAAGGTCCAATACTATTTTTAGCTTCCTTTTGCTCTTCCTTACAGTCTGATAGGAAGAAATCTTTACTCTGACTGGCTTATACATTCAAAGCCTTTGACTATTTCTTTTGTGAACCATAGGCAATGAGAATTTTCCTTGGTGATGTTTAAACTAAGAAGACGATCTTCTTTTCTTGTACTCTGCACTTCATCTAGTAGGTAAGCTTAAAGCCCTATTGCTAGGTATGGATGTATTTTCTAAAAGTTATGCTGGAAGTGAATATAGTAGGGAATGAATGAATGACTTCATACTGAATTTATTTATAAAATGACTTACAGTGTTGGTGTTTGGTTTTCCTGAATTCTTAATATAGAAACTAATTTTCTCTGTTTCTCCTTGTTTCTTAATGTCTTTTAATCACTGGTAGTTCTCAGAGAAGTGTAAGGTGCTTTTCTGTGTCCATGTCACACAAAATTCATAATTCAGTTCCACTCAACAAATATCGAATGACTTCTGTGCCTCCTTTTCTTGGAATTAAAGCCAGAATCCATGTTATTAGAAAATGGAAGATAAGGTATATGAAGAAGTTCAGAATATTCTCTCAAATCATTCCTTAAATCATCCTTTACTGCTGCAAATTTAGCTGATGTTAAATGCTTTTGGTTTATGCTTCTTGGATTAGATATTTGACCTACTTGGAAGAGATTCTCTCTGTGCTCCTTGTTTAAAGCATTATGCCGTTTTAGTGGATCATTCGATTTCTTCTGTTCTTATAATGATGGAATCAGTACAGTATTTTAATTTTTCACAGGAAATTTTATTTTCGTCTACCAAGGAATTCAGCTTTCCTGTTTATGGCTGTATTACCTAGTCAGGTCTTGAAAGGTTTTTGTGTTCTCTGTAAATAGGCGTTTGTTCCTTTAAACCAGAGTTTCTCAACCTTGGCACTATTAATATTTTAGGCTGGATAATGTTGTGGGAAGGGGGGCTGTCCTTTGTAATACAGGATGTTTAGCAGCATCTCTGGCTTTACACATTAGATGCCAGTAGAACCCTCTCCCAAGTTGTGACAATCAGAAGTGTCTTCAGACATTGCCATCTATCCTCTGGGGCAGAAGGGTGGGAACAAATTCGCCCCCGGTTAAGAACCAGTGCTTTGTAGCAACATTCCTTTTTCCAAGGTCCATTTATTTTCACTCTGTAGCCATATGCTACCTGAGTTGTTATTTGAGAGAAGGTGATGTATTTAATAATCGTGGATGGAAGGAAATGGTCACTGGTGTTTTCCTTTGTCATGCTCATTTTAATAATTTTCACATAACGTTAGAAACTCAGGGCTGGAAGGTTCAACTTGTTTTTTAGCAGGGCCTCAGCTTTTATTGTTTAGCATTCTTATCTTAGGACAGTAATTATTAACCTACCTCTCTCCTACTATCAACAAAATCCAACTTTATGATAGATTTTGCTTTGTCTCTAAAGTTTAACATTTTAAGTGTACTTTAGAAAATGGATCATCCTTCTTAGGCGTTCATTCTTTAAGTATTCATTCATTGTCCAATAATGCACAAATTTTGTAGACTGTAGCAGTCCTTAAATACAGAAAAATATTGTATAAAATTTGGTAATCATATATGAAAGTAGCTGGTGTAGACACCGATTCTGCATGTGGACCGAAGACTATCTGGTCATGATAACTGGCCAGTAACTTGGTATGGTACTGGATCTATTCCACAAATAGAGGTGGTATAAGACACATAAATGTGGTTCCTGTATAGAAAGAAATTTTGACTTGAATAGATGCTTCTTCTGATACCTCTTACCAGTGGTCTGAAGTGGAATAAAGAGGAGTACGAAATGAATCTTAACTGTTAACTTATTCTCAGAGTTGGTGATGTGTAAGTAGAGTCGAAGGTGGTTATCTATGTGACCCAGAATCTTCCAGCTGGCTTTTTCTTAGGACTAAATGGAAAAAAGTATAGGGCCTAGAGAGGTTGGATTAAATCATTAACTTTAAAAAATTGGGGGGGAAGTGTCAAAGCATCAATCATGAGTAGTCTGATTGTCTAACTGCAGTCTGATTGTCTGCTCACAAAGACCTTACATTGTTAAGTATTGGTAAAGGAGGAAGAAATAACTGCTAAACTGAAAGTTACCCTTTACCAGAAATTAATTTCTTTGGCACACATTTTCTTTATTTGGGCTACTTAACGTGCCTGTAAATAATTAAATATAAAACAAGATTCAGTGTAGCAGAGTTGGTGCTTCTGACATAGCTAACAACTTGACCATATTCCTTAATCTTCATTTTAGCATGAGTGTTTTTAACTATAAAGTAAGTGCAATGAAAAAATTAAAGGTATTTTTTTTAAAAATCACTGAACTTTTAGAAATCCCTCATCTATATCTCTATTCCTGCCTTTTTATCAACCATTGACTTCAAAGAAAGAAAACTGAAAAACTAGACTGAGTCTTACCTTTTTCTAACTTAAGATAAATTTTCACTTGACACTTGGAGAAGTCATAACTGGATTCTAGTTAATTTCCCATATTGGGCAGGTTAGAAGGGAACCAGCCAACCAAATTATGATCTACCAAATTTAACCAGGGGGTGGGGGAGAGTAAGCTATTTTTCAGTAGATTTGCACTTTAAAATGAACTGGATGTTGGTTGGTGAAAAGTACTCTCAAAGGGAAGATGGGTAAATACCTAGCCTGCATGTGGATATTAGAGACTCAAACCTCATCCTTGCTCATTCTAAGCCCACCTGAGCAGTAGTTGTGTGTCAGCATAATCAGAGCCAGGATTTCCCTACTTCCTTACTTGGTGTCATCTTCCATGTCTGCTACATTAAGTCATCCCTCTGGGGGTATATCAAGAATTTCCTACTCAGAATAGAAACTTTGTGAGTTATCTTTCCTACATCTAGATTTTAAAAATTAATTTAGATGTTGGCTAGATTAAGTTGTGGCTAATGTTACAAGGGTGGGGAGTTCTTTGCTTGTTTGATCAGCAGGGTACCTGCCTCTGAGGTGCTATTGCCTAGAGTGATCAATCCCATCAAAAGACTGGTGAGTTGGTAGCTGTAGAGAATATACATATGGCCAGCTTCTCCCAGGGTGTCAGTCATGATCACGAGCATCACTCCAGAATCTTTGGCTTCTAGAAGCAACTCCATTCTGAAGAACATTTTAACATCTATTAATACGTCGGTAATAATCTTTTATATGCAGGAATTTTGCAGCATGTCTTTATGACTAAACTTACTGTGTTAAATTATTTAGAAATGTTGAGTTTCTGAATGTTATTTTGTGAGATGTTTTAAAATAGTAATAAATCGTGTTATTTTATAAAAAAATTAATGTGTATCTTTTTTGGTTACATGTCCATTAGTTTTACCTAATATAGAGCAACTGTGTGAACTTCCAATGATATTCAGTTCCGAAGAAGCTCAGTGTTTGGATAACATATCCCACACAGCTTGTGTGTGTGAGAGAGAGAGAGGGAGAGAAAGAGAGAATTGGGGATTGACTCATTTCTTTATGCCCAAAATTTTTTTTTCAGTAGTTTACTACCAATGATAACCTCCTCTCTCAAGTTTGTAAGTCTTCCCCAGAAGTTCTCTGGGCACAATTTCAAATGACTAGGATCCTGGAAGGCACTTCCAGCAAGTTACTACTGTACTTGCTTATTCCTAGTCCTCTCCTGACTTCCAGAAGTGTACAAGGTTAAGGTTGGCTGATGATAGGCCCTTGATTTGTGGTCTGGAATGACCTGACGTTGGCTAGCCCTTTTTTGATACACAAGAAACAGGAAGAACCCAGCAATAAATAGCAGTAATATTACACATTTTCCCAGCACATATTCTGTGCTATTATCAGTCAAATGTAATTTTGGTCACAGAATGGGAATATAGTGCAGTTTCTACTTCTTTATTCCACAATTCTTGGGTTGTGAGGACGTTTCTCTCCTTTAAAAGGCAGAAAGATTTTAATTTGTGCCTATTAAGAGAAAACCTTAGGCTTCCCTGGCGGCACAGTGGTTGAGAATCGGCCTGCCAGTGCAAAGGACACGGGTTCGAGCCCTGGTCCGGGAAGATCCCACATGCCACAGAGCAACTAAGCCCGTGCGCCACAACTGCTGAGCCTGCGCTCTAGAGCCCGCAAGCCACAACTACTGAAGCCGGCGCGCCTAGAGCCCGTGCTCCACAACAAGAGAAGCCACCGCAATGAGAAGTCTGTGCACCGCAACGAAGAGTAGCCCCCGCAAGCCACTACTGAGCCCGTGCTCTAGAGCCCACGAGCCACAGCTACTGAAGCCTGCTTGCATAGAGCCCATGCTTTGCAACAAGAGAAGCCACTGCAATGATGAAGCCTGCGCACCACAACGAAGAGTAGCCCCCGCTCGCCTCAACTAGAGAAAAAGCCAGCGCGCAGCAACGAAGACCCAATGCAGCCAAAAATAAAAATAATTTAAAAAAAGAGAAAACCTTAATTCAGAGCATAAATAGCACGTTATTTTTAGTTAATTGTTTCCTAGAACAAAGGGGGAACATCTAGAAGTCTGACATTTTTTTCTGCCATATATATGTATTACATTAAATATATGTATGTATATGTAGATATATACAATTATTATATATAATAAAAGGATCCTAAGTGATGACCTTCCCTTCTAAAATGCAATCAACTCGGCAGCCATAAAAAGATGGCATATCCCTATGTACAGGTAAAGTATGCCCATAACATACTGGGTGAAAAAAGTGAAGAACCTATTATTTCTTTTTGTTGTAAATGTAGTGTGTGTGTGTGTGTGTGTGGTGGGAGGAGGGAGTATGTTTATGATGGAGTGTTGGGGAGAAGGTAGGAGTGTGTGTGAAGACAGGACTGAGAGGTATGGAGAGTGTGTATGGAGCGCCATGCCTGTGGGAATGGAGGAGGAAGTTATGAGTGGGGAGGAGGGGCAACGGGGACATTTGTCGGGGGAAGTGAAGATTTGCGTGTCTCTTGTGGGGTCCAAGATGTGGAGATGTGTTGAGACGTGTGAGAGGGAGTCACAGACATAAGTGAGGACGTGAATAATTGTACAGAAAAATCTTAGGACATATACCAATATCAGCCTTCATAAATAAAAATTTTTACCTTGTGATTGTTATGCAGGCCAGCTATAAATTTAAAGCCTTGTTACTAGGGGAAAACCCCACTGAATTCTTATGTTCATTTAATCACTTCTGGATTTACTAGAATTTCAAAAGATGGACATCTTCAGTCACTGAATCTCTGCAACCAAACATGTCTTTAAACCGTATTTCCCTTTTTATATCCTCTTGATATAAATGGCTGCTGCAATACTGAAGCATTAATTTTATACAGGTATGATGAGTTATTCCTGCAGTGAAACATTTTTAGCTGAAAAAAGATTTAAAAGGGAACAAAAGCATTACTAGATAACCTCCTAAACCATTTCAGGATTTTCTAACATCTAATAGTAAGTTAACATTTACTTGTGTCTATTTTGCCTTCAAACATTTGTCTTGTAGAAAACATGCAAAAATTGAATATATTAAAAAGTACTGCTGGGGCTTCCCTGGTGGCACAGTAGTTAGGAATCCGCCTGCCAATACAGGGGACACGGGTTCGAGCCCTGGTCTGGTAAGATCCCACATGCCGTGGAGCAACTAAGCCCGTGTGCCACAACTACTGAGCCCGCACTCTAGAGCCCGCGAGCCACAGCTACTGAAGCCGGCGCGCCTAGAGCCCGTGCTCCACAACAAGAGAAGCCACCGCAATGAGAAGTCTGTGCACCGCAACGAAGAGTAGCCCCCGCTCGCCACAACAAGAGAAAGCCCGCGTGCAGCAACGAAGACCCAACGCAGCCAAAAATAAATTAATTTTTAAAAAAGTACTGCAATTTAAAGTTACATACTATGATATAAAGCTTAAAGTAAAACAACTGAGGTTTGGGGTTTTTTTTTTCAGTGACATGGGTAAGTCTTCCTAAGAAAAGAAAATATAATAGAGCTTAATTACACTGAAAGTTTTTTATACATGTCAGAAAAACAAGACAATAGAATTTTAAAAATATTTTTATTAATATACATGTATTTGATAACTTCGAACACTTAGAATCAGCATGAACAAGGTAAACTACACTTCAATGACAAAGATCTGAAATGGGGGAACAGATACTGTAACTGGTTCATATTAACCTCCCCTTGCAATCTGTATCTGTATCTTGTCCAGTGAAAACGATTTACACAGCTCTACAAGTGCAGTATTTTTCTAACAACCCATTTTGTAGTCTCGGAACACTTTACAGTTAAACTGATTTAGATGTTTAAAGATGAAAAATAAGAAATGTGCACTCTAAATTTGAATATCTAATTCACATTTCTTTACGTTAATGTAAATCAGGAACAATTTACAGTAAACACAAAAACTATTCACGATAGTAGTAATAACAGTTCACATTTTTACTGAACACTTCTTGTGTTAGCCAGGCCCTGCACTAAACATCTGAACATGCAATATCACATTTAATTACCTCGACGGGAAGTGTCACGAGTTCACGTTTTCCACAACTGATGATGATGCAAGCTGATGACAGCTTGCATTGAGCACTCGTGTCCAGACCTTTCCCTGGCATCGTAGCTAGCATGACTCGTACCGCAGCAGCTCTGGTGCTTGTTTGCACGATTTTACTAATGTCACATGAATACGCAGGCCTGACTCCCCCCCCCCCCCCAAAAAAAAAACATGGCTAAGACTTTACTACTAGGAGACACACGTGTAAGACAGCACAGAGACAACGAACGAAAGCAGCTGTGATCTAGGTCTGCACTAAAGCCCCTTTTATGGGGACTCAGAAGGACCCCTTCAGGCCTAACTGCAGGAGGGCAGCCTCAGCCTCCTCCTCCTCCTCCTCAGCCTCCCCCTCGCGGATCTGCACCAGCAACTGGAAGAGGTTTGGGGCTGGCCCTTCCGCAACCCCGGTCAGCCACAGCCTCCGGAGGGCCCCGCTGTGGTTGGCCCCGGCAATGACCTGCTCCAGGCGGGCTTGATTCACGTTATCTTTATCTATGGCCCCCTTCTCCACCACCTTCTGCAGCAGAGGCTCCAGACGAATGACATAAGCAGATAACTTTTCTCCCGGGTTCTGGTAAGTGTTCAGAAATCTGACCTGCACATCCCTAAAGCTCTCCACGCTCCCAAACACTTGCTCAAGCGCCTTCAGGCATTCGGCGGTTGTAATCGCAGGGTTGCTGATCTTGAGGATGCGTATGACATCAGCAGCAGGGCCTCTAAGACTCTCCATCAACCGCCGCCTCTTTTCCACATCTGACACCTGCCATTCCTCTATGACCTCATTAGTGTGCTCCAGCCAGGGATCAAATGTCTCCTCTCCAGGCCCCAGGATGTCCCTCCCGGAGAAGAGTGTCAGCTTCTTGTACCATATGGACTCAACAAGAGGCGGAATAACATTATGCAAAATACAGTTTAGCATCTCAGCTGGCATATGTGGGGTTGGGGCCGGAGTGGGGTTCTGAAACCCAAGGACACGGGCAACATCTTGCACGGTCCACCCCTCTCTTGCCAGGAAGAGGTGCAACCTTTCTAGAAATTCAGCATCGGAAGTCGGGGGCTTAAAGACCACTTTCCACACCCCTCCTTTACCTGGCATCTCCCTGGGGATCGCGGTGTAATCGACAGCACCAGTGAGTTCTAACAAGGCTGCTTTGGCATTCTCTTCCCTCCAGAACATTCTCCCAAGCACTCGATAGGGCACCTGGGGCATCGCAGCCTGGAGGGTCTCTTCGATTTCAGTCTCATCACAGTTCACTGGGATCCCCCAGACCAGCAGGGCTCTCTGGGAGTTCAAATCCATCCCCCTACACCAGTCTTCCAACAGTGTCATCGCCATTTTGCCAACTATCAAGGGCCCCAATTTTACAAAATACGGGTTACCGTGGTTCCCTGTGCTCTAGGACTTAGGACAACAGCAGACACTCCCCCGCAATATGCCCGAGGAGTCAAGCTTCACGCCACCACGATTAACAAACGACACCAGAGTCCTGCTCTCGTCCTTCCGCTGCCCCCCAGTGTCAGTCCTCCGCGTTCTCGGAGCGAAGCCTGCGGGATGCTCAGTTACGCGGCCACCGCCATCTTGAGTCTCTAGTCGGGGTCTGCGGGCCGGGTCCTCCACCTGCAGGCAGGGTGTCGCGTCGCAGCTCAGAGGCGAGGAGCGAGGGCGGGCGGCGAAGGCTGGAGCCGTCTGGCTGTAGAGGCCGGCGGGGTGTAATCGCGGGGCGTGGTCTTCTGTTCTCAGCCCGGGCGCCAGGCACTCGCAGCTGCTTCCGGCGTCAACCGGGCTTTCGCGGTCGGAGCCGGGCCTTCAGGCGCGCGAGAAGCCGCTTCTCTGCAGACGAGAACTGTGCCGCCCCCGGAGGAAGAGACTATCCCGAGGTCGCAGCGGCGGCAGCGGGGCCAGCCCGAGAGAGGGTCCTTCGCTGGCGCAGGTGCCCGTCTGGGCTGCGAGGACAGCCGGGGACCCAGAACACACGCGGCGGAGGCGCGGGTAGGATGCGGAAGCAAGGCTAGAGGCGGCGCAGACGAAGGCACGCCGCGGCGACTGCGCGCCCGAGCTGCTGCACGTTGAGGCGGGATGGCGCAGCGCGACTTCCGGTTGGTCAGACCCACAGCCAGCCGAGACGTTACGACCGCAGTGGAAGGCGGGGCCGGCCGGCAAGCGGCTTTCGCCCCGCCCCGCCCCCGCGGCCGAGCCTGCGCGAGCGTAGCCACGGCAACGGCGGCCCAGAAGACTGGCGACCCGAGTGCTCCGGCGGCCCGCAGAGGCGAGCGATTGCCTTGGTGCCAGCAAGGGGCTCCGGGCATTAATTTCTCTGACGGCGCGTTTCCTTTTTCACATTTTCCAGATTTTTTTTTCTCACAAAGCACTGTATTTAAAAGACGATAATATAATACCGGAGTGGATTTAAGATGATATGCGTCCGTCAAGGAAGATTGTCTACTCACGTCGCTCGTTCAAGTCAATGCTGTATAAGAAAATACCCTATACCATCTGATCGCACTCGGCAACCTCCGCGAATTTCATCCCAATGAAACTAAAACGTTGGAAGTGTGCCGTGTGTTTGTGTGAGACACTGAGTTGAGACTTTTTCTTGTCTAAAATTTTGTAAGAAGATCTAGATCTATTTAGCAACCTTTGTAGCCAGGCTACATGTGTTATTTCCCTTGTCCTGGCATCACTGACAGTGAGCTGATAAAACAGAATCCTTACGGTTCAAAAACGTCAAGTAATCCCTTGCAAGCAAACCAAGGCCTATTTACGTCAATCCCAGATAGTGAAAATCTCCCCAGAAGGACACAGCATTCAACTCTGAATTTTTAAAACCTTATTTAATAAAAGGTTTAAAGATACAGAAGAACATTCAAAAGTAAATAAGTTACATAGGTACATTACAATCACATCAGCAAGATTTTCTTTAGTGTGTTAATTTTTTTTTATAAAAAGCACACAAAAAATAAAATCTTCAGTCTGGTCTATCACAACTGTACAGCAAAAGAGGTAATATTTATATATATGTACACTATTTTAATATGTAACAGTCTTTTTAAAAAAGGGTGCCACAGGCAGCAAACACACAAAAGGCAGTGTCTGATATTTTTCAAAATAAAAGGAATATACTTATTTATATGCTATTAAAATATTTGTACAATAATTACAGACTGTCAAGGCTATTCCTGTGCTCTGTCCCCTCCAACAAGGCCTTCGACTGAGAGACGAATGAAAAGGTGAAACAGCTGCAAACTGTGAGAGGCAAATATTAACACAGCAAAAATATGGGGAGGACATACAATTGTTTTATAAAAATATGCATACTTCCTATAAACCTAAGGAGTTAGGCTTGCCAGTCTGGTAATAAATACCGTCCCAGAATAGTGAGCCCCAGTAAAAACATACTTAAATAGCTGAGGCTTGAGTATGTGTTGTATTCCTTCTTCATCTTAACATCTGGCACATGAGAAGAGGTTAGGTCACTGAGGCAGTTAAATATAGGGGATCCCTTTAGACATAAGCAGCACACGACCTCTGTGCCAAGGGTGGAAGTGGGGTAGCAGAAGGGATGGGTGTGTACCTTAGTTGTGAGGGGGGCTGCTGAAGGCATGGAGGACAGTGCCTCAGCACTGTCTCCGTGGGTGGGTAAGAGACCTCAGAAACGGTCTAGAACACAGGCACTAGGTTAGTTTCATGCCCTTAGCTGAGTGTAGATGGAGGCTGAGAGATGGATATGTGAGATGGTGTGGGGAGGACATTATAAAGCTGAAGGTGTTTGTCATTTAACTTCTTAAAGCAAAGAGCTCTGACTATAAGAAAAAAGAAAAAACCAAGTAGCCTAATGGTTCACAGAGAGAAAGCACCATAAAGGATACACCTATGCCAGCTTCTATGGGTGCACCTACTTTATTGGCAGGTCACTTGCCACAATTGCATCTGCCCTCTAAACATTTTACCTTTTACCCTGCATTCTAGATACTAATCCATTCTGGAGCATAAACCCTTCTAAAATACGGTGTTGGGTGGGGTTAATACAGAGAGGTACCATCTTGATTTTCTCCACCTATATTCACCTGGTCTGGTCTCCGTGAGCTTAGAAGAGGAGAATCACTGTAGACGAAGGAGGTTTCTGTTACTACATGTCCAAAAAAGAAGCCTGAAACTAAATACAGTTTAAATAGAAAAAACCTTGGGAAACTTAAGTAGCACTTTGGGGCAAAGCTGTGAAGGCACTCATATTACATATGTGATTTAGAAGAGAGCCTAAATTTGCTACCCTCCTGTTTTTGGAGGGTATACCAGAGTTTTGCAGTCTTGGGATGTTGAGCTTGTAAAAGCCTATGGAAGAAACTAGCTGGGAAGTTAGAGGTCTAGGTAGCCATCAGAAGTTGAGGAGGGGGGAGAATTTTAATTCCCATAGCTGGGCTCATGTATAACCATATTAATGCATAAATGAATGCTAATACATACCTGATAGTGCATAGTTTAGAAACAAAACTCCCTCCCCACTCCCAGCTACCAATATGACGCCTTTAGGCTATCTCAGAAGAGTAGCAGAATGAATACTTTTTGGCTCCTTCCTAACGTGGATTCACTTAGAACTTCTTTTACACAACTAAAGTTGAATAGCAAGATCAGAAGAATAACTCAGCCCTCCTATGGGACCGGCAAGTGAAGGGGCCTCCAGAATCTTCCAGCCCTTCCACTTCAGCGACTCCACACCAAATATGGCTTCTTCAAGCCAGAAACAAAACCAGAATCTGGCTTCCAGCCAATCCCCTCAAGCTACTTGAAAGTACAGCCAAAGAAGAGGTAGCAACAAGAACTGCCTTTGATCTCCCTTGATCCTGCTAGTCTCCGTGTGCCTTTGTGACATCTTCCACCTTTCCACCCTCTTTCAGTGCTACTATCATTCCTATTGGCAGAATGAGGGACTTCAGGGTCTTGGAAATGTGGGGGGGAGGGTGGTGCCAAGAAGGTGCCTTGTTTTGGGATAAATGCACTTGGGCCTCTGGAAAGGAGGAATCCCCTGGTCCCTGAGAGGATGTTAAAAATTAAATATTAAGAATAAATAAATAGCTCCCAAATGACACAAGTCAAGGAATGAAGGCTCCTGTCCCATCTGGCTAGGAGACCTCCCCTTCCCAGGGAAGGATCCAGAAATCTCCAGCATGCAGGACTGAGGGCTGAGCTGTGGATATCAGCACTAGACCAGGTGGGGTGGGGTTAGGTGGCAGCTGCCAAGGGCAGGACAGAGGCAGGCAAGAAACTTGCACCAAGGAGGAGCAGGCTGGGCCTAGGCTAAGCTCCCTTAGCAGCCTCCAGGGCCCAAAGGTATTTGGCAAAAAAGTGGGAAGCAGGAAAAGCCAAAGCTTATCAAAAGCTCCCTCAGGCCTAGCCCTGTAGCAGCCCTGCAGCTTCCTTCTTCTGCACAGTTTCCTTCCCTCCAGCAGGCTGAGAGCTTGCAAAGAACATTGGCTCCTTCCCCAAACATCTGAGAAAACTTTCCAGCCCCAGCAGGCTGCTAGCGAGCAGCAAAGGGATAGGTACCAGTCCTGGTCTCTCTCCCTGCACCTGTTCTGGCAGCCTCCCTCCCACGGAGAACGTGGCCTCTCTGAGGACATAGTCACTGGAGCAGCATGGCCTGGACACTGCCGCAGAGGAGACAGCACAGATGCCAGGCTGAGCTCCCTCTCGGAGATGGCCACCACACTCCTTCCCACGGAGTCCCTCTTTCCGGGGCTTGGGGCAGGGCCTGTACAGGTCCCCTGGGGCGGGGGATTAATGCTGCCAAGGGGGCGCGCTTGTGCTTGTCTCTCCATGGTGACCTAAGGGAGCAAGGGAAACAAAGAGGGAGAGAAGCAACCTCGTGGCGTGGCGGCAGAGGTCCATGTGAGAGGCAGCTGCGGCAGCGCTGGAACCCCTCCCCAGGGGCAGCCCCAGCGAGCAGGGACTCTCCCAGTCCCAGGAAAGCAGGAGGGAAACTTCCGACAGACCAAATGCAAGAGAACTGGATCCTGCAGCCCTTAACACTGCTCCTGGGCCCTATATAAGTAAAAGAGCCGTTTATTTAATTGTATCCGTTTTGCAGAGACAAGTCCACGTGATCTCTCCCTCCGGAGGTTCCAGTGTTGGCAGAGCGTCTCAGGCTGGAGCAGGGCCCGGAGCCCTGGGCGTCAGCCCCTCTCGCCTGCGCTGCTCTCCTCCCTCAGGGTCGGCTGGTGGGGGGAGGCGGCCGCAGTGGCCGCAGCGGCCGCGGCCTCTTTCTCCTTCTGCCTCAGAGCGGCCGCCTTCTTCTCCTGCTCGGCGTGGCTCTTCATGTGAGCGCTGCGGCTCTTCACCTTGTAAAACACCCTGTAGCCGGGAAGGAGGGGCTCCAGTAAGAGGTCTGTCTCCACCCCTGGGACCTCCAGGCTAGAGCACCTGCGTGCGTGCGTGTATGTCTCTGTCTGTTGCGGGGGCTCCCCGGCCCTTCTGGCTTGCTCCGCGCCACGTGGTCCAGCCCCACCCTCCAACAAGGGGACCGATGGGCTCCCGATTCAGTGCCATCATCCCTCTTCTAAAAGCCGCCAAGGGACGTCACCGGGGAAACCCTCTGAGCCAATGAGGAGACAGGGCGAAAGCTGTGACTCCTCCTCCTCCCCAGGAATCGACGTCTGCCCCTCCCCCAACCGCAGCCAACCTACCAGGTCCCAGTGGAGACTGGGTCTGCCTTCTTACCTGCCACATTTTTTACACGGAAAAGTGTTCTCCTGATTCTGGCTCTTATTAAATGGCTCTGGTTTTTTCTTCTTCTCCGAAAAAGGAAGTGCCCTACGTGACTTCCCTGGCCCCTCCCTTGGCTTCTCTGAGGCCTGGCCACCTGCAGATCCAGGGGCATTGGATTCGTGGCTTCGAAGGATGAGGATGTCATTGGCCTGGAGAGGGTCAAACAAGGAGAGCTAAGAGATATGGGGAAGAGAGGATCCCGAATTATGGAATATCAGTGAACAGAGGGCTTTTAAAGATCATACACTCATTCCAAATGGTCCCCTAGCATCCTCTTGAATCTTTCCAGTGACAAGGCACTCACAGCTCTGTTTTCACAAATTGCTGGTACCATAATTACGTGGGACAGCCCTAGCTGCTATAAGGACTTCCTGATGCATCTGACAGGGGTCTTGGTGTCTCTGTTAATGACGTGGGTTCATGTTTTCAGTCACTTAGTCTATTCAGGACTTCATTCCATAAATGACCTTCAAATCTGTGTAACATGCCAGGTTACACAGGGGATAGAGAGGTGACAGGAGCCCCTGCCATCAGAGAACTCACAGTCTGAAGGGACAAACATGCAGGCAGTTAGCTCCTGACAACATGAGCCACCATGGGAAACGCCAAGCAGGTGCCAGAGAGCACAGGACGCCTGGTGCAGACCTGGAGAGGTGCCGCTCAGGGTATGCGAACCATGGACCTCGGGTTAGGGGAGCCCCAGATGGCCATTAGGAGTCACACACGTGTGCACTGGATCAAACCACACAGGAAAGCATTCATAAAAGTTCAGCAGAACTCAGTGGCGTGTGCACACTGAGCACAGCTCTTGGAGGAGCACAGACAAGGCTCAGAAGGGAGCAAACAGCTGTGTGTCTACAGTTTGTGAGGGTTTTCCTGCAAGTTTAAGTGTACAACACAAATTAAACAAACAAAGACTCTCATAGTAGTTCCGTAGCAGACCCTACCCAGCCCTCTCTCTCTTGGGGGACCTCTTCCTGACAAGGAACAGCTCTGGCTGGTATGTCTTGCTTCTTGGCCTGTGATGTGGTGGACAGAACACTGCACTAGGAGGAACTGGGGTGGGACCTCAGGCAAGTCACTTAGCATCTCTGAACCCAGCTTCCTCCATCGGCAAGGTGGGGGCTAACACTTTATGGGGTTATCGCGAGGGATGAATGAGATAATGAACAGGAAAGCACTTCGCAGACAACATGCGTGAGGGGCCGTTGTCGTTATTCCCATTGTCTCAGCTCAGTTTCAGAATTCTTGTCAGGGACACGGCTCTCTTAGGGGGAGCCCTGTCTGAACTGTAAGTCAGGAATGCTTCCCCAGTGTCCCACACACCTGGGTTTTCACAAAGCCTTTTTCCTCTGTGACTCAGATACAGAAGCGGTATAGTGTAAAATTAATAGCGGATTCTGGAGTCAGGCTGCCTACTAGCTGTCTTACCTTGGACCTCAATTTCCTTCTCTGTAAAATGGGAATAATGACAGTACCTACTACATGGAGCTATGAGGATAAAATGAGTTAACAGCATGAACTATCTAGTGCTTTCCTGCCCTGATGATGATGATGATGTTCCTGCTCTGCCCTCCCTCCCACAGCCCGAGGCCCAGCTCCAGCCGTCCTCCTGGCCCTGGGCTCCCCCAGTCACACTTACCGACTCATTGGCCTGTAGTGTCTGCGTGGCTTTGACAGCCGCTGCCCGCCGGCTTCGCTCTCGCCCCTCTTCCTGCTCCGCCTTCTCCTGGGTCTCTGGCATCTCTTCCTCCTCCTTTCTGGTCTCCTTTACTTCCTTCTTAGGCTCTAGCCTCTCTTCACTTGGGGACTCTCTTCTGGGAGGAGGCACCCTGGGGAACTTCTGGGAAGTCTATGGGGGACAAGAGCAGGGCAGTGAGCCTACGGCTCAGTCATGCGGCCACATGCACTGATTCTGACCCGGCCAGGGGCTCACTGGGCCCTGCTAGTCCTGCTAGCCTGGCCTGGACCAGTGCGGCCTCCTGTGCTAGACTCTATACTCTCCCACCGCTAATCCACCGGTAAAATGAGAGAGAGCCCTGAGGCCTGGAAGCCCTCAGGATGAGACCAAGCACTTGAGATGGAGCTGGGGCAGGGAGGGAGCATGCCAGTCCCTCCCCACAGGCCACCTGTCCTCTTGGGTGTGTCCAAGAGACACATTCTAGGGCAGGGTGGTCTGGTGGAACCAGGCAGCAGCCTCGAGCTCCATTCTAAGCTATCTTTGTAACGTTTCCTGTATCTCTACCCCCTTCCCATCTGCAAGTGGAACTAAATCACTCCCTGTCTTAGAGCAGCATGTCACCAAGTGTGGACTTGTGACCCCAAGATGGTATTAGGTGGATACATGGACACAGAATTAAATAACATTCTCTTTTCACAAAATTGAATAACGTTCTCTTTTCACTTCTCTTTCAATCCTGATTATGTCAAGGACAAAGTCTCGAGTTGGTATTAATGTGTCTTTTATACTGTTCTAGACTTAACAAGGAGAGGTCAGGCCTCATCTCAGAGGCTCGGCAGGTAATAGTATCTGGCTAGAATTTAATAACATTGTTTGGTTTTCATATATATTTATTTTTACCAGTACCTTCTATGGCAAGCAACACCGGTTTTCTATTTATGATTGTGATATAAAGCTTCCCTTGAGTAAAAAATGGGTTGATTTAAAGAAAAATATTAAAAGCACAAGTGGTGTATGGACATGACAAAAATAGTAATGGTGCCATGTGGTAGGATGCAGAATTCATAAAGGTGATACAAGCAGAATTCATAAAGGTGATACAAGAATGACTAAAGTTTAGGAAAAAGTGTTAGAGGTCTGCTACGAGGGGACAATAAGTCAATGCTGGTGCAAATATTGTTTTTTCCCCCAATGTTCTGCATCAACACAATATATTATTACGATGACACTGGAAGATAGAGAGGGGAACCCAAAGGTCCAGGGCCAGTATCCAGGACATCAGCTCCCTGGGGCTGTCAGGGACACTGCCTTCCTCTCTTTGCCCTCCAGGGAGTCCTGGAGAGCTTGGCCTCAGGCTCCCACCTCAGCCTAAGCAGCTGAGGCAGGGAAGGGAGTCACCTTAATATCCACTTCAACCTCTTCCTGGGCTGACTTTTCATCACTTGTATCCACATCCCCGAAGGTTAGCGTCCCATTGCGGCCAATCTTCACCTGCTTCTTGTAGGTGTAGTAGAACTCCACACACTGGGCCACGGTCTTGGTTTGGATCTGGTATGAAGCCAAAACTGAGGTCAGAGTTCCTGGTTCAGCTCACCTGCCTGGGGGCACTCCAGCCTTTCTTATCCCTGCATGCCCCTCCGTTAACCTTAGCAAACACTAAACCCAATAAACCCAGGAAATAAAAGCATGTCTCCAACACCTGCTCTGCACAAACCACTGACCAATTCAACACTTCAGCACTAGTTTTTTTTAAAAAGCTAAAAAGGACAACATGGAGCCATTGGGGAAATTTGAATACGGATCATGTATTAGAGAGCATTATTGTGTCAGTTTAAATTTCTTGGGTGTGATAATGGTACTTTGGTTTTGTAGGAGAATATCTTTGTTTTAGGAAATATTTAGGTCAAATGTCATGATGTCTAACTTTTAATGATTGGTTAAAACAGAATACCTGTGTGTGTTTATTTACGGACACAGAGAGACAGCAAATGTGGCAAATGTTAACAACTGGTAAATCTGAGAGGTATATGGGTGTCCATTATACTATTCTTTCCATTTTTCTGTAAGCTTGAGATTTTTCAAAATGAAAAGTTAAAGGGGAAAAAGCCTGGGCACCATCCACATTCAAAGCCAGACTAGACCTGGCAACACAGCCTCTCTACATCAATCGGAGCAAACAATTTCATTCCTCTTGAGGGAGCAGTGAGGACAGAGAATTGTCAACTGCCGTATGTTGGGGAGGAACTCAGGGGAGACTAACACGTAAGCCCTGGAAAGCCTGAAGAGGAAGCAGGAGGCTAAGTCTTGTTCTAACTCTACCACTAAATGGCTGTGTGGCCTTAGGCAAGGCTCTTGGTGTGAAAGTAGTGAGTGGATGAGACCAGATGATCCCCAAGGGCCACCCAAGCTCTGAAACCCTAGCCCTCCTGTTTCACAAATCCATTTGGCCACTGGGTTTGGTTTCTGGACTACCTCCCCCTGACCCCCAAGCTGTTTTCTCTGACTCTCCCCCATCTCCTCAGACTCCCAGACTGCTCAGCCAGCTGCTGGGCTGCACTGGGAACTGGGGTGTCCTGTCCACAGAGCCCAAGGGGTCAGTGAGGGCCCTCTGTGCATGAGCAGGAAGCAGACATGACTCATCTCCCAGGAAAGGCCAAGTCACAAATTTATTAACTAGATCCTGTTTACACTTTTACTATCAATTCCCTCTGATCATCTGTTAGCCTGACCAATGGTCTGCTCTTTTCATTAAGGCATTAGGGGCACCTCAGTGAGCTTCACTGAGGCATGTACTTCCTGGCAATATTGCCCAATCAGGGAGCCCAGCAAACGACTGTCCTCACAACAGGGCCCTTGTAGGAGAATTTGTCAGCACTTGGTCCAAGCCCCAGGGCGTCCCTGGTATAACCTACAATCCCAGGAGGAAAGAACACATTCTGGGAAGCACTCTTCCCTCAGCTGTCCACACAGCTCACTCTCGCCATAGCCCAGACTTTGTGAGACAGGGCTGGTGGGAAGATGCAAGCCCTTGGATTAGCATATCATTCTCCCAGAAGAACACAGGGGCAAGACAAGAGAATCTAGGAAAACTAGGCCCAGGCTTCTGCTACTCTGTCAGCTGAGTTACTGGAAGGAAGCCCCGGGCCTGACAGGAAGTGGGCAGAAGCCCCCTAGGTCAGTTATAGTCACTTGCTAGCTCTCGGTCCCCTCATCTTGGGGTGACTTCTCCTCCCACTACTTGTGGCCTTTGAAGTACTCCAGCCCCTTAGGATGGCTCACCTCTGCTTGCAGCCCCCCTTCTCTTCCTGTTCTCCCTTAGGCAAGTCACTATTTATTTGGTGCCACTGGACTGAGGGCCCCGCTCAGGACTGAGACTTCAGAGTGTGGCCACCCTACCCTAAGGTGAGGGAAGGGGCTTAGAACCAAGGGGGAAAAGGCCTGATCATTTCCATTCTTGTTTTGTTTAGGAAAAAATGTCTCTGGGGACTTCCCTGGTGGCGCAGTGGTTAAGAATCCGCCTGCCAATGCAGGGGACATGGGTTCAAGCCCTGGTCCGGGAAGATCCCACATGCCGCGGAACAGCTAAACCCGTGCGCCACAACTACTGAGACTGCGCTCTAGAGCCCGCGAGCCACAGCTCCTGAGTCCACGTGCCACAACTACTGAAGCCCGTGCGCGTAGAGCTCATGCTCCTCAACAAGAGAAGCCACCGCAATGAGAAGCCCGCACGCTGCAACTAAAAAAAGCCTGCGTGCAGCAACGAAGACCCAATGCAGCCAAAAATAAATAAATAAATGTATTTAAAAAAAAAAGAACGAAAGAAAAAGAAAAAATGTCTCTGAAGCTACTTAGTGGCATTGACCTAACTGCTTTGTAAGAGGTCTTGGTAAGCAATTGCAGGGCCCCCCCACCGGCAGAGGGAGCCCCCGAATGATGTAGGCAGCTCCTGCCCCTCTCTTGCCCCCAAAACAGAGCCCCAGCTCACCAGCTTCTGCACCAAGAAGAAATCCTTCTTGTAGATGGCAATGCCCTTGTTGAACAGCTTCCTCTCAGCCATCTTCCACTGGTCGGAGCCTGCAAGGCAAAGAGGAAGCCAGGGTAGTGAGGGGGTGGGACTGTGAGCACTGCGGGGGCAATTCTGACCAGCAGAAAAGTGTGAGGTCATCTAGCCGCTGTCTCTGCAGGCGTTCAGAGCTGGCTCCACATCCTGCTTCTGCCACTTACTAGCCATGTTGCTTAGCCTCTGAGCCTCACTTTCCCCACTTGTGAAATGGGAACTAGTAATAGAAGCCACCTCACCAGCTGTCGTACAGACTCAGTGAGACAATGCATGTGGAGCCCTTGGTGATATACCTGGCACAGACGGGATGCACCACTTGACGGGGGTTGATACTAGGGACTGCTATGAATATGCCACTTGGTCAATGTCCCTCTGAAAGCACAGTCCCCAGAATGGGACATGGCACTCCAGGGGTCCTCTTAAGTTCCAGCACCTGATGCCAATTTGGATGGCACTCCCTGGGTTCCTGCCCCTTATACCCACACCCTGGGCTCTTTTACCCAGATGGGCTCCCACCTGCTTATGCCCTTCTCCCTTCCCTTGCAGGGCACAGGAAGCCCCCTGAGAGCCACCCCAGCTCTGGTGTCAGTCCCCTCACACTGGATCTTGGCTTACCTGCCCCCCACCTCTCCACCCCCGCTCCACCCTGGGCTGCGACTCAGCACTGAACTGAGCCCCACTGACGCTGGAGACCCCTCGAGGCCCCAGGCCCACGCTGCCAGCCCACCTGTGTAGTGATAAGTTGCCAACGGGTGGTTGTGGAGCCGCAGGGGCTTCTTCAGTAGCAGCTTATTCAGCGTTTCCTGAAAGGGAAGTGAAGAAAAGGTCAAGGCCCTGGCAGGGGTCTTGGTGGGCAAAATTCGGACCTCTGAGTAGGGTGGGCACCCACTCTTGGCCCTCTTAACTGCGGAGGGGCAAGAGGTCTGGCAGGATGGCAAGGGCATGGGTGTTGGGTGGCTCAGGGCCTCTTAAAAGAGGAAACACATGGTCCCCAAGGCAGGCAGCCACAGATAGAGAAGGCCCTCAGTGACAGCCCCATCCGAGGGTGGGGACCCACTACCCAGTATCAGAGACTGGGGTGGACCTTGCACAGCAAAGTCTGTAGTTTGGAACCAGGGCTCCCTCAGGCCGACCCCCTACCATCCCCAACTTGGTCAGACCTTCCTGCCTGCCTCAAATCAGCTCGCCGACAGGCCTGGCTCCTGGAGAGCACACACACGGATCCCTGCCAGCCTCCCCAAGGGGCCCTCCCTCCACCAGGGGCAGTGTCTCACCAGGATGTCTCCCCTGGACTCGTGCAGACAGTGCAGGGCCAGCTCCTGGTTGGTGCCAGCTCCAGGGAAAATGCTGGAGCAGGCAGCTGTCAGCAGGTCTTCCACTGGGGAGGGAGGAGAGAAAGGCACTTTTAGGGCTGGGCTGGGCAGGGCTGCATGGGGCGGAGCCTAGCCCACCCACTGCCCAATAGCCAGCCTTTGCCTGCTGGCTCGTGACCTCTCACCTTGCCTCTGCTTCTCCTGGCTGCTCTCTAAGTCCTCCCATGGCTGCCACACCAAGTCGGCCTTGTGGGAGTCTGCGGCTGCCAGGGCGCGGTCCCTCATTGAGGGGATTTCTGCTTGGAACCGGGAGCCCACGTTGATCCGTCTGCAGGGGCGGAAAGGGCAGGGAGTGAGGCTTCACCATGTGGGGATGGGGAACCCTACTTCCTCCCTGAGGAGGGAGAAGATGCAGGGGTAGCTGGCAGAGGCTGAGCGCGGCAAGGCTTCAGCTGGGTGTAAGGGAACCTGGCTTCTATGAGGACAGCCTGGCAAGTGGCACCTGGTGCTGTCAGAAAGGCAAGGCCCAGAGGTTGGAAAGGGGAGAAAAAGCTCCAGGTTTACAGACAGGGAAAGACTCTTGGACTGCCCTTCTAATTCTCCTCAGAGGCAAATTCAAACTGAGCTGGTCCTTTCCTTCCCTGTGACTTCCACACAGAAGCTGGGGTGGGGATCAGTGAAGCCCAGGGCTAAGTGCAGAAGCCCAGAGAGGTCTGCTCAGCCCCCAGCCCACAGAAGCCTCCTCTTCCTCGTAGGGCCCACCTGCACGCACCGGACTCCAGCTGGCCACCCTCACCCCCTGAGCCAGAGGCTGGGCTGAACTTACGGCTCGATGCTCACTGGGGTGGCCTCCCCCATCACAGAGAGGACAGGCGGGGTGACTTCAGCGCTATCTATGGGACAAAAGGCAGGTTAGTAAATGGCACCCTCTGCCCTTCAGCAAAGCCACCCTCTCCAACCCTAGGTGGCTGCTCTTTACGCACAAGAGCCACAGCAGTGACTCTGAGGTTCACACTGGGAAATCAGGCACCCTGAGTCCTGGCTCTGCAGCCTGCAATTGTGACAACTAGCTGTGACTTTACCAAATATGTGGGTGCCTCCGTTTTCACGCCTGCTGAAAGGGGCTGTTGCTACCTATCTCCCTAGGTTGATGTGAGGATCGAATGAAATCATGCACAAAGCTGAGCCCTCGATAAATATTAGCTACTCTTATTACTACTGCTACCAGTTCCACTACTAGAGCCATGTTCTGCCCCGGGAGCGCCCACAGTACAGCATTAAGTCCAGCATTCAACTATGGTTGCTCTAGTAGAGAGGCTGAAACTTCCGCCACACAAACGAGGTGGTGAAGGAGATCACTGTTTCATAATTATCTTCTCACTTCCTTGCTGGGTTCTCTGCCTTGGTTTCTCCCGAGCTAATCTTAACGCCCTGTGTGATCAAGACACTCTCTTGCTCCAAAAGCAAAATCTGCTGACTCCCCTCTGCAACCTGAGAGAAAACTTCAACTCCTCAGCTCAGTGTTCAAGGCGGTTCCCCTGCCAGCTATGCATCC
Source organism: Phocoena phocoena (assembly GCF_963924675.1). Taxonomy (NCBI): domain Eukaryota; kingdom Metazoa; phylum Chordata; class Mammalia; order Artiodactyla; family Phocoenidae; genus Phocoena; species Phocoena phocoena. Next base: position 28,396,650 of record NC_089220.1, on the reverse strand, counting down.
CACCACCGCCTTGCCTGGACCGTCCATCTTTGCAGGCCGCTCCCTCATGGCCCCTCGCGCTCCCTGCACAGTCCCACCTCTGGGCCTTTGCACCTCTCCTTTCTTCTGCCTAGTGTGCCCTCCCCACCTGCTTCCTAGTTCAAGCTCAGCTTTAACCCCACCCTCTCCTCAATAAATGCTTTCCTCACCACTAGGGCTAGCAGCCTCTGCAGGCTTCACTCACTGACTGCTGATCCCACTCTGCCTGAAACTTCTGCTTTCCTGTCTCCCAGGCTTTCAAGTCAACGCCCTAATAACCCAGCACTCTCTTTAGAACAGACCACGGTGTCCCACACATTACTGGTGCCCTCACAGGACCCAGTTCAGGCTTTACACCTGAGTGCAAGAAAATCCTCATGGATGGACAGACCTCTTCTTTGCCGCCAAGCTGGTCTCAACAGCGACTTCTTCCTGCACAACCCAGGCATGGAGAGAAGCTTCCAAGCTTCCAGTAGAAGTGGAAGAGCCAAAGGCCAGCCAGGCCAGGGTGAGCCATTTCTCACCCAGACACTAGAGGGCACCAGAGAGGCATGCCACGATGAGGTCAGGGTCAGAGGTTAATCCCGGGACCGCACTGCCTCACCTCTGTGCTACCTCTGGTCGGGATTACTCTCCATCTTCTCTATCACCCTGAGATAGGATTATCCCATTTTTCAGGGGAAATGAATTCTTGTATGGAGTGGGCAACATTTTTCAGCAATTCACCACCCAGGCCAGCCAAAATGTCTGCTCTGGGCCAAAATGACTGTTCGAGACACAGGAGACAGCATCTGCCACCTGTCTTAATTTGTTCTTAATTTGTCTTAATTTGGTCTTAATTTGTTCTATTAAGAACAAATGTGACACACCAGGCACAATGTAAAGTGCTTTACGTGTATTAATGCATCTGGACCTCACCACAACACTCTGAGGTAGCTATTAGGTTGAACCATAGGAAACTGCTGTTTGTGGTTCTAAAAATAGCTGAATACATATTGGCAATTTCATCATTAACCAAACACTACTAACATCCTCATTTACATGCTGAAGAAACTGAGACCCAGGGAGTTTAAATCACTTCCACAGGGGATGGAACAGTAAATTGTGGAATTGGGATTTAAGTCCAAGCAGTTGGGCTGACACCTCCTCTCCCCAACCACAGCACGTACTTGAGCCAGGACAACCTCCTTCTCTCTCTCAAAGGAGACAGTAGAAGTAGCGCCCCTTTTCCCATGGCATGCCAGCCCAACCCCGGCAGTGCCAGAAGCTGAGTCTTCCCTACCCACCGCCCTCCCACAATGCCTGCCCTCATGGCTGCTGAGGGGGGATCACTCACTAGACCGGAGCAGGGTGCGATGGGCACTCTTTGGCGTGATGGGAGGAGGGGCTGGGATGCTGCTGGTTGACATGATGGCATTGAAATAGAGTCCGGAGCCTTCCCGCACGGGGCTGAGGATGGGGGGTGGTGTATAGGGGGGCAGCTCAAAGCTCCGCTCAGAGGGGTGGTCAGCCAGGCGGACAGGGGAGCGCAGGTGGCTCTGGTACGGGGTGATGTTGGAGTAGACGGGAGGGGCGATGAAAGTGCCCGCCTTGGTGGGGATGATCAGAGGCTCAGGCCTCGGCCGCTGCTTTGGTTTCCGCACTGAAGGTTCCCCCTCCAACTTGACGTTCATGTCCTCAGCCTGGAGAAGGAAACAGGCCAAGATGGCTCAGCCACCTACAACCTGGGAAAAACTGAAGTCTTTTTTTTTTTTTTTTTTTTTTTTGTGGTACGCGGGCCTCTCACTGTTGCGGCCTCTCCCGTTGCGGAGCACAGGCTCCGGACGCGCAGGCTCAGCGGCCATGGCTCACGGGCCCAGCCGCTCCACGGCACGTGGGATCTTCCCGGACCAGGGCACGAACCCTTGTCCCCTGCATCGGCAGGCGGACTCTCAACCACTGCGCCACCAGGGAAGCCCCATAAAAACTGAAGTCTTGACCACTGCTTGCCAGTTTCACCTTTGGAACTTAGTCTGCCCACCACACCCACTAAGGCAAGCCTGACACAGGAAGCAGATCCTAACGCCCTTCTTACTGTCTCCTCTAGGGCAGGGGTCAGCACACTGTCTCTGTCAAGGGCCAGATAGTATGTATTTTAGGCTTCGTGGGCCACACACATATTCTTTGGTGCATATTCTTCTTCTTCTCCTGACCCCACCCCCTGCCCTTTTAAAAGAATCCTTTGATAAGTGTAAAAAACAGTCTTAGGGCTGGATTTGGTTCACCGATCATAGCTGCCAACCCCTGCTGTAAAGTATGCTACAGGGCAGGGAACTATTGTAGTTAAGGGCCAGGCCCTGGAACTGGATTGCTTGGACTGGGATCTATTTCCTTTAATTACCACTTAAAATACTTAACTCTGTGTGCATTATCATTTTTAACATGGAAATAACAAACGCCTACCTAATGGGGTAGCTATAAGGACTAAATAAATTAATACATGGAAATCACTGAGAACAGTACCTGGTACATAGTAATTACTCAATCAATACTGACTGCTATCACTACTTAAACCCCAAGCTCTGCATTAGATGGAGGCCCATATCGCGTGCCAAGACCCAAGCTAGGCATGGGACCACAGAGTGAACAGGACAGCCCTGTCCTTGAAGAACTTTTATTCTCATAGTATCAGTCCTACCTTTGCTGTCAAATGTTAGTCCTTCTGGCTTACACTTCTCCCTGCTTGGCATGCCTTGTGGGCCTCCATACAGAATAGAGGGCAGGGCTGTACAGGAATAGAGGCCTTTCCTTGCTGCATCCCTCTCCTCTCAAGAGAGAATGGAGGCCTACATGAGTGAGTGACATCGATCATCTCCCTGGGTGCACAGGTGAGACTGGCCACACTGACTGGGCCCAGGAACAACAGGCTTTCTCCCCGTCCCAGGTTCCAGCTCCCACAAGACCTTCCAGCAGAGGGCCCTGAGTCCCCATGAGCCTTGGCCATGTCTTTTAGCCATCTGTGCCCTCTCTGCTCTTCTACAGACTAGGAAGAAATGACATTGCTCATTCTCTCCCCCTAAGGGGAACAATATGATTGCACAGAAAAAAATGCAGTGGAGCCAAAGGCCCCCAAACTTCTAGACAAGAAATCTAACATGAACTCAAGCTAGCTGTAATGATTTGTGATTTTATAGGGAAAATGGATTTAAACTATTCTAAATATTTGACAATATTTTTCATATTGATCGTTTGTTTATTTATTTATTTAGGCTGCATTGGGTCTTCGTTTCTGCGCGCGGGCTTTCTCTAGTTGTGGCGAGCAGGGGCTACTCTTTGTTGCAGTGCACGGGCTTCTCATTGCGGTGGCTTCTCTTGTGGAGCATGGGCTCTACTAGTGTGGGCTTCAGTAGTTGTGGCTTGCGGGCTCTAGAGCACAGGCTCAGTAATTGTGGCGCACGGGCTTAGCTGCTCCGCGGCATGTGGGATCTTCCTGGACCAGGGCTCGAACCCATGTCCCCTGCATTGGCAGGCGAATTCTTAACCACTGCGCCACCAGGGAAGCCCTCATATTGATTTTTTAGGTGTGATGACATAGGAAGGAAGGAAGGGAGGAAGGGAGGGAGGGAAGGAAAGAATCCTTATGTATGGTGTACTTCAGGTACAAAATCAAAGTATTTATGGATGGAATGATGTGATGTTTGGGATTTGCTTCAAAAAAAATCCAGTGGCAGGGAGAAGTAGAGGTACAAATGAAAGAAGATTGGTTGTATTTTGAAAACTGTAAAAGAGGGTGATGGCTAAATATTAGGACTCATTATACCATTTTCTCTACTTCTGTGCATGACTGAAAATGTCTGTAACACAAAGAGAGAGAGAGAAAGAGAAAGAGAAAGACCTCCCCAAAAGCCTGGTATAGTGAGAGTCCTCAGGCAGGATTCAAGGGATCCAAATTCCAGGGTAAGCTCTGCCACTACTTGGCTGTATGATCTTAAGTAAGCCTCTGGCCTTTTCTGGACCTATTTCCTCATCTATGAAATGGGTATGTTGAGCTGTGTAGTTGCTCAGGCTCTTTCCTGCCATCCTCAGGACAAGCTGCCCAAGGCTGCAGCCTCCACCACAAACTCTCCCCCAACCAGAGAACAAGATTCCAGAGAGCAGAGACTGTGCTACTCAAGATGATCTTGGGGCTCTCCTTTCTGTTATAGACAACAGGCACGCAGGCCAACTCTCCAGTTGCGAATGACTAATAAAATCTAGATGCTGTACAAAACCACATTTCTGCAGGTACCAGAGAACAAATTAGTTGGCAAAGAATTAAAGGGCCAAGATCCAGGGGAAAAAAAGGAAAGCCAAAAAGGTGAGCCCAGCATTTAGAATTGTGTTTTCCCTAGAGATAGATGCTGTTATGGAAGAGACAACGGAGAGGCTGAGAAACTGGGTAAAGCTTTTAATAAATTCAAGGAGCCAGCAGAATAAAAACTGGAGTTTAGAGCTTGCCAAGGAAGGAGAGCCTGGTGAACCCCTAGGCTTTGGATTGGGACTCCAAAGGGCTAGACCCTCAGAATAAAGGTGAATCAGATATAGATTAGTTCTCAAATGGAATAATGCCCCGCTTCAAATCATCTGATTAAGTTAAAGTAATCCAGGATTGCTTGTGCTCTTTGCTACCTGTCAGATGCAAAGACAAATCCTCTCCAGTAGAGGAGAACAGCATCCAGAGTCTCTAATTACCTCAACAATTTTTCATATATAATGTCTGACATTCAATAAAAAATAGCCAGATATACAAAAGAGTAAGATGTGACTTAAAAACAAGAAATAGCAGATAATAAACACAGACCCACAGGGATCCCATTAACGGAGCTATGAGACATAAACTTTAAGAAGACTATGCTTGGGAATTCCCTGGTGGTCCAGTGGTTGGAACTTGGCGCTTTCACTGCTGGGGCCCATGTTCAATCCCTGGTCGGGGAACTAAGATCCCACAAGTCATGCGGTGTGGCCAAAAAAGGAAAAAAAAAAAAAAAAAAGAAAACTACGCTTAAGTTGTGCAATAAAATAAAAGGCAAGGTTGAGAATCTCATCAAAGAACTAGAAACTCTAAAAATGAACCAGATGAAAAATCAGGTTACTGAAAAATAAAATAACTGAAAACAAGAGTTCAATGAATGGGCTTAACAACATATTAGACACAGCTAAAGAGAGAACTGGTGAACTGAAAGACAGGTCAGACTTAAAAAAAAAGAAGAAATGGAAAACACAGAAAAGTGCATGACAGACAAAATAGGGGATACAGTGAAAAGCACTAACAAAACGTGTAACTGGAGTCCCAGAAGGAGAGGAGAGAGAATATGGAGCAGAAGCACTCTAAACAGGATAAATACAAAGAGATCAATACTTAGGTTTCACAGCAAAACTGCTGAAAACCAATGACAAAAAAAAAAAAATCTTAAAACAACAAGATAAAAAGATACCTTACATTCAAAGGAGCAACAATATGGATTATAGTGATTTCTCAATACTGTACCTACAATAGAAGCCTGAAAACAATGGAATGACATCTTTAAAGTGCCAAGAAAAAAAAAAAAAAACTACCAACACAGAATTCTCTACCCAGCAAAGTTATCCTTCAAAAATGAAGATGAAATAAAAACATTTTCAGACAATCAAAGACTAATAAAATTTATCACTAATAGACTCACACTAAAGGAACTAAAGGAAATACTAAGGGATGCTCTTCAAACAGCATATAAATGAACTGAGATGGAAGCTTGGAGATATGAGAAGAAATAAAAAGCAACAAAACACTCTTAAGTATTTGAATAAATCTAAAATGAACAACAACTGAACAAAACCATAATGTTATAATGTCCTATCAATGTTACAATATAGGGAGAATGAAAAGTCATGTCAATAATTCTACAAGTTAGGGGTTAGGGGAAAATGGAGTTAAAGGGTTATAAGAACTCTGCATTGTCCAAGAAGAGGCAAAGCACTAACTTACGTTAGATTTCAATAAGCTAAGAATGCATTTTAATCTCTAGGAACGCTTCTCAACCAGAGGATTCAGCTCTAGTGTCATAAGGCATTCACTATGTAATAAGTTGACTTCTCTCCTACACCTCTAGAATGGTACTAGCTATGTACCATCCTCCAGATAATTGAGAAAATGGTCACTCAAATCCCCTTCTGTAGGGCTTAATTCTCTAATAGAAATCCAGGTAATAAAGGCCGCTATGGTAATCACTGAAGGAGTAATACATAAGTATATAACTAATAAATTAATAAAGAGGGGAAATGGAATAACAAACCCAATCAATCCAAAGGAAAACAAAAAAAGGGAAAAAAAAGGAAGAAAGAAAAGGCAGGATGGGATAAGTGGACAGCAGATTTAAACCAAAGTTTATCAGTAATTACATTAAATGTAAACTGTATCAATGCTCTAACGAAAAGACAAAGGTTGTTAGAACAGATGATAACAAACCCCAATTACAAATCCAGTTGAAAGATATACCTTAAGTAGAAGGATACAGAAAGGCTGAAAGTAAAAAGATGGAAAAGATACACATCCCATCCTCCTCCCACCCACACTAAGGGAAAGAAAGAGAAATATCTGACAAAGTAGACTTTAAAAGGCAAAAAGATTACTAAAAATAAAAACAGAAACATTTCATGATAAAGTGTCTAACTAATCCAGTTCTAAATAAGTATGCAATTAACATTGCATCAAAATGTATAAAACTAATACTGACAGAACTAAGAAAAAAAAGACAAAACCTCAGTCTTAGTGGGAGAGTACAACATACATGTTTGTACTGACAGAACAAGCAAACATTTCTATATCCCAGTACCTAGCACAAGGCCTGACCCACATTAGAGGCCAAATCAAAATTTGCTGACCTGAAATAAAAGAGATTCATACATTCTGGATTTTCCTAAACAGTCCAAATTTCAAGTATAAAATTGTCTCTTTGTCCCTCATAAGTTCATTTGTCCAAAAGTTTTGTTTGGAAAATATAAATAATATCCCCATGGGTGACTTGAATCCCTCCTATACTGCCATGTTCTCCTTTTTCCCATATAATATTAGGTCACCAGGAGCACCCAGGTGCTGAGCTGCTTGCATGGGGCGCCTCTCATACCTGAGCTGGGGCATCAGTCCCGGGGATACGGGTGGACCGCCTGCGGGTGACGATGACCGACGGCTTGTGTTCAGTGGGGTTCTGTTCAGGACCCTTTCCATCCTCGTCAACACCTCCAGCTTGGGCTGCCTCAGTTGGGTCCACAGCCCGCACAGGCACAGACACTGGGATTATGAGGGGTACCATCCCGCTGTCCTCTCGTGCTCGCTTGGCAGCTAAGGAAGGCTCAGAAAACTCCACCCCACACTTGGCAGTTGAAGCCAATACACTTTTCCGCTTCTCCTCAGAGCCACTGGCATCCTGGAGAAGGAGAGAGAGAGGAAATGGAGATGGTTAGAAGGTAAGTCCTGATCTGCTGGTCCGGGACCCCTAATCCCGTTTGATTCAGGGACTCAAACACCCATGATGGTTCCCAGTGGTCTTTGGCAACCTGGCCTTTCCCTGACCACCTTTTCCCCCACCATATTCCCAAATACTCTCCATAACCTCCCTTCTGCCAGGTTCTCCCATCCTGGCCTGGAGCAGGAATCCCCAGATGGCCAACTCAGGCCAAAAGTGGCTAATCGATGTGTTTTGTTTGGTCTACACGGTGCATGGCATGTGAAATAGTATCTACATATTCAAAACATATCTCTGCAAAAGAAAGCAAGCAAGGAACCTGTGCCAAGGTAAGGGTGGTCTTTGGATCTATTTCCCCACTGGCAACTGGCTGGAGTGAAGTCAAGTTCTGCAGCCTCCTACATATAGGTCTGGCCCTATAGGCTTCGAGGGTTGAGACCTCCAGTGAGGGAAGGGGCAAACACTGGCTTTGGAGTCAGATACTAGCTTCTGTCCTACCTTTGTGACCTTGGGAAATCCCACTTGGGCCTTAGCTTCTTTAGCAATAAAATGGGATAAACGCCAGCATCCCTTTCACAGGGTTTGATGAGAAATTACTTGTGATCAAAGATAAGAAACTCCAAGTACAACGTAGGTGCTCAAATTCTATTCATTCTTCTTCCCCATTTAGATTGTCTTTTCTTTCCAATCAACTTTATTGCTGTATAATTTACACACAACAGAATGCACCTATTTTTAATTATAGTTTTTTTTTTTGTTTTTTTTTTTTTTGCGGTATGCGGGCCTCTCACTGTTGTGGCCGTTCCCGTTGCGGAGCACAGGCTCCGGACGCGCAGGCTCAGCGGCCATGGCTCACGGGCCCAGCCGCTCCGCGTCATGTGGGATCTTCCCGGACCGGGGCATGAACCCGTTTTCCCCTGCATCGGCAGGCGGACTCTGAACCACGGCGCCACCAGGGAAGCCCTTAATTATAGTTTGATGCATTTTGACAAGCATAACAACCTGTGCAACCACTACCACATTCCTGTCTTTTAGCATACTGGATCTGGAAATGGTTTCACCTCCCTCTACTTCCAACCCTGCAAGTCCCAAATGAAGAAGGCAACCCACGATGGTGTATTGCATTTTCCTGCCTGCAACCCTGCGTGTGTATAAAACCCATCTACCCTTCAGGTATGGATACACCTACGTAGAGGTTCTTTGCATGCAGAGAGTTCAGAACTCCCTGAAATGGATGGGTTCTTTCATTTCCTTCAATGAAGGGAGAAAACTGCCCTTGTGACCCTGGAGTCACTTGCTCTCCCCTGGCCCCAGACACAGCTCGCCCTGCCCTCCGCCAGGTCTGTCCCCAGCCCATGCCACTCTCACCTTTGTGTTCTGCAGTGAGGCCAGCTCCACTGCCTTCTGGGCCAGGGTCAGCAAATTGGCCTCCTGGGACGCCCGGCGCCTCCGTCGAGTGCTCTGGATCACCCCACCCCGTAGCACCTGCCCACAGTCCCCTGTGCCCACAGCCCGCGTGCCCTCCTCGCTGCCCATGGCGGGAGCCTCCCGCTCCCGGCCATTGGGTGCCAGTCTCTCCCCGTCCGACAGCAACTGCGACTCCCTCAGCTCCAGCGGGAATCCCAGAGCTTCAGGATGGGGCTGCCCCAGGGGGCCGGGTGGCGGCTGCTGCAGGGGCCAGTGGTGCAGGAACAGGTTGCTGGCGGGATCCTGCCCAGGTTGGGTGCCAGCCCCATCCAGGGTGGTGGAAGGCAGGACGCCCTCCTTAGAGAGGCGGCGGGAACGGCGGGGAAAGGCGATCTGGGCCTGAGGTAGCACAGGCTGCGGGGCTGACTCCTGCAGGAGGGCCTTGCGCAGTTCTGGGTTCATGTCAGGGTTTGGGGGGAAGGGGTAGGGTGCCAGGCTGTGGTGAGCCAGGTGGGACTGACTCAGTGGCCCGGCCGGCTGCAGGCCAAAGTCCTGGGGCTGCTGAGAGGGCGGCTGCTGCATGGGGTAGAAGTTCTCAAAGAGCTGCATCTGGGGCAGGGCCGCTTGCTGCTGCTGCTGCTGCTTCTGCGGTGGGAAGGCGGCGACGGGGTTGGGCGGCGACGGGCCCTGCCGGAAGACCTGCCGGTTCACCTGGTGGCCGAACGCCAGCTGGAAGGGCTGCAGGGGCAGCGTCTGGTTCGGCGGCTTCTTGGTCACATGGAAAGAGTTCAGGGGTGCCTGGGGCCGCCCAACCTCCAGCTGCACCTTCTGTGGCACCATCGGCCGCACAGCGGTCCCAAAGCGGTCCAGCTGTGGCCCCCCTGCTTTCTCCCGCTTCAGTGGCTCAGGGTGGTTATAGTAGGTGGAGACCCCCATGCCAGGATGAGGGCTTCCCTTGGGTCCACTGTAAAGGGGGAGGCTGTGGCGATTCCATGTCGAGTGGGGCGGAGGCTGGCCCGGCTGCTGCTGCCAGCCGCTGTCACTGACACCCCCAACTCCTCCACGCTCCGGGCCCCGCCCTGGAGCCATCACAGAGTTGGGCCACTTGACCGAGCCCACCTGCTGAGACAACATGGTTCGCTCAGACCCATACACCACGGAGTTCAGCAGGGCCAGGCTATTGGAAGGCGGCAGTTCGACAGGCTGGGAGGCGGGGGCAGCCCCTGCCGGACCCTCGTGCGCAAAGTAAGGCTCCTCCTTCACTCTGGACGGTGGAGGGGCCGGGGGCTGCTGTGGTGCTTGCAGGGGTTGGAGCTGCTCCTTGGGAGCTGGTTCCTGGTCCCCAAAGAGGCAACGCTTCCGCTTGTTCTGAGCCTTGGGCTGGGCCTGGAGGTTCATGGTGTGGCCAACTGGGCCCCAGCAGTGAGACCTACTTCACCAGTTGCCCATCCCCTGGGGGATGGTCCTGCTGGAAGCTTGGCCCTAGTCCAGCAGCCAGAGGGGGCAGAGGAAACGCTGGATGACGCGGTCGGGCACGGGGAGAAAGAACTGCTGGTGCTTCGTTCCTTTTTGCAGAGAGGCTCTCAGGCTCCTCTACTGTTCCCAGTTCACGATGCTCCACAGGGCCCTGGAGCCTGCAGACAGAACAGTAATAGTGTCAGCCACAGCCACCCAGGATGCCCCGGAGGGCAGCACAAGTGTGAGGGGAGGGTCTCAAGGGTCCTACAGTTCCACTGCCTCCTGGGGACAAGCCCAAAGTCACAGAGCAGCATTGGTGAGGCAGGAGCCAGGACCTTGGGGGAGCTACCAGAAGGCGGCAACATCCCCCAGGGTGCTCTGGGACCCTCCCTTGTCCCACCACCTCGCCATCCTGGTCAGTGTCCGGGACTGCTGCGTTTGGTTGTGTAACTTGCGCAATGCACAAAAGCACCCGCCGAGGGGGCAAGTGGGGCTGAGATCCAGCCTGAGCCCCTGCAGTCAAGCTGGGATAAGGGGTAACAAAGGCCACGCTGGGTTCCCTACTCGTCTGAAGCCAGGCCCCAGCCTACTGGGCAGCCAAGCAGGTCCTCTCACATCTGTCCAGGCAGTGGCCTCCCCAGTAGACCCCGCAGGAGTGTTTTCAGCCAATGCCTCCTCTGACACTCCATGCACCTCTCAGACAGGAAATGGAGAAAACGTTAGTCATTCCCAACTGTGCAGCCCATGGGTCGGGAGGTCCACCGACCTTGCAGAGTCCTGGGTCCACGTCCTTTACACTGAGGCACGTAGGTGAGGCCCCGAACGGTGTGTGCAGTCCTAACCCCACCCCTGGGAGGAGCTGCTGGGTGGAACTGTGGCTGCCAGCGTTCCCCAACAGAGCATGGAATGGAACCTGTTTTGCAACCTGGGCTGACTGGAGACAGGATCTGGTCTGGTAGCTGGTCAGCAGTCCCCACCCACCCTCCTCCACTGCCAAAGAGCTCCTGGCATCTTGAGCAAAGGAAGAATATAGCTACGATACTGAGGGGGGTGCAGATTTCTAGAGCTTAGGTCCAGAAGGTTCCTCCATGACATGGTGTGACTAAAGTGCTCACAGTGTTCCTGTGTTTGTTTTCTAACTTGATTAAAAAAAAAAAGATTGCTCTATTTATCCTGCTACAGAGGAACTGAGACCAGTATTTTATAACTTACATGTGTTTTTATTACTTACATGCAAGTTATAACTTACACCTATACCTTGCGTGTATTTTCAAAGACTTTTTCTTTCTTCAGAGAGGGTTGGTTTTGTCTTCTGTTTTGTTTGCCTCTCTGGGAAGTTGGTGAGGGTGGGAGCTACATGGCCCACCTCTTCCCCATGCTAAGATTCTGATCCTCAGCCAGTCTGTCTAGCAGAGGAGGGGAGCTCAGGAAGCCCCCGCGAATAAATCTGAAGGTCCAGGCTGACCTCAGACGTCAGAACCTAGATGCCCCAGGTCATCGTTAGTAGCCCCGGGAGTTCCCAGGAAACCAGCCGAGAGGCGCAGAGGAGGGCTGGCTGGGCATGCCGGGCAGGCTCTGGTATGAAGCTCTGGCTACACCCGGCGATGCCCCTGGCCCCAGGGAGGCGGCCGTGCTATCGCTCCTCCGCAGGCTTCCGCAGCTCCCCAGCCCTTCCCCTCCCGCGGCTGCCTTGACTCACTCCAACCCCCTGCTGCCTTTCACTTTCACCCAGCACCCAGAAGGGGAGGAACTTCCTCCTCCATTTCCTTCCTCAGCTCCCGGCCCTGCTGGGAGTGAGAGCGACTCTCCGTGCTCGCACCCCCTTTGTCTCGCATATGGAAGCTGGGGGAGGGGGAAACTAGGAGGGCATCCAAGTCGCCCAGGCCCCGCCACCGGGGGAGGATTCGGACGAGCAGCGAGTGCTGAGGCCACAGAAACCGCCTTCTGAACAAACCCCTTTCTCTTGCTTTTAAACTCTCATTTCCTGACAGCCAACCCAACACAGAGCAGAGACCCAAAAGCCAGCCCCCAGACTGAAAACAACCCTGGGCGCCATCGTGAAGCTGCAGGGTGGGGCCGTCCCGGCTATAAGAGTCCGGCTCTGCCTCTCCAATCAGAATGAACCAACTACAAGTACGTGTGTGTCTGCAGAAGCAAGACAGAGGAAGGAAGAACGTGCTGTGGGGGGGGCGGGGGGGGGGAGTTGGCAGGTCCACGTGCCTCCAGGGAACTGGGAGCCTCCCCCCCCAACCCCCGGCAGTACAGGCACCCCCCATCGCAGCCCTGTTGCCTGGTGAGCCACAGCACAGGCTTGGGGCTTGGAGGAGGGGAAGGCACACGTGGCAGATGGGTCTGAGTGCACGTGCGCGTGCGTGCCTGATGGAGGGTACCAGGCGCGGGGATGGCCGCTCAGCGCCTAGGGGAGGGCGACTGCACAGTTGGGGCTGGGGAGGTGGGGGCGGAGTCTGTGAAAGGGGATCCAAGGCAGGGCTGCTCCTGCCCCAGTCCACACTGGCTGGCCTGCAGCTGCCTGGTCAGGTCTGCTCTGCCTCCCACCCCCCACCCTACACATCGAGGGGGCCCTTCACTCCTGATACCACAGTAGGTTTCCAAACCTGAGCCAGGGACTTCTTTAAAAGAAATCAAGGGGGCCAGTTCTGGGGAGGCTGAAGCTTCTGCAGAGGCCTCCCTGTCATCCCCATTGGAAGGCTGCTAACAATGCAAAGAGCACAGACACCCGGACCTGGGACCCTTGAAGAAGAAAGGTCATTATCTGGGCTGTTGGGGGGAGAGTGGAAGAGGCCTGGGAGGTAGGAGGGGAGGGGACACACCAAGGCAGCAGGGTATGTAGCAGTAGTAGTAACAGCTAGTAGTTGTAATAATAATAACAACAGCAGTGCACCTGTGCCAGGCGACCCTAAGTACTCTGTGCACGGTTTTTTGTGTGTGTGTGCATGTTTAATTCCCACAACAGCTTTATAAAGCAGCATGAAGCCAAAGCATGAAGCAGTGTTATTTTAACCTCCATTTTACAGGTGAGCTAGACAAGCTCTAAAGGGCTGAAAAAAATTGCCAGTGGTCACACGGTAACTACGTTGCAGAGCCAGGGCTTGAATTCAGGTCCGTCTGACTCCAAGACCAAGCTCTTATTCCCTGTCCCTAAGACATGCCGCTAAGACACCAGGCCCTTTCTGCACACCTCCCTCCCACAGCATGCTCTCGACAGTCTCAGAGCAAGGATTTTCCCAACACGGATCTCCCTCCTCACTGGCGCTAGGAAGCCCCTTCCCCGCACCTGAACTGTAGGCAGGTAAACCTCTCCTATTCTGTGCCGGTACAGCTGAGACCCTCAGACCTACAGGAAGGGAGGGAAGGGAAGGGGGGCCGCCTCACAGAGGCGCCAGCAGGTGTGGGAGGTCCACTGGCAGGGAGGCCTGAGACTGCACTGGTCACTTCCGCCTCATTCTCCAGACCTGGACCCTCCAGCCCCTGCAAGCCCACCCCTGCCTCAGTTCTGGTGGCTGCAGGTGGGGCTGCCAGCTCTCATACGGCACTCATACCTCACAGCCTGCGAGTCTGGCCAGGACTGAGCCACTTCCTCCCATTTCTTCTGCCCCAGCCCTCCTCTGTCCCTCAGGTGGAAGTCTGCCTGGTCTTCCTCACAATGAGGAAGAGGAAGCAAGCCGTCCTTTCTGAAGGCTCCCAACAGATGGGCCAACTCCCTAAAGTTGCAGGGAAGAGGGTGTAATGAGGAACTCCTGCAGGCAGCTCACCCTTGGGACCAGCTGCAGGGCCTCTGACAACGGATGCAGAAACACTGCAAAAGGAAATCCACAGACATCATGGGGCCCCAGACACTCACACCCACTCTTACCAGTCTGACTGTCAAGGCTCTATTCACTCTTCCCTTCCTCCGGGAGCCTCGCTGCTGCAACCAGTCCCTGACCACACCACAGACAGCCCTGGGCAGAAGACACAGCCAGCATCTGATCTCAACAGCCAGGGACCCCTGGGGCTTTCAGGAGCATCTATGGTGAGAAACACTTTCTCTCTACCGAAGAAGCAATGTGCAATAAGTAAAGAAAACAGTGCTGAAACCACACGTATTCTGCACACACGAGGGAAGGTACTGAAAAGGCTGCTGGGTGTTCTATGCTTGTGGTGACACCACGCCCTCCAAGGACAGCAACCAGAACACGTACTGCTCCCCACGTGCCATAAGCACCCCAACCGCATGCGTGACATTGGCTGGGGGAGTCCAGTGAGCCCTCACCACAGGGCAATGGGGCCGGGCCATGCATGACCACTGAGGGGACCAGGGCCACTCACAAGCTTGGGGCACTCAATGCGGCCATCCAAGAGACAAGACTGTTGTGAGTCAAGGTTACGCAGGCCAGGAAAGGGGTGCCCAGCTTGGTCCCGGCGGCCACAGGGCCTCAGCTCTGATCTGGGGCTGAGAGCCGACTGAAGGACACCCCGACCCTGGGAGGCTAGCTAATGCTTCAAGCTCCTGCTCTTACCTGGGCCACCCCTGGCCCCGCAAACTCAGCACTAGGAAGAGGGGGAGTCACAGCTCATGCCATCTCCAACCCGAGGCAAACAGACTTCAATATGGCACCCAACAAAGCCCCGAATCTCTAGGCCAGCCAGCTCACTGAGCACCAAAGAGGCTGTCTTAGGACAAAGTGTAAACTCCTTGTCCAGCCCACAGGTCCCTGCAGACTCGGGCTCCCGCCACTTCTCTCAACACTCCACGCGGGAGCCATCACTCAGTGCTGTTGCTGCTTCGCCTCCAGGTCTGTGCCCAGGCAGTTCCTCTGCCTAGCACACATTGCCAACATTTTCATCTGACCAAGTCCTACTCACCTTTCAGGTTTCAGACAGTGCTTCCTCTGGGAAGTCTGCCCTCAGCCCAGGTCTGAGCCAGGTACTATACTCTGAGCCCGTAACACCTCCTAAACCCCACGACTGGACTCAGCACACTGAATGCCGGGTGCCTATTAGTCCCCAGCAGACAGCAAACTCCAGGGGGCAGAGTCTGCAGATCACTGTACCTTGGCACTTGGCTTGTACCTGCCTCTTAGGCTGCTCATTCAAGACTGCACCCAAGGTGAGTCAGAGCCACTGCTCACGGCCAGCGCATCCACCGTGGGCTCCTGCCCAGCCCTGACTTCTCATCTCTCTCCCTGATGCACATCAGAGCTCCTGAGCACATCACGCTGAGATGAAGTGAAGAGGCCCAGCCGCCTAACCCCACCCCATCCCATCCCATCAGTGGCCCCAGGTCCTATCCAACTAAGCTGAACAGAAATCCTTCTCTACTTGCAGGCCCGTAAGCCACTTGCCCCTTGACTGTCACTCACTGCCCCACACTACATGCAGGACAACTGACAAAGAGCCAGCCCCACTGTTGCCCCCTGTCCCATCCTTCTTCCCTCAAGGCTTCCCACTCCTGCCTAGACCAAGGCCAGGGACGTGAGCCTGTGGATCTGTTTATCTCATGCTCTGACATGGCTGGGCTGAGCCTGAAGACACCAAAGTATCTGGCTAGGATGCCCGGGGCAGTGATGAGGGGCCCTCTCTTAGAGGAGCCCTGCATGGCCCCAGCTGGCCCTCCAGTCCAGACTCACATCCTGAAAAGCTCTCTCTCAAATACTCTGGGGCCTTTGGCTACAGCCAGACTGGGCGAGTGGCCTGAAATTGCCATCTTGGGCCAGCTAGAGTTGCCCAAGCCCTAGGTAGACCTTGCCTCTGGGCACAGTGCGATGATCTCAATGCTGTGTGCACCCCCTCTAACTGGGAGCTCACACCCAGGCTGTAGGGCCCCATTTCTCCAAGCCACTGGACATACAAGTCCTGTTCTCAAGGGGTATGTAAAACCAATAAGGAAGGAGACGCCAGCCACAGAGATGAGGACCTGCCTCCCACAAGTGTCACTTCCCCTGGGGACGTGAGAGAGCAGGCCGCGTGTTGTGCCCGTTCCCAGTCCAGAGACAGTCCCTGGATTATCATTTCTCCAGACTGAACTTCAGCCCTTATAGGCCAGGGCATCAGGAGTCCCAGGGGCTCAGCCATCAAGCTGGACAGGCTCAGAGGCTTGGCCAGGGTTCGAGCTGCCTGAAGTTTGAGCTTTGACTGTAAAAATGCCAACACTGAGATGCTTTTAAAGGGATACAGGTAAGAGGAAATCCTTTGCCTTATTATGCACCCCCCAGGGCTTCATTCAGGCATCTACCTTAATCATCTCCTCCCCCACTACCCCACAAACACCCCCCAGGATGTCCATAAAAGTCAGGATAGCCAGGTCCGTTTTATAGGAGGGAAGCTGAGGCACAGAGAAAACACTGAGTCGTAGGCAGAGCCAGGAAAGGACTGAGCCTCCAGGCCCAGCTTCCGCCCATGCTCGGGGTGGGGGCGCTGGCTGCCTCCCTCCTAGACAAGGGCCACAAAGGATCACAGGCAGCTCAGGAAACCCCCTTCTACAGGACTCGGGACTCCCAGAGGGTAAAATGGAAGCTGGCAGGATTAGGCTCTGTCCAGAAGAGACAAAGCAAGTGTCCCTGCAGCCAGCCCTGCAGTGACTGAGCCTCTGGAGAGGGCTGCATGAGGGCCTCACAACCCTCTCTATGCCCTACAGGGCTCACGCCACCAGAGGCTGCTCCAGCTCCCCCCTCCCCTTCTGGAAGGGCCTGGCTCAACGGCAGGTCTAGGGCAGGGCTCCCTGGAGTCTGTGCCTGAGGCCCAGTGCCAGACTCTGTCCCAGACCAACATACAGAGAAGGCCATTCACAGGGACCTCCCTTAACATGGCCCTGCCCTGCTTACTGTGCCCTCCCACAAACACACACCCTCTGTAGCCCTGCAGGTCTGCCCACTGCCCCTTCATCCACTCAACAAGCATTTGCTGAGCACTGGCTATAAGCCAGGCTCTGGGGAGACACAGGAGACGAGGTACAGTCCCTACCCACACAGAGCCCTCAGTCCAATGTGAGAGAAAACAGAAACACACACTGATTATAACGCAAGGTGGCCTGTCCTGGGGCTCGAGATACACACAGGGAATAAGTGACCCTGGGGAGAGTTCCCCGGCTTTGAGCCTTTGCTGGAGCTGTCACCTCTGCCTGGAAGCCCTGCCTCCACTGACAACCTGCCTCCCTCAAAGCCTACCTCTTCCAGGCAGCCCTCTGGCACATACTGTTCTCACCCTTTCTGAATCTTCATGCTCTTACTCCCTATTAACCACTAGCTCACAAGGCTTCTGCAATTCCCTTCTGTTTCCGCAGCAAGGCTGGGAGAAGCAGGGCCTGGAGGCAGTGTGGCCCAATGGAGAGGGCAGTGAACTGGTTGTCAGGTAACCCGGTGTCTGTTCCAGGAACCGGCCACTCCATGGTTTCTGCCTTTGAGGAATTTGGGAGCCAGGGGTTGGGGTGGCGGGCGGGGGGGGGGGGGTGGAGAAGCCCTGTGTCCAGGAATCACCTTTGTAATAAGCAACTGCCACAGTAAACAGTAGCCACCAGCACTGCCCACGTGTCCAATGTGTTTGAGTATCGCTCACTTGTATAACCACTTATCCCCATCTGAGAAATGAGGAAACGCTGGCTCTGAAAAGTAACTTGTTCCAGGTCACAGCCGGAGGTCCTCTGTGAGGAGCCAGGATTCTAATCCAAGCCTACCAAGCCCAAACTAGGTCTGCTGCCTGTCAGTGCTGAGCAGTGGTTCTCAAACCTACCCTGAGAGATTATTAGTTCATGGGTCTGGTAACGGGGAGGAAATCAAGGTGGGAAATCCACAGTGCTTCATAAGCAGCCCAGGTGGTGCCCGGGTGCTGGAGCAGAGGGACGGCTAGAGGGTCGGGGCCTGGCACAGTGCAGCTTCCAAGGACCCACTGCTCCTCACTCCCCTGGGAGCCACCTGCCAGGGTGTCGTGTCCTGCACAGGAGGCATGAGGGGTCCCATGAGCCCTAGGGCTGACTATGGCTCTTAGAGTGCCCAAGGCCCAACTGAGTGCCCAGGTTTACTGAGCTTTTACTATCTGCCGAACACTGCTGAGTGCATTGCTGGCAATATCTTATTTAACCCTCACCCTTCTTTGTCCCATTTTACAGCTCTGGAATGGTACACTCAAAAGTATCTATTTAACACAAAAGAAGACAGTAACGGAGGAACAGAGGAACAAAAAAAAGACATTAGACAGAAAGCAAATAGCAAAAATGGCAGACATAAATCCAACCTTTTTAATAATTACTTTCAATGTAAATAGATTGTAACACCCCAATTAAAAGGCAGAGTTTGGGAAAATGGTTTAAAAAAAACCCATGATCCATGGTGGCGCAGTGGTTGAGAGTCTGCCTGCCGATGCAGGGGACACGGGTTCGTGTCCCGATCCGGGAAGATCCAACATGCCGCGGGGCGGCTGGGCCCGTGAGCCATGGCCGCTGAGCCTGCGCGTCTGCAGCCTGTGCTCCGCAACGGGAGAGGCCACAACAGTGAGAGGCCCGCGTATCGCAAAAAAACAAAACAAAACAAAACAAAACAAAAACCATGATCCAACTGTTAACAAGAGACACACACTTTAAAGACACTAATAGGTTGAAAGTAAGAGGATGGAAAAAGATATACCATGCTAACAGTAACCAAAAGAGAGCTGGGAATGGCTATGCTAATATTAGACAAAATAGACTTTAAGACAAAAACTCTTATTAGAGACAAAGAAGGACACTTTATAATGACAAATGTGTCTACCCATTAAGAGGATATTACAATTATAAATGTATTTGCACCTAACAACAGAGCCCCCAAAATACATGAAGCAAAAACTGTCAGAATTGAAGGGGAAAATAGACAATTCAACAATAAGAATTGGAGCCTTCACTTTCAATAATGGATAGAACAACTAAACAGAAGATCAACAAGGAGGGACTTCCCTGGTGACCCGGCAGCTAAGACTCTGTGCTCCCAATGCAGGGGGCCTGGGTTCGATCCCTGATCAGGGAACTAGATCCCACATGCTGCAACTAAGAGTTCGCATGCCGCAACTAAAGATCTCTCACGAGGCAACGAAGATCCTGTGTGCCGCAGCTAAGACCCGGCACAGCCAAATAAATAAATAAAAAAAAAAAAAAAAAAAAAAAAAAAAGATCAACAAGGAAACAGAAGACTTGAACACTATAAAGCAAATAGACCTAACAGATATCCATAGAACCTTCCACTCAACAACAGCAGAATATGCATTCTTCTCAAGGGTACACAGAATATTCTCCAGGATAGATCATAAATTAGGCCATAAAACAAGTCTCAATAAATTTGAAATCATACAAAGTATGTTCTCCAATCAAAACGAGATAAAATTAGAATCAAAAATAGAAGGAAATTTGGGGACTTTACAGGAAATGAAAGTTAGAAGTAACTTGTCAAGTTCTCAGCTCAGAAAGGCCACTCCTTCCTTACTCAGACCATATTCTCCACACCTTCTGCACAGCCCTAGGAAGCTGCAGATCTCAGATTTTTGCAAATGCCTGGGTAGCTACCACACAAGACACATACTGAACCTGACCCCAATCTTGATCCCGGAATCAAAACAGCTGGGGAGGGAGAGTCCTTTAGGGCTGTAACAGCTTGTTATTCAGCCCTACTTCTCCCTGGGAAGATGGCCACAAGCAAACATCTTCACTTCCCCAGCCAGTCTACAGAATGTCCAAAGGCAGATCCTTCCCAAAAGAAGGAAGCTAACATATACAGAGCACTTTCCCCACGCCAGGTACCTGACATACCCTAATCCACGCATACAAACTTCCCACCCAGGCATCTCATTGTCCCCATTCTACAGAGGGAAACTGAAGCTCTGTTATTAAGGTGGCAGAAGCAAGATTCAAAATTTTGTTGTCTGCCTTTAAAGCCCTTGGTCTTTCCATCATCCTTCCAGAAAAATCCCAAATCTACACTTGTTGTGGGCTTCAGAAGGAACGCTATACATGAGAACCCCACAAAGCCAGCTGTGGATCCTCCCCTTTCTCACGCTCCCTCCCAGAACTGCTGCTTTTCCTGGGGCCATTTCCAAGTAGAGCATAGTATATAACACTCCCTCCTAAGAAATACTCCCAGCCCCCGCCTGCAGAAACAGTCTCCCCTCGAGACCGTGAACATCTGTAAGACCCCCTGGAAGCTAGGACAGCCCATAGGGCTTTGAGGTGGGAGGACTGCAGGCGTGAGCTGGGAGCTACAGTCAGCAGGATCACCCTCTGGAATAAGAGCCTCCACGACACATGGAGAAAGGTGGCTTGTGCCTCTCTTCAGAGCCAACCACCAAAGGAGAGCATAGCTGCGGAAGCTGAACAGATTCCAAATATCAAGGGATGCTGCATCTCACTCAGTCCAATTCCTTGTTCCACAAAGCAGCCCAGAGAAGGAAAGAAACTTACCTGCAAATACACAGACAGGAGCAAGAATCAAGGCCCAGAATCAAGGACACCAATAACAACGCTTCATGCCTCCATTTAGGAGGCCCCACCTTTTGGCAAGACACTGGGCAGGGCTTGGAGCCAAAGTGAAACCTCAATGTCATAAATGTAAGGCTTCTACTTCACCATCATCTCCACTCCAGCATTTCTTGGGGGCACTACTATGTGCCAAGCATGGTGCGGAGCACTCTACACGCATGATCCCGTTTAATCCTCACGGCAAGGCAGGTATTATTACACTCCCATTTCTCAACGAGGCACCTGAAGCTCTGAGGTCACAGGAGTAGAGAGGCAATGCCAGGACTGGAACCCAGAGCCTTTTCTGCAGGGCCTCAGGCTCAGCCTCCTGCTTGGGTACACATCAGGCTATTTGGGATGGATGGCAGCAGGCTCTGGGCTGTTCACATCTCCCTGGAGAGCAGCTTCAGCTGGCCTGACAACCAGTCATGTCCTGGAAGTGTGGCTGGTCAGGAAAGGTGAGTGAGAGAGGCCTGGGAGGCGAGTGGCTTTGAAAATGAAGATGCTACTGGTGATTACCACCACTGGGCCAACCTGTGAAGCTCAACATCTTCAGTTCAAGAGGAAGCCACATCCCTCCCACACTCTCCAACCCCACACCCACAGTTGGCCAACAGCTCTTTAAAAATAAAGCGGTGACTCGCCCCCAATCCCCATGGGGCCCAGGTTCCTGCCCCTTCCCCTGGCACGCTGAAATCTGGGTCAAGTCAGTCCACGCTTGGGTTCCTACTAGTGCCAATGCCCCCACCCAGGGCACTGAGCATCAGCCCCAGCATGACAAGCCACCTCTCTGCATGGGGCTCTCAGAAGGGTTTCCTCTCAAGAAATGAAACTACTAAATAAAGGTTGTTCATTGCACATCCTAAAGAAGGGAGACAGATAGTGCCCACCCACTCCAAAGATCACTGGTCCAAATCTCAGTTTCATGGCTGACGGGACTGAAGCCCTGAGAGGTAACATGATTTGCCCAAGAACACACGGCTCATTACTTGGGTAGAGCTGTGGTCAGGGCCTCCCAGGGGATGTTCTCACACTCAGCACTCCCTCAGACCTGGCTGGCTCTGCTGCCTCTTCTCAGGAGAAAGGAAGCGGGGGATGGGCAGGAGCGCTGTCTAGTTGTGGTGTCTTCATCAGCTCTGGCTCATCTGCCTGGCCAGCTCCAGAAGGAGCTAAGACCTACCTGATGGCCTGGGGGAAGAGGGGGAGGGGAGTTTTTTCAGGGGGTCATCCTGCTGGTTTGGAGGCTAAGAATGGGGATAACATGGCTCCCCAATACTTGCTAGTGACCAAGAAGAACAAAACCTTGCTGCCAGCAGAGGTGGGGCGGCTCTCAACATGGCTGCCTAGGGCCTCCTAGACGGGCTGCAGAGTGGGCACAGAGAGCCAGCCACCTGCCCCCCTCGTCCAGGCATCCAGTCAGTGTCACAGCCTTTCTCAGGTCCTGGTCAAGATCCAAGGCCTCGGCCAAATGCTCACACATTCCTTGCGTTTCTCCAGTCTCTGAGCAGCTGCTGCAGGCCCTCTTCTCCTGTGCTGATTTATTCTTTATTGTTCCTGAAATACACCCAGAGGCCTTTGGCACCAGGCACCAGCAGAGCATCCAGCCCAAACCCCGAGTACACACCAACCAGGCTCTCTGGGACCTGAGCCAAGCCAGCCGGCATGATGGGCCCTGGGGTCAGACCCAGCAGCCAGGAAGGGAGGCCCAAGATCCCACCCACTCCAGCCTATGGTCCTAGAGCTGCTCTCAGACTACGGAGGCTGGGATATTTGGGGAGATGGAGATGCTTGCAAGGTTTCTGGGAGGGCTAAACTAAACCTTTCTACTCCTCTCATGCACGAGTGACTCCCCAGCGATCCCCCCCAACACACACACACACAGCGGACCCCCACGTGCCCATCGCCCTGCACAGCAGGGCCTCGTGGCTCAGGCTGGGCTTCTCGCTACCCTGTAAAGTGTTTGGAGAGGGAGGGCTCAGAGGGGTCTTCCCCACCCTTCCCAGCCCAAAATATCTCCCCTATCAGCCAGCTAATGGTGCCTGAATTCCTACCATCAACACTTCATTCCTAGGGTCAAAGCATTGTTCCCTGTGCACATGAAAATAGCCAGGAGAAGTGTGGGAGCTGCCTGGTAAAAAGACAGGGCTTTGGGGTCAAACAGGATGTGTCCTGGCTTCTCCAGTCACCTGCCTCTCTGTGGGCCTCAGTTTCCCTACCAGTAAATGGGCACAATATTTTCATCTCATAGTTATTGTGGGATTAAATGAGGGTTTTATACACACACACACACACACACACACACACACACACACACGGAGTGCCTGGCACAAAGTAAGAGCTCGATAAATGTGATTTCATTTCCCCCTTGCTGGGCAGGGGCAGATCATTCATTATTAGTCCTCAACACCTGGAAGGGAATGAAATGGCCTCTTCCAGTTCCACAGCCAGCTGACAGCAGGGCTGACCAGACAGAAACAGGACAAGGGGACTAGGAATCCCAGCAACAGTGCTGGGCTCTGCAGACATCTGGCCTAGGGACCCAGGAGGAGCACACTCAGCACAGGCCTCCCCAGAACTCAGCTGCGCCAGCAGGGCCTGCAGGGACATGGCGGGACAAGAGTCCCCAGATAAAACTTGGCAGAGCTTCCAAGCCCATAGTGGAGCCTCCACCCTCCTGGGCTCCCTCTAAGAGCAATAAAAGGGAAAGGCCATCACCTGAGGGAGGCTGGGGAGACGGTGGTCACAGAAAGTCTGAACAGGGATGCCAGAGGCACCGGGGCCTGCAGGGAGCAAGTAAGCCTGCCCCGAGGCCACCACAGTGAAAGTCCCACAAGTAGAAGTGCCTGTCTGGTTATTTTTGGTACCTCTTCTGCCCAAAGCCAGCAAGGAAAGGCAGCTGCTAGCAACCTGGAAGGGCTGTTTACACTCAAGTGTGCAAGCACTGTGCAAGGACAAAAAGAGCACCAGCAGTCACCGTGCAGGAGGGCCTCTGCCCCTGCCTTCCTCTCCCGTCTGTCCCTGTACAGTCCAACCTGCACGCTGCATAGCCCACAGAGCGTGGGTACTTCTGCTTTCAGTCAGATCCAGTCTCCTAACCACAAAACTCCCTCACACACACACAAACAGACAAATAACTATGGAGCCAGCTGAAGACTGGGCCACACCCAGGAGCCGAGAGACAGTATTCCTCTGGGCTCTTCCTGCACTGAAGCAGCCCTTCCCCGTTTTGAAACTGGGAGGGGCAGGACAGAGGAGCCTTTCCTCTGTGAAGCGAAAGTGGGGACAGTCTATGGAACTTCAAGGAACTCGCTGCCTTCTCAGCTTCCCCATTTGAAAGTGAAGGACTAGATGTCCCAAAGTGTTTTCCAGCTCTGGGTAAATCCTGGGAGCTGGAAAGCCCAGAACTAGGACCCAGGGCCAGCTGAAGAGGTCAAAGCCAGGTCAGGTGGGATGGAGGATCTGAGGCCAGCCAGATGCGGCCCAAGAACTGCCAGGCAGGCTGGGGGGAGGAGGAGGAAGGGGGAGAAAGGCCAGACTACTTGTACTCGCAGGATTTTGAGTTATCACTCAAACCATTTCTGAGATCTCTTCTGAGTTCCAGGGCCTTCCCCTCCCAGGAACTGGCAAATTCTGGCAACAGCAGGCTGGCTTGGGGTCTCTGTCTGCCCAGCTGCTGGAAAAAGCTGGGAATCGAAATCCCCCACTATTTTCCTTCCTCTCTGGACCCCATTTCCCCAGAGAAGATGGGTGGCCTCAGAGGGAACCCCCTTCTGGCTGCAAGCCTGTTGTACTTCCCTCTCTCCAAGCTCTGGCCAGGACAAACTTGCCCTGGCTGTTCCCCTCCCCCCTTCCTGAGACTCCTAGAGGAAGAAGCATTGCCTGGAAAAAATAACACTCACCACAAGCTCCCTGTGGCTGGAGAGAAAGGCAGAGTGAACAGGGAGCACCTTCCCCGGCTGGCCATAGCACCAGGATCCGTTCCAGGAAGAGCAAGATCAAGAACCACTGGCTGGGACGGCTCAGGCCTCCAGCCCCTCTCCTCCCCACCAGTCCCCGAAAACCACAACCAGTAAGTTGAGTCCCGCAGGGAGCCCCCGACCCTCACCCCTGCAAAACCCCAGCTCTCTTCAGGCATGTGTTAACTTTCTTCTTATATAATATCTTGGTGTTCCCCCCACCCTCCCACTCCACCCTTGCTACCTGGTGAAACAGCCAAAGTGCTTTTAGGAGCAACTCCCACCCCAGGCTCCACCCGAACTCCACTGAGGTCACACTGAGAGGCTTCAGGTGAAGCGAAGACAAGAGGATTTTTTCCTTGGCTTTCTAAAGCAGCCTTCCTCCCACCCACCTGAGCAGTTCAGCCTGAGGCCTGGGCGGGTAAGTTCCCGAGAGCACAATATGATCTCTGGGAAGCTGAGCCCTTAACCCTCCGCTGCAGGGACAGAATCCCTTGCAAAAGTACACAGGCCGCAGGGTCTGGGCTGGTCCAGGCTGGAGTGCATCACACAGTTTTGCCCAGGGCCTAGGGAGTTCGAAAATGAGCTTCATTTACATAAGCCCAGTGGCCTGGAAGGGTACCCTCCTACCACAAGCAGGTGACCCTTCATTTCCTTTTCCCTGGAAGGAGCAAAAGGCAAACAAGAGCTGGGCTTGGTAGGAACTGGTGAAATACTAGCCATCATCTGTTGAGTACCTACTGTGTGCCAGTCACTTTGCATGCATGATCTTGTTTAACCTTTGTAGCAACCCTATGAGTAATTATTATCATCCCCATTTTATAGGTAGGGAAACTGAGGCTCAGGAAGTTAAGCAATGCTCAAAGCCACACAGCAAGTGGGGCAGCTGAAGAACGAACCCAGGTCTGCCCAAGCCTCATTCCTATGCCCCTGCCAGGCTTCCTTCAGAGTCACTGCCCAGGTTATTTGTTCACACACCATCCAGGAATGGTGTTCTGAGTGTGGGGAGGGAAGTAGGTGTACACAAGTTTTGCCTGATGGCTCTGGAATCCTAACTGATGTCCCACTGACTGTTATTGTTCCCAAGTGCATGACTGTGAGAGCCCCTGTAAGTGTGCGTGTGTTGGGGGTGGAGGGAGGGTAATCTGGATTCCAAAGAGCAGTTTCCAACACCGAAGTTATGCTGTAATGCTTCTGATTCATGAAATGAGCTCACAGTCTCACGATATCCTGAATGTTGCTTCGAACGCAAATGCAGATCCCACAAGTAAAAACTGGGGGTTTCAGCACACTCCACCCAGCTCCAGCCCAGCTCAAGGAGTTTACTTAGTTCAGCCCCACACAGCCAGAGCGATCCTCCCTGTGCAGAAGCAACTCTTCCAATGGAACACGACCCCTGGCTGCATTTGCTGCAGCCTGTGGAGTGTCAGGGAAGAATGGAGCCCCCAGGCTGCTTCTGTACTAATTCGAGCACACACAGGAAGGGTGCCAATTGGCCTGGCCAAAGGAAATGCCCAAGTTAGCAGATTCCCAGGCAGGAGGCTCCAAAACTCTTTCACCCTGAGGTCCCATTGGGGTCAGGATTACTGGGACATATTCTCCAGAAGGCCAGCCATAAGGCAGTGCCAGGAGACTGGGTTCACCAGCATCAGACTCACACATGGACCAACCCTTTTGAAAGCAATGGCACAGTATGAATCCCGCAGCAGGACTCACTGGGCCCACCACACGCTAAGTCCACGTTTTCTGGATGGAGATCTTTCATTCATTTTGTTCAGCTAACATATGCTAAACACCTACTAGATGCCGGACACTGTGGGAACAATATAGAGCATATGCTAGAGCAGAGCTCTGATAATACTGAAATGTGCTTTCAACATTTGGTGTGTATGTACTAACTTGCAAAATCCTCACCTCAACTCTTTGAAGGTATAGGAACTCTAGCTCCCAGTTTATGATTTGACCACCACATTACAGTATGTGCACGAATGACTATATAAGGTGGAAATGAGTATTCAGAAGGCTGAGGCTTCTCCAAAGAAGTGACATTTGAAACAGGATTAGAAGGACACGCAGGAATCTCCCAGCTATTTGTGGCCATGCCCATTCCACCAGGAGCAAGGTTTGCTTCTGGGAGACCCAACTGCAGGAGAGGGGCTGTCAATGCCAAAGATTCCTGGACTGGACCCACTCCCCTTCCAGGACACTCTGCTCCATGCGCACCCCCCTGCCAATCCTTCTCCCACTCAGGGACCCAAAGGCCTTGTCTCCACTGGGCACCCCTTTCCTGAGTTCTGCAGCCACAGGAGGCCTTCAGCTGAAATCTGTAACTGCATATTGCCTTTTTGCTTCTTCATTTATTAAAAGCAGCAACCCACAGGGCTAAACACTCAAGCTATTTTTAAATCCCACATTTAAAAGTTGAACTCTCATCCCCACGGGCACTCCAGGGCACTCTTTCCTAGGGTGGGGTGAGGGGCTGACAGAGCCAGGAGGAGTGTGGGTTCTTCCCGATGCTTGGGGAGACCACACTGGCAGTGGTCAGGTCGTCCCAGAGCAAGCTGCATGGTTGGGGGGCGGGGGAGGAACCCTCCAGGTTCTTCACCCCGCTGGCCTCTGGGAGCTACTCAGACCAGAGTAACCTGCCAGAGGCCAATCCAATTAGAGTGGAGACTGGGCCAGAGCCATACAATGAGATGGTTTATCACAGTAACTGAGTGTTTACACCCCTATTATTCACTGTCCAGAGCCGTAGGAAAAGGAGGATCCACAAATTCCCAACCAGGGACGGTTTCTCCTTTCCCCTTCATCCTGAAGCCATCTAACAGCCTGTGCAAAGGGTGCATTTCTCTGATGTTAAAGCGGCACATGCACACCATCCCTAGGAGGTTCTGGAGCAAGACAAGTGGTTTCCTTCCCTTAGCCGGGGCCCCACAAGGGAGACGAGGCTTCTCCTCAGAGCTGCGTTTCTTCCACTTGCATCAGGCCTCCAGTCTCAATCCTGAAGCTGCAGGGCCAAGGAGAGGCCAGACCTCCAGACTGCCACCACGCCAGGCTCCCCCTGTTGGAGCAGGCCAGACCTTCCCTCCCTCCAGCCACAGCTGCCAACAGGGGTCCCCTGAACACACGTGCCTAGGCGGCCTCCAGACTCACCCAAGGCCAGCCAGGTCTCCCCCATCCCACCGTCCCCTGAGCGAGGCTGCACAGGCTGGCACACAGGTCCCAGGTGGGACCGTGGAAGCAGGAAGTAGCCACTAAAGTTGTGACCGACAAAGTTTTAAATGCGGGAGAGTAACTTCCCCTTTCATCCTTGCAGCAGCTCACTCTGGAGGGTGGGCTGCAATACCCAGGGGCTCCCACTTCAGAGTGGCAGGTATCTCCTCTAGGTCCGCCTTCCTGAGACTTCCTTGGGGCTGAGGCTTGAAAGCGTCAGGCCCTTATCCAGAAGCCTGGTGGGGGCCCTAGAGGTGCAACCTGGTGCACACGCTCCTGGATGTGTGAGTTGTAAGGGGGGTATGACTACCGCCACCAAGCCGGCCTTACGCAGGCTCCAGAAAAAAAACCCGGGCTCCCGAGTTCCGCACAGGCACCACCAAACGCAGCACAAGGTGAGGCGGCGGGAGAACTCCGCAGGCCGCGTTTGCACGGGGCGTGAGGGGTTGGGCGAAGGATGACAGGTCTGAGGTGCGCCAGCAGCCGGCAGCGCCGGGGTGCGCGGGGTGAGGCCGGTCCGCCCGCCCTAAACGCTCCAGCTTAGGCCTCAGCTGCACTGGCCCCGGTTCCCTGCCACCCCTGCACCTCTGTCCCCCAAACTCCGGGCGCGCGTGCAGTTTCCACGTCCGCTCTCGGGCGCACACGGGAAAGGGAAAGGGCTCCCGCACCAAGTTCCCGCAGCTCGCGAGACCCTCCTGTACCTCTCGGACCCAGGCTCGGTCACGCAAGCCGGTCCCGGCGGACACCACGTTTCGCTCAGGCGGAGGAGGAGCCGCCGCTACCACCACGGGCCGGGTGGCTTGGGAGGGTTTTCCTGCCGGGGCCGCGCCTGGGTGGGCGGGGGCCGCGCGCGAGCTGCGTAGCTGCACAAACACGGCGGGTTGGCTCTGCACAGGCACTTGCGGGCGGGGGGTGCGGGCCGCCGAGGGGGCGGGCGGCAGGGCGGCAAACGCACGTACACAAGCGCGCTCCCCCACCACCACGGCCGCTCGGGCAGCAGAAGTTGCCGCGCCGCGCCCCCCGTGGCTCCGCGCCCCCGCTCCGGGCCGCGCCTGCAGAGCTGCAGCCCGCGCCCCCAGCCGCCACTGCTTGCGCGCAGCCCGGGGTCCCTTGGCCGCCGCAGCCAGGGCGGGCTCTGCGCCGAGCCGCGTGCAGGCCTCGGCCGCCGGCCCAACAGCCCCACTTACCCTGCTTCTACCCGAGCTCCGGCATCGGCTGTCCCCTTTCCGCCGCGGGCCGCCGCCTTCGGTCGCCTCCAAGGCTCCAGCCGCCTGCACGCACTCCCGATTTTAAAAACAAACAGGCGCCGCCGCCTCCCCGCGACGCTCGCAGAATTTCCGCCAGCTCGCGCCTCCCGAGGCCGGGAAGTTTGCTGGCAGGGCCCGGGCGGGACGCGCGGGCTGTCACCCCTCGCTCCCGGCACAGGAGCCTCGGCGCACCCCGCGCCCGTGGTGTCCGCCTCGCGATCGCTCTCCCTCCCTCCGTGTCACCCCCCAGTCCTCCGATGCAGTGTCAGGATTGCACTGCTCTGACTCATCGGTTGAGCTCACAGCTTGAAAAAAAAAGAGAGAGAGGGCGAGAGGCAACAGCGAAGGAGGAGGACTCTCTGGCGTGCTACAAAGGATTGCACAACTCGGGGCTGGGAGCGCGGAGCGCCCAGCGGCGGGCCGGCGCGCGCGGCACGGCGGCGAGCAGGAACCAGCTCTACCACTTCATCAGCACAACTGTCTCGGGTCTGCCTCTCAGCCAGCAGGCCCGGCGCCGCCCACTTCCTGAGACCAAATAAGGCCGGAGAAGGCGTCTTTAAACCTCCGGCGGCTGCCCAGGCTGGGGATTTCCAGCAGACTTCACCTCCACTCCTAAGTCAGTCGCCACCCTCCCCCAGCCCAGGCCGGCGCCCCCGATGGCTTTGCTGGAACCAACAGGCCACGCGGCTCGTTCCTTTCACACCAAGGTCAGGACGAGACGGTGACGAAATGTTTGGAAACCCAGCGGGCCTGCCAGGAAAGTATGTGTGTGATGTTGGGGAGGACACAAGTCGCTTTCTTCCACAAAGAAAACTCTCGTTTTGGATACGGTAAAGCATGCTTAATCCTCTCCAGGGGCACTTCATTAACAGTCTCCCCAAGCTTCACTGTTTGGCTTATCAGCATCCTAGTGGTGTTAAGGTTATTGAGAAACTGCTCCCAGCTCCTATAAAAGACCCATGTCTTGATTACTTAGGTGTGAAAAGCTCCTTGGTTTAATTCTAGCAACTGAGGCCCAAGTTAGGCAGCTTTTGACTGCATGCCTATATTTTGCCTACCTTCCCTACCATCCCCTGATGCCTCCTTAACTGGCGGGAAGATGAGAAACCTTTCTGCTACTCAGGAGGTTCTTGCTGGCCCCCACATACCATGAGGCTCCAGGGCCAGGAGAAAGTCCTGGGGAGGGAGCCCTTTTTTCCTAGTTCCTTTCATTTGTTTTTGTTTTTGTTTTTTCTTTTCCCCAAGGAGATGGGTCAGAAGGAGATTCTTCTTTGAAGGAAAAACCACTGAAGAATACACTGTGTCCTGGCAGCTGCTTTTCCCCTGTGGACAGTCCTGAGAAGCAGGTGCATCCCCTGCTTTCTCAGGGGGAAGGGGAGGGGCAGCAGAATGTGATTCTCACCGTCCCTCTGAACCTGCAGGGCAAGGACCTTCCCCACCGTGCCCCTCCCCCTGCCCCCAGTGGATGACAGAGATGACACTGGTACCTTCTGACTAGAAACCTTCAGAACCCCACACTTGCTTCTAAGGGGCATGACCTTCCTGTCCTCTTCCGTCCCTTCACTGGCGCGAGCATCTATGTGCATCTGGAGCTCTCACCTTACCCAGGAGGAAAAGGGCTTATCTGCACCATGGTATGACAGAAATGTCACAGTAATGACAACTTAGTCTCACCTGCAAAATAAAGATAATTATGCCAGGGGACTGGACCGGATGACCTTTTAAAATTCCTTCCAGTTTAAAATCCACGATTCTGTGATTGTAAAAAGTGAATGGAGGAGCCAGGGAAACGACCTCCAACAAAGAAAAGCCCAGGCTCTCGGATTTAGCATCTGCTCTGACAGTATTGTTCCTGACAATTCTCAAAGGATGTCCCCACACACAGCCTACTGAACAAGCCTGTGTGTGAGAGAGTTTCATCCCGCTCATTTTATGGATGCAAACATTGAGGTTCAGAAAGGTTGAGTGACTTGCACAAGACCACAAGGCAAGCCAGTAGTCTGTCATCTCTCTGTTCCTCTTCCCATCTCCCCTAGAGGAAGGCAGTGAGCAATTGAGGGACTGGGACGCTCAGGCATGCTGGCCCCCAAGTAGAGGCTGGACTCTCAGGACTCCTGGCAGAGGTTCTGTGTAAAACCTTTTTGTTTTTTCCATTTGTCTGATTTTTTTCCTTCCCACTGACACCTCATCCAAGTGAGGGAAGCAAAAGCAAAGCCACCTGGTCTGCAGTGCTCACTCCTCTGCAAACCTGCAGCCATCCTGACCTCCCCCTTGGGCCTGGTCCCCAGAGCTGGCCTCGAGCCAGTCCAGAGCAAGTCCCCCGATAGCCAGTGTAGACAAGCCCAGGAATGTTCCCCACCAAGCAGAACCCTGGCTGGGGAGCACATTTCTAGAAGAGCCTGCCACCATGAAGCCAGAGCCTAGCCTCCAGGGAACAAGTGGGAGCTGCTCCAAAGGGCACTCCTCAGCCTTGTCCCGCCAGGACTCCCTCTCTGTCCCACGCCGGGATGCTGGGCCAGGCCCAGGAAGCAGCGCAGGGAGCAGAGGTAGGTGGCAGGATGCATGAGAAACAGAAGTCACTGACCTGGAACAGCCCTGCTCATCTTGGAGCAGCTCACGCTCACAAAGGAAGAGAGGGAGGAGAAACGGCGTGTGCGTGTGTAGGGGAGGAGGGCCCAAGACTGTCCCAGATGGCCCCTGCCTGGCAGGAGAAGTCTCCCTCCCAAAGGCAGGCAGCTGAGGATGTATAAAGAAAGCTGCAGCTCTTCCAGGAAAGCCCTGGAGGTCAGTTTTGCTGCAGATATGACAGTGCAGAATCACTGACATGTGAAGTGAAAGTTTTGGTTTTAGAAGCTCCAGCCCTTCCTACAGAGGCAGCTAAGAAGGGTGCCTTTTGGGTAAGAAAAAAAAAAAGGTGTTCCAGGGACCTTACCCACACAGCAGACTTTTCTCCACCAGCAAGCTTCTTTACAAACTGCAGAAAAGAGAGAGGTACAGAGCTCCAGTTCCCAGGGAGTGCATCTGCTGAGAAACACTCCAGGAAGCAAAGCACCCTAGACAGGATTTCAAACTCTGGGTCCCAGTGACAGTAGAATATGGCATTAGAGAGGCTTCCTAGAATGGCATCAGCTCTCTGGACTCCACTCAGAGTGATCCCTCACTGCCCTGAGTGGTCATCGTCAGCATCCACTTCTGGGACAACTTGACACCATTAAGAAGCTTCCAAGGGTGAATTCTGTGCTATGTGAGTTATATCCCAATAAAGCTATTATTAAGAGAAAAAAAACCAAAGCTTCCAAGGAAGCCAGGTTCTCACCACCCATCCACTGCCTCTAACTTTCTGCTTTCATCATTCACGATTTAAAAGAGGAGTTTTCGGGCTTCCCTGGTGGCGCAGTGGTTGAGAGTCTGCCTGCCGATGCAGGGGACACGGGTTCGTGCCCTGGTCCAGTAAGATCCCACATGCCGCAGAGCGGCTGGGCCCGTGAGCCATGGCCGCTGAGCCTGCGTGTCCGGAGCCTGTGCTCCGCAATGGGAGAGGCCACAACAGTGAGCAGCCCGCGTACCGCAAAAAAAAAAAAAAAAGAGGAGTTTTCTTCACCCCAAACCCCATGCCTGCTTTCCTGTCCTTTTTCCATTGTCCTTTCTCTGTCAGGACTTTCCATCAAGGCCAGCACACATGGTGTGTTTAAGTGAATAACCAACCTTTACAGGAATGTGGGGAATAGGGGGTACAAATACCTTTGAGGAAATCCCAAGTCCACAATGCTGGGTTCCTTATGTCCCTTATGTTCCTTGTGTCCCTGTTGTCATTTCCCTTTTCAGAATAAAGGTACTACCTCTAGGACCTAATTACCTACAGTTAAAACAGAAGAAAGATAAGGTTGTAGAAAGAGCAGGGAACCAGGACTGAGTTTGGGTCCTGCCTAACTAAAGCCAACCCACTGTGTGATCTTAGGAAAGTTGACACTTACCTTCTCCAAGTCTTGCATTTTGGCTCCCTAGGAGATGTACTGTAAGTATTTGCTACACAAACAATAAAAGAATGCCTACTTTCTCGGGACTTTGGAGAATCACAAGGACAAGAAAACTGCTTTATCGTGCTATATACCTATACGAGGTGACAATTTTTTTTTTTTTTTTTACTGTTTTACCCTATATCCCCTTCTCCCAAAACTAGCTTCTCCCTTTCAAAAACCTAGTCCAGTCAAGATTCTTTTTCCTCTGAAAGGACCCCAGGTCCACCCCCATCAGCCTCAGGGTGACCCTATGCTGGGCTCTTCTCAGAGAGACTCTTTCCAACACTGACTCAATGTCCCATCCAGGTGTCTCTCCAAGGCTTCTGCTCAGTCCCTGCTCTTTGTGTCCTTCCCTCCAAGCTTTTCCACTGTGCGCCCTCCCAGCCCGAACAGGGACGCTCCTCTGATGCCTGTGCCTTCTCTTCACCCCTTTTTTGCCACGTCCTTTCCGAGGGAGCAGGGAGCTCAAAACCCCAGCTGTGAAGTTAAGCCACCGTGTGCTGAGAAGTCCCTGCACTGTCTTCTCTTTTACCCATGAAAACCCAGGGGGCCCTCCGCCTGAGTTCACGGTTACCTCACCTGTTCCGGGGCAGGGCCGTGCCTGCCGCAGCAGCCTACAGCTGTCCTCATCCCGTGGCCCTCCTACCCCCACCTCCACCTCCCTCTCTCGCAGGCCTGGGCCAGGTTCTGAGTGCCTTTGTCAAGCCTAAGAGGGAACTTCTGCAGATGTCCCCAGTTGCTGCTGTCACTCTAGGAGAGACGTCTGGCTGGGGATAGGGAGAAGGACAAAACAGGTGTGGCCACCACGGAGGGTGGGCCGGCAGGGCCACGGGGACAGAAACACCCTTTCTTCACAGAACCAGAGCTGCCAGCTTCCCGAAGGCCTCGTTTCAGCACAGTCCCACGTCCCCTGCAGAACCCCAGGACAGACTCCTTCACGATCTGATTTCTGGAGCTCAGCCTCCCTACCTTGTGTTTGTGGGCCAGGAGGAACGGGCCCTCCGAGATCCAGGGTGTGCACTGGGCATGCTTTAAGGCATTATTTTTAAATGAAAACAAATACAAATGATGCACCTTGGACTAGAAGCCAAAATTCATATTCATGGGAATGTCCAGGTTAAGAGCACAGGCTGAGACCTGAGTCCAATTCTTGGCTCACACTAGCTTGATGACGTTGAGCAAGTTTCTTAACCACCTGGTTTTCTCATGTGCAAGAAGGGGATGATAAGAGCTTAAAACAGTGCCTGGCGTACGTTAAGTCTTCCTAAGTATTGACTCCCATTTTTTCTCATCTCCTAACTGATCTTCTAGTCTTGCACACCTATCACCCACACTGCCATCAGAGTGATCACATCCCTTTTCAATACCTCCCATCATCTACTGCAAAAAGTTGAGACTGTTAGCCAGACTGTTAGGCACTTGCAGTTCTGGAATGATCTGGCTCTGCCCTACTTCCCAGCCCCAGGCCTACATAGCCTAACAACCTGAAGTTCCCCAAGATGCCTGCTCTCTCACACGTGCTCCTCCTCCCCCCACTTTCATCCACAGGTAAACCTGCCATACCCTGGTCCTGACTTAAGCTTAATGGCAGCTCTTCCAGGAAGCCTTCCTTGACTCCTCCAAGCAGAGCACGGCCACTGCAGTGTACACTGCTGGAGCCCTTCCAGAGCCCCTTAACCAGGTTGGTGCACTGTGAGGGCAGCTGCTGCTAGTATTGACTCCCAGCTACTGTGAGTGTTGACTGCCAAGGGCTCACAGCTGCCCCTGTGAGGGGGCTCAAAGGGAGCCTTTGCTAGGAGAGAGCACTGCAGCCAAAGGGGGGGTGGGTGGAGAGGGGTGGGTCCAAAAGAAAGGTGGGATCAAATCTGTGGTGATGCAGTTCCTAGTGCAGGGCTCCCTGTGGTATCTGGCTGAAGCTAGCTCCAGCTGCAACACATCCCTCCTTGCTTAGCTTCTTCCCCAGCCCAAATCTGCTTCCCTCACTTCCTGCCTCCTGGGAGAACTTAAATCAATCCCAGGCACCCCGAACTGTCTTGGTCTCTGTCCCTAAGGATGAGACCAGCCACTCTCTCTCCTAACTCCCATGGCACGGTCTGTTTATCTTGACTCCACCCCCTACACCTTGCTCTACAGCTGCTTCCTGCACCATCTCCCTACTAGGTTCAGAGCTTCTGAAGGGCACAGCCTAGTTCTTAGTCACCTTGTATCCCTGGTGCCTACGTAGTGCCTGCACATGCTGGGTGCTTAGTAAGTGCTTGTTGATAAATGCACAAATAACATTTGTGGAATTCTGAGGTAGGCAATAAAATGTAAGTATTATTATCACTACTTTTATTAGTACTCTGTTTCTTCCATTCTAAGATGCACATTTTAATATCTCTGAAGTGAGGATGCATCTTACAATTGATAGCACATCAAGGTTTAATTAGCAGCATTTTCTTTTTCATAGTTGTAAATAAAATAATGGTCATTTTATAATCATTGGCTTCTTAGGTTCAGTGGTGTATGGTATTATTATTATTTTTGGCCATGCCACACAGCTTGCGGGATCTTAGTTCTTCGACCAGGGATCGAACCAAGGCTCCGGCAGTGAAAGCAACGGGTCCTAACCACTGGACCGCCAGGGAATTCCCTGTATGGTATTACTACTACTACTACTACTACTACTGAGACTGGATCTCCTGGGTTCTGGGGACTGCAAGGCAAAGTCCACAGAGCTAAGTCCCCATTACCTGAGCTCAGTAGCTGTCAGGCAAGCTCTCATAAAGTGACCTGCATTTGCCCAGGGACCAGAAGGACCCCTGTGTCCAAACACCTCTGGAAATTCCCATGAACGCAGGCCAACGTGATGTGGAACAAGCTCTGGACTGGGAGTCAGGAAAGTGACGTTCTAAGCCTAGTTCTTCCTCTGATTTTCTGGATGACCCCAGGCGGGACCTATCAACACATTTACTGAGCACCTACTAAATGCTTGACATGATGCGAGCCCAATGGGTCCACCCAGTGCCCTGAGAGGAAGCCATTATCCTCATTTTATAGATAAGGAAGCTGAGGTTCAGAAAGGTTAAACAGCTCTTCCAAGGTCAGACAGATGGTATTTGACCTCTGGGCTCTCTGAGTCCTTCTCTCGGCTATATGAGGATACCTCCCTGGGCCTGTATTTTCCCAGAAAAAACGTCAAATAATGAGGCGGTACAGATTGGAGGCTCACAGGCCATTCTCATTCCCAGATACACTGTATTTGACCCATCTCATGTATTTTATTTTAATTGAATTAAATTGATTTTCACCATTTATTTAAATCAGGAGGTTTAAGCTAAAAATCGGGATTTCTGGTTTGTCATGAAAGAAATTGGAACACTGGCCACACTGGGCCCTCCTTCTCGCAGGTGGAGCTAAGTAGCAGCACAAGGGGAGTGGCTTCAGGAGGGGAATGGCACTGTGATGGCACGCACACATTCCAACTTTCCACAGATTCCACCCCTTTCTAGGCCTTGGGTCACTATTGTTTCTCATCTCATTTGTGCTGTTTTCTTGCACCCAGCCAGCCCCTGTTATTGAGATCCCCCCTGTTCCCCGCAGGCCTTTGAGTGGGTGACCCTTAGACCAGATGAACTCCTGTGCCCTCTCCAGCCCTCACAGCCTGTGGCTCCTCCCAGAATCTCCCAGCGCGGCCTCCCTCCAAGGAGATCACTTCATGAACCTATTTCAGAACCACTCAGGCAAGCCCCTGCCTGGCACCTCTGCCCCATCACAGGGCCCCCACTGTTGGTCCCTCCCAGCCCCAGCCGGCCCCACCGAGAGCATCCGTCCCAGTCAGTTCCGAGGGCTGCAGGCGATGGAAGGAATGGCAGAGGTGGTGAACCAGGCAGGTGTGGAGAGGCGCTAGCGCAGCTCAAGGGGCGGGGCCCCAGCCAGGGAGGGAGGGAGGAAGGCAGGACTTTGCACTTCCCAACAGGAAAGTGGTTCGAGGAGATACATGTATGTGGGGAGGCTCCGCAGTCACAGAAGATGAGCGCTGTTTGACGCATAAGGAAGGACAAGCAGTAACTCATCAGGCGGAAAAATGTACAGTCTCAGCAGCAATTAAAGATATGCAGATTAGAACACCATTAAGGGCCCCTTATGGCCAGAGTCAACGTGACAGTAAGTAAATAAATTAAACAAGAAAACTGCTGGCAGGGTCATCAGGAAACAGCTGCACATATATTGCTGTACCACTATAAACTGTTCAAATCTTTCTAGAATGTGATTTGCGTTGTGTTGCAAGTGTTTAAGACTCCATCAGGTAATGATGGTCAGGGAACCAGATCCCACGGAAACAACTTAAAATAGCACCACCGGGCTTCCCTGGTGGCACAGTGGTTGAGAGTCTGCCTGCCAATGCAGGGGACGCGGGTTCGAGCCCTGGTCTGAGAAGATCCCACATGCCGCAGAGCAACTGGGCCCATGAGCCATAGCTACTGGGCCTGCACGTCTGGAGCCTGTGCTCCGCAACAAGAGAGGCCTTGACAGTGAGAGGCCCGCGCGGCGCAATGAAAAGTGGCCCCCGCTCGGCGCAACCAGAGAAAGCCCTCGCACAGAAATGAAGACCCAACACAGCCAAATAAAAAAAATAAATAAATTTATAAAATAAAATAAAATAGCACCACCAAGGAGTTTTTATAAACGATGCTCATAGCACCTATATATAGACACCCCCCCAAATGGAACTCCATTCAGATTACAGAATGGTATGTTAACAGAATGAAATAGGAAAGGACTGACATATGGAAACAATGTGATGAAACCATTTGATGAACTCATGTTAAGGGACAAAATCGGTACAAAAAATAGTAGAGGTGGACTTATCAACTATGCTAAAACTTCCATAGGAACATTAGCAGCAATCAGGAGAGAATTCTGAACAATGCAGATTGCTAAGGTGTAATGTTTATTATGTTAAGTTGATCAAGATGGTTTAAATAATGATGATGATACTGACGATGTAAAGGCCTTTGAACAGGATTTCCTCATAATAAAAACACCCCAGCCCTGGTCCCGGGGGCAGGTAGGCTCAGGGCCCCGGCTTGGCGAGGAAGGAAGAAGGAATGTAAACTGGGAGAGGAGGGGTAATGACTGTAGGTAGGGGGAGGGCCCCAGAGCTTCCCTTGTCAGAAGGGCTCTGAAAGACACCTCCACCAAAGAAACAAAGTTACACAAATAAACCCACACCATTTAACCTCCAACGTCCCGGGTGCTAACTCTTACTGCTGCATTTGCGCTCTCAATTTTACTAATACCTTATTTCAGCAACTTCGTAGGTGACACTAGGGCTCTTTGTGGGCTAGCCTAGGAACTCAACTACCATTTATAGCATTGTTTCTATGGAAATGTGTTTCAAGCTTCAAGAAACAGCTGCTGACAACCCTGGGGCACGCACGTGGTCTATAAATTAGGGAACTGAGACGAGCAGTTATTGCTGGGTCCTGGGCTCAGGAAGACAGCATGTTACTTAGATTCTGTGTCAGTTAATACACCACCAGCAATGATCCCGTTGGAGCTGGCTGGTGGTCACTGTAGAGGGTGGGGATGGGACCACGGCATCTAGGAATGAACACGATATTCTAGGAAAGCACATGGATATTCCCCACCCCTGCCTCCAAACCCACGCACAAGCCTGCGTGTCATGGGAGACATGAAACCGGCCTGAGTACCCTTCATGAGTATCCAAGGAAGCCCTGTGCCCAACACGCTCTCCAGTTTCTCTCTGACTCTGGCAAACTGCCAGCCACAAGGCCCTATTTCAGTCTGATCCTGGAACAACAAACTCCAAATCTTTGACAGTTCTGGAATTTGGCTTTAGCGGCTATGTGCTTGCGATAACCCATCTCTCCACACGTTCTGTTGCGGTGGCTTCTGTGTTAGCAGGCTCCAACCTGCCCGCTCGAGGTCTGCCCAGGGCTCTCCAGCTCCACCCACTTCGGGACGCCAAGCAACACAAGGAGTCTCCACTTCCTGCCTTGGACTGTGCTAGTCACAGGGAAAGAATGATCATGGGCCCTCCAACAGATACTCCACGTGACAAGAAAGTTCCCCACTAAGAAGAAAAGGCTACACACAGGGAGGCAACCCAAAGGGGGAGTGATGGGTGAGAAGGCCGTGCACTAGGTGTCCCAAGGTTCTGTGATGCCAGAGATACAAGGTGGTCAGAAGGCGGTCAGAAGACAGTCAGCTGCTCAGCCACAGGCCACACCTGCAGCTGCAAGTCCCAGCACAGCTCATGGCAAGATGAGAGGGGTCAGAGGGCCCTGCAGGCCAAGCCAGAGGTACCAGAGGTAGGCTGGATGAAGGTGGGGGGTTTCACGAGGCTGGCTAAAGGGCAACTCTAAGTTTCGATACTATAATGAATCTGTGCAACACTGTGCAGGAGGTCATTTTGCAAAGCACACCCTCCCCGCCGCCTGTGTGAACTACAGAAGAGAGAATCTGCCTCCCCCTGCGGCTGGGCCAGCAGGACCCGGCAGCCTCGAGGTGAGGGGGCGGCTTAGAGACAGAGCCTCAGGGCCACATGTACTCACTGGGCTGGTTCCCTAGAAACCCAGGTGCAAACAATCATCTGGGGCTCTGAGGCCACTTGAGGGTCGCCTGCATCAGGTCGAGTCCGCTGGGAGCCCCAAAGTTATGTAGTTAGCCAACCTATGAAGTCAGGCTCAGCCAATCTGAACTCTCCAGCCCCTGCAGTGCAGGGGGCTGATAAGACACAGCAGTTCCTTCTTTCAGGTGGTAACAGATGGGAGGCTTGGAGCTCCTCCCCCTGGCCTCCTTCCCACCCAGATCCAAAGATGTTAATAAGTTAAGGTCTTTTTTTTTAAGTATATAATATATAAGTATATACATGTATTTATTATATAAGTATAGTATATATTAGAGTATACTAATATATAATAGAAATGTTTTAAAGGTATATTATAGTCAACTATATTAATATATATTATATAATATATATTAAAGTATTACATAAAAGTATATACGTAAAGCAATTTCAAACACACAAATACTCCACTCATAACCACTTCACCTAAATCTTGTATTTACCTTATGCCAATTTATACCATAGCCAATGTAATCAGTTTTTATGCACTCATCAAGTGTATGTGCAATTTGCCTGTTAAAACAGAAGCCACTTTTTCACCAAAATTCTTCGGCACTTTCGCACGAATTAATATCATCTTCATACTAATTTAA
Source organism: Phocoena phocoena (assembly GCF_963924675.1). Classification (NCBI taxonomy): domain Eukaryota; kingdom Metazoa; phylum Chordata; class Mammalia; order Artiodactyla; family Phocoenidae; genus Phocoena; species Phocoena phocoena. The sequence continues at coordinate 28,356,171 of NC_089220.1, read as the reverse complement.
CAATGGCACAATATTGCACTGAGTCTAGGTATCACAAATTATACAGCCATGTGGAACACTCAGGCTGTTTACAGTTTTTTGCTATTTTAAACAACGTTGCTATAAATATCTTTGTGCGTATAGCTCTTTTCCTTTCTAGAATTATTTCCTTAGAATAAATTCCCAAGAGTAATACTAGTACGTAAAAGGAAATTAACATTTTTTATAGCTTCAAGTTTTACATTTAAAAAATATATTGTTCTATGTGAGTTACCTGGACTATCTTTTTCAAAAGTAGTTTTCCTGACACCTCCCAATCCTACCAAGCAAGGTAGGATGGCTTGGAGGTAGCTCCATTGATTTGCTGGGGAGGGATGAGGAAGGAGGACAGAGATGTGAGTAGGAAGGTGGAGGACTGAGTTGGACAGGAGGAGGGAGCAGGCCCCCTGGAGGCAGAAACAAAGGCAGATCCCAAAACAGATCCCTCCCAAAACGGGCCAACACCTCCCTAGGACATCAAACCCACCCCACCACTCAAGTTTCCTCTGAGTTGATCTTCCAAGGACCAAGAACAAAGACACACTTCAATGGGTTCCTAAAAGAGATCTTAGAAATACGATGTGATTCCTGGTCTGGAAACATATTTTGCAAACAGCAGAGGCCATGCACTCACAGTGGTCAAGTAGGCCCATGCATGTGTGGGTTCAACTCTGAGAAAGAAAATCTCTTAAGAAAGAAAGTCCACCTCATCAGAAATGGTGGGAAATATGCTCCTCCACGGCTCTCTCTAGGTGGCATGCAGACCCCGGGTAACTATTCCACACCAGGAAGGTTCTTGTGAGGTAACACAGGTCCCACTGTGAGGCACCGCAAAGACACTGCCTGCCAGGCTCCGTTCACAGGCTTGGGGAATTTCTGAGCAGGAAAGAACCACATGTGGTGTAAGTGTCTCATTTTATAGACAAACTGAGACCCCAAGTGCCTGCTTTGGGGCTCCTGCTGCATCCTGCAGTCATTGTCAGGTGGGTGCCCCTCTTCCTCCAACAGAAAGAGCCACAGCCTGTCCTGACGGTCACTCGGCTGAACAGGGCTTTCCATTTTAGAGCCTCAGTGCCTCCTCTCATGCTGTGCTGACTCGTTCTCGCTAGTTCCTTCTCTGTGCAAAGCCAGCAGACAATGCCAGGCCTGGACACTAAGGGGTCCTCCAAGGGCAGCTGGTGTTTAGCCCTCTTCAGGGGTTGGGCTGATGGGAAGGAAAGTCTCTGCCACCTTTAAACCAGCTCCTCACCATAGATGCCTCCTCAGGGTGAGGGGGACCCAGGTGCCGGGCTTTGTGGCCCTAAATCCCCTTCCCATGCTCACCAGGGTCTCCCTCAGGTTCAGAGAAACAGCAAAGCCACCAAGGCAGCAGCTCCACCAGCAGGTGCAAAGGGAGGCTGTCAGCTCACCAATCACACGTGTCCCCTGACCGAGGCCAGGTCCTGGGCCTGCCCCTACGCCCTCACATCCCCTCAGGCTGCCCTTCCGGTCCCGTCACGGGACACCTACTGTGTGCCAGGCACAGTGCTAGGCCAGGGAGGAGCCAGGCACACCTGCAGCTGATGCCAGCATCCTCCTGTGAGGAAGCTCGATTGCAGAAACGCTAAGGTGGCAGCTCAGGAAGGCAGCAAGGAAGCAGGTGACTTCTGACCGGTTCTGTGGGCTTCTGCCAGGAAAAGGGCAGGGAGGACGGCTCCAGGCAGGGGGAACAACAATGCACAAGGCACAGAGGCCTGGAGGAGCGCGGAGGAGCGGAGAGAGCATAGAGGGCGGCGCTAGGGAAGGGGGAGAGGCAGGAGAGGAGGTGGAGAGGTGGGCTGGGGCTCTCAGGGCCTTGGGGGCCTTTCTGAGGAATGCGAGGTTCTTCCTGCAGGACTTGGGCAGCCCTCAAAGGTTTTTAAGAGGGGTGACGTGATCAAAGCTGTGTTTTAGTAAAAACAGCTCAGATCCTTCCAAGACATCTTTTCCGCTTCTGTGTTGTTCTCAACACGATTCTATGTCATCTGTACAAAAATGGGCAAATCAGTGCAAACTGTGCCAGAGCCAGCACTGGCTAGGAACACTCCTGCTCCGGCCTTCCCGGGGGTCACCCTGACCCCACACTGGTGAGCAGGCCTCAGCCTCAGGAATTACCTCCAGTCCGGGGTGCAAGAACCCAGCCCTTGACACACTCAGCTTCGTGGAGGCAGCAGCTCCCCACTAACAGGCACCAGTGGAAAAGACCCTTGAAATGCTGGCAGCCACCACAGCCATGAGTCCAGAAGTTCAAAACTGCATTTTTCTCTTTAAAGCAAATTAATTCCTTCATCTAAGATTATTGGAACTGAATGGCCAAGATTTCAGTCAAGGTGCCCTGATGTCAAAGAGCTATAACCAGAGGATCTGAGGGCAAGAAGGGAGCTGGTGCTCACCGAACAAACACCCTCTTGTTTGGATGAGGAAACTGGGCAGGGATGCGACTGGCAATGCTGACAGCCCCAGGCAGATGAAGCCCTACCTCCTTTAGCTCTCTCTCAGGCAGGATATTGGATAGGACATCTCCACCAGGTTGACATCTTTAGAACGTGAGAAGAACCTACTCCTGTCACTCTGGACAACTTCGGCACCAAGCCTGAAGCCAAACCCCAGTCAAAAGCAAGGTAGCACCTCCCAAACACCTCATGGCCCTGTGGGTCTTGCCCAACCCCAGAGGAGAAACAGAATTTGTACTGTAGCTGCCTTTTAGCCAGAGAGAGCCAAGCTCTGGCCTCTGTCCTTACAAGGCAGCGCTGAAGTTTTCCAAGTGGAATCAAATGTGCAGGGAGGATCCAGATGCTAGGATGAGCTCTCTTTTCCACTGGAATCCTTCAAATTCCAGAGGAAAAATCCAACTGCTGATGAAATGCTCAGATCTCCAGAGCATATAAAAATCCTAGGACTTCCCTGGTGGCTCAATGGCTAAGAATCCTCCTGCCAATGTAAGGGACACGGGTTCGAGCCCTGGTCCAGGAAGATCCCAATGCCGTCGAGCAACTAAGCCTGTGTGCCACAACTACTGAGCCTGCACTCTAGAGGCAACGGGCCACAACTACTGAGCCCACGTGCTGCAACTACTGAAGCCCACGTGCCTAGAGGCCGTGCTCCACAACAAGAGAAGCCACCGCAATGAGAAGCCCGCGCACCACAACGAAGAGTAGCCCCCGCTCGCCGCAACTAGAGAAAGCCCGCGCACAGCAGCGAAGACCCAACGCAGCCATAAATAAATTAATTAATTTTTTTAAAAAAAAGAATCCTGAAGTTTAGCTGGAGGCTAAAGGATTCAGAAAGATGTCCAAAAAGATTAAGATCAAAACGTGGATATTTTCAGTGGCCTATGGGGGATGCCCCATCTCCACCTCATGTCCAGCACTGCCCAGTCATCCCAGTCTGAGGGCTAGAACGGACTCTGGCTTTTATGGTGTACACTTGTCCACCTGGCATGCGTACCTGTCCCCAGGTTTAAGGAACCTGGCACTGTGAGTCCTTGTGGGAGGGAGAGTTCCACCTGCAACTGGGGAAGCTGTAACCTCCAGAATCTGTGAGAACATGAGCATGTGACCTAAGATGGCCAACCCGATGCTCAGCCTGGGCTCTGCCTGTGGACTGAGTGACATAAAGAATCAGGGAGAGTTCAAAATTCATTCTGGAGGCGGTGGCAGCAGTCAGGTTAGCAGGCACCGGTGATGCCAGGCCAGTGGCATCATCACCTCGTCTTTGGTTTCAGCTACCCAACTTCCCACAGGTCCTGACTGATTTCTGAGCCTCAGTCTCCAGATTTCCAGGACATTCAGTGAGTCACCAGATATCCTTCCAGTACATTCCTTTTCTCATTAATTTAGCCAGAGTCAGCTTCTGCTGTTTGCAGACCAAAGACCTAGACTACCCCAGCATGTCCTTCTACCTCTACACTGACTCCTCTGCACTGCCCCCCCACCCCCCCGAGACAACACCTAGGCTCAAGCTTCTATCTTTCCCTCCGGGAAAAGAGTCTCATCTAAATACACATCTGAGAGGATCACAGCCACCTAATAATCACAAATATGAACAAATGACGTAAATGCTGCATATAACAATTCATCCTGCCTCTGGTTCTAACCAGATGTCCCAATTTGGGGCATTAATATCAGAAATTAAAAGCATTATCACTCCCTTGGACTCTTCCCTATTTCCCCATCAGTTCAGGGAAAGGTGGACTTGGAGTCAAGAAACCTGCGTTCTAGAACTTGCACATGTCACTCCAACCCTGGGGCACCTGGTGACACCTGCAGCACCTATTTCTCAGGGAGGTTAAATCAAATGAGAAGTCCCCACCCATGGCAAAGACCCAGGAACCTTCTAATTCCTAAGTCAATCATTCTTTTCAGTCCTCTCTTTCTTGACGTCCCCAATGATTAACAGTTGATCAATTTCAGCTCAATTTAATAAAGACTTATGGAAAACTTGCCATGTGCCATGTGCTGTACTAGGTGCACAAAACCATGGTCCCTGTTATAAAATGCAAAGCTCCCTCCTCCTTTGACATCTATGACATCATGCTCTCCTGGTTTTCTTCCTTCCTCACCATTGGTTCCTTCCTGGTCTCCGTTGCTGACTTGCCTAGTACCGTACCCCTTAAACGGTGATCCCCTTGCCTCCTACTGCATGCTCTCCATGGGTGATGCCATCAGCTCCTCAAGCTCCAACCACCTTCTGTGTTCTGGTGATTCCCAAGTGTCTGTTCCAGAGTGTCTGACAGACAGAGGGGGCTACTGGGAGGTAATTGGGTTTGTCTGGAACTTGTCTTGAAGCTGTAGCTGTACAGTAAGTAATCATTTTTACTTAAATGAAGTTTATTTGGGGTAGCTTGGTTAGAGTTCGTGGAGGGGGCAATGCTGCCCATTGCCATCCCTTGGGGGAGTCTCCTGCCCCAGACCCATATGTCCAACTGCCCACTAGAACTGCTTTCTTGGGTGTCCGGGAGGCACCTCCAACTCAACATGTACAAAATTAGACTCATTGTCTCTTCCCTCAAAGCTGCTCCTCCTTGTTTGTTTCAAGCAGAAACCTAAGGAAACACTTCAACTTCTCCCTTGCTCTATTCATTTGGTTGGTCCTCAAGGCCTGTCAACCCAACTCCCTCGACACCTTCCTAATCCAGCTTCTCCCTCCCCCACCGCTCTGGCTCAGACTCCTCCATCTCACCCCAGGGACCACAGTGACCTCCTGCAATGACCTCCTCACTGGTCTCTTTACTGCCCATTTTTCCCCAGCTCCAGTCAATCCACATCACAGTGAGTAACCTTTTAAAAAGAAAATCTGATCCTCTCTCACCCTCACACACACACACACACACACACACACACACACACACGCGCGCGCACACAAAATCAGTCCTCAGTGGCTCCCCAGTGCCCTCAGAGTAAGGTCTAAATCTCTCCGCTGACACAAATGGCTGGCCCGTGACCTGGCCCCTGTCTGTCCTTTCTGCACCCCCTCCTACACGTGCTCCATCACACCCGCTGCTTGCAGCGGCTGGAGAAGACCGTGTTGTGTCACGCCTCCACTCCAGGCCCTGCCTGAGCTGCTCCCTGTGCCTAGAATGCCCTGACCCCCTTTGCCACCTGGTGGACGCCTACTCGCTTCTCAGGACTTGGCTCACACACCACTTTCTCCAGAAAGCCTCTTATTCATTAATCCCCCAGGCTTCCCTGAGCACAGGGACCGTGCAAGGCACTGGGGCCATCCTAGACCTTTCCTAACGGTCCTCTCTCCTCTGGCCTGGCAGAATTGACCTGTCCCTCCTCTGAGCCCTGCAGACCCCTGAACAGTTTCACATTGACATCCGTGGCACTAATAGCTCTTGGCTTTTGTGTGTGTGTGTCTCCCTCACAGACCGTGAACACCTTGAAGGGGGAGGCATCCCCAGTACCTAGCACAGAGCTAAGCACACAGTAGGGACTCAAAAAATGCATATAGCATGAGTGAGTAAAAGAAGGAAGAATGTGGGGGAAAGCACTCTATAAACAATGATGGGCAGGGTTCCACTGCTACTGCTGTGGCCAGGTTTCTTTTTCTCCATAACTGGGAATTCAGATCCTAAATGCCAGCTGGGTAGGTCAGCACAGGCTCCTTGGAGGAGATCCTGAGCCTTTCCCCACCTCTAGTGCAAGTGGAAGTGGGGATCGGGGAGTGGATTTGGTTCCTAAGTTGTCCCAAAGCACATGCTACTGGGAGGCCACAGAGGAAGTCGACACAGACTCATGAGGTAGATTCCTTGCAGGCCCCTTACAATGGCCTGCAGTAGGGAGGCTGGGGAAGGGAAGCAGGGGAAGGGGAGAGAAGCAGAGCGGATGTGGAGGGCTAGGGCCTTAGAGCAGAGAAAAGTGTCTGCTCCACATGGCACTGCCCTCGCCCAGCCCCACAGCAATGACAGGTCACCCCAAGCATAAGTCCTTCCTCTGCAATCCTGCAGTTAAAACCCACTCCATGGATCTCTCCGTTGCACTCTGCTCACCTGTTCAAAGAGCCTTTTTTGCTTAACGTCCTATGGTCATTTCCTAACTTATAAACCCTCCATCTATTCAGGCGTGAGCATGGGCTAAGAGCCCTGAGCCTGCTGCCTGCCTGCTGCCTGCGGAATATCACAGTATAAGTATCTCGGCATGCTGAGTGAGACTGTAGTATTTGAACACACACATATTTCATACTACAGAGCCCCCAAATTCAAGACACTTCATCTGCTGCTTGACCTTGGAAACTGCAACTTCTTCCAGAACTAGAGGAACAGCCTAAGATGAATTTAAGTATCAAGAGCCAGTATGTCTGCCGCCTACCTGGTGCCCTCCTAAGGGACTTTCAAGGTTAATCTTGATTATATTCTTATTTTTCACTTTACACACTGACTTTAGAACCTGACCCCCAGAAAATGCAACTCCATCAAATTCCGTTCTTAAGTGACTAATCCACCCTAAGTCTGTTTTTCCTTCTGACGACAACCTATCTCAGAAGCTGACTGTCAGCCTCCTGGAGAGAAGGGGCAAGTGGGACCCTGCTTTGCACCCCTTGTTGTGCCACATGCAGTGCTGAGAGCACTGCAGCTGTTCTGTAAATGCCCAGTGAGGACAGTTAGCCTTGCGTTAACTGGCTGCCCAAGGGGTGCTAAGTCTGTGTTCCTGGGCCTTCTAGCATCCCTCTTCTTAAAGACCTCACTCCAACCCTGGTTTTTGGTTTTGTTTTTTGTCAAGTTTCTTCTTTTTAAATCTTTGTGTACTGCCTTAAGGAAACTAAAGAGATGGAATTGTAAACAAAATCCTTGGTTTACAAATAGGCTGGAACTGATGATTATGATGACTAAGATGATCAATGCAAGATGGTGAAAAGAAATGGAATGTGGGGTTTTGTGCCTGACTCTTCCATTTTGCAGCTGTGTGACCTTAGAGAAGTCAATTATCGTCTCTGACCCTTAGTTAAAAGTGAGTTACTGTAGGTTCCCTTCCCAGATTTAAATTCTCTGAGATGCTGTTACTGCAGTTACTATAAAACAGAGGCGGGGGACTTCCCTGGTGGCACAGTGGTTAAGAATCCACCTGCCAATGCAGGGGACACGAGTTCGATCCCTGGTCCAGGAAGATCCCACATGCCGCGGAGCAACTAAGGCCGTGCGCCACAACTACTGAAGCCCACGTGCCTAGAGCCCGTGCTCCTCAACAAGAGAGGCCACTGCAGTGAGAAGCCCGCGCAACCGCAACTAGAGAAAAACCCGTGCAGCAACAAAAACCCAATGCAGCCAGAAAAATCCAATAAAAAACAAAAAGAGAGGCGGGATGATAGCAGTCCCTAAGGTCCTAAAAGTTATAGAAGGTTCTACAGTTCTAAAAATCGATTATTTTGTGAAACAGCAGATTCTATTGGTTTATTAAGTGCAGTTTATGCATAATTTTTCAGAAAGTTTTCTAGGTAAATCCCAGCTTCACCCCTTTTATGTTCATCAAGAATTTTCCATTAAAAGTGAATTCAACATATTGACTGCAACATTGTATGTAATAGCAAAAGACTGGGAACAGCCCAAACGTTCTTCAGTAGTAGACTAGTTAAATAATTGATGGCATTTTCATACAGTGGAATACAATTTAGCCAATGGAAAAAATGAGGTGGCTCTATGAGCACTGATATAGAATAACTTCCAAGACACATTAAAAATGAAAAACACAGAATGCAGAATGCTGTGTAGAGTATGCCAGCATTTGTTTATAGATTCATACTTTCTTCTATGTGCAAAAGCTACATCTGGAAGCATAGCTGAAAAATGACAAATTGTAGTTGCCTAAGACAGGGACACTGACAGAATGAAGAAATGGGGAACAATAGAGGATGGAAAATTTATTTTTTCAAAGGATTATGTTATCAAATTTATCAGTATTTTCTTATAAGTTCTGTTTTGTCTCTGTCTTAAGAAGGTCTTCCTTCCCTCAAGGTTAAAATACACATTTATTTTTCTAATTCCATTGCATTTTTATACGTATGTATATATCTGTACAGTAATCTATTGTCTATATTGAAATTATTTTTGAGACTTACTTTACACTGTAAAACTTACATCTTTTGAATTTTGAGCTACAGATATGTATTACCTGTTTTTTAAAAATTGAAGTATGGTTGATTTACAGTACTTTATTAATTTCAGGTGTATAGCATACTGATTCAGTATTTTTACAGATTATTATACTCCATTAAGTTATTACAAGATAACAGCTATAGTTCCCTGTGCTATATAATATATCCCTGTTGCTTATCTATCTCATACATAGTGGTTTATATCTCTTAATCCCATACCCCTAACTTGTCCCCCTCACTTTTCTCTCCCCTTTGGTAACCACTAGTTTATTTTCTATATCTGTGAGTCTGTTTTTGTTTTGCATATACCTTCATTTGTATTATTTTTCATATTCCATATATAAGTGGTATCATACAGTATTTGTTTTTCTCTGCCAGAGTTATTTCACTGGGCATAATATTCTCTAGGTCCATCCATGTTGCTGCAAATGGCAGAGTTTCATTCTTTTTTATGGCTGAGTAATATTCCATTGTATGCATATACCACATCTTTATCCATTCATTTGTTGATGGGCAATTGGGTTGTATATTACCTTTCTGAGAAGAAAACTGGGGAAAAAAGAATCTACCAGATTTTATTTTTAAAAAATCTTTTATAAGGAATTTAGTGTATAGGGTGCATTTTATGGCATGTGAATTATATCTCAATTAAAAAAGAAAGAATCTAGCTTATATGGCAAGGTTGAGATTACTAGCATGAGAACTGGGTGGAGACAACAGAATCCTCCTAGTTAAACCTGATGTTAGGGTTTAGCAAGGATCTCCCCAAGACTCAGTTTTATAGTTTAGCCTAGTTTTATAAGTCAATACCTATTTGGGCAAATCAAAGCTATGGTCAACCAGGAAGCATCTCTTTGCCTTCCTCACAAGTGTGTCTGACAGTTGGCCCTACCTCCTTCTATCAGTCTGGTTCCCTTGGAGGAACCCAGGTAATGGATGCTCTCCCCAAAGAGCCAGTGCTCAGGCTTAGGACATCCTGGGGCAGATCAACTAGGCCCAAATAAAGACAAGGAGGAGCCAGTGCTGAAGCTGGACAGACACTGTCTAGCAACCAGGGGGAAGAGGTGCTGGAAAAGAAGCTGAACAAGAGGTACAAAGCTAGGAGGCCCCAGAGAGAGGCCAACAGGCAGAAGGAGGCAGGGCTGGGTAAATGTTCAGAATAAAGACTGGGAACCAATTGGGATATATGTATACGTATAGCTGACTCACTTCGTGATACAGCAGAAACTAAACTCCAATAAAGATGTTAATAAATAAATAAATAACCCCCCCCACCACCCTGCCAAAAAAAAAGACTGGGAACCATGGTCCTTGGCGCTTGGCTTGGGTGTGTGCCTATGTACAGCCAACAATATCTGAAGGCCACTGCATCTACTGCAACTTCCTCATCATCCAACATTCACCAGGAACCCCAGGGCTGGGAATACAAAGATACATAAAACAAGCACTTCCAGTTTAGTTGAAAAGTGATAACACTGATCCACCCAAAAGCACATTTAAGAAGCTAAATGAAGGGTATGATCGGAGCTACGGTCCAAAGGAGAAGCTGAAAATCCTTTAGACCAAGTTTCAAGGATTCTTCATCAGGGGCCCCCAGTGGATGTTACTGGAGTTCCAGGGAGAGGCCCACAGGGTGGAACAGGGGACATTCTTAAGGAGGGCAACATGAATAGGGCTAAAAAGGAGAGCAAGACTGAGCCAAGTAGGAGAGAGGAAAGACGAGGCGTTCCAGACTTCCGCGGAAGCATGAAAGGTAGGAATGCTTGCCACAAGCAGTGTGGACAAACACACAGAGTGGGTCACCAGGTCAGAGCAAAGGGCTAGGGCAGGAGAGCAGTGGAGGCCAGACTCCTGTGTGGGAGGCCCTGACTGCCATCCTATAAGTTTGATCCTTACTGTGCAGACAGTGGGGAGCCACTGAAGGTTGCTGAGCAGGAGGCTGACCCTTGCAAACAGGCATTTTAAGTGAGATTACAGAGGAGCCCTTTATCCCAGACTTTTTCAAAGACCTGTGTGTATTTCAAGTGGTACTTGAGAGAGAAAGTCGTAAAGCACTGCCCTGTGTCATGTAGACAAAGAAAAAAAAGGTTGAAGGGTCTCACAAAGAGATGCTTCAGTGAGAATGAGAAATGAAGGGGGTCTCATTTTAAAGAAGGAAATGAATTTGCAGGACAGAACTGCCGGGCATCTGGAAAACTGCAGCACTTCCTTCAGAGTCTGGAATGCCCTCTTTTGGCTGGAGGTGTTCTGCCTCCTTTTTTGGAGGTTAGTTGTGATGTCAAAACATGGAATTGCGGTGTAGGGAGGCAGCTGGGAGGAGGTAGATGAACAGAAATATAAATACTGGGCCCGGAGAGCATAAAAGGCCTCCCTACTAAGACCATCCCCTTGCAGAGGACTTTGCCATCTGCCTCTCTCAGTGGAGCCTCGGAGTTTTTGTCAAAGTTGCTGGGAGCTTCCTAACTACCCAAATAGTTTCTCCTCTTAAAACAATAAAATGATTTTTAAAAATCGGTCACATTTTGATTCAGAGCTTTTTCAATATTGTTCCTACTTGTGCACAGTGAGGCAGTAGGCAGGGCTGCTCTGGGGCCATGAACTGGGCAGTAACTTTAGGCCATAAATCAGCATTTATGTAAGGTGGAAGAGGAAGTCAGGATTAAATTTCCGGTCTTAAACTGGGCTGGGTACAACTGCAGGGCAAGTTCTGTGAATACAGAGGCAAAGCTGAGCAAGCCAAGGGAAGGGCATACATGAGTTATGCACAAAAATCAACCAGGCTGAACTGATGACATGGACGGGCAACTGCTCCAGGTGGCTCCACAATTCTGGGGGGTGGGGGGTGGGGTGAGTCCTTCCTTCTTTGGCCTTTGCTAGGGGTCCGTCTCCCCTGCTCTCCTGCCCACACTCCCTGGGGCCTTTGGGCACTTTTAGTCTCTGCACAGTCTACATGAACACAAAAGATTGCAAACTCAAAGCTGTCTTTCCGCTGGAGTCAGAAGGGAATGCTCCCCTCCCCGCCCCTCTAGACTAGTTCTGGGTACCAGCAGGCTCTTCCTAAAGCAGCCATGGTCAGGTGATACAGCTGACCAGGACCTTGACAGTCAAGTTCACTGAAAACCCAAATGTACCCAGAACAAGGGGTTGTGCAACTCATGGGAACTCCTACTTCTGTGGTGTTTTTGCTCTAACCCTCATTCCCCTGTGGCAACTGTGTATGAAGTCCCAGACTTCCCAGAAACGTCCTGATTTCACATGCTTTTCCTTGAGTCTCTGGAAGCACATAGGTGTCTGCCAGGGAATATGCCCTAATGTTTTGGTTTGACAAATGGTCACTGTGCCCGTGACACGCAGCTGGCATGAGGTTGTAAAACAGCATTTTCCCACCAGGTGAAACTCAGTTACTGGGCTGGGGAGAAGGCCAGGCATGGGGAAGCTCTGGTGTGCCAGGCCATCGGTACCTGCTGCGGAGTCACACAGTCCCCTTAGCAGGGCTGAGTGCTACCCCGGCAGAGTCTCTCCCTAGGGCAGGGAGAGAGGGGGCTGAGATTTGGCATGTGGGAAGAATGACCCAGCATGCATCCTGTACATGTTTCTGACTGTGTTTTAAATCCCTCTACTACAGTTAGCCACCTCTGAGGCTCTCAAGGAGAACCTGTTTGCCTTCTTTCCACACTTGAAGGCTTAGCTCCCTTCCTGCAGTTCAGGAGGTGTGAGGACACCCACCCTGGTCTGTGCAGCAGGCCTTGCTCAGGAAGGGGGTGGGGGAGTTTCTCTGGAGAAAATGAACATGAGTCACTCCTCTGCCTCCCCCCCACCCCCACCCCCTTGGACCCTCGCCCCCGACACTGGCACAGACACACAGCCTAAAGCCCCAGCACTCTTCCCTTTGCCCAGAACACAATGAAGGAATTAGGACCCACCTACTAAGTTTCTGCAGCTGACACTTCAAGGCTCAAAGTCTAGCTCACCAGCACAGTCACACGTCTGACGTGTCCTCTTTGCAACCAGGCCCCAATCCAGCTGCCATGCAATTTTGCTAATTCAAACTGCTTTCCCGTTTAGGGATGTTGATAGCCATCTCCCATCTCCTTTACCTGCTGACATCATCCCACATTTTCTACAGGCACAAATAAGGGTACAGTTCCTGGGGCAGTTTTCAGGCTGCCAGAGGTGGAAGTGAAAAGATCCTGCCCTCCTGGGTCCACTTCACTTCTCTGGCGTTTGGCAAATTGTCCGAGTTTTAGGGATAAATGAGGAAATAAATCACCTAGCTAAGGTGAAAGGCCAAAAGGAACTTGGTGACTGCAGCTCAGACCCAGATCTGTCCTGGGCATCTGCAATGCAAATCTGCATTTTGTTCTCTGCCCCCGAGGTCTTGCACAATAGCCTGTGTATAAACATCCACGCCAACAATGCCTGACTGTGCAATCACGCTGTAATCACAGGCCGCCAGGAAGCTGCTGCTAGGAACTGCACCATTCAGCTTCTAGACATCCCATGTCAAAGGAGTCTTCACGGCACGGACGTACATTCCTGCACACACCAACGCGTCCCCGCCGCCGCCGCCGCCGCCGCAGCTGCTGCTACAGTTGAAGACTCCAAGCCAGGGAACTAGGGCGCCACCCGCCCGACCCGCCAGTCCCAAGTTACTATGCAGGGATGTCATAAGCTTCTCAGCTGTTCTTAAAAAAAAAAAAAAAAGCCTGCTCCACGAGGCTACCGAGGGCGGCGGGAACCACCACCAAAGTTCCCAAGCACATTCCTGCAGCCCTAGCAGTTTTCGAAAACAGGGAAGAGTGAGATGCCTCAAAGAGTCCACTGGAAGCGGGTTTTGGAGTTTTATATAGAAAACACTCACATATGTAGGTGGGTGCGCTGACAGCTTTTATGGCTAAATTGCAAAGTGTTAGGCCTTAGTGATTACTGTCAGGCTCGGGACGTGGTGTGGGAGGAGAAAGGGTGGGGGAGTCAGAGGGATTTGTTCAAAGGGGGCTTAGGGGCAATTCTGGTTTTGCATTTTGGAAATGCGTAGGGTTGTTTTCCCAAACTTCCGAGTTGCTCTGCTCTTCGTCATTGTCAGGCCAAGCTAAGAAAAATGGGGGGAAAGTTCCTTTAACTTCCTTCCTGCGACCTCGGCGAGGGCTACGAAGAGGAAGAGCACGCTTCCTTGGGAAGCACCGGGCGGGAACTGGGGGACCGCTGCGCCCAGCCTGTCGCGATGGGGGGCGCCGGGCGGAGGACTAGCCTCGGACGCAGGACACGGGAGGCCCCTTCCCTGCACCCCTCCGCTAGCCAACGGCGGCCGGAGCGGCCCGGCTGCAGCGCTGGCTGGTTTAAGTCCCGCGGCAAACCGGCGACCACAGGGGCGCAGCCCGGGGCCCGGATCCCGGCCGCCGAGCTCCCTCCCTGCAGCGCCCCTCGCACGCAAGCCCCGCGCAGCCGGCCCTACCCGTTCCGCCACAAACCCGCCCGCGCGGCCAAGCCCCTGCCCCGAACGTTTCCGGGCACCGCGTCGGCGCCCCGGCTGCGGAGGGGCTGCCGAGCTCCGCGGCTTACCTGCGCGCTGGATCCCGGGGCCGCTCGGAGGGGCGCGGGGCGCAGGCGAGCAAGGCCCGCAGACTCAAACTTTGTTGCTCTCGGGACGGCGCAGTCGTCACTTCCTCGCTGAACGGGTGGCGCGGCCCGGGCCGTGACCCAGCAGCTCGCGCGGTGGCGCGCCGGGCCCTGCAGCCGCCCGCGCCCCCGGCTCTGCGCGCCCTCGGCTGCGGGGGGAAGCGGGCTGCAGTCCGCCGAGCCTGCACCCCTCTGGGGGAGGCTCGCTCCAGCACGGTGGTTTCCGCGCCGAAGAAGTGCGGTCGAGGCTGCTCTCAGGCTGTATCTGGAAGATGGTGTTGGGGTTCAGGGACCCAGAGCTGGGGTTCCGGGAAAAACAAAGGATGGGGAAGGAGAAAGTTTTTCAGTTTGGTGTTGCTGCTAGAAGGTCCTGTTGGAAAGCACAGTGCTCTGTGTTTGTTTTTGCTTTGTTTTTGTTTCCCACCAAATAATGCCTAAGCTGGGCCTTAAAACGCGGGTCTCCTCTTCCCACATTCCCTCAAAAGATCTACACACTTGTCCTTCGTCATTTCCACTAATTATAAGGGAACAGGACGTTCAGCGTTTATGACTTCAGGGGGCTATTTCAGCGCCCAAGTTGGGGCTGAAAAATAGTTTCTGTTCTAACCCTCCCCCGCGATTTCCACCTCCTCCTTTACAGTCAACTCACAGGTCTCTTTGGGGCCTGATGCATTCCGTATTTCGTCACGGACCAAAAGTGACTTGGAGGGTAGGGTGGAGTCCTGACAAAAGGAGCTTCAGGCAGTAGTAATTCTGAAATTTATCACTGCCCAAAATAAATTCGCTCACCCTATTCAAAAAACAAAAAGCCATCTTTTTGGTTCCTGATAAATAGCAACAAAGTAATTAAACAGCGGTCTTTTGGGAAGAATTCCTGATCCGGTAAAGCTGGAAAGAAAATGGGTTAGCCTTTGCTGTAGTTGAGGAAAAAAAAAAAAAAAGACGTTTGAAACTGCAGTGGAGGGCTTTCCTAATAGTAACGTTAGCTTCATTGCAGCTTGTGAAAACAGGGACCCTTTCAAAGGTGGTTCAAAAGCATCAGTTAAAGCTCCACAATTTTCCCTTTTTCCCCAAATACTGCTTCTACAAGCACATTGGCCAGATCACAGAATCTTCCATTCTAATGCTTCATCTTTTTACTAAAGCACAGGAAACCGCAGAGTTGAGTGAAGGCTTTGTCCAGAAAGGTGGATGTAAAATTGATAGAAAGTAACATCTGAGAAATGATCCCCGGGTCTGTGTTAATACCTAATGGGAAGCCACAAACGCAGACTTACCCAGGAGTATGAAGATAGAAGCTCTCCTAGCAACATGAAATCCCCCACATTGCAGTCCTTTATGCACAATTATGATTTCTACTGAGGCATTATTAATGGCACATTATAAATACAAAATGTATCATGTAAGAAAAATAACGTTGTTTTGAGAAATGAGTGCATTATTATACTCTCAATAATTATAATTCTCTGAAATTTTTATGACATCACACTATTGTGGGCTGGTGGTGGAGGGATTGTCCATTTCAATTTTGAAATAGAAGTAATTCCTTAATGCATTCCGCTTAAGGCAAGCAATGCCATAATCAAGAGGAGTAGAGAGAATATACTTCTAAAAACAATCATGTGATACTCCATATTTGCTAGGACAAGAGCAGAATATTTCTTTGTTCACTACTGTGATTCTGAATTCTCAGTCACAATTTCATGAATATTCAGTATTTCTGCATGCCCAGGAATAATTAGCAGACGATGTAAATGTTTGAAAGCCTGATATTTATGTATGCACAGACACACATTGCTTTTTCTCTGTTCCACAAAGTGTAGAACCTGTGGTAGGCACACTTGAAGACAGCCCCCAGCTAATAGTGATCCCCTTCCTCCTGGTATTCATGCCCTATATAATTGCCTCTTCTTGAGTGTGGGCTGGACTAATTGACTCAATTCTAACAAATAGCATATGGCATATGGCAGAAGTCATGTGATGTCACTGCTGAGATTAGGTTATAAAAAACCTAATGTGGCTTCCATCTTGGGTGCTCTATTTCTTTCTTGCTCTTTCTTGGATCACTCACTGTAGGGGAAGCTACCTGCCACGTCCTAAGGCAGCCCTGTAGACCGAGATCGAGACCTGCCAACAACCACATGAGTTAGCTTGCAAAGGCATACCTCCCCCTTCCCCCATGCCAAACAAGGCTTCAGATGAGACTGCCAACCCCAGCCAACAGCTGCCTCATGAGAGCCCTGGTAGCAGAGGCATCCAGCTAAGCTGCCTGGATTCCTGACCCAAAGAAACTGTAAGATGATAAATATTTGTTGTCTCAAGCTGCTATGTTTTGGAGTAATGTGTTACACAGGCATCGATAACTAATGCACAGGAAAAAGAGAAGGAAGTCATTGTGGACCCGATGACAACCCCACACAGACTTCCTGCTCCCTCACCTGGAAAGCAGAACTTGGAGAAAGAGGCAGGGACGTGGACCAGATCTAAGAGTAACATGTAAATCCTAAGAACAGAAGACCCAGCCCTTACCCCTTCGGCAGAATAAGGGTCATCCTTGAATTTAAACTAGGTCAGAGGGTGTGTGTTGCTGCTTGGTCCGTGGCAGCCCTGGTATTGGATGCCATCAACCTGATAGTATGTGCAGATGTCTTTGTGTCACAAGGATTGACATCTCTCCAGGTACCCTCTTCCTCCTCCTCAGGGCATCTGCCCTGATCCCCAAGGCTCTGGCACAACCAGTGACTGTGGAGTCAGGACCTAGTCCTGGAAGGGGAGCTTGAAAGATGGGACTTCAACCCTGGCAGCCAGAAGGGATAGGTGATTTCAGTGAGAGTCCAAATGTAGGCTTGTGGTCCTACAATCAAAGAGCAAGCCGTGAACTATCTCTCATAAGAATCACCTCCACACTGCTTGCAGGGCTACAAGAACTTTCTGTCCACGTGGTGGTTATCTTTCTCTCAGCATCATTTCCTCTCTGACTGGAGCTAATTATTTACTTTAAAAACACAAAACAAAGTTTTAGGAAGCAGGAAAGATATTATACTCCTTCATCCCTTACCAGGGCAGGCATGTTACTTAAGGCTGCCCCCCATGTCCACCTCCCCTCAGCCAATCCCATAGAAGCTGGCAACTGTAGAGCCCATTTCTGTTTTCCCTCCAGAGACGCTAGGCTCTGATTTTTCTCATGTACAGTGGCTGCAGCTGCTGTGTTGCCATGCCGTCATCTGGCTGCTATGACTTATGAGGTTGTGGATATGCCAGAACGTGAATCTATTAATTTAACAGGAACTGGGCTCAGCACATATATTCCTTGTTAGGTCATTTGCTTTGCTACCTAAACCACATCCAGTGTGTTCAGCAATGGGCACATTTCCTAGAGTCTGGCTTTGCAAAAATGCTAAATGCCCTGAATTTTGAGTCTGCACAGTTTTATATTATTAAATTACTATGGGGGACATAAGACATTCTAGCAGGGGTGTGCAAAGAGATGATTAGCTCAGGGGAAAAAATTAAGGGAAGGGAAATAGTCAAAGTCTCTGGTCTTCATTCTCTACACATTGAGGCCCTTTCTGCAGGAGGTGTCTGTCCTAACTTCTGTAGAAATCCTGTGCTGAGCCCAGGCTGCTCACTGACAAGTCTGAACTCT
This sequence comes from Phocoena phocoena, assembly GCF_963924675.1. Classification (NCBI taxonomy): domain Eukaryota; kingdom Metazoa; phylum Chordata; class Mammalia; order Artiodactyla; family Phocoenidae; genus Phocoena; species Phocoena phocoena. The sequence goes on along the minus strand of NC_089220.1, from coordinate 28,338,281 downwards.
GGAACACCAGAACTAGGTGATGTGTGCCACGATAAGAGAAACCACTGTCCTCTTCTGTGGTGCATGCAAGCAGGCATTTTTCATTCAGCCCTTCAATTAACACTTACTGAATGTCTACTAGTGGGTGTGCTAGGGATGCAAAGATGAAAAGGACAAAGTCTGTCCTAGTGGGAGAGAAAGACACATAAATTACAATGCAATATGAGAAGTATTATAATCGAGTTTTGCCCTCAGGCGCTATGAGCTTCCAGAGAAGGAAGCAAGTAGGTCTGTTTGGAGAGGGGCGTTATGGGTCACCACCAGTGTTTTTCTCTAAAAAAAATTAAAAATGATCAGATGCATTGCATTAAGTAATAATAAGTATTGTTTTGTGTAGCTCTTGTTTCAGTTGTGTATAATATATGTGTATATTTGTATGTGGTCATAGTGTAAAACATACTTCCTACATGCAGGCAAAGAAGTGTGAAAGTTCTGGGTTTAGAGAGTAATAACTAACTACCATACACTGACGGCCTATGATGGGCCAGGCCTCAAGGTGTCCCACTGGAGAGTTGAAGAGACAAACCATGACTTACGACAGTTTCCAGATCCTTCTGAATTCTCTTTCTTTAGTAAATCAAGGCCAAGCCTAAAGGACCAGCTCCTTGAATCCTCTCTGAACAGAGCAGAGGCCTTCCACCCAGGCCAGCTAGGCCAGCTTTAAGGCAGTGAAAGAGTAGCCACCCACTTTCTGGCCTGCCGGATGGTGGGACGGGAAAGAGGAGAGAGAAGAGGGTCAGAAAGGCATCATGCTTTTTCCTCCGCTCCAGGTCTCGGATGGAAGCAGGAAAGGTGCATTACCTAATGAGTGCACTGCAAACACGAGGTGGAGGTGCAGTTCTCACCCAGTTCCCCACTGGAATTCTGGGATGAAGCTGCCTCCAAAGTGGTTTTATACCAAAAAGAGGGCAGCCGCGTCAAAGTGAACCTGGTGGTCAAGCTGGGTAGGCAGAGCGAGTCCCTGAGGCTTAGCGCTCCTGAGTACCCCCATGGTTTCCACATGGCATGACTATCACATTTAGAGCCAGCAGCCTGCTGTAGGACTGCCCTGGTGGGGCAAGGTGACCCTGCAGCAAGCTCAGGGGAGTCAGGAGTCTGCACTAGTGAGAACACAGGGGAAAATGAGCACCAAGTTGCAAAGGGGAAAAGCCAGTGCTGGGAGGTAGGGGGTGGCTCTGCTGAAGAATCCACAAGTTCATGTGCCATAACTGGTACCAGCGGGGGCCTGCACAGCCAGCAGAAACCGAGAGGATGAGGCAGCTTGGTATGGTGGTGAGGAACAAGGATTCTGGGCTGCCCACACACTGCCTGGCTTCAAGTCCCATCTCTGCCACGTACTACCTGTGTGACCTTGGACAAGTTACTTAGCCTTTTTTCCCCCCAGTTTCCTTGTCTGTAAAATGAGGATAATTGTATGTACTTGATAAGGTCGTTATAAGAATTAAACTAGTTTGTAAAGCTCTTATATATGTGTTCCTTAAGTGTCAGTTAAATCAGGAAATCACTCACCAACCAAAAGGATTCTATATGGATGGATATCATATGACTCCAAGACCCCTACATTGGACTTTTAGTAAAAATGCCCCCAACTGGGCTTCCCTGGTGGCGCAGTGGTTGAGAGTCTGCCTTCCGATGCAGGGGACACAGGTTTGTGCCCCGGTCCAGGAGGATCCCACATGCCGCGGAGCAGCTGGGCCCGTGAACCATGGCCGCTGAGCCTGCGCGTCCGGAGCCTGTGCTCCGTGACGGGAGAGGCCACAACAGTGAGAGGCCCGTGTACCGCCAAAAAAAAAAAAAAAGAAATCCCCCCAACCATCAGATCATGGGGAAAGTTGGATCAGCTATAGACTGTACATTTAAGATATGGTGTAAGTTAAAATGTTTGGCTCCTCTATACAGTCCGGCTTGGAAGATAGACATTGAGCAGCTCTTTTTTTTTTTTTTTGATATTTATTTATTTATTGGCTGCATTAGGTCTTAGTTGCGGCACGCAGGATCTTTTGTTGTGTCGGGCTCTTCGTTGCAGTGCTCCTGCCTCTCTCTAGTTGTAGCACACGGGCTTAGTTGCCCCCAGGCATGTGGGATCTTAGTTCCCAGACCAGGGAATCGAACCGGCGTCCCCTGCATTGGAAGGTGGATTCTTAACCACTGGACCACCAGGGAAGTCCCTGAGCAGTTGGGACTATGGTTGACAGAATAACAGTCCTGCCCAAAATGTCCATGTCCAAATCCCTAGAACCTATGAATATATGAGGTTTGTGACAAAGGGGAATTAAGGTTGCTAATTAGTTAATCTTAAAATAAGATTATTCTGGATTGTCAGGGTGGGCCAATGTAATCACAAGGATCCTTAAACGTAGAAGAGGGAGGCAGAAGAGGAATCAGTCAGAGGGAGATGTGACTATGGAAGAATGATCAGAGAGATACAAGGTTGCTGGCTTTGAAGACGGAGAAATGGTGTCATAAGCCAAGAAACGTAGGTGGCTTCTGGAAACTGGAAAAGACAAGGAAACGGATTCTCTCATAGAGACTCCAGAAAGGAATGCAGCCCTACTGACACTGATTTTAGCCCATTAGATAAAAATCTGTGTTGCTTTAAGCTACCAATTTAGTGGTAATATGTTACAGTAACCATAGAAAACTCATGCAGGAGAATTTTCTAAATGTAGTATTTTCTGGGAAGTATTTGCATCATGTATTAGATACATGTGTTACCATGTGTATGAGAAGCCCCAGTTTTCAGATTACAATTTGAGCAGGAAGTCTGGCTGGGTGGGCCAAGCACAATCCCAGAATGCCAGCACACGGGGGAGGTTCCCAGAGTAACAGGTCACTAGAAACTCTGAGACAGTACTTTGAAAGCACAGTTGTATACAGTCCCCTGGCTTAGGGATGAACTCCAATACTCATACTGTTCCTTGGAGCTTCTTCTCAGTTACTTGGTAACTGTTGGTGCTAGCAGGCCACAATGTGGAGGCCAAACGTGGAAATGGTTAACAAAAGGAAACCAGAGTCAGCTGTCAAAAGCTGCTGTGGAAATTCTCTGTGCATTTGATGACCATACTTCCCCAGCAAGGTCGTATAACCACCCAGAGTTTGTAAATGAATCTTTTCACAATGAAGAGAAAAACACAAACCCAAGAGTCAAGACAATCCACACAGCATTCATGGGATCTGGGTCAGCCAGCAGGCTGAGGTTTAATCACTCTGCACAGGTTGCTTTTTCCTGTGCATAGCTCAAAGGTTAAGCTTGCTGCGCATTGGGAGGAAGTCTTGTCACAGTCCTCTGCCAGTAATAAATATTGGTCCTGGGACATTGGTCTTAACGTTGACGTGGGAGGTGTCATTTGAGTTCTCGGGCCAAGAAGTCACTAGACATTCATGATCCAATGCAGCCAAATAAAAATAAATAAAATAAAATAAAAGATCTAGATAAAACATGGGTTACATTGTCTCAGGTTTGGGATTCAGTGAAAACACTTCTTTCTACTAATAAAGTTATTCGCTGTTGAAAAAAAGAAAGAAAGAAAGAAGCCTGGGCTTCCCTGGTGGCGCAGTGGTTGAGAGTCCACCTGCCGATGCAGGGTACACGGGTTCGTGCCCCGGTCCGGGAGGATCCCACATGCCGCGGAGCGGCTGGGCCTGTGAGCCATGGCTGCTGAGCCTGCACGTCTGGAGCCTGTGCTCCGCGATGGGAGAGGCCACAACAGTGAGAGGCCCGCGTACTGCAAAAAAAAAAAAAAAAAAAAGAAAGAAGCCTGAATTCCAGGCCCAGGCTGTAGCTACCCAGCTATATGACATTGGACAAGTCACTTAGCTTAGCTTGAGGAGGCAAGTTGATTTTAGGTCAAGGATGTGCATGAAATCACACAGTGAAAAAGTAAGTTTCGGGACTTCCCTGGTGGCACAGTGGTTAAGAATCCGCCTGCCAATGCAGGGGACATCGGTTTGATCCCTGGTCCAGGAAGATCCCACATGCCGCGGAGCAGCTAAGCCTGTGTGCCACAACTACTGAGCCTGCACTCGATGGCCCACGTGCCGCAACTACTGAAGCCCCCGCACCTAGAGCCTGTACCGTGCTGTGCAACAAGAGGAGCCACTGCAATGAGAAGCCTGTGTATCTCAAGGAAAAGTAGCCCCTGCTCACTGAACATAGAGAATGCCCACGTGCAGCAACAAAGACCCAAGGCAGCAAAAAAAATACATTAAAAAAAAAAAAATTTCTTTTCAATTGTCTTTTTTTTCTCATCTTTACTGGAGTATAATTCTTTACAATGGTATGTTAGTTTCTGCTTTATAACAAAGGTTTTTTAAAAAATAAATTTACTTATTTATTTATTTTTGGCTACTTTGGTTCTTTGTGGCTGTACGTGGCTTTCTCTAGTTGTGGAGAGCAGGGGCTAACTTTGTTGCAGTACGTGGGCTTCTCATTGCGGTGGCTTCTCTTGTTGTGGAGCACAGGCTCTAGGCGCGTGGGATCTAGAGCACAGGCTTAGTAGTTGTGGCGCACAGGTTTAGTTGCCCTGTGGCATGTGGGAATCTTCCCGGACCAGGGCTCGAACCCGTGTCCCCTGCACTGGCAGGCGGATTCTTAACCACTGCGCCACCAGGGAAGCCCTCAATTCTCTTTTTGTTTTTCTGATTATGCCAAAGAGAGGGTCTCAGTTTACCGCTAGTGTGTCTTTAACAGCTCATTAGTATGCGCTAGTCTCCCTTTTTGCAAAGAGAGAGGTCTCAAGCTCAGACACTTCACAGACAGCACTTTTCCCTGACCTGCAAAGCGGGAAGAGTGATATTTCCTTCGGTTTGTTAAGAAGGAAGTAACATAGCACCTGAAACCCTTGGCCCAGGGCCCAGCTGGTAGATGACTTCTGATAAAGGAGAAAGGTTGACGACTTGACTCAGCACCCACCCCGGTGCAGCCCTGGCCATTCACATGTTAACTCCTATATCCTCACAATAACCCTGTGCAGTGGGCACTGTTACTCCCACTCAGTAACCCCACGATATAGATATTGTTCTCCTCATGTTACAGATGAGTGAGCTGAGGCTCAGAGAGGTTAAGTAACTTGTCTGGAGTCTTAGAACCAGTGGCTCCAGGTGAGATTCAAACCCCAATCTCTCGGACATCAAAGCTCTCTTTCCCCTTCACCACATTGCCCCTTCCACCAACTTTGAAGCCAGACCTGATTAAATAGGAACCACCTGGCTAGAGGTAGGGAGAGGGGGACACAGAAGGAACGCTGAATCCCTGTCTTGCTGGTGAGCATCGTCGGTCTCACTGCCAGTCTGGGACAGCCTCAGGGACCCTGGTTCCTGGTCCTGTTTTCCCAGTGTCTCTCCTGTCCCCACTTGCCCAGGGGGAAATTCTCTTCTTCATTCAGGGACTAGAGTCCTTTCATTGGCCTCTTATTTCTGTTGCTGGGTCCCCACCACCTTCTGCTGGCTTTTTCTTCTACCACCCTCTTGCCTGTTTAGACTTTGGCCAATTGCCTGACGTTGGACCAGTGCTGACCCTTGACCCTCTGGGGCTCACCTAGGTGTTTGGTCTCCACCAGTCTTCTGGCTCGATGGTGACTTCCCTACAACAAAGTAATTTCTCTCACACAGTTTGTCCTCTCAGCGCCTCCACTTCCCTTTGCTCTAGTTTGTCATGAGTAGGTGTGTGGGCAGCACTTAGGCTGCTTCTCTCTCGGGCTGCTGCCAATCCATGCTTCAGGCCACCATCGGCTCTTGACTGAACAACTGGAACACACTCCACTCTTGCTTGACTCCATTCCTTCTCCAAAGTACAGTTAAAACAGAGCTTTCTGAAGTGCCACCTGATTGTGAAACTCTCCCGCTTATCCTTCCACATTTCTCCACCGTCCTTTGGATAAAATCTTGACCCATTAGCCTGGCTTTAAAGACCTTTGTGAACTGGTGCCCACTGAACCTTTCAGCCTATTCTCTCTGCAGTCTTCGCTCCCTGTGAGCCAGTCATGTTAACACTAGTTGCAGCCTCTGAACGCTTCTGGATGTCCTTGGCACACAGTCGGTGCACCTTTACGTGCTCCAGTAGTATCCTGCATCATCTACTATTGTAATGAGGCAGAACTATTCTAGTGGAGGAGCTAGGAGCATAGGCCTTGGAGTCAAGCTATCCGAATTGAAATGCTAGGTATGCCACTTACCTGAGCTGTGTGACCTTGGGCAAGTCACTCAAGCTCTCTGTGTTTCCATTTCCTCATCTGTAAGATGGAGATAATAATAATACCTGCTAATAGGGCTCCTGTGAGGGTTACATGAAACAATGCATGGCCAATGGCTTAGTGCAGGGTCCGGCACACAGTGAACATTCAATAAATATTAGTTATTGTTATTTCAGCACACTCCATAATCTATTGTAAAGACCAGTCCCCTGTTTTGTCTTCCTCACTCTAAGCATCTTGAGGGCAGAGAGTGTGTCTCGTTCACCCTTAAATCTTTGGGTACCCAGCACAGAACCTGACACATATGGTACTCAGTACGTATTTACTGAATAAATGAATGAATGAATGAATGAATGTCTTGCTCGCTGGTTTAGCTAAGTCAACTTTGACTGATCCTGATGTTCTCTTTGGATTCCCAAGACCAGTTGTCCCTGCTCTGGCCTGGGCAGGCCACAGCCCGAATCTGTCTGTGGCAGCTCTAAATAAGTGGTGTCAATCAAGTTAGAAATACCCCTAGGTAGGGTAGAAGGAAACTCTCTCACACTGTTTGTCCTCTCAGCACCTCCACCTCCCTTTGCTCTAGTTTGTTATGATGAGGTGTGGGCAGCACCCAAACAGAGCAGGACTTGCCTTCGCCTTCAATGAGGGTTTGCTGGGCCATGCCCTATTGGGTGCTGAGGATACGGAGGGTGGGTGGTAGGGTATGAGCCCTGCCTGCAGGAGCTTCCTGAGGGGTGGCCGGGTCCAGATTTGGCTGGCCAGACAGAAGATGGGCAGTTCTATCGCAGGGTGCACTCAGCAGACGTCAGGATCTAACCTAGCCGCGTGACTGGGAGCCAGGGCGTGAATGCAGGACCAGGAAATCTGGTTCCTAGGATTTGGAGCAAGTCAAATTAGGGCAGCAGGTGAGCCACACTGAGAAGAGGCAGAGTTGAGACCAGCAAAGGTCAGAGTCCAGCAGGTGAAGCCTAGCACCGGCATGGAGGCTTTTAGCTGCTTGTTCTCTATTGTTTTCTTCTTCTCTCCAGGAAGGAGGCTGAAGACAAAGAGAAAGCCACTCAAGATTTCTCACCCCAAAAGTAAGGGTGAATAAAGGAGCAGCAGCAGCCAAAAGCAGATTTGGGTCTCCTGTCAAGACGCGCCTCAGGAAGGCAGCAGCTGTGGTGTTGGATGGTCGGACCTGCTCCTGGGCTAGCTGCTGGAAGCATGGCAATGTGAGAATACTGAGGTCTAGGGCATGAGGCCTGGAGCCTGCTCTAAAGCAGTTGTGTGGCCTTGCATAAGTCACTCTACCTCTTGGGCCTCCATTTCTCCACTTAGAAAAGGAAGGTTGGAAAAAAAAATAAAAATTAAAAAAATTTTTAAAAATTTTTAAAAAAGAAAAGGGACAATGTTAAGGATTTCCCACCATCAAATCTAAAGACTTATTTTTCAAAGCAAAAAATTTCAAAGACTCCATGGGATGGCAGTGATCATTTTGGTATCTGCTGATCAAAAGAAAATGCAAAATAATAAAAACAATCACTTTTATATCTTTTAAAGGAATTTGCATTTTATCAATCACAAGAGCATCTGCTGTCATTTACAAAAATTAGGGGTGCAATATCCTTAAAGGCCCAGAGTTGCATCTTTCATGAAAAGCTTCTACCCAAAAACCCACCAGCACAGCTTTCATCTTCCTTAAGACTCATAGAAGTTAGTCACCTATGCCTCTGACTTGAAAAATGTGAGAGACACCGCAGCACTGGGCAAGTGTTTTTCAAACTTTTACTTATTATACAATCCATCAATGATGCTAACATGATGGAACAAAAATTGAAAGCACAGGTGATGGGTGACATTTGTCACCTTTTGGTTGCCCAACTTCAGAATCCCTCCCCAGGTGTGTAGAAGACTCCATCTTAAGTCTTAGTGGAAGTTAGAGCCCACTGCTCACGTCTCACTACAGAGGCTGAAAACGCCAGACACTTGCTTCCCAGCCTCTTTTATAGACAGGGCTTAGACATGTGACCTGGACTCAGCCAGTCAGGTGCTGTGCCCTGGACTCTGAATAAGAGGCCACAGAGCGAGCCCCTCAGATAACCTTGTTGCAGTGGGGTGGCAGCAGCTGTGGCAGCCATGTCCAGATCCCAGGGCATCAGCAGCAGCAGGGTCATCACTCAGGCTCTGACCATGGTCGTGGCACAAGCTTACCAGGGTTCTGAGGCCAGGGCAGGACTCTCTGGAGGGCTTCTGTGCCACCATTTTGGCCATGCTCCTGGCTGTTTCCCAGCATCCTTGGTCTCATTCATGCCATGAGCCTGCCTCTCTCTCCTTCCCAGATTCCATGGGCTACTCAACATCCTTCCCATGAATTCCTCTTCTGCTTAACTCATCCAGAGTCAGTTCCTGTTGCATTTTAAAGTCACAGCCCTGGCCAATTCACAGTCATATGTCAGTCTAGGCATCCAACTTATTTTTGTATTTTGCTTCAGTCACACAGTTCTGAGAAAATTCTGATCATACAGGTAGATGATGTCTTAGTCCATTCAGGCTGCTATAACAAAATACCATAGACTGGGTGGCTTACAAAAACAGAAATTAATGTCTCTGGAGACTGGAAGTCCAAGATCAGAGTGCCAGCATGGTTGGGTAAGAACCCTCTTCTGAGCTGCAGACTGGCAGAAGAAGCTAGTGAGATCTGTGGGGCCTCTTTTATAAGGGCACAGATCTCAATCATTAGGGCTTTACCCTCATGACCTAATCACTGCCAAAGGCCCCATCTCCTAATACCATCACCTTGGGAATTAAGATTTCAACATATGAATTTTGGGGGCAAACAAACATTCAGACCATAGCAGATGGTTATAAATAATAACAATAAACACCATTACATTGCGCTCACCATATGCCAGGCCCTATTCTAATCATTTTAACATATATTAACTCACTTAACAGACCTTTGATGTGGTCTGTTAAAATTAAATTTCCCCTTTTACAGATGAGAAACTGAGGTACCAAGGAGTGGAGTAATTGGCCTAAGGTCAAGGTTTTAAATCAAGGCAGTCCTGCACCAGGGTTTGTGCGCTTAACTCCTGCTAACAGTGTTTTTTCAGTTTGTCTTTTGAGATTAGAATAGTCTTCAATTAAACCACTTTAGAAGCTAGAAAGAGAAATGAAAAGTTTTGTTTCAAAGTTGAATGAGTAACTGTCAAAATATCCAACAACTGCTCTTCGTCCTCATTGTAAACATAAAAGTCAGGCAATAAACAACTAAAACTTACAGCACGTACTAAACGAACAAGGCAGTTTTATCACTCTGTATTCACTGTTACATGCCTGGTGGTTTATGGAGCCTCGTGGATCCAGTGCAGGAAGTACTCAGTTCTTCATTGCTCTGACTTTGTAAGCAGACGTGCCCAGGCTGGCGTAAGGCACACCCACTATCAGGGCCAGGCTGTGCTCAGAGACGGCAGGAGGAGATTGTGCCAAAGTCCACACAAAACTGAGTTTACTAAAACAATATCACATTGATGGAGGTATGTCGCAGGGCACAAGAGTCAAACGAAAGAGCTCCCAATGGCCAAAGCTGGAACAATTTGAAGAACAAAATTAAGTAGCATCAAATTATAATCCAAAATATAAAATAAATATCCATGAGTCTGTACTTACATACAATTTTTTAAAAACAAAACTTTAGGGAGTTCCCTGATGGCCTAGTGGTTAGCATTCTGGGCTTTTATTGCCGTGGCCTGGTTCAATCCCTGTCAGGGAACTGAGATCCTGTAAGCTGTGTGGCACAGCCAAAGAATAAAAAGCAAAAATAACTGAAAAGAAAACTCTACAGTGGGGAAATTTGATAAACACTACTTCAGGCAGGTGATAAAGATCAACATCACCAGTCATAAATCATGTCGATAGCTTGTACCTTTGATACGATATGATGAAAATTGTACTTTGCCTCTGTGAGCATCCCCCCCAAAAACCATAACCCCAGTCTACTCATGAGAAAAACATCAGACTAATCCCAATAGAGGGATTGCAAGTAGGATAAAAAACTTAACTAGTATTCACAAGGTCATGAAAAACAAGGAAAGTCTGAGGAACTGTTACAGCCAAGAGGAGCCTAAGACATGACTCCTTAATGTGGTTTCCTAGATGGGATCCTGAAACAGAAAAAGGCCATTAGGTAAAAACTAAGGAAATCTGAATAAACAATGGACTATACTTAATAATAATGTCTCAATATCAATTCATCAGTTGTGACAAATATACCATACCAATGTAAAATGGTATTAACAGGGGAAAGTGAGAGCTGGAGAGGGGGAGGGTAAGATGAGAATTCTGTACTATCTGCTCAATTTCTTCGTAAATCTAAAATTTTTATTTTAAAAGTCTTTATTTTAAAAGTTTTAAAAGAATCATAAAATTGCCCTCCCCTCAAAAAAGCTAGTTTACCTGATGATACACCTTCTGCAGTTGAAGTCTTGGTGTGCCACAATTGTCTATTTAATGTATTCACGTTATTATAGACTAAACACTTTATAATAGCAGTTTTTGAAATACTTCAATACTTTTAAAATGAAATTCAAATCTTCACATTGCATCCCTGAATCTCCTCAGAGTAGCTGAGCACAGTTTGCTCTGATGGAGGGGAAATCATAGGTAATGTCCTTTATCCCTGTCCCTAAAACCCTCTGGATCTGTGAGATTGAGGGAAAACTCCATACCTCCAGGCAAAGCATTTCAAAACAACGCAGTAACCTCCCATCCCCCCAGCTCCACCCAAGACACTGTGTGAGCAACTGTTTGAAGCCAAGGCTGCAGTTGTCTTTGTCCTGCATTTGCCTGACAAGCCCAGGGCTCCTCGGCAACGGGAAGGGCAGAAGGCTGGTATGAAGCGGGGCAACAGATGGCCGGGACATGTCCTCTTGAAGCTCAGCTGCCCTGGCCAGCCTGCCAAGCTGTGTACATTTCAAACGTTTGAGGTTCAACCAAAAGAGATGAGTAATGATTTTAAATCACTTGTTGAAACACATGGCTAATCCTTGGGTAGCCAGAGAAGAGCACTTTAAAAACTCCCTTAAATCCAGTGAGGGGACAAGGAAACTCTGTGTGCTTTCTTGGCTTTGAACCCAAATCAGGCCATCCTGGGGGCAGTGGGCATTTGTCCAGGATCCCAATATGCATCCTGCTTTCTCTGCTTTTGGAAAGGGTGTGATGTTTCGGTATGTGTGTTTGTTTGGGGTGATGGTGAGGAGGGCAAAGGCTGTTAGCAGGTAGGTTTGGATCCTGAGAAATTATGCACCCTGGCATTTGCCTGTGGTCTGAAATTGGGAGATCTCTAGGTTCACTTGCTTCATAAGTTCAGGCAGCTCTATTTCCCTGTCCGGGTTCAGGTCTGTCTTATTTCTTGACTGGCTTACACGAACAGTCTCCTATAGTTGCTTTGCAGTCCTGTGTCATTAGAATCTCCCGCTACATGCGTCATCTCCACTATTATATACAGCATCTCCCATCTTGAAGATATCTTTCCTTGCCTCCACATCTCCCTCTAGCTACTGCTCCCATTTCTCCCTTTCACCACAAAACTTCCTGAACTAGTCATCTGCTCTCCATGGTTCAAGTCTTCACTTCCTGTTCACTCACCCACTCCTACTCTACTACTGAAACCTCTCTTGTCAAGGTCACCAGCAACTTCTATGTTGTAAAACCCAATGAGTCTAACTCTGTCCTCATCAAACTTGACCCACCAGGAGCATCTGACACAGTTGACCACTTCCTCCTCCTTGAGGCACTCTTCTTTCTTGGTTTTAATGGTGATACTCTCTCCTGGTTTTCCTTCTATTTCTTTCTTTTTCTTTCTTCTTTTTTTTTGTGGTACGCGGGCCTCTCACTGTTGTGGCCTCTCCCGTTGTGGAGCACAGGCTCCGGACGCGCAGGCTCAGCGGCCATGGCTCACGGGCCCAGCTGCTTTGCGGCATGTGGGATCTTCCCGGACCAGGGCACGAAACTGTGTCCCCCGCATCGGCAGGCGGACTCTCAACCACTGCGCCACCAGGGAAGCCCCTTGCTTCTATTTCTTTAGCCTCCTCTTCTCAGTCTCCTTAGCAGGCTCCTCCTCCTTCTGGTTGCTCCATGTTGGGGTATCTCAGGTATTGGTCCTAAAACAGCTTCTAGTCTCTTTCTAAAGCTCTCAAGATGATCTCATCAGGTCCCAGAGCTCTAAATACCACCCGAATACTGATGACTCCGGATCTTACACCTCCATCCTTGAGCCCAGACTCAACTGCCTGCTTCACATCTCTACCTGGCTGTCTAATAGACACCTCAGATCATATATTTCCAAGATGAAGCCCTTGATTCTCTTCATCCTTGAACTCTCCCCCTCATCTCTCCCCTCTCACCTCTGTAGCATCTTTATCCATCCTTTTGCTCAGGCCAAGATTCTAGAAGCCACCTTTCATTCCTCCTTTTCCCTCATCCCCCACATCCAAGTCATCACTGTGTTCAGTCAGTTCTACCTTCAAGACAATGTACCTAGTCTCTACTCTCCACTTTTTCTCTCCATCTCCACGGGCACCTTGCTAGTCTAAGCCACCATCATCAATCACCTGGACAACTGAAATAGGCTCTTGCCTGACCCCTCTGCTTCACAGTGGTACCTCCCAAATTCACTCTCACATATTCATGTGAGATTTAACATGTAATTCAGTGATATTCAGTCATTCTTTCATTCAAGAAATAGTTATTAAGTGCCTAATATGTACAGACAGTGAACAAATAGACAAAAGTCTCTGCCCTCAAGGAGTTTACAATCTAGTGGTGAGAGATGGGCAATAGATATGATAAAGTAAATGATGTGATATGTTAGAAGATTGATAGATGGTATGGAACAAAATAAATCGGAGTAAGGGGATCCCAGGAAGCATATGTTTTTGTTATGGGAAGTTGTTATAATTTTAAATAAGGGAGTCAGAAATATTGGATCTCTAAATATCATTTCCCACTAAAGGGGTTTCTAAGAGAAATGTCTGATTCCAAATCTGGGCTAAAAAATGTGTAAGATGAGTCTGGAACATTTTGTTACATCAGAAAGCAAAGAAGCTTAAAAAGACCTCAGGGACGGCATCACAAGGACTCAGAAGTCAAGTTCAGGAGGCTCCCACTGGCCAAAGATGGGACAATTTGAGTGTCTAAAAGAGTAATGATAGCAATAGATCAAGATACATACGCGTCAAAATCCCTGAGTCCATAATGATGCTTTGAAAGGAAAGGGCACAACTCATTGGTTACCTCTGGGGGATGCTAGGGAATCAATTATTCTGAAAACTAGTAAATGAAACTGGTAAGTGAAAGAACTGCCTTTCCTATATGAAAGGTAAATGACCAGGTAAATAGTTGGTTTCCTATATGACCAGGTAAATAGTTGGTAAGGGAAAGTTTCTCTTAATATACATATTCCATCTAAGAAACAAAGAAAAAAAAATAGAATTAGAGCATCACAATTTTACAAGGTCTAGGGAAATAATCAATCTAGGCCATGATCATCAACAGCGGCTAATGCTTCACAAACAGAGCCAGGAAGATATTATATGCCTCCTGTTAGACGGGCACACTGCCTCTTATAAAGTAGTTAGAGATGAGCTTCAGATAAATAACAAATAATGTTTAGTATAAATAGGTATCAAATAGTCCATGAGATATGCTAAAAATTATTCATTATTTATCTGAAATTCAAATTTAACTGGGAATCCTGTATGTTTATTTGCCAAGCCTGGCAACACTAGAAGTAGTCTAGCCAAAAAAGTCTAAATCTGATTAAGCCTCAAAATCTAACTACCAGGAAACATGATGAGACAGCGAAATATGTTAAAGGACACGACCACGGCAGTGTCATCAGCCATATGCAGACTGCGAAGACAGACTGCCCAATTTTTTTCAATAAATAGGTTTTCAACAAATAGGGGAGAAAGGAGGAGGCAGGAGGGAGGCAGGAGAGAAGTTTATTGGATTCTGATTCAAAAATCTAAGGTAGATGCAGCCACTATAAAAATGATCTGGCTTATGAAGCCCACATTACTCTGACTCCTGGCTTGGTCTCTGGTCTCACGTCCCCTGCCTTACACTTTACAGTCTGGCAACACCAGACACACTGAATCAAGGCAACAGAAGCAATCTTGAGACACTTGAGATCAAGTCTTGTTTTACTAAGCCAGGTTGCAAGAGGAGGGGTCATGTGGGGAGGAGAGAAAAAGCTAAGATCCTGCTTTGGGGGTGAGATGAGGTGAGAGACGGTTTGGGAAATGAGCAGAGATGCTTTAAAGAGGGGGTGATCAGGAAATTTTATTGGTGATGAGTGGTTTATGCCCCTCCTTGGCCTGCTTGTGGAAGGCCTTTGGAGCACGGTGATTTGGATGCTGGGCTAGGTCTTCAAGGTATAGCAGGGTGGCTCAAATTCCGGGTTGCATTCGAGCCATATGGCACCAGGTTCTGTTTCTATCTCTCCCTACCATGAGCCCCTCAAGGGTAGAGACTGTGTTTCTAGCTTTGGCTTTCCCACTGCCTGTCAAAGTGCCTGTCATTTCATACATATCTGGTGGATAAATGAATGAATGAATGATTGAATGAATGAGTGAATTCCCCTTCACCCTTTGCAGAGACGGTTGTCTTCTTCTGATCTACCAAAATGTGGTTAATAAATAAATTGCTTCATGAAACACTGAATTTAATCTTTGCCATTTCTATACATCATAAAGGAATATTTTATTTTTTATAATAATATTTATTCTTTTTTAAAAATTTCTTTATCTTCCTTTTCTTTTTTGGAGGAGGGGGCCGCATCGGGTCTTAGTTGCGGCACATGAGATCTTCGATGAGGCACACGGGATCTCGTCGTTCCAGCGCTTGGGTTTCTATCTAGTTGTGGTGTGCGGGTTTTCTCTCTCTAGTTGTGGCACGCGGGCTCCAGAGTGTGTGGGCTCTGTAGTTTGCAGCACGTGGGCTCTCTTGTTGAGGCTCGCACACTCAACAGTTGTGGCACACGGGCTTGGTTGCCCCGCGGCATGTGGGATCTTAGTTCCCAGACCAGGGATTGAACCCACGTCCCCTGCATTGGAATGTGGATTCTTTACCACTGGACCACCAGGGAAGTCCCATAAAGGAATATTTTAAACTGAGAGAGAAGCGTCAGCTCACCGAGGCAGAAGCTCAGGACATTCTCCCAGATATATTGAGATATTTTTCTCCGTGATGAAAAGCCCAGCTTGCTTCCTGTTTTCACTTGCATCTTCAACTCTGAGCGTTTGCTGTATATATGTCTTGTGACGTGTTATGTCAGCTGTGATGAGGCTCACATCACAAGTAGATGACAACCTTGGAAGAAGATCCCTGGACAAGTTCTCACTCTGGGAATGTTTTGAAAGTTCTGAGCCCTGAACTAGTCACCATCTATTTACTCAAGAGTAATATCAAGAGAAAGAAAGAAGAGATAAAGAGAAAGAAGAGAGAGAAGACCCTGCTCCTTTACCTGCCCCTTTATCGAGAGCAAAGGAAAGACAAAGAAAAAAGATGAGGGAAAGGCTATTGAGTGTGGACCTTAAGCTTGAGATAAAAGGGTCTCCTTATACGACCACCATGTCATAAGCATTTTAAAAAATATCCAAATAACATTGTTCTTCCACATCATCACCTTCTGAGTTATGATAATATCCCATTGGTATTGTTAGTAAAAAAAAATTTTTTTTCTGAGGTTTTTAGGGGAAAAATAAAGACTTAGACTTTTTAATTTTTTTTCAGTTTAATCATACACCTCATTCCCCAGACATGGCTGTGAGGACTCTAGGTTGTCCAAAATCTCATCTCTTCCTTCAAGGATAGAGGTTTGTCACCACTGAGGATATGCTATGAGTTAGGTAGGCGTGACTCAGTGAGGAAGCCTGAAAGGGTCAGCAGCAGTGGAGCCATGTGAGGCTGCCCCTGGACAGGAGCAAAGTCCTATCTGTCTATCACTGACATGCAGCAGGTATGCAGTAAGGGTTTGATGAATGAATGAGTGACTGAGAAAGAATACCAATGCATATGGAAGTGTAAGTTGGGCAACGTGTATGAAAAACTAGAAAAAAGAAGCCCAATTTTTTCATTCATTTGGTCTCACGTTGAACCTGAAAATGGCATCTCCAGGTGCTTCTCCAGGAAGCCATACCACAGGAGTAAGAGGATTAGAGCCAGCACCTGACTCTATCCGGACACTCCAGCACTTTCAAAAACAGCACCAGAGTCCTAGTGGATTTGAAAAAAAATTTTAGGGAAAAAAAATGCTGAAATTCTGCCCTTCAAATAAAGACTACAAACTGTTTTTTGTGCACACTGATAAAACCTCAGCCTTGGGAGGTTGTATTAGTTTCCTAAGGTTGCTGTAACCAAGTACCACAAATTTGATGGCTTAAAACAACAGAAATTTATTGTCTTACAGTTCCAGAGTCTAGAAGTCCAAAATCAAGGTCTCAGAAGAGCCACAGTCCCTCTGAAACATGCAGGAAAACCCCTCCTTGTCTCTTCCTAGCTTCTCGTAGTTTTCTGGCAATCCCTGGCACTCCTTGGCTTGCTGCTGCATCTCTCCGATCTGTCTTCATCTTCACATCGCCTTCTCCCAGTGTGTCTGTCTTCACATGACCATCCTCTTATAAGGACACCAGTCACATTGGATTAGGGGTCCTTCCTACTTGGCTATTACAACTTAACTAATCACATCTGCAATGACCTCTTTCTAAATAAGGTCAGATTCTGAAGTGCTGGAGTTAAGATTTCAACATATGTTTTTGTGGGGAACATAGCACAATTCCTAACAGAGGCATTTTTGGAACATGGTACGAGTAAGACAGGATTCAGTGACCCAAATGACCCAGAGAATCAAATTGTTACCTGCTTGGCCACTACCTTCTGAAAGTCAATACAAATCATCAGGCTCCAGTTGATCCAATTTCCCAGTATATTAGCCAAGCCTGATTGGCCAAACCTTTCTGGCCTGCTGGTTTTTAGAAGTCTAACCCCAGGGTCATGCTAACTGTGGGTCACTCATTTCCAGGAGACAATATTTCTCTGCCTTTTCTTCCTGAGCAGAAACTCCATGATCAAAGATGCATCACTAGGGCAAAAAAGTCATTTACTTCTCAATTTCTGGCCCTTTGTGGTAAGAAATAGTTTGAGTTCCAGGGTTGGCAATGCCACTGATGCTATATCAATGCTTCCCATTTTTATTTACATCATGACAGACAGTCGGGGTAGGGGGGAAAGGTAGGATTTATAAAGCCTGGGGAAAGGGACAGGGGCCCCTCTAGCCACCGCAGGCCCTGCCCAGCTTTCTAAAGACTAAAGAGATCACCACCTCAGGCCACCCGGCACCTAGCTACTCATGGACACTGGGAGGGAAGCGTGGGTCTAGACAATTGTACTCATATGTCACCCTAGAGGCAGGACTCTGACTCTACCACCACCATTCCCCCCCTCAGTGGATCCTCATTTGGTGTCTCTAGACTTTTTCCTCATATGCATGAACACCTGATTCAACTGAATAAAAGGAAAGAACTGACCTAAATTATATTACCTCCATGAAGAATGACCACAGTTCTAATTCCTTAGGGGAGGAAATTGTTCACAGGTAGAATAGACCTAAGGTGTCTAAGATGACAAAGCAGCCCAGTTCCTGGTCCAGGATCAGAGCTAGAATCCATGACCACAGTCTTCTTCTCCAGGTTGGAGTCCTTCCTCATGGATGACGTAGGTCTCAGCACAGAAGAGATGGCTGGTTTGTGAGAAGGGAATGGGCTCTTATGAAGCCTCTATCCTGGATTGTCAGCTTCCCTAGGCTGCAGTTTCCCGAAGTAGCAATATCTCCTGAAAGGCACGGATTCCTCTCAAGTGCCTCCTCCCCCAGGCAGCCCTCCTTGACCATCTAGTCTGAATCTGGTGACCCTTCTCTGTACTCTGGAACTCACTTTCACCATGGCACCTATTGTGCTATAGACTGACTGTCTCTCTTCCCAGGCAGCAAGTTCCTGGCTCTTACATTCCTTTTATTGCCTACAATTAGTCCCAGGCAGGCACACAATCTTATTGAATAAAATGAGTGTCACAAATCCCTTTGTGGGCAGTGGATGACTACTTCCACAAGCCAGCCTCCTTAAAAACCACACAGTTTCTGTCTGGTGCCCTTAACCTCTCCCTGTCTGCTCACACCTGGTTCCAGGCAGCTATAAAATTGGCTGTGCTCTTAAACTCAGGAAATACCCTGGCTCCTCCTCCTTCCTGCCTGCCAAGCCCTATTGCTCAATTCAGGTTTCCTCAGTTTCCATGGGGCCACCACCTACCAGGATCTTCCCACTGAGAAGTGACTGTCTTGAAAGGCACTGGTGACACCTCTGCCCGTGGGTGGCTCGCCCCTCACTCCTCCCTTGCAGCTCGTATGTGGGCCAAGCCTGGCCACCCCACCCAGGTCGGTACCTGGGGCCTCGGGCCCCTGCTTATCAGGGAGAGGGTATCGGGCCATCAGTGACCTCCATTCACCTATTCATTCATATATTTATGTCTCTCCTAATTTATTTATGTATTTACTATAACAGCTTTGTTGAGATATAATTCACAGAACCATAAAATCCACCCCTTTAAAGTGGGCAATTCAGCAGTTTTAATCTATTCACAGAATTGTGCAACTATCACCACTATCTAATTCCAGGATATTTTCATCAAACCTGAAAAGAATCCCCAAACCCATCCCCTTCCCATTCCCGACCCCCCAAGGCCTTGGCAACCACTAATCTACTTTCTATCTCTATGGATTTGCCTATTCTACACTAGCTATGTCATATAAATGGAATCATATAATACGTGGCCTTTTATATCTGGCTTCTCTCACTAAGCATAATGTTTTCAAGGTTCATTTACTGTAATATTTATTAGTAGTTCGTTCCTTTTTAGAGATGAATAATATTCCACTGTAGAGGCACAACGCATTTTTATTTATTCATTCATTAGTTGGTGGACATTTGAGTTGTTTCCACTTTTTGGCTATTTGAATAATGCTACTATGAACATTCACCTACAAGTTTTTATGTAAACATATGTTTTCAATTCTCTTGGGTATATACCTAGGAGTGGAATTGCTGGGTCACAAAGTAACTTTTCGTTCCACTTTTTGAGGAACTGCTAGCCTGTTTTCTAAAGAGGCTGTACTATTTCACAGTCCCACTAACAATATACAAGGGTCCAGTTTCTCCATAGCCTTGCCAATACTTGTGATTATCTGTATTATTTTAACCATTCTAGTGGTATGAAGTGGTATCTCATTGTGGTTTTGATTTGCATTTCCCTGATGGCTAATGATGTGGAGTATCTTTTCATGTGCTTATGGATATGTCTATTTAATGCCTTTGCCTACTTTAAAAATTGAGTTATTTGTTTTTTTTATTGTTGAATTGTAAGAATTTTTAGGGACTTCCCTGGTGGTCCAGTGGCTAAGACTCCATGCTCCCAATGCAGGGCGCCCGGGTTTGATCCCTGGTCAGGGAACTAGATCCCACATGCCTCAACTAAAGATCCTGAATGCCACAGTGAAGATCCCAAGATCCCGTGTGCTGCAACTAAGACCTGGCACAGCCAAATAAATAAATAAATAATTTTTTTAAAAGAGTTTTTATATATTCTGGCTACAAGTCCCTTATCAGATATATGATTTGCAAATATTTCCTTCCATTCTGTGGGTTGTCTTTTCACTTTTGTGATGTTCTTTGAAGCACAAAAGTTTTAATTTTTTTTTTTTTTTTTTTTTTTTTTTTTTTTTTTGGTGGTACGCGGGCCTCTCACTGTTGTGGCCTCTCCCGTTGCGGACCACAGGCTCTGGACGCGACGGCTCAGTGGCCATGGCTCACGGGCCCAGCCGCTCCACGGCATGTGGGATCCCCCCGGACCGGGGCACGAACCCGTGTCCCCTGCATCGGCAGGCGGACTCTCAACCACTGCGCCACCAGGGAAGCCCAAAAGTTTTAATTTTAATGAAATCCAATTTATTTTTTTCTTTTGTCACTTGTGTTTTTGATGTGATATCTGACAAACTATTGCCTAATCCTCAGTCATGAAGATTTACTTCTCTGTTTTCTAGGTTTATAGTTTTTAGCTCTAACATTTAGATTCATGATCTCCTCCCTTCATTGGTTTATCATCTCCCAAAGATAAATGCATTTTACAGCACATTCGTTTGGGATAATAGTCTCTGCATCATCTGTTGCCTTTATACTGTGATGAGACACTTCCTTAATAAGGTTATTCATATTTAGTTGTTCTGTGAAACTGACATTTACCTTCAACAACTTTTGGCTTCCATTATGTCAAAAACAAACACATATGTAATAAAATATGTTTTCCAGACTCCAATCAGACTTTGCCCTGCCACAGAACAAGACTGGAGACATCCTAGACATTGAAAACTTTGGAGGTATTTGGAAGCTTGATAATCTCCCGTGACCTCAGTCCAGAAGAAGAAGGAATATAAGTGCAGAACTCTTCAGTGGGGGGCTTGATGCTTGGCAAGCTGTTACCTCACCACAAGCCCGACCACCCAGGGCCCTTTCTGCGTCTGTGGCTCATTGTTCCAGTGGTTTTGATTATTCAATTCAGCCATTATCTGAGCCATTGTCTGCCAAGATGTTTGGGTTTGGAAATCCCTCATTATGCCTCTGAGCAAATGATAGCACATTTTCTCTCAAATCTTGCATTCGTTGCTCTTTGACAGTTGGTGACAAAATTAGTCTTAATTTCCTTGGATGTTGGTTTTATATGGTTGTTGATCTTCTTCAAATGGTATGTTTGTTCCCCTATTTGTCAGCGAATCCTTCAACTTATTATTTATTTGAATCCCTTCTGAAACAACAAACAAATTCATTAAAAAAAAAAATCAAACTCTACTTTTCATCTGGTTAAATTTCCTGGGATTTAGATTTAGCACAACCGGAAGAATAGTGCCAAAAAGAAAGACAGTTTAAATCCAACATATCTTTACTTTACCATTTTTTGAATCAAACCTCCCCCAAACAATGTATTTGGCAAGGGCTACATTTATAAATTTCTACAATGAGATAATTACCTTCCCTAGGGAAAAGCAGCTAAAATCTGGCCAACCAAAGTCTTCACTTTCCAGTAAGCCAGCCCACACAATATGCAGACAGACAGCTTGGTCATTCTTCCAAGAGAGATTTTGAAGCTGATCTGTGATTATCTTCTGTTATCCAATAAATGGAAATAACATCCATCACCCAGGAAGCCACGTGTGGGGAAACCTACAAAAGACCACAGGACACATAAGCTCTTGGCTGTCAAAACTCCATGCCATTTCGAGGTGTGGATCCAAAGATGGGCTTGGCTTCCTCTGCTGTTGATTTGCTCCTAGAAATGCCAGGCGCTCCTGGTCAGAACAGAACAGGACCCGAATCCCAAACTATAGTATGGAATCTTGTCCCCTCTCACTCGGCATCAAGATGTTCTTTAATAGAAATAACTGGGGTAATAACATTCCTGTAAATATCATTTAATATTGAGCCCTTAAAAGATACCTATGAGATATTATTGATCTAGTTAAAAGGAGCAGCTATAAAATGGTATGTATATACGATGGCCCTTTTGGTAAAGTGTTTATATATGTTTTTAAAAGTCTAGAAAAGAGATACATTAAGTATTTTCTTCAGATAAACTACAAGTTTTCCACTTTATACTTCAAAAAAATTGTAATGAATACATTTTACTTCCATAATAAAAAATAATAATTGGACTAAATCTATTTTTTTTAGAAAAATAGGTCTTACCCTGAACTCAAATGCATGTTCAGAATTTTTAAAACATGTGGCAAAGATTACATATTCGAATCTGCTACTCTGCAGGAAAACTTAAAAATAATCAGCCTTTAATGGTGGAGAACCAAGCCAAATGTCTGCTGCTCAAGCAGGCAGGGCCCAGCCCTAAATTCCAGGTCACAGGGCAGTTTGCCAGGGCAGCTGGCTCATGGTGCTTCTGCCCCCTGCTGGATAACTTAGGAAAGGGCAGTCTCAGGTCTAGGGAGTTTCTCCAGGGCTAAGGCCATGGAGAGATGAATGTTTAAGAGCCCAGTGACAACTGGAAAAACTGGCCTCATTCCTCAAAACTATTCTGGAAGGTCTTGCCACGGGGAAACTAATCATGTAGCAACCCATTCATGCTCCCTCCCTACTTTTTTAACATATATATTTATTTTTTAAATGTCCCAAACCTCATTCTAAGTATTTACATGTGCATAGGACTTAGAATTGTTTCTGTGCCATGCTCTATTTTATAGTATAAATTGTATTGTATTGTACTTTTATTCTTTGACTTGCTTTTTTCACCTATCAGTATATCCTGGCAGGGTCAGGACTAGGGTGAGGCAACAGAGACCTGTATGACCCTGATAATGGCTTCCGCATTTTGTGCCCTTTGTCAGTACATACAGGCCAGCTTCACTCTTTTTGACCCCTAAATAGTATTCTATGGTATGAATAGGCCATTATTAACCATGTCCCTCTTGATGAACCTTTAGGTCGTTTCCAATTTTTAGCTATTACTGAAATACTATGTTGAAATCCTTACAGATGCCTCCTTGTGGATATAGTCAAAGTTATATTTTTTTTACTTTATGGTTTGTGTATTTTATATCTTGTTTAAGAGGCCTCACCTACTTTAAGGTTACATAGTGTCTTCCTATATTTCCTTTTCTTTCTTTTTTTTTTTTTCATTCTGGACCTCAGGTGCAGAGTTGAGTTCATCATATTCCTCACCTCATCAATTCATACTCCACGTAGTTGTCATTAGTCCATATAAGACATTTTTTTAAAATTCCCTTTTGTCCCCATTTTCCACTCCCATTCCCCCTGCCCACCCTAGACAATCCTCCTGATGTGTTTAATAGTTATAATAGTGTTTGTATGTTTCCTTATAAAATATGTAGTGTATATATGGAATATTTATATAAATGATATTGTGCCACAGACCTTATTCTATTTCTTACTACTTTCCTTCAACACCGTTTTACAGGCTATCCACGTGGCTGTGGTACATGCAATCTCTTGCTCCTAATTGCTCTACTCATCCCTTCCCCCAGTAGGGAGCCCCTGGAGCCTTCAGATCCCATTAGCACAAACAGCCTTGCAAGGGACAACCTCATGTATGGTTGGTCCTATGTGAGAAGTTTTCTAGGGTGTATTTCCAGATTGCTTACCTTTTCTTCTAATACTTTTTTTTTTTTTTTTTCTTCTATTCACATGTTCATCCACATTTGGTTAGTCTGTCTGAGCATGTTTAGCTTTTGCTATGATCTTGACTCGATTCATTCTTGAAATTTTCTTTCGGCAAAAAACATCCCTAGTTTCCATTTTGATCATGTTTCTTTGACATTGTTTGAGCTAGGGTTTGGGGTGGGGAGGTGTTTATTTTGTTTGTTTGATTTGTGTTAGATGATAATAACGTGACTTGGTTTGGGTCCCTCCTAAGACAAAAGTGAAACAAGGACTTTGGTGACAATAGTTTGTTTGGGAGGATATTCCAGGAAGACAATGAGGAAGAGGGGAGAGTGATACAAGGGAGAAGAGAAAGCCAATGAAAGATGCATTGCTGAGCTGGTTATCACTGTGGACAATTGGCACAATCTCCCTGGAGACCCTTTGAAGAACCATATAAAAACCACCTAGAATTGTCCCTCTGAAGAATGGGAGGTTGGGACATTTATCCATTAACCTTCATTCTCCACTGGCTGAGAGTTGCCCCTTGGGACAGACAGACAGACACACACACACACACACACACACACACACACACACACACACACACTTTCCTGCTGTGGCCCTGCCTGCGAGTAAACTGAGCAAGCTTCCAAGCTTTCCAAGGAGCAAAGCTGAGTGACTCGCTGGTGCTTGAGAAGGGAGGCCATCAGCATTCACAGGAGCCTTGACTTTCGGCTGCCCTGTGGGTGTGCACGTCTTTGTCTGCCAGCTGCTCTCTGACCCACTTCTTTCCCTGCACTTGCTATTCATGTATTGACTACATCTGACCTCTCTGTCCTGACCCAGCAAGACCCCCTCAAACATCTCCCTGGACTGGACCTATTACAGCCTTCCCCCTGCCTCCCTGGCTTCAGGCCTTCTGCTCACCCCCCTGTCTGGCCTTCAGCAGACCCCTCTGAAAACTTGGCACTTTCCTCCTGCCCGGCAGATGTGTCCTTTTTATTTCTCTCTCCGGCTTCACTTTTACTTTCTTTCCCTCCTCTCTCCCCTTTTACACTGTAAGCCTGCCAGGATCCCCAGTAGCATCAGTGAACCCTACTCAGATCATTTGCTTACCTGCTGTCACAGAAAGTGCCCATATTCAGCTTCAAATAATAAAAATAAACAGAACAATGTCTAATACTATTTGAGCACTTACTAAGTAGCAAGCACTGTGTGAAATGCGATTTAGTCATTTCCTTATTTTATCTTCACAACAACAATCTCATGAAATAAGTACTATTATCATGTTAATTTCACAGACAAGGAAGCTACCTTGGAGAAGACGACTTACCTAGCTGATGGCGATGGTCCTCAAGTGTGGACATCTGGCCTTGAGGATTTCTTTTCGACCACTCCAGTTAGCTCAGCCATTAACTTCCAACTGACCCTGGGAGAAGGGACTTCACTTCCTGTGCCTGGTTTTTGACTTTTCAAATAGAACTGTCTATATGGTTCCTTTTTTTCCCCTCACAAGATTATTGAAAGTATGAAGTGATATTTTTTTTAAATAATCAATATAACAGCTTGGCTATTTTTTCTTATTTGTTTTGTTTTGATTTTTGTTTGTTTTTTGTTTTCTTGGTTCTTTTTTTTTTTTTTTTTTTTTTTTAAATTTATTTATTTATGGCTGCATTGGGTCTTTGTTGCAGTGCATGGGCTTCTCATCGTGGTGGCTTCTCTTGTTGCAGAACGTGGGCTCTAGGTGCACGGGCTTCAGTAGTTGTGGCACACAGGATTAGTTGCTCCGCAGCATGTGGGATCTTCCCAGACCAGGGCTCGAACCCGTGTCCCCTGCATTGGCAGGCGGATTCTTAACCACTGTGCCACCAGGGAAGTCCCTGTTTTCTTGGTTCTTGATGTTACCACCATGTGATACTTTCTTCCCAGGACCAGCCCTAATGGATTTCTCCCCCAGCCTCCAGATACCTGAAATTCTACAATTAGAGATTTATTCATTTGATGTCAGCACACAGTTCTATGGGAGAGGATAGGGAATAATACTTCTCAGCCATTCCTACCTTAGCGTGAGTGAATTTATGACCTTTTCTGAGAGCTAGTTTTGAAAGAGGAGATAGGGAAGAAACACGAATGCACTAAGCCTGGGTTAAAGGGAAGCCACACTAGGTCATCACCCTAGAAAAGCTCTTGCACCTGTGCACCAGGGTTTACATGCAAGAATGTTCTTGGCAGCTTTGCTCCTAATAGTCTCAAACTGGAAACAACCCTATCCATCAAGAATAGAATGGAAAAACGCATTGTAGTGTATTCATACGAGGGAATACAATACAGCAATGAAAATGAGTGACCTACAGCTACAAGGCCAGTGACGTTTGAATCTCACAGACATAATGTTGAGGGAAAGAATGTTGACCCAGAAGTATGTATTCAGTAGAAATCCATACATGTAAAGCTTAAAGATAGGTGGTAAGATTATGAAGATTAAGAGGGACATTACTATCATGAATGTCAGGATAATAGTAATCAATACTAATGGGGAGGGAGGGGGTCGTGACTACTCAGGGGACACACAAGGGCTTCTTGGATGCTTATAGTTACTATTTCTTGAACTGACTGTTGGTTATGCAGAGAGTTGCTTTACAGTTATAGTCAGCCCTCCAGTGTCCATGGATGTGGAACCACGATCCAGAGAGCTGACTGTACTATACTACACCGTTTTATATAAGGGACTTGTGCCTCCGCAGATTCTGGTATCCGTGGAGAGTCCTGGAACCAATCCCCAGCAGATACCAAGGGATGACTCTTAGTAAACTATTTTATCTCCCTCTTTTGAAAAACAAAAAGAAAGGAAGGAAGGAGGGAAGGGAGGGAGGGATGGAGGAAGTGCAGGAAAGCCAGCCCCCCAAAGCAGACCTCATTTCTTTGTATAGCTAATCCAGACAGGTTCTAGGAGACCTGGAAAAGAAGTGGTCGTGTTTGGGACAGGTGGCAGAAGGCTCTGTACTTAGCATCTGTGGATATTCAACTGCACTAGATACTGCCAAACAGTTTTCCAAAATGGTTTAACCAATTTATTCTCTTACCAGCCAAGAGTTCCCATTGTTTTGCATCTTCACTATCATTTGATATTGTCGATTTTAAAATTTTTGTTTCTTTTGTAAGATGTTTATGGGTATCTCATTATTGTCTAAAGTCGCTTTATTCTAGAAATTAATGTACTTGAGCATCTTTTTGATATATTTTTTTGTCTTTTGTGAAATGCCTGTTCAAGCCTTTTGCCCATTTTTTTCTGTTGGGTTATTTGTCTTTTTCTTATTGATTGATTGGAATATGTATATTTTAAATATTAGGGCTCTGCTAGTTGAAAATATTTTTTCCCATTTGATGACTTGTTGCCTGTATTTTTCTAGGTGGGAGGGACAGAGGTAGCAAGTGTTTGCTGCCTCTGAATTCCTCTGCCTACTGCTTGGGTGCCTCAGGGAGTTTGCTCAGCCTTCTTGGGCAGTGGCTGCCATTTCTGATGCAACTTAGAGTCCCTGTTCCCACAACCAGTGGCTCTGCTGTCCCTTCCAGTAGCAAGCTGCCCAGGAAGCAAGTGACCCCTGTGAGAATAACAATGTGAGCCCTGTTTCATGTTTTCTTTCCTCCTACTCTCTTTCCATTAGCAGAGAAAATGAAGTTTTGGCACTGTCTCCACTGCATAATCCTTTACTTCATACATCAGTGCCAAAGAGAATAAAATAGGAAAGGACTTAGAAGTCGGCCAATTTCTGAAGCTCTTTGTACTGGCCTGGATTTTACTGTCTGGACAATAGGAAACGCTACCTGAGAATGGTGAGCACGGCTGTGCCAGGGCGGATCGAGGCGCTCACACCTTGCCAGGGGGCAATGGGTCACATTACCTGCATCAGCCTGTGAAGCGGACATAAAGAATGTTACTAATGGGCTAGGAGGTCATTAGCAACCCTTCCTGCAATACCTATTTGAACTTGGAAACTGGCTTCCAGAGAAGTGAGAGGTACTTGAGTGGTAGATGTACTATTATTCTACGCTAATTCTCCCTGAGAGGAGGCCTGACTTTCTGGTGAGGAGTATGTGGTAGATCCTGAATTTATGGTCAATTTAAATCATTAATTTTCACACGTGACAGGAACAAAAATTTTTGAAGTGTAATTCATCAGCCCCCCACCCCTTAGTCCTCTACAACATTACCCCTTCTCTCACCCCAAACTCTTGAGGACAAGTCTTGGTTTATGTGAACTGGAAACCCAGTACAGACTATGGCGTGGGGGAGAGTGGAGAGAGGCCACCACAGGCTGCGCCCTGGAGATCTAGTTCGAGGCTGGAGAACTTGCTGTCTTTCAGGCCATATGGACAATGTTAGTCCTTCCTCAACTTACGTCTCTGAGGAGGTTTAGTAAAGGCTTTGCTGACCTCAGAGATATTTAATAAAGGTTTTGTTACTTTCAAGGCTGTCTAGAGTCATCTTCTTTTTTTTTTTTAAATAAGCTTTTTTTTTTTTTTTTTGGCCATACTCCACGCCATGCAGGATCTTAGTTCCCTGACCAGGGATCGAACCTGTGCCCCCTGCAGTGGAAGCGCAGAATCAACCACTGGACCGCATGGGAAGTCCCTTGGGTTTCTTTTGACCAGGATGTGGCGCTAAGGTAGGACTTGAGGAAGGAAACAGAGGCTCAAATGTATCTGGGTCATACTCACGTGCCTCCCTTTATCTGCACCAGCAGATCCTCTACACAAACAACATGCATTCTTCTGGTATGGCTGGACAGGATGTAAAATTCTTGGAAGCTGGGACCCATGGGCCCCCCTGGACTTCCTCACAGGCACAGCCAGAAGTCTGCTCCAGCTCTGAAACCTGCAGCTGCCCTGCTGGCACCCATGTTGCAGAAACCATTAGACCTGTGGGTCCCCCATACACATGTGAATTGTTTCTGAAACCTTAGGACAGAACTTTACATTGAGCCTTATCAGATTCAGTCCATCGTTCCATCCAATGAGGTCTGTTTTAGGTTGTTTTTTCTCAGAAGCCACCCCTGAGATGAGAATTTGAGTGCAAGTACTTTATTTAGGAAGTATCCTGGGAAGCACAAGTGGGCGCTAGAGGAAGGGTGGGCCCAGCTGCTGCCCCTCACCAGTGAGGTTCAGCGATGGCGGGTGTGCGCCCAGCGGCACCCAGAGCCCTAAACCGACCTCCAGAGCATCTTGGCCACTGCTTCTCTTCTGCCTTCCAAATCTCTTGCAATTTTTCTGTCATGGCCAAGCCTAACGTGAACAATACAGGGGAGGGAATTCTGGAAAATGTAGCTCCAGCAGAGCTATGTTGACAGGGTACAAAACCCTCCACAGTTCTCCCAGTGACTGCAAAGAGGATACGGTTCTGAGTCCACAAATTCTGACTTGAAGAACAGCATTTTCTTTGTTTTCCACATCAATTGAGTTTCCGCCTCTGAGCCCCATTCTGACAGACAGGCAAAATACAGTCGTCCCTCGGTATCCTCGGGGGATTGGTTCCAGGACCCCCCACGGAACCAAAATTCTGTGGATGCTCAAGTCCCTTTTATAAAACAGCCAGTACAGTCAGCCCTCAGCATCCACAGGTTCCACACGAGGTGAAGATTCCATGATCTGCCCCAATTCCAGTCAGTGACAGTTGAAGGTTAACACGGAGACAGACACCGTGCCTTTCCCAGGACCCTTCGGATCTGGTGACAGCTTTGTTCCCATGACCCACTTAGGACATAGGACTTGTTTGCACGGCTAAGGGCCCCAGTGCCTTTCCTCTCTGGGGCTTTGCCACCTCCCTGGGGGCCCTACCAGGAAGCCAGGACTAAAGGGCATCAGTTCCCTTCAACTTTCTTGTTAAAGACATTCCACTGTAAAACGAAAGACTCTACCTTCTGCCCTTTCATACACCTTCTCTGAGGTAATAAAGCATAAAGCTCCCTGCTTGATGGGAAAGAGAATACCCAGGGAGAAAAAGTTCATCTTTTAAAATGCTATCCAAGCACCTGGGGTTGCGGTGGCTCTTCCTCTGTGTCCGGACAAGGACACTTAAGTGGTAACAGCAGCTGGAGCTGGGAGCCAGCGTTCCCCTCGGCTGTCACCACCCTCTCTGCCTGGCCCCCAGCTCAGGACGCTTCTCCTGGCTGTGCTGAGGCAATGCGCTGGGAAGGGAGTGGCATCAGAGTGAGGCCTGGAGTGGGTAGGCGACTCCTGGATACCCTGACCCTGAGGGACTGAGAGACACATGCTGTTGAGGAAACGATGCATCTTGCTGCCAGCGGCACTGCTCCTGGTTGCTATGGGCCTGGCAAGCCTGCCTGTTCCCGTGACCCCGCCGTGAGAACTGCTGATCACTTTGTTTTATCTTCCCCCCCGCAAAGAAAATGCTGCCACTCAGTCAGCCACCATCGCAGGGCTTGAAAGAAGCAAGATCTGCTAAATGAAACGCACTTTCATACGATAACTGACAGAAGCATAGAGATTTTAAAAAATGAATTAAAGGAAAAAGCCCATCTCACTGGATCTCATAAGTGTGGCTACCTGGGTGCCTGACCCACACAGGCCAAGCCCTGGGAACCATCAAAGCAGCTGGATATAAGTCTAGGCAGACCTGTGGGTCTCAGTTAAAGCTGCAGAATTAAAGTTAGTGCAGGGAAGCCTCCAGGGGAAAAAAAGCAGCAAGTTTCAAGCATTCCAATGATGCTGATATGCAGTGAGCTGGGCCTTATGCTGTTCTTTACAGTAAGAAGTGATGCATTGTATGTATATACATACATACATACGTGGTATAAGGAGACTGTGTGTGCACTGGGGACCTCTGTAGCATTGCATGCACCACAGAGCACAGAGAACAGAGTTGGGTGATTCCATCACCTATTGAAACATCTGTCACTAAAGAGCTACTTAATGAGAGTTTCTTCTGGCTGAGGCTTAAACTATAAAATTCTTGTTTTAATTAATTAACTAATTAATTTGGCTGCACCAGGTCTTACTTGCAGCACTCAGGATCTTCGCTGCAGCGTGTGGGCTCTTAGTTGCGGCATGTGGGGTCTATTCCCTGACCACGGATCGAACCTGTGCCCCCTGCATTGGGAGCGTGGAGTCCCAATCACTGGACCACCAGGGAAGTCCCTAAAATTCTTAATAATTTACTCAGAGCAATATAACTTCCAACACGCAAAAATGCTTACGTCTTCCTTCATATGTTCATCTACCCACTTTGACTACGTAGCCGTCGTTCAGCTGTTTCTCAGGGCGATGCTCAGCAGGCTGCAGCTTAGCCATCCTTTTCCAGCTAGTTTCCGAAAATAGTTGCTTAACTGAACGTTCTCTCCGAGAGAAATTTCATACCACTGTCAAGGATTTGGCCGCACACTGTGTTTTAGACGAGTTACACTTGACACCCCTTTCAGTTTAATTCCTGATTTTATTATACATACCTCTTCCCCCTGCCCTTCCCTAGGTGCATCCTCCACACCCCCCATGCCCCGCACATGTGCTCAGTGGCGTTGTGCTGTCAGAAGATACTATTGTAGTGTTGGTTTAATGATTTTGTGTTCAGGTTGATGAACTCCACTAAAGGATGTTTGTTTCTAACGATGTTTTTATTAGTGATATCAGAAAAAAATGGAGAATGGCTGTAGTTGTGAAGGGATAACTGATTAAAAACCTGAGTATGCTGCTCAGGTGACACGGTGCTATTCACGTGCACACCAGTGAGCATCTCCTGGTTCCAGTACAGCACCACTTGGAGCATAAAGACACCTAACTGGTACTATAAATACAGTCTTTAGCTATTTGTATTTCTATATAATCTGTACATCTCTACATCTTTTATGACACTGTCTCTTGCCATGATAAACGCTGAAGCAGCTGTTGATTGCCTCACCACTGAGTCTGGTTCTGATGAGAATACATGCTGAGGTGTGGATTGGCCGCTCTTAATCCACCAGCTCTTGCCCACTATAGCTGGGCAGTCCTCTCCAGAGTATCAGAAGTTCTATGAGAGGAGCCTCACAGGATTGGTGGAGCAGCTGGGGGAGAAACGAGAACTATTTAAAAGAAGTGTTTGACAAATGAACTTATCTATGAAACAGAAACAGATTCACAGACATAGAGAACAGACTTGTGGTTGCCAAGTTGGGGGGTGGGGTGGGGGAGGGATGGAGTGGGAGTTTGCGATTATCAGGTGCAAACTATTATATATAGAATGGATTAAAAAACAAGGTCCTACTGTATGACACAGGGAACTATATTCAATATCCTGTGATAAACCGTAATGGAAAAAAATATGAAGAAGAATGTATATGCATATGTGTGTGTGTGTGTGTGTGTGTGTGTGTGTGTGTATAACTGAATCACTTTTTGCTGTACAGTAGAAATTACCACAACATTGTAAATCAACTATACTTCAATAAAATAAATTAAAATAAAAAAAGAAATGTTTGAGGCTAAATGATGCTGGGCTTCCTCTTCTCCTGGATTCTCACATATCGAATGTGGAAGAGGAAAAAGGAAAAAGCAAAGCGACAGCATTTAAAGATATTCCTGTGGCACATGCTTTTTCTCTGAAGTTCTCTCCTCTAAGCAATAATTCAGCCAAACTCTTGTTTTAAGATTCTTGTGAAATGACAAGATCACAGTGAGGATGTTATTACTGCAATAATGTATGCTTCATTTTTCCGTTACTGAAGGAGAAAACTCTCTGGGGAGTGAAATTCAACACTCAATTTAACTATAGCATCTCATAATAATTCACGTTGGAATGTGAAACCAATCCAGTTAAGAAAACGTCCAGATAAAATGAAATGGGCCATGATAATGGTATGGTCTCTCAGTTATGGGTCTCATGTTGTGAGGATTACAAATTCTGTCCTAAATGTTAAGTAAGGTTCTCAGTAGCCCTGGTGGTAAATATAAAGGCAGTCACTTCACAGATGAGAAAATTAAGACAAGGGTCTCTGTGACTGGTTCAGGATGAATGAGAAGTCGCAGAAAGGATGCAGATACTGAATTCCTGGTTTCAGCGCCTAGCCTCAGCTGCTTATCTAATGCTGCAAATTCTGACCACAGAGTTAGGAGGTTTGACTGAGACACTGTAGACAAATTGAATTGGGAAAAGAGCCCCTAGACTTTCTGCTAAATCATAAATATATGTTGTGCTCTCACTCTTTACATATGTCAAAGATTGTGCTAGCCACTGGGCTTCTAAAAATGAATAAGATACAATTCTTACGTTCAAGAAACTCAAGTCTAGTAGTGGGAGAAACATGCAAATAATCGTTACTACACCCATCTGCTCACCCTACCCCCACTCCTGGCCTAATTTGCCCTAAGGTCTTTCCGATTTCAGTTGAGATAGCCCTTCCTCCAGGAGGTCTTTCTAGATCCGTCCCCCCAACCCAAGTCAAGGATAGGTTATCCTCCTATATACTCCCATAACATCCTGTACTTCCCCTATATATGTAGTCCTGACAACGCAGTGCTGTATCTGCCTGATTACTTGTCCTAGTCCCTTCTAGACTAAGCTTGGTAAAGGGAAAATTTGTGCTGGTCTTTTTCACCATGTATACCGCAACACCTGCATGTAATGGACAATAAAGAAGTATTTGCTCAATGAATGAATGAATGAAGCATTTATCACCAATCTCACTCCTTTTGATACTTACCACATACTGCATATACTGTTACTTCCCTGTCTTCCAAACTGGATTATATATATATATATATATATATATATATATATATATATTTTTTTTTTTTGCGGTACGCGGGCCTCTCACTGTTGTGGCCTCTCCCGCTGCGGAGCACAGGTTCCGGATGCGCAGGCTCAGCGGCCATGGCTCACGGGCCCAGGGAAGCCCCTCAAACTGGATTATAAACTTGCTGTGTCAGGAACTCTCACTTACATATGATATACCACTTAGCACCTACTATGGTGTTAAACACACAATAGGCATCCATTCACTCGCTTTTTAATTTGACAAGTGCATATAGTGTGTTTACAATGAGGAAGATCAATGCGGAGTTTGGGAGAAGGGAGGTTGGAGAGGAGGAAGCTGGAAATGAGTCTGATTGAAACCCCCTAACTACTTAATTTTTTTTTTTATCATACAGTGGGTGTAGATGTGGCCATAATCACAGAGAAAAAAACTTATATATTACCTGCTTAGTAAAAGATGTTTGTTATATTTCCAGTTGCTAAGGGAGCAAAGAATCAACGTTTAAAAATAGATTTTTGGGGCTTCCCTGGTGGCGCAGTGGTTGAGAGTCCGCCTGCCGATGCAGGGGACACGGGTTCGTGCCCCGGTCCAGGAAGATCCCACATGCCGCGGAGCTGCTGGGCCCGTGAGCCATGGCCGCTGAGCCTGCGTGTCCGGAGCCTGTGCTCCGCAACGGGAGAGGCCACAACAGTGAGAGGCCCGCGTACCGCAAAAAAAAAAAAAAAAAAAGATTTTTGAAAAGCATCTAACGTGGAGGAGCAAAATGAAGAGAGCAGGAGAGAAATAATATGACCAAATAATTACAAGGGACCAGTGTCTTAGCAAGGGAGGAGCTGCCTCATGTATTCTGTAATATGTGTGGTTTGGTAGAGATGAGATGAAAGCGTCGTCTTCCCTCCTGTTAAAGGATAACTATTTTTAAAGAGTAAAATCATGACTCATACAAATGGAAAATTAGCGTGTGTCCAAGATTTATTTAACTCATTAATTAATGAGGGTACCAGTAAGATACTACAGCTGATTCAAAAGATAATCTGGAGAGTAGACACATACATATTTCAGCAACGCTGAAATTAATTTGCTTAATAGACACAGCACTGGTTTCTTAGGTGAGTGGGAGAGAGATCAAGGGTACTACAGGAACAACCTGCATTTATATTTCTATGGGCAAGGATCATTTGCACTGCTATCAGTTTCTTTGCAACACAAAGTTGTAAATTAGCTCAAAGACAATGAAAGGCGGAGATATTCTGCTAGACTGAGCACCTAGTAATCTTTCCCACCCGTTCCAAGTCTTTCACAATTTTTCCCGACACTAATAAAGCCTGCAACTTGTCCTCCAACATAAGGCTTCACTGTGTGAAGGCTTAGTGCTCCTCTGAAAAGATTTCAAAAAATAAAGGGTTTTTAAAGATTAACCATAGGAAGCTAAAATCTCTGGGCTACAACGGATAAAACCATTGAGTGGAATAAAAATCTCAGCTCTATATAGATGCTTGTGTGTTCCAAAAGCCGACCTGATCTTTTTTGGGGGGAATGTAGCTCTCATGTCCTCCTAAAATAATATATCTGGCATTTAACTTTTCTGTTATCATGAAATATTTTATGAATACAAAAAGTTTATAGGATAATATAAGAAACGTCCAGGGAATTCACTGGTGGTCCAGTGGTTAGGACTCCGAGCTCTCACTGCTGAGGGCCTGGGTCTGGGAGGTAAGATCTGGCAAGCTGCGAGGGGCGGCCAAAAAAAAAAAAGAAAAGAAAAGAAAAAGAAACATCCAGATACCACTCAGTTTGAGAAATACAGTTGTATTTTCCCACTTCCTGGATCTTATTTCTCTCCCTTCAGAAGTAACCATTCTCAGTGTGGATTGGCAGTTTATCATTCCCTTGCATGTTTTTATGCTTTTACAACAGAAGTTGTACCCATAAACAACATACAGTATTGTTTTGCATGTTTTAAAACTTTATATAAATGGAATCATACTGTTGTTTCCTTCTGTAACTTGTTTTTTCTGTTCAACATTATGTTTCTGAGATTTCAGATTTGATATTATTTTTGTTAAAAATGATGGCTTAGAAACGAGTGCTTGGTTGGGAACAGGAATGGGAACCAGGTATAATTTTGATCCATTATTCATTATTATAAAAGTCCTTGTCTTATAGGCATAGAAACAGTACATGGAAAGGACGGAGGTGATCAACTGATGGCAGTATTTTAAAGAATTTCGAAAAAATGTTCTAGGAAAGGTAACTTTATACACTATTATTTAAATAAATGGTAGCTTAATTTACTACTATTTTAAAAACTAACCAAGATATTTGATCTTGGGAAAATCATATAGTTTTTCTTCTTCTTCTGTACAATGAAGGAGCTGAGTTAGATCAGAGTTCCTTAAAAGGTTTTTTGTTTTTTGTTTTCCCCATGCCTCTTTTGATGCACACAAAAATCTCAAGTCCTTCTCTAAAATTATTTGGAACTAAAAAATAAACTAAATAGACTTCCAGTAATGGCCAAGTAAGGAGACTGGCAAATCCACTCCCCCCAAAACCAAACTATAAAGAGGGACAATAAACAACCATTTTACACTCTGGAAATTGACCAAAGGCACATAACAACCTGAGAAGCATTTATGCTTGACATGAACTGCTGAATTTCTGGTAAAAACAAAGGGAATTTGAGATGTTTTGGCCTGGAGCTACTCCTATTCCCCCCCACCCCCACCCCCAGCTCAATACATGGAGGTTCTGCCAGGAAGGGGCAGGCCATGAGCAGCTTTTCTGCTGTCGCCAAAGGGAGATGGTTTTTTTTTGTTTGTTTGTTTTAAATTTTATTTATTTATTTTTGGCTACGTTGGGTCTTCAATGCTGCGCTCGGGCTTTCTCTAGTTGCGTCGAGCAGGGGCTACTCTTCATGGCGGTGCATGGGCTTCTCATTGCTGTGGCTTCTTTTGTTGCGGAGCACGGGCTCTAGGCGCGCGGCTTCAGTAGTTGTGGCTCGCGGGCTCTAGAGTGCAGGCTCAGTAGCTGTGGCGCACAGGCTTAGTTGCTCCGCGGCATGTGGGATCTTCCTGGACCAGGGCTCGAACCCTTGTCCCCTGTATTGGCAGGGGGATTCTTAACCACTGCGCCATCAGGGAAGCCCAGGGAGACGTTTTATCTGGAGCTTTATCTGGTCCACACTCAGAGGTACTGCCAGTGGAAGTGACATCTCCAGTGCAGGTGAGCAGGAGAAAGTCAACAGCTTGGCCCCACTAGCCTGAGGCTGCAGCTGTGGTTGGAGCAAAGCATAGTCCTAATTGAGGCTGCATACAGGCAGAGTGGAGACCAAATTTAGCTCAGGCAGGAAGAAAGCCAGTGAGCAAGAAGGAAGGAAAGGAGGCAGGAAAAAAAAGGAAAAACGGAAGAGAAAGAAGAAAAAGAGAAGGGATGAAACAAAGAAATAAAAACAGCAAAAACAACAGCCCCAGGGCGGTAAATTTCAGAATCCATGTTTGTTACAATATATTCTCTAACATGTCAAATTTTCAACAGAAAATTATGGGATCTGCAAAGAAACAGGAAAGTGTAACCCATACTTAAGGGAAAAAAGCAGTTAATAGAAATGGCCTCTCAGTGTTCCCAGAGGTTGAAGTTAGCAGACAAAGACTTTAAATCAGCTTTTATAAACATGTGCAAAGAACTACAGAAAAGCTTATTTAAAGAGCATGACAACAATGCATCAACAAATACAGGTTCTCCATAAGGATACAGAAAATTTTAAAAACAGAACCAAATGAGAATTCTGAAACGGAAGAGTACAATAACTGAAAAATTCACTAGAGGGGCTCAACAGCAGGTTTGAGGTGGCAGAAATGAACTGGAAGATAGATCAATAGAAATAACTCAATCTGAAAACAGAGAGAAAAAAAGACTGAAGAAAAATGAACAGAACTTCAGAGACCTGTAAGATACTAACATACATGTAATGGTGATTCCAGAAGGAGAAGGGAGAGAGAAAGGGGCAGAAAAAATTTTTGAAGAAATAATGGCTGAAAACTTCTTAAATTTGATGAATGACATTAATCCACAAAGCTCACTAAGGGAATATTAAGATCTTTCAGATTTTTCTACTGTATAATCACTGAGGCAGGAGATAGATGGGCCCCAATCTGAACAGCTGGTGTTTCTCCCCTGTGGACAGGTACTCAAAAGTAGCAGGAGCTAGAGAGGAGCTGAGCCCTGCCCAGATAAGAGATAAAAGACCACATATTTCTCATTCTCAGAGTCAAGGAGACCTTCCCGACCACACACACACACACACACATACACACACACACACACACACACACACACACACACGCAGAAAGGCTCCTTGAAGGTCAAAAAGGGAGGGGGCGCCACCGCATAATAGGTGATGTAGAGGCCTACCCATAGGCCTCTTTACTAGAATCCATCTTGGCTAAGAGATGCACACGCACACATAGGAGGACCCTGAGATATACCAAATATGGACTCAGAACAAGATGACTGGCTAAAGGAAACCCAGAAGAAATGCCCCATAATAGTGATTCAAACGACCACGAGGGCACGACTCTCTCTCTAAGTCCGCCCATGTGTCTATCCACACGTACCCTTTTTCCTCCTAATAAATATTTTACTTGTTTCATTACTTTCCATCTCTATGTGTAAATTCATTTCTACACAGCTCATGGGCCAGAGCCTTGTCACTGGCCACTGGTCCCTTGTGGTCTAGTGGCTAGGATTCAGCACTCTCACTGCCACGGCCCGACCTCAGTCTGGCTGGGAACCGAAATCCTGCTTCAAGCCACTGCAGGCTGAGGCCACGTGAGATCATCACCACTTTTTTTCCTCACTTGCACTTTATTTCAGTGCAAGTATCCTGCTCCTCAACACAATATCCTTGTTATATTGTGATTTATAGTAACAAATACCTATTTGGTCTTTACCCATTTCTGGCACTAAGTTCCTTTTTAAAACCCTTGGAACTTCAAAAGTGATGAGGGAATCAAGGTATCTTTTGTTATGTTCATGAGGTGACTTTTGGAAAGCCCACTGGTAGCCTAAAGATGGGAGCTGGTTGCCAGGGTAACCAACCAAGTGATTAGACGGTTGGAACTTTCAGTTTTCCTACCCTCCCATCTCCAGAGAGGGGAGAGGGGCTGGAGACTGAGTTCAGTCACAATAGGCAATGACTTAAATCAATCGTGCCTATATAATGAAGCCTCCATAAAAATCCAAAAGGACAGGGTTTGGAGAGCTTCCAGGTTAGTGAACACGTGGGGAAGCAGGGAGACTGTCCAGCTTGGAGAGGGCATGGAAGCTCTGCACCCTTTCCCCATACTTGCCCTATGCATCACTCTTATCTGACTGTTCCTGAGTTATAGCCTTTTATAATAACTGGTAATCTATTAAGTAAAATGTTTCTCTGAATTCTGTGAGCTGCTCTAGAAAACTGATTGAATCCAAGCAGAGGATCATTGGGACTTCCAATCTATAGCCTGTTTCTCAGAAGCACAGGTGGACTTTCGATTGGCATCTGAATGTGTGTGTGTGTGGGGGGGGGCAATTTTATAGGACTGACCACGTAACCTGTGGGATCTGATATTATCTCCAGGTAGATAGTATCAGAATTGAGTTGAATTGTAAGTCACCCAAGCTGGTGTCTGTGCATTGCTTGGTGGTGTGTGGGAAACTCCCCTAACTGGAATTGGGTGCAGAATCCAAATTGGGTGCAGAATCTTAGTCCCCCTAGATTTAGCATCCACTGATAATTCTTGTCTGATCCAATCTTTACTATGAAAGCTGTACAATACTCTAATATTTTACATTTAGTATTTATGATACTCTAGTACTTCCTCTACATTTATCAGCTAGCTCTCAGCATCCTACTGTAAGGAAGAACACTCCATTCTCTCTGTTTGCTTATTACTGGTTTAGATTCATAAATTTCTATGTTTATGATGTTTGTAAAGCATTATTGTAATTAATTATTTTGGTGCTCAAGTGTCCCAGATTTGGCCAGTAGGATCCCCTTCAAGCTGGCTTCTGTGTCCCTGTGACATACTTCATCATTTTTGGTGGCAAAAAGATGTTCACTAGACTTCCCTCGCCATTCAGTGGTTAAGACTCTGTGCTTCCACCGCAGGGGGCATGGGTTTGCTCCCTGGTTGGGGAACTAAGATTCCACATGCCATGCAGTGCAGCCAAAAAAATGTTCAGGCTCATCTGGTTCGGGCTTACCCTGACCCAGCCTTGGAGTCTACCATTTCTCTCCTTTTTTTTTTGGCCACACCATGCAGCTTGATCTTAGTTCCCCAACCAGGGATCGAACCCGGGGCACAGCAGTAAAAGCCTGGAATCCCAACCACTAGGCCACCAGGGAACTCCCTTAGTGGACATATTAGGTTATCTACTGCTGCATAACCAAATACCCCCAAACTTAGCAGCTTAAAACAACGAACAATTATTATCTAACACAGTTTTTGAGGTTTAGGATTTGGGGAGAGGTTTAACTAGGTAGTACTGGAAAAATTTCTCTCCTCTCATGAGGACACAATTAATACACTCATTTCTTGAATTTTTGGAAATAGGAACTCATTCTGGGGAGAAAAATCACACTTGTTACAAGGAGTTCACAGACCCTCTATCAAGAGAGTCAAAACTAATTTAATATTGCAGGGTTTCTTTTCTACTTTGAGAGAGTCTTTTAAAATCAAGTTCTAGACTATATTTTATGCTATTATTTTTAGTCTGTTAGAGTATTTTCTTTTCCATTAGTTAGTTCAATTTATTACAACAAAACGTTATCGAAGGTCTACCTGTACAAGACAGATAAAAGAAGTAAGTTTCTCCTCCTGCATGAAGAAGTTTGCACAGTAGTATAATCCTTCTAGTTCTTTCCTGAAGCTTTTCTGAAGTAAAAATTTCAGAGGTGAAGCTACCAGGAACTCCAGGCTGTTTAATGATTCTTGCCCACTTGCTCACAATCCCAGTCGTCTTTCAGCTACTGAATACTATGACTTATGCTGAGCTATTAGCTCTGACATGAATATAATATAAATAGCAATTATTTCACCTGCCTAATTCAGAAGGGTCTCCCTTAGGGTTTGAAGTCCCTGGGGAATCCCAGCTATCCTAGGAATTAACCTTGCTCAACCTAGTTCAACACAGAAGGAGGCAATTAACAATTATGAAATTGAGATGCCAGGTCACACTGGGTAATCCATCTTTGAAGAAGTTGGGATTCTTTGCAAAAGAAAAGAGCCCTGTTGTAAGGGAAGGAGTCCTGGGCCAGCAGTCTGGAGAGACTATGTAACCCCAGCACTTCTCCTAACCAGCTGAAAGGTAGATGGTCCAATCACAGCAGTTCTCCAAGCCTCAGTTTCCTCGGCTATAAAACGAAGGGTAGGCTTGTCGGGCCCCTAACTAACTGTAATTTTCCAACCTGAGGTTCAGGGAGAAATCCATAAAACAAAATTCCTTCAAAGTACTGCTAAAGGGCTTCCCTGGTGGCGCAGTGGTTGAGAGTCCGCCTGCCGATGCAGGGGACACGGGTTCGTGCCCCGGTCCGGGAAGATCCCACATGCCGCGGAGGGGCTGGGCCTGTGATCCATGGCCGCTGAGCCTGCGCGTCCGGACCCTGTGCTCCGCAATGGGAGAGGCCACAACAGTGAGAGGCCTGCGTACCGCAAAAAAAAAAAAAAAAAAAAGTACTGCTAGAAGTGAACTCACTGGTCAAGGTTGAACGATTTGTTCTTTGGGTCCAGGTAGTAGGGGCTGCCATAGGCCACCAATCCCGGTTAATTTATTAATACACTTTGCCCATACATGTGACTAGTCTTTAAACCTCCGCACCTTCCCAACCTTCCACGGAAACGCTGTGACCCAGGCAGGTCTGTAGCCTAAACTTCAAAAGCCCGCCCCTGGGAGGGGAGGGGGTGAGGAGCCGAGGTCTAATCGTGCGCCTGCGTACTGAGGTCGGAGGGCCGAGGTCGCGCGGCGAACCCCTCGCCAGCTCTGCAAACCGCGCGAGATTTCCTCCCGAGCTCCTTGGCGGTGAGTGAAGCGCGGGGCTCCGCCGGCCGGGCCTGTTAGGGCTGGGGAACCCGAGGCTGCGTCGGGCCCTTCAGGTGAGGGAGGATCAAGGAACCAGGGTGACCTCCCGGCTTCCTCCCGGAGCTGCTGGCGACGCTAGCATTATTGCCTACGTCACTGGGATAGGGAATGCTCGAGAAGCAGAAGCAGAGATTTTTTTTTTTTTTTTTTTTAGAATTGTTGGTAGTAAGCAACCTCAAGCTTGGACATAATTGTGTTTAAGGTGTCCTTGGGATGTTCACTTAACACATATTTAATGGGCACCTACCATGTGCAAGCCATAGGGGGTGAACATAAATCACTGAACTAAACAGGCACGATTCCCTGTCTTGGTGTTTACATTCTGGGAAGTCAGTCTGAAATTCTGGGTTGTAGACGCAGATTTTTAGTAATTTACGTATGAGTGGTTGGTAGTAGGAGCCATAGAAGGTGAAGCCACTGAGAAATGGAAGAGCCATGCAGGAATCTCCACATACTAGGGGAAAGGAAGGAAAAAAACAAGTCTCAAAGGAAAGGAGAGCGACCGTCCAGAAAAAGTGGAGGAAATCCCAGAGATTTACACGTTTTGTAATAAGGCCGTGGGCAACAGTCATTTGTGGCAGAATAATTGAGCAAGATCAGGGTAGAGAAGTTTTTTTTTTTTTTTTTCTTAAAGGTGTTAGGAATCTCATGTTATGGCAGTGGTGTGTGTTGTGTTTGCCTGTGGGTTCTAGTGCAGTCATTACCAGTTGTGCGACCATGGGCAAGTTATTCAACCTCTCTGTGCCTCGTTTTCCTCCTCTATAAAATGGGAACAGTGACAGTACCATCCTCAGAGTGTTGTTGGATGGAGGGGTTAAAGGAGACAATGGCTATTAAGTCTTTAGCCCTGTTCCTGGCACTTAGGTACATTCAGGAAACAGGCTGAGAGAAGGAACTTTCCCAAGATCCCACGTGATTAGAAGCAGGATATGTACTCTGCTTTGCCTATTTGGATGCCCTACCCCTTATAATAGGCTGCGAGGTAGACATTAAGATAACACACTCTTTTTGACTGGCACTAGAATTTTTCAGTTGATCATTGATCTGGTATTATTTTGGAATATTGTTTACCACCAGTTAGGAACCTACGGGCAAATATGGTCTGCTTGATGTCAGTCAATAAGGACTTGAGTTTTTTTTCCCTCCCATTTGGGATGAATAACACCACCACCACCACACCTCCTTTCAGATCTAGAGCTGGTGTATCATATTGTATATTTTAATTTTGTGACTAAATTTCTTTATGTTTTAAATGTGTTGTGCTATGGAGGGATATTGCACGATTATCCTACATTAGTTAATTGTAGTGTTTGATACTTGAAAACTTTCTAATTTAATACAGAGGGAGAGAACTTTAATAGTGTGCTTTTCATGCTGATAAGCAGTATTTGGACAAATCTACAGTGTGCATAATTTCAAGTAATAAAACATACATTGAAAGTAATTAGGGAAAAGGGTGGCAAATATGAAACTTCATTTGGAAAGACTCCTTTGAAAATTTAGCCATCTTGGTGCTGTTAATCACCACTTAAGGTCAGTTATCTTTGGATCCAGTATCAATTTGGAAAACTTTGCCTTTTAACCCTATGTAATTTACACACATGGTGATTCAATAGGAGATTTTCTTTAAAAAAATACATTTAGCCCTGCAAGACATTATGGACTTCTCGCTGTGATGAAATAGGATGCACACAGCACCACCTTTAAAGATTCTTGCCTAAAAAGTCTGAACCTGCATCTAATCAAACCTCTAGATCTAACTACCTGTCAAGGATAAGAGGGGAGATAGAATAATGAAGTAAATGACATTATGAGAAAAAAAATAAAAATAGGGACTTCCCTGGCGGTCCAGTGGTTAAGACTCCGCGCTTCCACTGCCGGGGCCACGGATTCCATCCCTGGTCAGGGAACTAAGATCCTGCATGCTGCTCAGCCAAAAAAAAAAAAGACACTATGAGGATGCAATCAAAGGTCATTCAACAGACAAAGGAATGAAGAAACATGTTTTTTCAACAATCAGTGACATGAAATAAAAAAGGGGAGACTCAAAAATACAGTATATGGACCTTGATTCTAACGAACCAACTGTAAAAAGATGGAATTTGAATGTGCACTAGGTATTAGATAATGTCAAGGAATTACCTGGACTATTAATTCTGTTATGTTAATGGCATAGTGTTTATGTTTAAAACAACCTGTTGTTAGAGATGCATAACTGAGGAATTTTTGAATAGGATGATGTCTGGGATTTTGTTTTAATGGGAAGCTGGGGAACACAGTCCTTAGCTGGCAACATTGTGTCCGAAAGGAGAGAGTGTATATTGAGAGCAACCAGCCATTAAGGTCACAACCAGTGAGATTATAAATATATACATTATAAAAAGTAAGGAAGCAAATAAGATGAATATCCATGTTCTTCATTCTATTTTATGGAATGCCACTAACATCAGACATTTAGTTCTTAATTAGGAGCAGAATTCCTCTCCTCTTGTAAAGGGTACCTACAGAAGAGTTGAACATTATTATGTGGCTATATACGTGAAAACCGTGTTTGGAGGTGATTGGAGGGCAATAGTGGAAAGAGTGAGGACAAGTGAGATCTGGGATGAGGAGATTTATGTTTCAGTCCTAACTCCTCTGCTTAACGGCTATGTGATCTTGGGTACAAACTGTACCTCAATTTCCATTGTAAAATAAGGATATTACCTATATACTTTGTTTTAAGAAAAAAATAAATCTGTGTGAAAGTTCTCCATAAGTTATCTCCATATAAATACTATGTTACGCAAGATTTGAAAAATACCCCGTGATGATTATTTAACATTTTTCTGAGAAGTATACATAAATCTCAGGTCTATATAGGAAACTCAGGTACTATATGGGATTAGAGAAATATGAAGAAATTCAAGAGTCCTGCAAATTTAGAAACTAGATTAGGAGTAGAGTCATGAGTAAATGAAATTACCCAGTGATACAAGGTAAGCATTATTAAATATCAAATGGATCTACAGATGGTTGTCAAATGTCTAAGTGTGCTGCTGTATAAACTTGGAAATGATGCTAAGAGCTAAATATATTGCAACTGTTGATAAGCAACAAGGATATATTGTATAGCATGGGGAATTATAGCCACTATCTTGTAATAACTTTTAGTGGAGTATAAGCTGTAAAAATGTTGAATCACTATGCTCTACACCTGAAACTAATATAATAATGTAAATCAACTATAATTTAATAAAAAATATGTTGCAATTGTAAAAACATGTCATTGATATAATTGTTGTTCTTGGGCTTCTCAACATTATTAGGTACTAAAGAGGATGAAATAAAATATCTAATGAGAGAAGACAACTAGTAAATAAT
This sequence comes from Phocoena phocoena, assembly GCF_963924675.1. Classification (NCBI taxonomy): domain Eukaryota; kingdom Metazoa; phylum Chordata; class Mammalia; order Artiodactyla; family Phocoenidae; genus Phocoena; species Phocoena phocoena. The sequence goes on along the minus strand of NC_089220.1, from coordinate 28,293,569 downwards.
TTTAAAAAGGATAATATTTGCTTAGTAACTTAAAAATCAAACAACTTAGACATATAGGATGGAAATTTTTATGTAGTAGTTAAGTGATTGGAATGTCAGACAGCTTGGGTTTGGATCTCAACTCCACCACCTTAGGAAAGTGCTTGAACACTTTAAGGCACATTTCCTCATCTATAAATTGGGGATAATAATAAAATATTTAATAGGATTGTTAGATTAAATGAAATATATATTAAATATTATTAAATACTACATGAATATATATGTGCATATATATATATGTATATATGTTTCATAGCACAACAGTCCTTGGTACAGAATAACATTAATGGTCTGTTCTCATTTTTAGTGATGGATAAAGTAAGCATGCCCAAGTCAGATACTGCTAGCATTGGAACTTCATTTTGCTTCTTTCATTAGCTCAGATTGTAAACCCAGAATAAACTGATCCTTTTTTATTCACTTGGCCATTCTATATTACATAATTTCCTAGAAGGTGAGGATTTAAAAATGCTTTTGATGTATTACTTTTATAATCAGCAGAACTATTAAGAAATTTCCATTTTGATAAATGAATAAAAGAATTTTTGAAAATTTGGTTACATCTCAATTAAACGGCTAGTGTTTTATTTGCTACTAGACTAACTGGCTAACTCTGGAGGAATATATCATATTGTTTTCTTTTAATCAAGCTACAGTAGGAGCCTTAATCATGATGGCTTGAAGATGAATATGCCTGAATTATGAGGCCAAAAACATTTTGTTCCACTCAATCTTCAGTGAATTTGTTCTTATTAGTCAAATATTCTAATTAGATTTAGTCTTTCTTCATATATTTGCTTTAGGAGGCAAACTGTAACAGGAGACTACATCTTTTTTGGATCCTAAATATGATTTTTCCTTTCCTTGTTCAGAAACACAAATGTACATTTTTTTAAACTTTTAAATTGTTGAATATTTCATAACTTACTTGTGATTTAAAACTTCTCTGTTCATAGGAGTTATTTTATACAGAAGTCTTGTGAGACAACTGTGCAAACAAGGTGATGATTGTACAAAGAGTGGTATTGAATTCCCGACCTGGTATGTATTTGTCTGTGATGAATGAACAACTGTGGTCTTTAATAATTATTAATGCAAATGGAGGAACAAAAAGTAATAATATGATGTAAATGTGGTAAATGAGGTAGGAAGATATTAACACGAGTAGAGATATTAGAAGAAACTCTTTAAATAATATAATATTCATTTAAAATTTTTATTTTTATTTATTTTTTTTTTTGTGGTATGCGGGCCTCTCACTGTTGTGGCCTCTCCCGTTGCGGAGCACAGGCTCCGGACGCGCAGGCCCAGCGGCCATGGCTCACGGGCCCAACAGCTCTGCGGCATGTGGGATCTTCCTGGACCGGGGCACGAACCCGTGTCCCCTGCATCGGCAGGCAGACTCTCAACCACTGCGCCACCAGGGAAGCCCCAAAATTTTTATTTATTTATTTATTCATTCATTCTTGGCTGCGTTGGGTCTTCGTTGCTGTGCGCAAGCTTTCTCTAGTTGAGGTGAGGGGGGGCTACTCTTTGTTGCGGTGTGCGGGCTTCTTATTGCTGTGGCTTCTCTTGTTGCGGAGCACGGGCCCTAGGTGTGCGGGCTTCAGTAGTTGTGGTGCATGGACTTAGTTGCTCCATGGGATCTTCCCAGACCAGTGCTCTAATCTGTGTTTCCTGCATTGGCAGGCGGATTCTTGACCACTGCACCACCAGGGAAGTCCCAATATTCATTTTTTTAAATGATAAGTTATCAAGGCCACTTGTTGGGGAAATAAGGTATTTTAAAATATTATAATTTTTAGAAGGTTATATTACAAATATATGTGGCTTTTGTTTTTTCTTTGTAATGTGTATCATTGATTCTTAAGATGTGCTTTTCTGTTTTATGTGAAAAGCACTGACCTATGTCATCCTAGGTCATCTAACCTGACATCTAACCTGAATCATAGAAGCGTAGGCATGGAAGTAACCTGAGAGGTTTGGGCCCATGCTGCCTTGATTTTGGTGCTTACCTAGCATGTGGCCTGGGAAAGACACTTACCTTTTCTCAGTTTTAGTAAAGTGAGCAATTAGATTAAAATGTCTACATTCTATTTTCACCTTATAAATTTGATGATTCAATGAATATGAAGTTTTAATTATATTCATTTAAGTTTCTGTTTTCATCTTAAAATGAGGAAGGATAGTTTACCTCTTTACTTTGGCTAATGTGGTATTTCTGCTACCTTGTAAATTTTAATTTTCATAGTTAAAAAAAAAGCTGGCTGTGCTTTTTTACTTTTTGAAATCCTTCTATAATTTTATAACAGATGAGGTGATTTACCTGTAATCACCTTAAAAAAGAAATTTTTACATTGACAGCAATATGCCAAAGGAAATTCTTGGAGAAAACCAAGAGCAAGTGAAACTATTTGAAGAATTTATGCTGAGTTACAGAAAAATTACAAAACAATATGGATTTATTCATGTGTGTATTCCAGGAGTGCTCTAAATCTTAGAGTGACCTTTTAAAAATAATAAATAATTCTATGGGAAAGTGACTTTTTGATTTTATATTTTTGCTTAATATTCTAGGAAAAAATGGTAATCCAGTGGCAGAAAATTTCCGAGTAGAAGAAGTAAACTTGCCAGATAATATCAATGAAGGACAAGTACAAGTCAGAACTCTTTACCTTTCTGTGGATCCTTACATGGTAAGAATCAGGATTTTGTGACTTAGTGAAAATAATTTTATTTTCATATTTTTTCATGTTGCATCTGAATTTCATTGTGTAAGCCTCATGATTAATAAATATTTGAGGGACTTCCCTGGTGGCGCAGTGGTTAAGAATTCGCCTGCCAGAGCAGGGGACATGGGCTTGAGCCCTGGTCCGGGAAGATCCCACATGCTGCAGAGCAACTAAGCCCGTGGATCACAACTACTGAGCCTGCCCTCTAGAGCCCGCAAACCACAACTACTGAGCCCGCGTGCCTAGAGCCCGTGCTCCGCAACAAGAGAAGCCACCGCAATGAGAAGCCTGCGCACTGACACAAAGAGTAGCCCCCAATCGCCACAACTAGAGAAAGCCCGCGTGCAGCAACGAAGACCCAACGCAGCCAAAAATACGTAAATGAATAAATTTATATAAAAAAAAATCACTCTGAACCCTCAGACTAGTCCTTTCTGTTATACTTTCTCAAAACAGTACCTTGACCTCCAGCCTATATCCCAGTTGTAATTAATAATTTTTTGTGTTGTTATTAGATATTTATTTTCTCTAATAAAAACTTATTATGACAAAGATCTTATTTATCACTGTATCTCCAGTGACAAGCGTAAGTGCTTATTAAGTATTAAAGGAAGGAAGGAAGAAAATTACTTTGGTTGCTTTCACTTGACACTGTTCTAAAAAAAAAAAGGACATAAGCATCTTTAAAGGGGAAAAAAGAAATCTGATGAACATTAACTTATTGAAATTTTATATCATTCCAAATTCACAATTTTAATCACTATGTACTATATTTTACATGGTTATATTTAATATGTATATACTATTTTGATTTCATATTTGTGATTTTTATATTCATACCTTCATATGAAAAACTAGTCCAGATATTATTATTATTTTGGTGGTTGTATAATGTTTTATTCTGTTGACATCATTCGCTTACCTATGGGGAATTACTCGTTCCCACTTTTTCTATTAGCCTTAAGAATCAGGTTCTTGGTGTGGCCAGTATCCAATGGCTGCTGCACTTGCTTTTCAAGAATATATGGGAGGGGCACACAAGCAGAAGTGTAGTGTATTCCCATAGAAGCTTCTGCCTCAATTCCCTATGTGGTCTTTTCCCCTGGTGAACTGAACCAGACCATGGGGGCGGCCCTTGATCAAGCAGCCTTCCATCTATTCCATCTCCTGGACCACACTGTAGGCTTGTACATCTTGGCCTTCATGAGAGAGGCAAGAGTGAGCCACAGAGAGGAAGAAAGCCTTGATTACCTCTGGGAGAAGTCTTTAGCCCTAGTCCTATGGAAAGGTGTGGTGCTATTGTGACATGATGTCTTTGAGGAATAAAGAGAACATCCAGCTGAGGTTAGGGGGAATGTTGTAGTGCTTGGTCTGAAGTTGTGATGAATAACTGTATAAAAATTGTTTCATTTCTCTTTTGGGTTCTTTCCAGTGAGGAAGCAGTATTGCTTGGCTGAAGAAATGAGCAGTATTATGGTCTATATGTTACTAGTTTGTTTTCTATTAAAAAAATGGACAGTTTTATAATATTATCAGCAACAGTAAGTGTACCTAATTTGCAACAATCCACTGAAACCATTGACACAGTATCTTGTATTATTTTTGCTAGCGTAATATATGTAATATTACATAAATTTCTTTAAGTAATTAAGAATTTTAACAGCTTTATTGAACTATAATCCACATATCATACAGTTTACATGTTTAAAGTGTACAATTCAGTGGTTTTTAGTCTATTCACAAAGTTGTGGAACTATCACCACAATCTAATTTTAGAACATACTTAAATTCCTTTTAAATTTCACTCTTTACTTGTTATAGAGGGGATACTTTTTTTTCAGGATAAAAAATAACTGAAAGGAAGAGAGAAATTAAGGTAAATTTTGTTTGGCTAACACTGTACTTAACATTACTTGTTACATACTTTCTTTTAGTCACTGGGTAAATTAGTAAACTCTTTCAGTATTATCAGAGAGAATTATCCTAATCTATGTTTTCTTTTCTTAGCGTTGTAGAATGAATGAAGACACTGGCAGTGACTATATATCACCTTGGCAGCTGTCTCAGGTGGTTGATGGTGGAGGTATTGGGATTATAGAAGAAAGCAAACACACAAATTTTACTAAAGGCGATTTTGTGACTTCTTTCTATTGGCCCTGGCAAACCAAGGTTATTCTAGATGGAAATATCCTTGAAAAGGTGATGTATAATATAAAGTATCTGATTTTTTTCCCCCCCTGTAATTCCTTCTTTATGCATTTGGTGCTCAGTTCTTTTTGTTATCAGGGAAAAAATAAAAGCACATGTTTTCTTTTTAGATAGCTGTCAGAATATGGAAAGCCTTTTATTCCTCTTCCACTGTTGGTTGTAACTATGTATGGCAGTTCTTAGATTGCCAATGAGTGATGTTGTTTTCCATATTTAATTTCTCAAAATTTACATAAATGTTTTATACTAAGAACTAGAAGACCCCTTATAGTTGTATGCTTTAAAGTTTCCTGAGAAATTTCCACTTGACTTATGAAATTCATTTGGTTTGTGCTTGAAATTCCATCTTGTGTCAGAAATCTTGAGTTTGGTTTCTACTGTTAGGCTGAACCATGTGGAATTACCAATATTTGTCTGTTTTGACCTACAAAAACTGGCAGCCTCATGTAATTCAGCCTAATATTTGTCATCAAGGAAGTTACCTTATATCTCTGAACCTCAGTTTCCTCATGTGCAAAATGAAAACAATAGCTACCTCTCAAGTGAATGTGAAAATTAAATTAAATTTAGCTATGATAAATGTGATTAAGGCTTTGTAAAAAGCTTTATAAAATTTTAGTATTTTTTATGATTACCAATTATTATAATCAGTTAAAGATGGCTGTTAAGATAAAATGAGATGCGGGAGACATTACACAATCATTTGCCAACTTAATGGTTCTAGTAAAATATATTTAACTAGAAATTTCATAGCAGGAAGTGAAAGAGAAACATTAAGCACTTTCTAGTTTTCCCTGTCATTGTGCTATAGTGGGAAATTGAGCAACTGGAGAGAGCTTAAAAATGTTTGGGGAGTTGCTATTAGAAATGAGGAAGAGGAATTCAGAAGGGATAGAAAAATGATCTTTGCTAAAAGCAAACTTATCTCACAATGTTTTTATACTGGCTTTACTAATAAATGACTATTAACTACAGGATACATTTCTGTGTACTGTACGGTAGACCTTTCTGTATATTATAGACTTTAATATCTCCATTACCTTTATTCACACACCAGACTTAACTGATAGCCATTTAAAACTGCTGATTGCAAACTGCCATTTTCTTTTTTTGTGGCAGACCAAGGTGGCGAATCTTGATTACTTTTGGTGGTTTATTGAGTTTTTACCAAAATTATTCAATTCCTTAAAAACTATTATAAAACCTTTATGGTAGGGAGTCTTTCTATATAAATTTTTTTCAATTCTCCCTAATGTTACAGATAAGAAAACAGGCACAGAAAATGTGAGAGAAGTATAATTAACTATTGATTGGGCCTGGTAAACATATAAACGTAAAATGCTAAACAGAGACCTCATTTTATTCTGTAATTAAGCTAGAAGAAATTGTATCTCACCTTCCTTACATTTCCATGGACCATTTTAAGCATCAGTATTGAGAACTGTTAGAGTTTGAGCTCATTTTTATATAGATAAATGTTTACTCTGGAATTGCTCAGAGATTTTTAAACTTTCCAGTTTTGCCTAGTGTTTTCCTGTTAAGTGTTTCCTCTCTTTTGAAATATTTGGGACATTGACAAGAAAGAATGTTTGGTATCTCTTATGTGGCCATTCTTTTTTAAAGGTTTTGTAGGTTTTTTTTACTATAAAGAGAAGTAATATTCTTTTTTTTTTTTTACTTTGTACAAGTAAATTATAGAATTTTAACAAGACTGAAGAATGGTTTACTGTTCTTGAAACTATGTTGGGTTGTTTATTAGTCCACTTGAACTGCCATTACAAAATACCACAGACTGAAATTTATTTTCTCACAGTTCTGGAGTCTAGAAGTCTGAGGTCAAGGTGCTGGAACATTTGGTTTCAGGTGAAGCCTCTCTTCCTGGCTTAAAGATGGCTGCCTTCTCACTGTGTCCTCACACAGCATCCAGCCTTTCCTCTGTGCACCTGCATAGAAAGAGATCTCTGGTGCCACTTCCTCTTTTAAGGACATAAGTCCTATCAGATTAGGGCCCCACCTTTATGACCTCACTTAACCTTATCTCCTTAAGGGCCCTATCTCCAAATATACTCACACTAAGAGTTAGGTCTTCAATATATGAATTTGGGGGGGACACAATACAGTACTTAACAGGTTGTCTCTACCCTGTTGACTTAAAACGGAAATTCCTAGTATTATTTTTAAAAGGTATGTATATATTTTTTAGGTAGACCCACAGCTTGTGGATGGACACCTTTCATACTTTCTTGGAGCTATAGGGATGCCTGGTTTGACTTCCTTGATTGGGATACAGGAAAAAGGTCATATAACTGCTGAATCTAATCAGACAATGGTTGTTAGTGGAGCTGCTGGTGCTTGTGGATCCTTAGCTGGGCAGGTAAACTTTTGGAGAATAATCTGATTTTCTAAAAAAATAGTCATAACTGAATCTCTGGATATGTGTATATAATTTAAGATATAAAATTGAACAAATTTATAATATGATTATTTTACACATTTTTGGTAGAAGTGATGTTATAGCATGCTTAGACTCTCTTTTTAACAATATGAAAAATGTTATAGATTTTTGTATTTTGTTCTTTTTAAAAAATTTTTATTATTTATTTATTTTTGCGGTACGCGGGCTTCTCACTGTTGTGGCCTCTCCCGTTGCGGAGCTCCGGACACGCAGGCTCAGCGGCCATGGCCCACGGGCCCATACACTCCGCAGCATGTGGGATCCTCCCAGACCAGGGCACGAACCTGTGTCCCCTGCATCGGCAGGCGGACTCTCAACCGTTGCACCACCAGGGAAGCCCTGTATTTTGTTCTCTTTTAACCAAAAATGACATGGTAAATGCTAGAGCATTGCTGTAATCAATATGAAGAAGAAGATCACAGAGTACCTGTCTGGAATTACATGAATTAAAAAACAAATTTATATTTTAAAAAAATCATCTTCAAATAAGAAAGCACTTATTGGGTTCTAGAAGTATAGTAAATATTATGATAGAAATTTATAAAGTACATTGTTTTATGAACAATAGCCTTTATAGTGTGAAACCATTGAAACAAAACATTTTATCTTTTTTTTTTTTTTTTTTTTTTTTTTGCGGTACGCGGGCCTCTCACTGTTGTGGCCTCTCCCGTTGCGGAGCACAGGCTCCGGATGCGCAGGCTCAGCGGCCATGGCTCATGGGCCCAGCCGCTCCGTGTCATGTGGGATCTTCCCGGACCGGGGCACGAAGCCGTGTCCCCTGCATCGGCAGGCGGACTCTCAACCACTGCGCCACCAGGGAAGCCCAAACATTTTATCTTAATAGTGATTTTAGTTGCTCACAGGCCTGAAAAATATTGAATTGCAAGATAGAGATGTTTTGGGTCTGACTATTCCTTTTATGACATCATCTTTAAATTGCGAGATTTTAACATTCAAACTAACTCTAATTTTATTCAATCTTAATTTTTAAAAAAACGCCATTATATCTGTTCTCAGTTCTTTTGGTTTCAAATTACTTTCAGCTAAAGGCCTTAGAATCTAACCTCAGTTGTGACGAACACTTTCATATATGTACTTGTATTAACTTTCATACTTTCACATTTTTACATTTAAATTGTGACAGTTGTAAGTTGTTTAATTTTCAAAAATTTTCCCCCTAGATTGGCCATTTGATGGGCTGTTCCAGAGTTGTGGGAATTTGTGGAACAGCTGAGAAGTGCCTCCTTTTGACCTCAGAACTGGGCTTTGATGCTGCAATTAATTATAAAGAGGGGAGTGTGGCAGAACAACTCCGTGAATTATGCCCCTCTGGAGTGGATGTTTACTTTGACAATGTTGGAGGTGACATCAGTGATACAGTGATAAGTCAGGTTGTTTTCTGATTTGTTTGTTATAAATTTGAATACTACGGTTTATTTGATGTGATATCTTTTTACCTGATACTGAGAGAGAAAAAAAAACTTTATAAAATTGTAGGGTTTATGGTGAAAAACATGATGGTCAGTATTGTAATTAAGTGATACAGAAGAGCTTGCTGAAGCTACTTCTATTTGTTTGTGGATTTGCACTGTGAGCATCAACTTCAGTTCTTCGCTAGCAATGTTATATTTTCACCTGTAATTTATTTTTGTGAAAAAATACAGTTGTATTATTCAAATGAAATTCTAACCTTTAACTCACTTCTGACCATCAACCAACTTAAATCAACCAACTTACAGCCATGACTTTGGGTAAGGAAAGGATTTTCATAGATTGCAGGTATGTACATATTTTAACTGACAGTGTTACAATTTATCAACATTAGCTTTTAACACTGCATTGCCCTTTACTCTATGTAAAATTGTTTTCAATTGAGGTTAAATTATTTAAATTCTAAGAAATACTCTACCAATAATAACAAAAGTAGCAACAATGATGACAATGAGAACTAATGCAATTCTTTTGCTGATTACCAAACTTTTATTTACTGCTGTGTTCCTTTGCAGTAGACTTATTTTCTAGCTAATTAAAGCTCTCTAATACATATAATGGGTAAGTCTTCAAAACAAAATCAATTACTTGGCATTATAATTATATAATACTAACTATATAATGCCAATTATAACTGGCATTATAGTATTGAATACTATAGGGAATTCCCTGGAGGTGAGGTGGTCCAGTTGTTAGGACTGTGTGCTTTCACTGCCCAGGGCGCAGGTTCAATCCCTGGTCAGGGAACTAAGATACCACAAACCGAGTGGTGTGGCCATTTGAAAAAAAAAAAAAAAAAAGATTAAATATTACAGTCAAGGAGGCTTTCATTGAGGCAGCCATAAAATTAGTAAACATAGGGAAGGTGTATATCTTAGGTTATAATCATCAATTTTCTCTGAACAGATGAATCAGAACAGCCACATCATCCTATGTGGTCAAATTTCTCAGTACAACAAAGATGTGCCTTATCCTCCTCCACTACCCTCTGCTGTAGAAGCAATCCGGAAAGAAAGAAACATCACAAGGTGTGTTCTACGCTTTCCCCTTATTACCAGATTCAAGGGGTTTAAAGATCATGGATGAATACAAAATATGTTGTCCTTCATATATAATTTTTCTTATTAAATAAAACTTGAAAATGTACATTTTAAGGTGGTCATTTAGGTTTTGGTTAAAACTAGGTCCCTGGCAGAAAACTTTTTGAAAAATGCATCTGTTCAATCAATCTTTTGCAAATCTTTTTTGCGAGTGTTAGAAATTCAACTCATATTGGCTTAAGTGCAAAGGAAATTTATTGGCTCATGTATCTAAGAAGTTCAGTATTAGTACTGGCTTAGATTTGGCTGGATAAAAGGTTTGCATAGTGGTGTCATGACTCAAGTTTTTTTTTTTTTTTATTAATTAATTCTTACTTTTGGCTGTGTTGGGTCTTCGTTGCTGCGTGCAGGCTTTCTCTAGTTGTGGCGAGTGGGGGCTACTCTTTGTTGTGGTGCACGGGCCTCTCATTGCGGTGGCTTCTCTTGTTATGGAGCACGGGCTCTAGGCGCATAGGCTTCAGTAGTTGTGGCGCATGGGCTTAGTTGCCCCACGGCATGTGGGATCCTCCCGGACCAGGGCTCGAATCCATGCCCCCTGCACTGGCAGGTGGAGTCTTAACCACTGCGCCACCAGGGAGGTCCATGACTCAGTTTTTCTTCACCCCTGGGCTGTGCTTTCTTCTGGATTGTCTTGGCTCCCTCGCAGGCTCTCCTCTTGCAGCAGCAGGAGGATGACTGTTATCTTTACTCTTACATTTTACCAGATTAGCAATCCAAGCAAAAAAGAGAACAGCTCTCTTCTTGCAGTTTTATCACATCTTCAAGCTGATACTTAATGGCTCAGACTGGCCTGGCTTTCGTCACATGAGGGTGGGGAAAGGATGTCACCCACAAAGTAAAATCACAGTGTTACTACCAAATGGGATTATAGATGCTGGGCAGAGAATACAATAGAAGTCCATTATACTTACGCTTGTAACTACACCTAAAGCTATATCTGACCAGACTCTGTGTGATTAAGTCCTAATGTTTGAAAGATTAACAAATTTTAGTGTTCTGGAATGATTTGATTTGGGCTTTCTCACTCCCTCCCTAGTCTCTGATCATTATCCTTTTCTTCCCCACTACAGAGAAAGATTTCTGGTGTTAAATTTTAAGGACAAATTTGCGTCTGGTATTCTCCAGCTGAGTCAGTGGTTTAAAGAAGGAAAGCTAAAGGTAGAACTTGCTTCTGTTCTTTATCAGTATTATTCTTCCTGCTACTTGATATACTTTTATATTATTTGAATTTAATATTAGTTTTGTAATAAATATTTCTACAGAAGAAAAGTATACTGAATATTATAAATTAACTTTACCTCCTAAGTGAGGATAACTCTTCTGATTGAGAAATCGTCTCATTATTCCCTTTATCTAAAATTTTATTAATGTTGACTTTTCTTAGACTATATTACAAGATAATAGGTTTTTGTTTTTTCCAAATTGTAATATTCATTAACAAATATTTATGGAATGCTACTATGAGTTAGAAGCTGTGCTTTCTCGAAAACCTTATAAGCACCTCCTAGTACCTGTCCACCACCATACATCTTTCCTGCCCTCCCTGGACATTCTGATAGATCTCTTGGCTGTGGCTGAAAATCAGGAATTATCGATCTGGGGTCCAGAGACCCTGACCTAGGATGTTCTTGAAATGTGAAAATAATAGGCAAAGTTGTATGTGTGTGTGCTTATATACTTTGTTTTTTGAAAAGAAGGTGTATAGCATGTGATATTACAAACTGAAGATTAGACAATGGGAAAATAGGATTGTACTTAAAAAATGAATTGATAGGAAACTTTTCTGGATTACCTACACAAAATGAAGATCTCTTTTTAGACAGAAAATGCTAAATAGTATTGCTGCCTTTTGTAAAACTGAAAACTGTTAAATAGAAACACTTAAGTCTAAAGAATATAAAATATACCTATTTTGATTTACAGATCAAAGAGACTATGATAAATGGATTGGAAAACATGGGAGGTAAGACGAATGTAGATTTATTTATTATACACATGAGTTCAGCACAGATACTCTTTTTTTTCTTTTAATTCTACTCCTCTGTTGTTGTTTTCTTTTTAAATCATTTCTTTCCTGTAAAGTCTTGATCAAACTTCATGAAGTTCAACTTAGTGGTATTTAAGAGCCATTGTTTTCTCATTTCAAATTGTAAAGTTTCTTTGGTTTTGTAAATAACTTATGAAAAAAAATGTAAGAATTGTGAAAGTCATTTAGCCTCTAGGTAACTTTTTCTGATTGAATGGTTCTAAGCCATCATAAGATTACATGAAGCAAATTTTCAATATTGGGTTTTTTTTTTTACTAACATACACAGATTTCAACACTCTCTTTTGTTTCAAATAAAGAGGATTGAATAAAACTGATAATTTTTCCTTTTTGAGAAAAAAATTTAATATATTTGGAGATGTATATTTCACTTAGTAAAACTTTATGATTAGATTTCTAATATTTTAAAGTTATTTAAAAATTGTTATTGCTGACATTTATCCTCATATTTATTTGCCTGTAGTCTTCAGACTCTGTAACAGTGAACATGGATGTAGACACCAATTAATCATTTCTAGTTGGATAAAAACACATTTTTAACATGTTAATTGGGTTAGTTTCTCCTATAACTTTGCCAGTGTTTTACTTGAGGTTTCTTTTCATGACAGTTTCCTTCTGTACTTAAAATCATTGAAGAAATTATTCAAATTAATTGTATGTGTCTGACCTACTGATAAACATGTATGATGGTGACATTTATGTTTTCAGATAACCTAGTTTTTTTTTCTTTCCAGCTGCATTCCAGTCCATGATGACAGGAGGTAACATCGGAAAGCAGATAGTTTGCATTTCAGAAGAAACCTCTTTGTTATCTCTGTAAACATCTTCATTAAGGAAATACACGGATTGCTTTCCGTTTTGCACAAAGATTTCAAGATACATTAAAAAAACCCTTAAGAGTACAGATACCTTTTGATTTAAATGTGATCATAGGTGATATTTTCTTAGCTGCATAACATAATTCTTTCCTGTGTCTTCAATATCATATATGTATTCTTCATCCAATATGATTATTTACAATAATAGATTGAAGTCAACATGACCTATTTTTCCTTCTTTTGCTAAAACTAATATTACATGAAATTTATATCAGATATTCTGAAACCACTGGAGATTTGATGTAACTGTATAATCATACAAAAGATTTTTTAAATTAATAACTTTTATTAACTTCATAAGTTGTATTTAAAATAGAATACTTGAGAAGGCACTTAGTAAATATTGAACTGGACATGCTTTACATAATTCTTGAACTGAAGCTTGGTGAAGAATAAATTGGGATGGTCTTTCCATATTATAGATGGAAGAGGGACTTAATTGCAGGGTCTGTGTGTGTGTAGGGGTTTGGGGGAATTCAGAGCTTGTGGAACAGTTTTTGGGATAGGAGAGCAGAGGCTTTGTGTTGGGAGTAGTATGAGAAATTAAATAACTGAGGTTGGTTAGGTTGATGGAGGGACTAGATTTACTACAGAAGATATGTGTTTTGCCAAGTAGTTCACAGTATAGCCTAAAAACTCAAATATATATTGATAAAAGCCTATGTTTATTTTAGGTTAGCAGGCACATACTGTCAAATAGTTACAAAGATTTCGAGGGCAAATATAGACATCAATTCAAGTTTTAAGTGATGAAAAAGATTTAAACAACAAATACAGCTTCGGGCTTCCCTGGTGGCGCAGTGGTTGAGAGTTCACCTGCCGATACAGGGGACACGGGTTTGTGCCCCGGTCCGGGAAGATCCCACATGCCTCGGAGCGGCTAGGCCCGTGAGCCATGGCCACTGAGCCTGCGCGTCCGGAGCCTGTGCTCCGCAACAGGAGAGGCCACAACAGTGAGGCCCGTGTACCACAAAAAAAACAAAAACAAAAACAAATACAGCTTCAGAAAATGACAGAACTGAATGAGCAAAGTAACAAATGGTCATAAACACGGATGTTCAAGACCTATTAATGTACCTCTAAATAAGAGCATTTGTTTTATTAATTGTAATCAACCCTTTAATACAGTAAAATTGAGGATATTTTCTGAGTGTTGTGCTGGCTTATGGTCAGCTGTTTACAAACTGCAATATACTTTTGTGTAGATTCGAACTGTGTTAGTAATCAGTCACTCCAGTTGACCTCAGTGGCCTTTGCTTCTTTCTTGTTTTATATACTTTTCCAGAGAGAGCTGCATCTCTTGTCTGTGTGTTGATAACTCCCAAATCTGTATCTTATTTCTGACCTCTTGAGATAGGTTAGGGACCTTTACCTCCAAGTAAATATCCCATAGGCACCTGGAATAGATAAACTCGGCTTATCTAAAGAGGAATTATCTTCCTCTGAAACATGTTGCTTCTTTGTTTTCAAATCACCATCGTTGGTGTGCTAAACTACTCCCCTGGTTTCTTCAACCTTGTCTCTGTCCTTGAAAATGCCCTTCTTAGAAAACACCTTTAATTTCCATTGCCACTATCTTAGCTCAGTCCCTCCTTCATCCTTTGGCACGCAGCAAGTATTCAAAAATTAGTAATTTCACAAAGTCAGTCAAACACATAAAGCTCTAACGAGTTGCGGCATCTGGCCTGAAACTCAAGTGTTCTAGCACCGGTGTGGACATCGGAGAGCTCTTTACATCCTACTGTACTGACGGAACGCAGACTCCGGGGACTTCACCTTCCAAAAAAAAGTTCTACACCGGAGTCTCAATTCTTACCCCACCTGGTATGCAATGCAGAACTAGATTCTGCAAGTTCCCTTCTCGGGCAGTGAAGCTTCGAGGTCCTCTTCACTAAGAACTTTGATAAATGTTTTAAGTAGTGATCTTTTCTTTCTCGCTTGCCTGCATTGCAACATGTACTGATCTCAGCTGACAGGAGATAACTACCCCATCCGCTGCAGTAAGGAAGCAGTGACGTCACTCCTAGAATTGACTGACCCCGTTTTTCGGGCTTCGCAGACCACGGAGCTCCAAAGGCCGAGAGGGGATGAGTGGGAGGCAGGAGACCGCAGTGCCTTCCCTCTCCGAGCCAAGCCTTCCTGGCCCGCGCAGGCCAACGGCCCCCGGGGCGGAACCTCCTGCGGGACTGCAGCAGCCCGGCTCGGAGGCGAGCAAGTGGGTGTGTGTGTGGGGGGCGGCCAAACTTCCTGTCCCGCGCTCGAGCTGCTTCCGGCGGGAGCCGGAAGACGCTCTGTGTGGACAGAATTCGGGACCAACTGACGGACGGACGGCTGCCCGGGACGGAAAGGTGAGCTCCGGGGTGGGCCTGATCGACCCGCTCGGCTAGGTGGTCCCCGAGAGGGAGGGAGCCAATGCTGGCTCCTCAGGGGCTTGGGCCGAGTTTGCCCCCGGAGAGGACAGGGAAACCGCCCCGGGGCACCCCACCCGGATCTGGAGCGGCCGGTCTGAAGCCCTACGGCTTCGACTCTTCTCGCGGGCTTTTGGGGCATATGTTTCGGCTCCTTCGCTTGGTTTCGGGGGCAGGGGCATGGGGACAAGACCAACCTGGAGAAAGAGTCAGCGAGTCCCCGCGGCGGGGGCTCCTGGACTGCACCGTCCGCGAGGCCTGCCTGCGGACCTTGGGGCCCTTCACTAGGCTGTTGTAATGGGGGAACGAGGATGTCAAGGCGACTCTGCCCTGGACATTTCAGCCCAGACCTACCCTCTTCTTTCGTACGTCCGCTTACTTTCTCGGTCTAGAAGAAGGAAGGCTGCCGACTCGGAGGGTCTGGGCCACTGGTTTCTCCTTTGCGTGTCATTTCAAGGCGAGGGTGTGGGCTGTGAGAGTCTACAGCCTTACACATTTCGCAGGTTGAAGTTTCTTCAGAGAAAAGAATTCAGTTAGTTTATTAAAGTTTATCTCACTTGCTCATGAGGCTCTGAAATGCATTTAGGAACCACTTGAAAGTTAAATATTATTAACTTGGAACTTAAGAATTTGTATTTCTTCCTCACTTTGGCACAAGGACCAACACAGCGTATTTGCAAAGAGAATAAAAGAAACATTTTAAAATAAAGCCAGGGGCATTTTGTTATTTTTAGGGAGTGAGAAATTCCACTTTGTGTTATCTTCGTGTGAGACAAGGTCAACTAAAATCGCAGTCAAAAGATTTAGGTTCTAGTTTTTTAAGTTTTACATCTAAGTAGAGGTCTAATTTTTGGCAAGTTAATCTCTAGTTTTGGACTTTTTTTTCCCTCTGTAAATGAAGGGGGTTACCTATTCATTCAGAAAATATTTCCTGAATGCTTAGTTTGTGCAAAGCATCAGTGGAGAAGGGAGAAGGATGGGAGAAGGATGATAAATTCAATGAACCTTAACCAGTGAGAAAAATATGCAGCTAACTCCCAAGGCAGGCTGAAATAATTGCTAAAGAGAGGTTAAACTGTGTTGTGAGAACACCAAGGGAAGGACAGATTTGTTCTGACTGGAGGGAAAGGGGTCTTCATGGAGGATGGCGTATGAGTTGGATTTTAAAGACTGGAAAGGATTTCAAAAGATCACAGCTGGATTGGAGCGTTTTATTACTGGAGGGTCTTATTACTGAAGAACTATCACAAGGGAAAGGGACCTTGAGCACTAAAATAGGTTGGAGTGTTCATTTAGTAGCCGGTCCAGTGTGTACTGGAGAAAAGGGTTCATTGAGGAATATAGTGGATGCTGCAGTTGGAACAGTATTTGAGGACATACTGTTGAATATTTAAAATGCCATGCTTAGGGATTTGACTTGTTAATTCTGAAGCCCTGAACTTTGGGTAAGGGAAGTGACGAAAGCATTTCTGTGTTTTGGAAAGATAACTCGAGTGGCTGCATAAAAGATGGAATGGAGGGCTTCCTTGGTGGCGCAGTGGTTGAGAGTCCGCCTGCCAATGCAGGGGACACGGGTTCGTGCCCCGGTCCGGGAAGATCCCACATGCCGCGGAGCGGCTCGGCCCGTGAGCCATGGCCGCTGAGCCTGCGCGTCCAGAGCCTGTGCTCCGCAACGGGAGAGGCCACAACAGTGAGAGGCCCGCGTACCGCAAAAAAAAAAAAAAATGGAATGGAAAGGGGAATTTTAAGGGCAAGGTGGCCAGTTAGAAGCCTATTTTCATAGTGTAGTTGAAAGATAATGAAAAACCTAAACAGGGCATTATGGTAGGAGTAAATTTGGAGGAATCAGAACCACTGGGATTATTTAAATATGGAGGATGAGAGAGATTGTTCAAGACCTAGAATTTGTAGCTGAGTGGGAGAACAATTGGGCAATAACTGAAATGGATAATACAGGAAGAAGAACAGGTTTGGTGGGGAAGGTGACAGTCTGGATTTTGGACATTGTTAAAATTGAGGTAGATATCCACATGGGGTTACCTAGCAAGCAGTTAGAAATGAAAGTTTGGAGTACAGAGAGAGGTCAGAAGTAGAGACAAAAATTTGGGTATGATTCACGGAGTCATTCGTTCGTTATACAAATATTTGTTCAGTACCTACTAGCTGCTTACAGGAAGTTTGTATAAAAGCCCTTTAAACTCATAGTAAAGACAATCTCAGAGCTTCACAGTATCAGAAATGACTCTTGGAGACCTAAATTCCTTATGAATTACCTACAATACCTTGCCGGGCACTAGGTGAGGGGTTCTGGGTTCTGGGAGATATAGTAGTGAACAAGACAGTCTAGTTCTTGCCTTTGTTTATGGAGCTTACAATTTAGGGGGTAGCCAGACAAAAAGTGAATACTGTATCAAAACAAAAGAATTAGAAATTGTGGTAAGTGCTGTAATGGAGACAGCAGAGATAGAAAATAAAAGTGGGGGTATGAGGAACCTTCCTTGGATAAGGTTATCAGGCAGAGTGTTTCTGCATGAGTTGATAGTTAAGTAGAGCCCTGAAGAATGAAAAAGAGCAATGGAAGAGAAAGCATTCCTAAGTAGAGGAAATGATGTGTGCAAATCCCTAACATAGGAAAGAGCTTAATATGTTCAAGGAACTAAGGGAGAGTCATCTGGCTGGAGGTTGAATGGACGCAGGAATGGATCACATAGGTCCTTATAGGCCAGGATAAGGAGTTTGGAGTTTTTCTAGATGCATTGGGAAGCCACGTGAAAAAAAATGGGAAAATTCGCATTTTAAGATGATATTAAGTGATGTGAAGAGAATGGAGGGAGACAAAGTATAGAAGCAGGGAGACCAGTTAGGAGACAGTAACAGTACTTTAAGGCAAGGTTGATGGTGGCCTGGAGTAGAGTAGTGGCAGAAGAGATAGAAGTAGGTGGATTTGCGATCTCTTTTGGAGACAGAATCAAGTCCAGACTTGCAGCTGGACTGGATACTGGGAACAAAGGAAATAAAGTAATAAAAGTGACTTCTAAATGGGGTGAATGGTGATCCTCCCTTGAACGGAGGGTTGTGGTCAGAGGGGCTGGCAGGGGAGGATGTGAAATAGGCTTGGGAGAGAATTCATTTTGAACATGTTAAATTTGAGATATCAAAACATGAGGTAGAGATGTCAAATAAGCAATCCTTCCTATGTACAAGTTTGCAGCTCAGAGGAGATATCTGGGCTATAGATAAAAATTTTGGAGACCGTATCATTTAAAGCCATGAGTTCACACTAGGAAGAGAGTCTAGCAAGAGAAGAGGGCCTGGCCTGCAAACTATCCTGAAGAACATTAATATTTAGAGGATGAGTGGAGGAGGAATATAGGAGTTATCGAAGGAAACTGGAGGAATGGCCAATGAGGTAGGATTAAAATAAGGAAGAAGTATCTTAGAAGCAAAAGAGTAAGTAAAGTGTTTGAGGAAGGAGGCAGTACTTCTAAGGGAAAATATCAGTTATGGCTCTGGTTGCAAATGACCAATTTACTTGAGGAGAAGAGGAATTTATGACAAGGATGTGGGCAGCTGACAGGATCAAAGGAAATGCTGAAGGCCCTGGCTTTGAAAAGGACCGGAATCTGAGCAGCCCCAAGGGGAGGCTGCTAATTGCAGTACTGGAGTGAATGGGCTGCTACAGCAGTTTTCACCTTAGTTACTTCTTTTAGAATTCACGTTCTGAGGAAAAGTATCTGATTTGTTCATCATGGGTTGAGTATCCAACAGTTGGTCAGGATAGAAAAGAACACCTTAATCTATAATCGCACTCAGAATGTATCCAGTGGGGGAGGGATAGATCCCCCAACAAAATGTGGATCCTGTCACCCAAACGGGGGAATGAATGTGGAACAGTCAAAAATAATAGCTGTCCCTTGCAAAGGTCAAGTAAGATTAGGGCAGCAAAGTATCCATTAAATTTGGCAGCATGAAGATCATTGGCTTAAATTTGTCTCTGAAGGATTGCAGAGAAATGGGGAGGTGACCGGAATAAAAATCAGGGCTGTAGGAATGGAGCACCCCAGAAGATCCTGTGAAGAGAAGAGGGAAGGCGCGCGCAGGGTGAATGCTACAGTTTCTGAGATTCATTCTGGCTTCACAGTTCTATATTCCAAATGTCTTTTATCAGTACCCGTTACCACTTTATCATTAGAATTTAATTAACTCTCATGCTATATCATATACTAGATATGATATTAAAAAGTTACTTGGGGGGCTTCCCTGGTGGCGCAGTGATTGAGAGTCCGCCTGCCGATGCAGGGGACACGGGTTCGTGCCCCGGTCCGGGAAGATCCCACATGCCGCGGAGTGGCTGGTCCCGTGAGCCATGGCCGCTGAGCCTGTGTGTCTGGAGCCTGTGCTCTGCAACGGGAGGGGCCACAACAGTGAGAGGCCGTGTACCGCAAAAAAAAAAAAAAAAAAAAAAGTTACTTGGTTTTTCTGTTCCTTTCACTACCATTTTATGCCAAAACTTAAACTGCTCTTTTTTAAATTTTAATTTTTGGTCTTTGGAATTCACTAACATTAGTAGAATTTTGTTTTCGTTTTTTAAGTATTAACTGAGTTTTGTTCCTGTCTGTATCTGTGGTCAGCCACAGGTTTCGGGGGAGCTGAGAAGCAGATTGGCCCATGGTAAGAGAGACTAGTCCTCTTGGTTGAAATTATGTGCTTTATTTTAACCTTTATGAGTAGTGACCAATTGAGGGAGCACAGTGTTTCTCAGTTTCTTCCCTCTTTTTTCTCAAGCCTCCCTCAGTCTTCCCCTTCTTTCCAAAACCAGGTCAAGGTCAAGGCATTTTCTACCTCCCTCAAGAGGATAAGAGCAATACTGGTATTCTGGGCTTTGTATTCTAGGGTGGAATCACATTGCTTTTTGGAGGTTGACACAATGCTGTTCTGTTTCTTTCATGATGCAGAGTATTAAAGCCCCTGGTCATCTTTCTGTTTGGAATACACTCCCTTCTGTATGGCAGTCAGGACTAAGGCAAGAGACCTGTATCAGCTCTGTTCCCCTGTTGCTTGCTTAGTTTACTTTGGATTGGTTTTTCCCTCCCAGTATTTCTTCATGTAGCCTTCATTGGTTTTAGGCCATACGTACTCTAGGGAAATGGTGTTACCACTAATTCCTGTCTAGTATATGAGAGTTCTTCATTAGGGTGTGGGACCAAAGACTGGTTAATTAGAAAAACTACTTTGTCTTTCTTTGCCTAGTGTGTAGTATTTTCCTTTGCAGACCTCAAGGAGGTTTGAGGTTTAAATAATCTCAATTTCACCAAGACTTTTATCAATGGTAATTGCTGATTGTTTGTAATATATACTTATAGCAGGTTTATATCTATGGCTTTATATTTTAAGACTGATTCTGTGTTAAACATATGCATTTTAGACACTTGAAAATACTTTATAGTGTTTTTCTATCTGTGGGACATAACCTGTTAATAGCTGTGAGAACATTTTCGTGGATCTTATTTAAAAATAAATTCAAAGTGCATGAGATTAGTATATGTTAGTATTTTATTGTTTTATGAAAATGTTATTTGTGTGTATCTCTGTGTGTGTTTCATTCTCTGGGTTATGATGGAAAATGTATCTTACTGTGGGTTGCAGTCAAAAAAGTTTGAAAACCACTGCTCTATAGGAAATTTGGACTCAGTAACAAAAAGCAGATTTCTTAACCTTTTATAGTATATTAAGCGTTTGATAGATTTACTTGTTTCTTAAGCACTTACGCAGAACTTTGTTTCTGAAGAATTTTGTAATTATTTCTATTGCCTGATATATAAATAATCTTAGGGTAGACCTATTTTATTTCTGTATTTCAGATAAGTTTCCGAGGGCCAAGAAGATGAATAGCTTGCCCAGGTCTCAACCAGCGAGTCAGAGGCAGAATTTAGATTCCTGCTTTAGAGACCTTGGATTTTTTTTTTTTAAACATCTCAACTTCTTTATTAAACTTGTTCAGCTCCTTAGTGTTAATGCATAATTTGCTGGATGATGTTGAATGTACTGTAAAAAAAGAATACAGTTTATCAAACTTCAGTTCCCAGGATTTATTTGGCTAAAAACAGAAAGAGAGTTGTTTTCAGGATGGCCATAGAGATTGCTGTTGTCCTAAATCAACTTTGCTGTTGTTAGGTGTTCTCTCGTTACTTATTCCCAGAACTTTTCAGGGCTTCTTGTGTTCTTTGCTTTGGTTCATTGCAAAGGTTTGTGTTGCGTGCATTTTTTTTAACCCTTAGGCTGACTATGGGGTAATATATTCAATAATAGCAGTGGTAAGGTCAGTGGATTTCTAAAAAACATAATATGTGCTAGACCAAGATTGTTCCTTTAAGCAGTCTAATATGCTTTCATGGCCATAGGGAACCATGCACACAGTAAAATTTAGTTGTTGCCAAGGGTAGAGGGAGAAAAGGTCTGAACAGTATACTTAGACCAATCCTTCGGTTTCTGAGATCAGTTAGTTTTGTTATGAACTCTTCATCCGGAGCCAAGATTCCTTATTTATGTTATGATTTGTGGAAAATAGGATTTGATGTGCCTGGCCTTTGTTGCTGATAGTTAAATATCATTATCTCTTTTATTTTTTATGGAGCTAAATTAGTAATTTTTCTATTTAGAAGGAAATAAGAATACAAATTTTGTCTGTCTGGGTAAAGATACAAAATAAAAATGAGCAAATATTACTGTCCAGTTAAAGGACTTTGGGTGATGTAGGCGACTGCTTGGTATTGCATCTCTAATCTCTTATCTTAATTAATATAAGAAAGCCTGGGAAGAAATTTCCTCTGAGACCCATAATTATCTTGAAAATAGCTTCTCTTTGAGTAAAGCAGTGTCTTTCACTCTAGTGTCATGTAAATTGCATTTGAAGGAAAGACATTGCATTGGACACTCCCCCCCAACCCCATACTGGTACATTATTTTTCTCATAAATACTTTAAATATACTCAAACGAAAAGCTAGGTAATCGGGCTTCCCTGGTGGCACAGTGGTTGAGAGTCCGCCTGCCGATGCAGGGGACACAGGTTTGTGCCCTGGTCTGGGAGGATCCCACATGCCGCGGAGCAGCTGGGCTCGTGAGCCATGGCCGCTGGGCCTGTGCGTCCGGAGCCTGTGCTCCGCAACGGGAGAGGCCACAACAGTGAGAGGCCCACGTACCGCAAAAAAAAAAAAAAAAAGCTAGGTAATCCTTATCCCTCCTGTGTTGAACCCCTATACCTTTTAATCAACTATAAAATCAAAACAAATTTACAAATAATTTAGTACTAGCAATGGTAGGGTCAGTGGAATTTTAAAAAATATATAATATATGCTGAAGCAAGGTTGTTTTCTTAAGCAATCTAATATGTTTTGATGGCCATAGGAACCATGTATATAGTAGAATTTAGGTTATCAGTGTTATGTCCGTTGTTACCATGGATTTATATCTTTATGAGTAAGTATATAGACGTAAACCATACCAAAACCCAAGAAAATCCAAATTAACATTCATATTATGTTGTAGAGATGTTGTTTTACTGAAATGAAATACTTAATGTTGATCTGAATAGTGGAAAGATTTAGCTTTGGATTCACTAATATATATAATCTGTTTCTATATTTTAACTTTAGTAATAGCAATGTAGAGAATATCATACAAGGTAGTATTTGTGATGTGAAGGCATTGTGAAGTTTATGATAATCAGATCTTATATTCAACCAAAACTGGCCAGAAGTCCTTGAATGCCAATTTCAGTGAGGTATTGTTTGATAACTTTGTAGAGTTAGAGTTGGCTTATTCAGAAGAAGATAAGACTTGTGTTGCAAATAAAAAGATAACACAGAAAGGGAGAAAGTTTGGGCAAATCTTATATCTGGTAAGGGACTCGTATCTAGAATATATAAAGAATTCTTACAACTCAATAGTAAAAAGACAACTCAGTTTAAAAATGGGCCAACGATCTGAATAAGCATTTCTCCAAAAAAGATGTACAAATGGCATATAAGCACATGAAAAGATGCTCAACATCATTAGCCATCAGGTAATGCAACTCAAAACTACAGTGAGTTACCACTTCACACTCACTAGGATGGCTGTAATAACAAAAGGTGTATTTTAAAAGGAGAGGATAGGGAGAAATTGGATCCCTCATGCACTACTGGTGAGATTGTAAAATAGTGCAGCCACTTTGGAAAATAGCCTGGTAATTCCTCAAGAGGTTAAACACAGTTACTGTATCACCTATCATTTCCACTCCTAGATGTATACCCTAAAGAGTGAAAACATATGTCCACACAAAAATTTGTACATGGGGCTTCCCTGGTGGTGCAGTGGTTAAGAATCCTCCTGCCAGTTCAGGGGACATGGGTTCGAGCCCTGGTCCAGGAAGATCCCACGTGCCGCTGAGCATCTAAGCCCGTGAGCCACAACTCCTGAGCCTGCATGCCACAACTCCTGAAGCCCACGTGCCTAGAGCCCGTGCTCCGCAACAAGAGAAGCCGCTGCAATGAGAAGCCTGCACACCACAACAAAAGAGTAGCCCCCACTCGCCGCAACTAGAGAAAGCCCGCACACAGCAACAAAGACCCAACACAGCCAAAAATAAATAAATAAATTTTAAAAAATGTGTACATGAATGTTATAGCAGCATTATTCATGATAGCCAAATTGTGGAAACAACCCAAATGACCATCAACTGATAAATGGACAAATAAAATGTATATCCATGCAATAGAATATTATTTGACAATAAAAGGAAATTAAGTACTGGTACATGCTATAACAAGGATGAACATTGGAAACAGTATGCTACGTGAAAGCAGCCGAACACAAAATATTACATATATAATTCCATTTATATGAAATGTCCAGAATAGGGAAATCCATAGAGACAAAAAATAGATTAGTGGTTGCCTAGGCTTGGTCAGCGGAAGGTTTGGGAGGAAATGGGGAGTGATTACTAATAGGTTTCTGTTTTGGGGTGAAGAAATTGTTGTAAAATTGATTGTGGTTATGGTCGCATAACTGTGAATATACTAAAAAAATTTAGTTGTACTTTTGAAGTGAGTAACCCGTATGGTATGTGAATTACCTCTTAATGAAGCTGTTAATGTAAAAAAATATTTGAATTGTAGTTTTTGAAATCTGTTAAGTGGGTAACTTGAATTGGGAATAGAAAATTTTAATTGCATATTTGCCATCACATTTCCAGCTAATGTACATAGCAATTTGCTGTGTTAAAGATGAGATCCACCTAATACACTCGATATGGTACTGAGTGCTCCAATACAGATTCTTTTGAGGTCATCCTGCCTATTCTGCTGCATCCTACTCATCTCTCTTTTGTTTATACAGCAAACATACAAACCACAAACTGGGCACCAAAATTGTGTGGTAGAACTCAGTTATAATATGGATACTGATTTGTTCCAGAAAATGCATGTGTTAATTTTTTAAAAATTATCATTGAAATGACTAAAATGAAACATCACAGATAACCATGAGCATGAGAAATGGTGATCTAGAGGTATCTATTAAACTGTAAGAGAGGTGGCAGCTCCCTTCTCTAAATTGTTATTACAGATTTGCAAAAATGTCTAAAATATAGTATATCTGATTTTTTCCCTTGTTTGGTACACATGTTCATATACTAAATTTTAAAAAATTTTCATTAGGTAAAGATATCAGAAATGGAGCCAGTGCCATCAGTTTCTAAGAAAACTAACAAATATAAAGGACAGTAAATAGTTGTCTAGTTTCTTAGAGATTTTACAGTCCTGGAATCTTCAAGTTGGAGGAACCCTAAGGTTAACCTAAGCAAACATTTGGTAATTTCTTGGCTTCTTGAAATGAGCTGGAATTGGGGAAAAGGAATTCTTAATTCTTGAATCCTGATGATTCAAGATCAGACCTAGAGAGATGTAATTACTATTCATGCCAGCCTGCTCTGTGGGTGGGAATGCTGGCTCTGCAGCTTAATAACTTGAGCAAGTAACTGTACTAAGCCTCGGTTCCTTCCTCTCTGAAAAGAGGGATGGGTAAACTACATTGAGCAGTTATAGTGCTTGAATAAGAAAAACGTATGTGAAAGGAAAAGTCAGGGATTTATGACAGCTTTATGTGGTAAACTTAAAATGAGCCTTTTCATTTACATCTAATACATTTTTTTTATGATGAAAGTGAGGATTTCTGGAAGCTAGCATTGGGGAGAGGTTTAACCAACAGGAGAATAGACATTTATTCACATACTTCTAAATGCCCTTTTTGTAGAGTAAGTCTTTCTTATTCTAACTTTCCACTCTACCTTGGTATGTATTGAAAACTCTCATCCTGGGTATATATTACACTGTATGCTTATTTTGTATATAATAGTGCTTCCAATTTAAGCAAAAATTGTGTGAAATAAAGTGGAGTTATTTGCCAAAATCCTGAAAGAAAAGCTTTAAGAAAGTAAGAATTTAGAGGATGGGAGGACAAGATGGCAGAGTAGAAGGACCTTGAGCTCACCTCCTCTCATGAGCACAGCAAAATCACAGCTAACTGCTTAACAACCATTGATGAAAAAGACTGGAACCTACCAAAAAGATAATCTACATCCAAAGACATAAAGAAGAAACCACAACGAGATGGTAGGAGGGGTACACTTGCGATATAATCAAATCCCATACTCCCCAGCTGGGTAACCCACAAACTGGAGAATAGTTATATTGCAGAAGTTCTCCCATGGGAGTGAGTGTTCTGAGCCCCATATTGGGCTCCCCAGCCTGTGGGGTCTGATGTCTGGAGGAGGAGCCCTCAGAGCATTTGGCTTTGAGGGCCATTGGGGCTTAATTACAGGAGCTCCACTCTTGGAGGGTGCACACAAGGTCTTGCACGCAATGGGACCCAGGGCAAAAGCAGTGATGACTTCATAGGAGCCTGGGCCAGACCTACCTGCTGGTCTTGGAGGGTCTCCTGGGGAGGACAGGGGTGGGGGTGGGGGTGGCTTTGGCTCCCCTTGAGGAGGACATTGACACTGAGGGCAGAGATATCGGGGAGTATTCATCAGTGTGAACTCTTGCTGGAGGCTGACATCTTGCTTGGGTCATTATCACCAAGACCTAGCCCTACCCAACAGCCGGTAGTGCTGGGATGCCTCAGACCAAACAGCCAACAGGGCAAGAACACAACCCCACCCATCAGCAGACAGGCTGCCTAAAGACTTCCTGATCCCACAGCCACCTCTAGACATGCCCCTTGACTCGGCCTTGCCCACCAGAGGGCCAAGACCCAGCCTCACCCACTGGGGGCAGACACCAGAAGCAAGAAAACTACAGTCTCACAGCCTGTGGAACTGAGTCTGCAAACACAAGTCAGAATCTACTCTGTGACCAGATGGTCCCTGGCCCTTGCGTGATGAGAGGGGAGTGTACTGCTGGGACACCTGGACATCCCCTACAGAGGGCCACTTCTCCAAGGTTGAGAAATGTAACTAACCTACCACATACATAAAAATACAAATAGAAATTCAGACAAAATGAGATGGCAGAGGAATATGTTCTAGACAAAGGAACAAGATAAAACCCCCAAACAACAATTAAGTGAAGTGGAGATAGGCAATCTACTCAAGAAAGAGTTAAGAGTAATGATCATAAAGATGAACCAAGAACTCAGGAAAAGAATGGATGCACAGAGTGAGAAGTTACAAGAAGTTTTTAACAGAGAGTTAGAAAATACAAAGAGTGACCAAACAGTTAAAGAATACAATAACTAAAATGAAAAATACACTGGAAGGAATCAGCAGAATAAATGAGGCAGAACTGATTGGTGAGCGGGAAGAAAGAATAGTGGAAAGCACTGCCACGGAACTGAATGAAGAAAAAAGAATGAAAAGAAAGGACATTTTAAGAGACCTCTGGGACATCAAACACACTAACATTTGCATTATAGGGATCCCAGAAGGAGAAGAGAGAGAGAAAGGGCCTGAGAAAATATTTGAAGAGATAATAGCTGAAAACTTCCCTAATGTGGGAAAGGAAACAGTTACCCAAGTCCAGGAAGTGCAGAGAGTCCCATACAGGATTAACCCAAGGGAAAACATGCTGAGACACATAGTAACCAAATTGACAAAGATTGGACTTCTCTGGTGGTGCAGTGGTTGAGAGTCCGCCTGCCAATGCAGGGGACACAGGTTTGTGCCCCGGTTCGGGAAGAACCCACATGCCACAGAGCGGCTGGGCCCATGAGCCATGACCGCTCAGCCCACGCATCCCGGAGCCTGTGCTCCACAACGGGAGAGGCCACAACAGTGAGAGGCCCGTGTACCGCAAAACAAAAACAAAAACAAATTGACAAAGATTAAAGATAAAGAGAAAATACTAAAAGCAACAAGGGCAAAGCAACAAATAACATACAAGGGAACTCCCATAAGGTTATCAGCTGATTTTTCAGCAGAATCTGCAGGCCAGGAGAGAGTGCCACAGTACATTTTAAGTGACAAAAGGGAAAAACCTACAACCAAGAATCCTCTACCCCGCAAGGCTCTCATTCAGATTTGATGGAGAAATCAAAACCTTTACAGACAAGCAAAAGCTAAAAGGATTCAGCACCATCAAACCAGCTTTACAACAAATGCTAAAGAAACTTCTCTAGGTGGAAAAGAAAAGGCCACAACTAGAAACAAGAAAATTACAAAATGGGAAAGCTCACTGGTAAAGGCAAACATACAGTCAAGGTAGGAAATCATCCACACACAAACTAGTAGGGAGGTTAAAAAGCAAAAGTAATAAAATCATCTCCATCCACAAGAGCAGTTGAGAGATATGCAAAACAAGTAGATGTAGAATATGATATCAAAACCAGTAATCATGAGAGGAGGAGAGTGAAAATGCAGATATTTAAAATGCATTTGAAATTAAGAGATCAGCATCTTAAAACAACTATGCATATATAGACTACTATACCAAAATTTCATGGTAACTGCAAACCGAAAATCTATAATAGATAAATACCAGCAAACTGAAAATCTATAATAGATAAATACACACAAAAAAGAAAAAGGAATCCAAACACAACACTAAGGATAGTCATGAAGAAAGTAAGAATTTAAAGTAAGGGGGGCGGAAACAGCTTCATGAGTGTCCCGAGAATACTACTTTGAGGAAACACTGTTCAAATTTTGACTGTGTAATTTACCTTTTATAAAAAATTGGGAAATTAAGAGAAGAAAAACGTCACACCAACCTACCACCCACCCAGTACAGTGACTATCATGGCTGTGTGAATTTCCTTTTACTTTTTCCTGTGCTTATCTTAACTAGTTTTAATAACAAGTGTATAATTTTGTGTTTTGTTTTGGTAATTTAGTGTCTTAGCATTTTTGTTGCATTGTTTTCATAACTTTTTTTTTTTTTTTTTTTTTTTGTGGTACGCGGGCCTCTCACTGTTGTGGCCTCTCCCGTTGCGGAGCACAGGCTCCGGACGTGCAGGCTCAGCGGCCATGGCTCTCGGGCCTAACCGCTCCACAGCATGTGGGATCTTCCCAGATCGGGGCACGAACCCGTGTCCCCTGCATTGGCAGGTGGACTCTCAACCACTGCACCACCAGGGAAGCTCCATAACTGTACTTTTTAAGTCATACAGTGTCATACTATAATCAACCATTACCTAATTGAATATATATCTATATTTATATGTTGCTTACAGTTATTATCACAGATGATAAGGTGAAATTCTTTGGGCATATAGCTTTTTCCATACTTAAGACCTTTTCTTATTTTTTATTTTATTTATTTATTTTTAAATTTATTGAAGTATAGTTGATTTACAGTGTTGTGTTTCTGCTGTACAGCAAAATGATTCAGTCATATCATTACCTATATATGTATGTGTATACTTTTTCATTTTCTTTTCCATTGTACTTTATTACAGGATATTGACTATAGTTCCCTGTGCTATACAGTAGGACCTTGTTTATCCATTCTATATATAATAGTTTGCATCTGCTAATCCCAAACTCCCAATCCATTTCTCCCCCACCCCCTTCCCCCTTGGCAACCACAAGTCTGTTCTCTATGTTCTTAGAATAGGTTGTTAGAAATTCTGCATTAAAGTACAACTTTTTGGGGCTTCCCTGGTGGCACAGTGGTTGAGAGTCCGCCTGCCGATGCAGGGGACACAGGTTCGTGCCCCGGTCCGGGAAGATCCCACATGCCGCGGAGCGGCTGGGCCCGTGAGCCATGGCCACTGAGCCTGCGCGTCCGGAGCCTGTGCCCCGCAATGGGAGAGGCCACAACAGTGAGAGGCCCGCGTACCGAAAAAAAAAAAAAAACAAAGTACAACTTTTTATGGGTTTTGATATCTGTTGGGCTTGTTCTATTTTAAAACAAGTGTTTTGGGCTGAATTCTTTATTTGCTTGCTTGTTGTGATTTTTGGATATGTAAAGAAGTGGCTTTGTTTTTTTAGCTACATTTTCCTACTGCTCTGAATTCTCTCTTTCTTTTTTCCTTTTTTAGGCTAAATTAATTATCCACCCAGCCCAGCATCTTACAGGAAAAGCATAGCACTTCCTAGAGGAGTATGAGCATAACAGGAAGGTGTCATTGACTCTGAATTAAAATTTTAACCTGTCCCCTGAACAGCTACAGGATTTGGAAGCTGAATCAATGTTATCAGATGAGTTAGAATCCAAACCAGAGGTGAGCCCAAGCAACTGGTTTTCTTTTCTTTTGGTGGGCTGTATTCCAGAGTTTATTCTTAGTTCAGGAGTCAGCAAACTTTTTCTGTAATGGTGCCAGGTAATAAATATTTTAGGTTTTGTGGGCCATATGGTTTTGGTTGTAACTACTAGTTTATTATTTTTCTGTTACTAAGTACTTTCTCAAAAATTTTAAAATTCAGTTCTTACCTTTTATGACTTTTTATGCTTGTTATTTAAATAAATGTAAATTATTATACATTTACATAATGACAAAATTTATGTATATGACATATATGTAATATTTACTACCACAAACCATTTTTTATTAATTTTGTATATATCTAAAAGTGTTTTCTTTTTAAATGTGATTAGGGGATTTAAACATCTAAAATTTTTATTCACTTTTCTCATTTTAATTTTAGAACATGTGTGTTGCTTAGTGGAAAGATCACTGAATTTGGAATCATGTTACCTAAGTATGAAGACTGACATTGCTCCTAACTAGTAATGTGACCTTGGACTAGTCATTTAGTGTCTTCAACTTGATTCCTTGTCTTTAAAATACATGTTTAATCTCACTAAGTTACAGTGAGGATTAAAAGAGCCTATACACAGAAGAGTGCTTTATAAAATATAATCAGTACAATGCAGTTGAATATGTAATAGCCACCATTTAAAAATATAATTACTTTTATCATTTCTCTGTTTTATGGAAGGTGATAGAAATTAATTATATGATTCAATTTTTATCTAGAACACTTGATAAAAATGAGTTAAAATATTATTTTGTAGTTAATCTAGTTTTTCTATGAATAAGGTTGAGACTAGTGAGCAATCAAGACTTAATTACATTATTGCCTTTTGGTAAATTCAGAGGTTTAGATCCATTCATAATAACCTGTATTATTTGTTGTCTCCACATCCCCCCCTTTCCCCTTCAGCTGCTGGTACAGTTTGTTCAGAATACGTCCATCCCACTGGGACAGGGGCTAGTAGAATCAGAAGCTAAAGACATTACTTGCTTGTCCCTCCTTCCAGTGACTGAGGCCTCAGAATGCAGTCGGCTAATGTTACCAGGTAAAAATTAAGATCACCAGAGATAAGATAAACAAGTCTTAAGAGCTTAGCCTTCTCTGTGGTACTGGTGGAATGTGATAACTGACTTTATAACTGACTGGTAGAAACTGTAAAAATTAGGACTTGTGGAGAAAAAGCAACCATGGGAGTCATAAGTGCATTGTTAGTTTATTTATTTAAAAAAAAAATTTTTTTTTGGCCAGACCGCACAGCTTGTGGGATCTTAGTTCCCCGACCAGGGATTGAACCCGGGCCCTTGGCACTGAGAGTGTGGAGTCCCAACCCCTGGACCGCCAGGGAATTCCCTGCATTGGTAGTTTAAGTCATAGGAATGGTTATGAACACCCATAGAGTGAGAGTGAGAAGAAAAGGAGGCCAAGGCAGAACTGCGTGGAACTCCCTATTCAAGGTATGGGGTGAGGCAGGAGAGCCTGTGAAGGAGGGAAGAAAGAAAGGCTAGAGCAATAGGGGGAATACTGGCATAGAGTGCAGGCATGGAACCCAAGGGAATAGTCAAGTGTGACAAATGCTTCTAAGAAGCCCAGTGAGACAGGGGCTGTCCCAATGAGATAGGGTCAGTGAGGTCATTGTTGACCTAGGCAGGACCTGCTCCTTGGAGAGGGAGTGGAAAGCCAGGATGCAGTGGGTTGAGGTATCAGTGCAAGTTGAGGAAGTAACTATACTTTCTAAAGGCTGTCTTGCTATGGGAAGGAAAAAGAGAAGGACATAAAGTACATTGAAGAGTTCTTTTTTAAGATCCGAAATATTAGAGGGTGGTTTTATACTAAGAGGAAAGAGTCCATTAGAGAAGCTGCAAACACAAAGAGTAGATGATTGGTGAGGAGGCTCCAGGAGAGGTAGAAGGAAGTAGAATGCTGAGCATGGGTAGTGAGATTAGCTTTGGATGAGAAGAAGGAGATCCTATCACTTGACTATTAGGAAGGAAAACATTATTTTTGGATGCAATAGATTCTTTATTTTCTAGAAATTGAAATATTTAAAATTTGGAATATTAATGTTAAATCAGGGGAGGGTCACCTATTGGTGACAACTTATTTGTTATAAAGTCTTCTGGTTACTATCCTCTAGTGGTGTTCTTTTTTGATTTTTGAAGTGACTTAAGGGCAGATACATTCAACCAACCAGTGTTGATTTAAGGTTTCTCTGTCTAGCTCCTGTCTTTCCCACATCTTTGATCTCTCAAGTCCCATTTTTCTACTGGTGTGTTGGGAGTGTTTCCAAATCCATGGAATTTCAATATGTGAAAATTTCCATGTGCTAATAAAATTTGATCTTCATTAGGCTTTTTTTCCTGAATTTTCTCTCCCAATTTTAATTTATTGAATAAATATTTTGACAATAATAAAGGAAATGAAAACAGGAACAAAAGCATCCATCTTCTTTTCTACATTACCTTCTTTTAGTTTTAATTTTGATTTAAAATATTTTAAGACAACCAGTTATAGATAATAGTAAATGAAAACCCATGTACTCACTTCCCAGCCCATGAAACGTAGTGTTACAAACACAAATGTATCTTGTACATACCTCCCTAATCTCATTCCCCTTCCTCCCAGATATGTGTGAATCATTCCATGCATGACCTACATGTTTTCTTTTTAGTTGGGATATGTGATAGACACAGAAAAGCACAAAACTATATGGATATACCTTTTGAAGAATTATTATAAAGGAGATAGCACCACCCAATCAAGAAGTAGAACGTTGCCAGCTTCCAGGCCCTCCATGGGTTCCTTCATGATTAAAGCAACCTCTGTTCTTCCATAGGTCACCACTGCCCTCAATTTTTTTTTTTTGCCCTCAATTTTTTGAAAATTCGTTCTTTGTTTTCCAAGTTTAATCACCCAAGTCTAATTTTAGCTGATTTTGGACTTTAAATAAATGGAATCATATGAATGTATCTTGTTGCACCTTTTATGTTTGTGCGATTCATCCTTGTGTGTAGCTCTGGTTTGTTTGGTTTCATTGCTATATAGTATTCTGTTATATGAGTATACCACAACTTCTTTTTCCATGCCACAGCTGATGAATATGTAGTTATTTTCCAGAGTTGTATTATGACAAACAGTGCTGCTATGAACTTTAAGAACAGTTTTTTTGTGGTAAAGTGTATATAAAATTTACCGTTTTAACCAGTTAAATTTACCATTTAACCAGTTGTGTGGCATTAAATTCATTCACTTTGTTGTACAACTTCGTTAGGCTTTGGAATGGCAGTGCTGTCCCTAGGCTTCCACTTTATTTCTATAACCTTACCTGTTATCTCCTTGAAAGAAGAAAATAATGTAACCTGCCTTCTATAAAGATGAATGAAACCCCTGAAAACATCGGATGCTTTAGCACTTTTGGCAGTTCTTCATTATATTGCAACTAAAACCTTTGGAAATTCATCCCCTCCCTTAGAATAAAGTTCTAGAAGCAAGTCTTCTGAATTATTTCTTTACATCTGGTATAAACCCAGAACCATAATGAAACATACTCATGATTCTATACAATTTCAGTTATATCCCAGGTTGTGATTTTTCCCCTAATGACTCACCCGAACTGTCACATACATGTTATAAAAATTAGAGAGAGGTATCTTTTCCCAAGAAAAATAGTTTAAAATTTAGATCCTGTTCTTGAGTTTGTATTCATTGTGTAACTATATTTTTCAAGGGAAATATACTGATTTGGGGCCTCAAAAGGACAAAGGTCTATAATGTCCAAATGTGGATGGTTTGTATTAGTTACCACCGACCATCAGAGGAGTCCGCCCCTCAACATTTGGTTGACAGCCTTTAGCTGCCTTTCACTCTCTCTTCTTTTCTGAGGCAGATTTTGTATTTATAAAATGAAAATGCTGTCTGCTCCTGTAAGGGTGTTAGATACTAAGGGATGTTGCAAGGGTGTTAGGTACCACTAAGGAATGTTACAAAGGTGTTAGGTACCATATATCAAAATGGTGAACTCCTTGGAGATAGGTGCTACATAAAGCTGTGGTATTTTCCCTTTACTAGATGATACTCCAAATCATACTAACTCCTCCAAGGAGGTTCCTTCCTCGGCTGTGTTGAGAAGCCTTCAGGTGAATGTGGGTCCAGACGGAGAAGAGACGAGGGCTCAGACCGTACAGAAGTCTCCGGAGTTTTTGTCCACTCCAGAGTCTCCTAGCTTGTTGCAAGATCTACAGCCAAGTGATAGCACTTCTTTTATTCTTCTTAACCTAACAAGAGCAGGTATTCTTTACCCTTTTCTGACTTCTGCTCATGCTTAAGAAAAAAAACTGGGGAACAGGGAATAGTTAACTTAGTCATATTTAAAGTGGAAAGAAACTATTCTTTAATTATTTTGGAGAATTGGTGTCGTTTGGTGATCAATTGGGTATGTAGAGGGAGAAGGCAGACTCTAAGGTGACTCAAAAATTTTTTGTTTGGGAAATTAAGTGGTGTCATTCACCAAGATAGTGCACACAGGAAGAATAGGGCTGCGGGAGAATGATTAGTTCCAATTTGTGCCTGTTGATATTGAGATTTCACAGGGACATTTAGGAGGAGGTGTCCTTTAGAGAGTTAGAAACAGGAATCCAGAGTTCTAGAGAGGTCTGTTGTGAAATAAGTAGTTTTAGTGCTTATCAGCATTCAGGAAGTGTATGAAACAATGAGCATGGATTCTTTGATTCAGGAGTAGTCTGGAGCATAAACAGAAAAGAAGGCAAATCTGGGACCCTGAAAAAAAATTTTAAGAGGGTAACAGAAGAATGGGAAGCAGCTTCTAGAGAGAGGGATCTCAAGAAAACAAAATGAGAATGATGTGGGGGGAGCCAAGGAAGGAAACGTTTTAAAGAAGAAAAGGTACAGAATCATGCCAAATACCACATACTGGGCCAGTGAGATGAGGACTGGGAAGTGTATGTCCGGCAAACTTAGCCAGAGCAATTGTTATTGAGGTAGTAGAGGTGGAGCTTAGGGTTAAAGAGATAGGGAATGGACAGCAGGTGAGAAAGTAGATACACAAGTTAGAAGTTAAGAAACTTCAAGAAACATGACTTTGAAGGAACAGGTGAGAAGGTGATATTTAGAGACATACTTGGGATTTTCTATTCTTTAAAAAAAAAGTTGGGAGAGACTTGAGCTTGGACAGATTGAAAGGCTGAAAGGGAAGCTGTAAGGTGGCCACTAAGGAGGAATGGGTTGAGGTTGGGAGAGGAGAAAACTAAAAGATAGGATTGGGATCCTAGAGGTGAGGGTTAGCCTGGTTGCTAGGAAAGACCGTTTTGCCTCTGAAACAGGAGTAGGTAAGATAAAGACCAGCCTGTCAGCTGGGAGTGGAAAGGTGATAACCTAATCTTGTATGAGAACAGAAGCTTGAGGTGAGAGGTGAAAGTCTGGAATAGCTGATCAGGACACAGAGTTTCTGAGCCAGGGCCAATCAAAGGATTACTTGATGGCTAACTTTCATATATCCTCTTTGTTTCTTCCAGGTCTGGGCTCTTCAGCCGAACACTTAGTATTTGTACAAGATGAGGCAGAGGATTCAGGGAATGATTTCCTCTCCAGTGAGAGCACAGACAGTAGCATTCCATGGTTCCTCCGGGTTCAGGAGTTGGCCCATGACAGTTTGATTGCTGCTACTCGTGCACAGCTGGCAAAGAATGCGAAAACCAGCAGCAATGGTGAGACCCCTGTGGTGTTTTCCTTTCCAGTATTCTGTGCAGAGATTTTGGTAATACAGTGGCTATATTTTGAGTTGCATATAATCCAAATTACTTTATTGGTAAGAGCAGAAGGCTAGAAATATGTAAATTGTTTTTCTTATTTTCTGAAAAATAACTCAGCCATGCCAGATTCATGTGCAGAATCAACTAAACTAGCATTCTCAATTGTCAGCTTTAAATAGTACACTGAACCCCTTTTAAAGGAAAAAAATTTTTCGCACATCTTGGTGTTATCTTGAATTGTTTTTATTGTGATGGTCCTTATACTTAGAGCTTTTACACCATTATGAAATTAAGACAGTTTTATCAATTAATAGAAATAAAACTATAAAACCAATAAAAATAAAATTAATTTTAAGGCAGTGTGGCAGATGATAATGTTTTGCTGAAACTAAATCGCTGCTCATGGCGAGTTAGCAATTAGCAGCTACCATAGTGCTGCTTTTTGGGGGGTTGGAGGTGGGCAGGGCAGGGCAGGGAGGGTGGAACCAATTCACCAGAAGACCTAAATATCCAAATAGGGTATAGTGTGGTTTCTTTTGAGTTCAGCATGCCTGTACTATTTACTCTGTGCCACTTTTTTTCTATCCAGTAATTTTCAAAGTGTGGTCCCTGGATCATCAGCATCACCAGTAATTTAGAAATGCAAATTATCAGGTCTCATCTTACTGAATCAGAAACTTGGAAGTTTTTAGTAAGCCCTCATTGTGGTTATGATGCATGTTAAAGCTTGGGGACCATCGCTCTATTCACACCACTCCTAAACCACTGCAAGACCTTTGCTTGTGTAGCATGCCATAATATTTTTTGTTTTAGGTCTGTCTCTGTATTTTCTCATTAACCTGTGACAATTAAGGTAATACAAAAAATTATTGAGATAAGGTACATACTGTCATTACCACAAACATACTGTCACTTCCATCTAAGTTGAAATACAGAAATATTTTAATTTTGTGTGTGATGCTGTATATCAGGAGTCAGCAAAGGGCCAAATAACCACCTGTTTTGTAAATAAAGTTATATTGGAACACAGGCATGTCCTTTAATTACTAATTGTCTATGGCTGATACTGTGGCAAAGTTGAGTAGTTGTGACAGAGACCATATGGCCCTCAAAGCCAAAAATATCTGCTGTTTGGCCCTTTACAGGAAAAGTTTACTGACCTGCTCTATACAGTACTACTTTCTCTGGAAATTATATCCCAAATGCAAAGACCTTGCCCGCATAACTGTAGGATCTTTAACGTGTTTACAGTGTTATTCAACATGTACCATATAAGGTGTTGAGTTTCTTTGTCTCTCGTGCTCTCTCTTTTCTTGGGGGGTGAGGGAGGGGGAAACCATTTCATCAGATGACCTCTAAATATCCAAAACTATCATTGGCTGAGGTCATTTTAAGCTAATCTGTCTTCTGCAAACAGTGCTTTGTATTCAAAAACAAAATAATTTAGGGAGCACTTTGAGAAATTTTATAATGATTCAAAATACAAGACAGCTCACTCTTTTCTGAAGGATTTTTTTCCCCCTGTTATATGATTATATCAATGTTCTCGTTGTATTGATATCTACAAAATTGAATGCATGAAGCCCCAACTGTCACCAGTTTATACTTTTTTTTTTTTTTAATTTATTTTTTGCCTGCATTGGGTCTTGGTTGCTGTGTGCATGCTTTCTCTAGTTGCGGCGAGCGGGGGCTACTCTTCGTTGCGGTGCGCGGGCTTCTTATTACGGTGCCTTCTCTTGTTGCAGAGCATGGGCTCTAGGTGCACGGGCTTCAGTAGTTGCAGCACATGGGCTCAGTAGTTGCGGCATGCGGGTCCTAGAGCGCAGGCTCATTAGTTGTGGCACACGGGCTTAGTTGTTCTGTGGCATGTGGGATCTTCCCAGACCAGGGCTCGAACTCGTGTCCCCCACACTGGCAGGCGTATTCTTAACCACTACGCCACCAGGGAAGTCCTGTCACTGGTTTAAATCTCTGGATTAGCATGGGTTTCTATAAACCTTTCATTAGAGATTAATTAGCTGGAGCTCTTGAGTTAGTGGGAAATTTTCCTTACAGTATATGCACTTCTGTGCTGTTTAAAATTTACCCATGTTTCAGTTAAACAAACAAAAAAACTATGTGGGACAATATTTAAAAAGAACAATTTAATTAATATTAACTAGCAAAAGGCATCTTAGGTTCCGCTCTGACCTTGGAGCAATTAGTTTTATGATTAGCATTTGGTGAAGTACAGCAAGGAGAATGTAGGGCAGGAAGAAAGTAAGGTTAATAGATGGGACAGAAACTGCCTTTGATCAACTGTCAGGTTCCCGGGAGTGTGATATGTATAACATATTATCCTACTCTTGGCTCTTGAGAGGGAAATTTGGAAATATGAATCTTATTCCTAATGTATATGTAGTGGAAAGATAAACTCCATATGTTTATAACAGAATTAAGTGGTTGTGAATGTTTTTCTCCATTGATGTCTAACTATGAATTGAAGAAAACGAAGGAAAGGGTGCACCACCTGCTAATCTGGAATTTATTTAAAGATTTAGTTAACTGATTTCGTTTAAATTTAAGAAAGTCACTGCACCATATGCTCCTCTCCTCCCCTCCTTTTATTCTATTGAACAAAAAACTTGAGCAGTATTATCTCTAACTTTTAAAAATGTGGTAAGAAATTTGAAAATGAGCTGAGTTTTTGCATTCTTAGATATTTTGTAACTAAGGAGGGGTGGTACAGGAAATTAGAAGGTGATTCTTATTCTCTAGAATGATAGAAACAGCCAAATTGACTTCAGAAGATAGAAATCTAAGAATGGCCATCTACAAAAGAAATTACTACTGTAAGTTCACAGCTAAGCCAGACTGGCGGCTTCTCCTTAAAATACAAGTTTTTATTACCTAGAGCTTTAAGTCATCTTCTGTAGGACCCCACTTTTGGTGTTGACATACCTGCTTCCTTACCAATCTGTAATGCAAAATAGGTTGAACTCTGCTTTTTGATATGAAACCATTTTGGATATTTCTTACATTTGCCAAAGAGGCCTAGTCTTGTGGCTTTTTGTAGTTCTGTGGATTAAGTAAGGGGATGGGGATATAGAGCCCTCTCACTTCTGTTAAATGAATGCAAAGCAAGCTGGGGAAGATGAAGATCGATATGTGATTAATGATCACTAGGAGTGGCTTTATTGTTTGAACCAAAGTATCTGAGTGGAATCCTTCCCTAGATTATAAATATGTGACTCTGTTACAGGAGAAAATGTCCACCTTGGTTCTGGTGATGGGCAACCGAAAGATTCTGGGCCCCTTCCTCAAATGGAGAAGAAGCTCAAGTGTACAGTTGAAGGCTGTGACCGGACATTTGTGTGGCCAGCTCACTTTAAGTACCACCTCAAAACTCATCGGTGAGCAAACCTGAGATTCCATACTTGGAGCTTAAGAAAGTTGATGCTTCTGAAGGAACTTGACAGAAGTCCCCCCACTTGACAGATTAAAGGAAAGCAGGGGCTCCAGCTCACTTGTGGTTAAGATGTCTTTTGTTCTTTAATAGAAACATTTGCATTGTCTCATTTACCTTGTTCAAACATTTGGCACCTAAATATCTTAGAGCAAGAGTTCTCAAATCTCATCATAAAACATAATGTCTTGGAGAACTTAAAAATTATATATAAGCTTAAGCCCCCTCTAAACCTGTGAAATCAGTATTTCAAGAAGTAGGGCATCTGTAGTTCAGGTGATTCTGATACATCTAGATTTGGGATTTACTGTCTGCCTTGAGAGTCAGTAGGAGCTTTGACTTGTCCTCTCTAGCAAAGAGCATTTTCAGGCATTGTTGCGTATGTGATTTTTTTTTTCCCCCCAGAAACGACCGCTCCTTTATCTGCCCTGCAGCAGGTTGTGGGAAAAGCTTCTATGTACTGCAGAGGCTGAAGGTGCACATGAGGACCCACAATGGGGAGAAGCCCTTTATGTGCCCCGAGTCTAACTGTGGTAAGCAGTTCACTACAGCTGGAAACCTGAAGAACCACCTGCGCATCCACACAGGTGTGTGCCACCCCAGCATTCCCGCAGGCCGTCTACTGCTTGGCTCAGGGCCTGCTGGCTGTCCTTAGGAGACGAAGGTTGGGGTTGTTGCTAGAACTCTAAGGATGAAATTTCTTTTTTTCAAATGCCTCATGGCACTTTTCAGTTCTTTCAGTAACATTTATTGTCACCTCTGTGTGAGAATGGACAGTTTGATTTCTGTCTCTGGTAGCCTTAAGTAGGAAGGGATATAAGACCATCACTGATACCAATGATATGATCATATATGGACAGAAATGAGCCTTTCCAAATATCTTCAAACTTAACACAGTTGTAGTTTTGGTCATTAACATTTATTGAGTTACACAAACCACACAGATTCTGGTCTAGGCACTAAATGGGGGGTAAGGTGAGGGGAAATACAAAAGCTAAGCTTAATCCCTGACTTTGAGTTTACTTTGTTGTTAGAGCCTCACAGCCTGAGAAACAGAATGGAGAAGTGACTTGTCCTGAGTCAAATAGCATGTTAATATCAACGGAGCAAAAGAAAGATATCCTGATTTCTTAATCTAAAAGCTTAAGTGTGACTTTCCAAGCCACTTGGCCCAGTTGTGCTAAGTCTCTTGCCAGAGCTTAATCACTGAACCCAGACTACTACCATAGGATGTGTAACTATTCTTCCCACTTTCTCTTTCTCTTCCTTGTTTATTCTTGCATGCTAAAATGATAGCAGGTACAAATAAATGACATTTAAAAAGTGAAACCCAAGCTGAAGCCACCTTTGTTCTGCACATGTCCCTATGATTCCCTCTAGATTGACATTACCACTGGATATATTTTAGGGCAGAATAGCTCTGTTCTCAGCTCTTTCTTTCTTTCTATTTATTTATTTATTTATTTAATTTTTGGCTGGGTTGGGTCTTTGTTGCTGCACGTGGGCTTTCTTTAGTTGTGGCGAGCGGGGGCTACTCTTAGTTGCGGTGTGCGGGCTTCTCATTGCGGTGGCTTCTCTTGTTACAGAGCATGGGCTGTAGGTGCGTGGGCTTCAGTAGTTGCAGCACACAGGCTCAGTAGCTGTGGCATGCGGGCTCAGTTGCTCCTCAGCATGTGGGATCTTCCCAGACCAGGGCTCGAACCTGTGTCCCCTGCCTTGGCAGGATTCTCAACCACTGTGCCACCAGGGAAGCCCCTCAGTTCTTTCTTGAAAGAGTATTCTTGCTCCGAGAAAGCAGTTTGAATAAAAGAACAGGAAAAACATCTAGCTGAATAGTTAAGGAAAGTAGTAGAATTCACTGTGCCTTATTAAATTCAGTAACCTCTTCATCCTTGTGCCACTTGTCATCTTTGTAGCATTTGATTAAAGTGAACATATTTTAAAATGCTTTCTTTTATTCAGAGTGTGACCTGATTTTCTCTCTTCATTCTGACTCTTGCTAGCTCTGCCTTGTTAATCTAACTGTTGACCAATTTCAGAATTTTGGGTTTCTCCCATTTTACTCAGTGTGCTGTCTCATTGCAGTCTCAGGCTTCAATTTAATCATTTCTTCCTGGATGTCTCACAGATCTGAATCTCAATAATTAATATAATAATAAAAGTTAGGACTTCCCTGGTAGTGCATTGGTTGAGAATCCACCTGCCATTGCAGGGGACATGGGTTCGAGCCCTGGTCCGGGAGGATCCCACGTGCCGCGGAGCAACTAAGCCCGTGCACCACAACTACTGAGCCTGCACTCTAGAGCCTGTGAGCCACAACTACTGAAGCCCACACACCTAGAGCCCGTGCTCCAGAACAAGAGAAGCCACTGCAATGAGAAGCCCGTGCACCACAATGAAGAGTAGCCTCCACTTGCCGCAACTAGAGAAAGCCTGCGTGCAGCAACAAAGACCCAACGCAGCCAAAAATAAATAATTAAAAAAAATAATAATAAAAAGTTAGCATTTATTAAGGCAATTTAATATGTACCAAGCACATATACATTATCTCATTTAATCTTCAAGGTACCTTTATGCTTTAGATAACTGAGTTTATCGATGGAGAAACAGAAGGTTAGAGGGTTAAGTAAATTGCCCAACATTATGCAGCTAAGAAATGGTAGAACTGGCATTTGAATTCTGATCTGACTCCAAAGCTCTTGCAAGGATTTTATTTTCAAGTGCTGACAACTCATTTTATCTCAGATGTCAAAATTGACCTCAGATATTTATTAGTAGTAACGGTAGTAATTAAAGCTGCCAATTTTAGTGGCTTACTATGTGCCAGGCACTATGCTTAAATATATTTAACTTGTATCATTTCATCTAATTCTCAAAATAATCTTTTGAGGTTGTATTATGTTAATTTTATAGATAAAAAACTGATTCTCATAGGTTTTAAATATCTTCCCCATACTGGTAAGTGGTAGTGCCAAAATTTGAACTCAGGGCTAACTGGCTCACGCTCAACCATTATGCAGCATTGCCTCTTGAACCTCCTCCTCCTCCTTATCGCAGCAAAATCACCATCCTCTCAGTTTCCAAATAGGAAGGCCATCTAACTTAAGGCAGCTTGTTGAGATTCCTGCCACTAGATTCTGATGAATCTTTTTTGAAATCTTTTTCTGAGGTTCTTGAGTTCATCTTGTTAAACATTTAACCTTATTTATTAACTGCAGTTTTCTGTTTTCCTGGTGTTTATTCTGTCATATGTATGAATATATCGTTCATTCATTCGGCGACTTTTGGAGTGTCTGGCATTCTGGGGTTAGTGTGAGTATACAGATATGCTTTCCAAAAAGTTACAGACCACTGGAAAATCACAAACATTAAACCGTGTGGTACAGTCTGAAAGAACAGTATAAT
The DNA here is from genome assembly GCF_963924675.1 of Phocoena phocoena. Classification (NCBI taxonomy): domain Eukaryota; kingdom Metazoa; phylum Chordata; class Mammalia; order Artiodactyla; family Phocoenidae; genus Phocoena; species Phocoena phocoena. The sequence goes on along the minus strand of NC_089220.1, from coordinate 28,250,861 downwards.
CTAGAGCTGTGCTCCTCCCTCCTTCAAGGCCCAGCTCCTGCATTTTCACCATGCCAGCCTTACTTGCTGAGTTTCTGTTTTTCTCCTTTACTCTCTCACACTGTCACACTCATAACAGTTCTGACACCAAACGTGTTTTCCTACACCAAGCAAGTCTCTGTGACACCAGGTGGGTGTCTATAATTTAACTGAATTCTGACACTATCTGGAAACAGCGTCAGATCCCACAGGTTAAGGGCTCAGCCCCACAAGACTGCCACCTACTTCAGATGTCTATTGCAAGTAGCAAGTCCCCAGGTTACTCACAACCTCTGTCTGACTTGGCTACCAATTGGAGTTCCCATGACCCCACCCCCCCCACCCCACCCCCCATCCCGGATTCAATTATTTGCTAGAACAGCTCACAGAACTCAGGGAAACATGTCTACCAGTTTATTATATAAAGGATATGATAAAGGATACAGGTGAGCAGCCAGACAAAGAGATACACAGGGTGAAGTCTGGAATAGTCCCAAGCACGGGAGCTTCTGTCCCTGTGGAGTTGGGGTGTGCCACTCTCTTGGCACATAGACGTGTTCACCAGCCCAGAGGCTCTCTGAACCCTGTACTTTTGGAATTTTTATGGAGGTTTCATCACGTAGGCATGATTGATGATTAATCCATTTCCAGGCCCTCTCTCCTCTCTGAAAATGGGGGTAGGGCTAAAAATCTCAAGCTTCTAATCATGGCTTGGTCTTTCTGGTAACTCGCCCCCATCCAGGAGCCCACCAAGAGTCACCTCATTAGAAGAGACACTGCTGTCACCCAGTAAATTCTAAGGGGTTAGGAATTCTGTGTCAGGAATCACTGTCAAAGACCAAATATTAGAACAACAGATTATCCTAGTGCTCATATCACTTAAAAAATTACAAGGGGTTCAGGAGCTCTGCATCAGGAGCTAGGATCCAAGATTAAATGTTAGAACAAAAAATTCTAGCACCCCTGTGTACAAGGGTTTTAAAGCTGTGTGTCAGGAAGCTGGGGCAAAGACCAATATATATACTTATTTCACACTTGTCGTTTTCTGAACTTGCCTTGGGCGCTCTCAGTTTCAAGGCTGTGCTCATACTAGTCCTTATGCCTGAAATTTCCTTTCATCCTTGTCATCTTTAAAGAGCAGCTTAAATTCAGCTTCTTTAAAAAGAGAAGTTACCGGGCTTCCCTGGTGGTGCAGTGGTTGAGAGTCCACCTGCTGATGCAGGGGACTCAGGTTCGTGCCCCGGTCCGGGAAGATCCCACATGCCACGGAGCGTCTGGGCCCGTGAGCCATGGCCGCTGAGCCTGCGCGTCCGGAGCCTGTGCTCCACAACGGGAGAGGCCACAACAGTGAGAGGCCCGCGTACCGCAAAAAAAAAAAAAAAAAAGTTACCACAGTAAGAATTCCTCCCCTTTATAATTGCATATAGCACTTTTTTATACCAGAATTAAAGTCATTTATGAATACGTTTATCTCTCACTAGGTTGTGACCCTTGGGAGATACGGACTGCATCTCTGATTTTTTTTCACTTTTTATTTTGAAACAATTATAGACTCGTGAGAAGTCACAAAAAGAGTACAAAGAGTTCTGTATGTGCTTCACCCAGCTTCCACTCAGAAGTGACATCTTATGTAGCCATAGTACAGTATCAAAACCAGAAAGTCAACAGTACTGTCAGTCTACAGACCTCATTCAGTTTTCACCATGCATCTTTGATTTTTAAAATAACAAAGTAATGCTGTAGAAAATGAAAATTATGGAAAAGCACAAGAAGAAAAATCATAATACCACTATCAGGTTATAAGTACTGTTAACACATAGTGAGATTTTTCTGTGTACCTTTCACTAAATAGCTGTTTTTATTTGTTTGCTTTTATAAGATGGGATTATGTAATACCCATTTTATAACCTTTTTTTGAGTGTGTGTGGTATGCGGGCCTCTCACTATTGTGGCCTCTCCTGTCGCGGAGCACAGGCTCCGGACGCGAAGGCCCAGTGGCTACGGCTCATGGACCCAGCCGCTCCGCGGCATGTGGGATCCTCCCAGACCGGGGCACGAACACGTCTCCCCTGCACCGGCAGGTGGACTCCCAACCACTGCGCCACCAGGGAAGCCCCCTATTTTATAACCTTTAAAAATCTGTACTCTTAAATGGATCTAGAAACTCAATCTTAAAGAGAATTGATGTAAGGTAAAAATCCTGAGAGTGTATACACTGTTTTCCTGATATCCTCAGAAGGGATGGGATCACCAAAGAAGGTAGCTCAGTGCAGCTGGGGCTCAGCCCCTGAGGAGGGAGAAGGAAGTATGCTCAGAGGCAGCTACTCTAAAGAAAAGGGCAGGGCTGTCTGCAGGGCTGTGACTGAGAGGTGACACCTGCTGGATAGTCCGGTTGAAATTATATAGTGTGAATTCAGGAAATCAGAGTAAGTTGTTGGAAACAGGAAAAGATTGATGGGAAAATAGAATAATAGTTCATCAGAAGACTGAGTCTTTATCTTATTTTCTGTCTCTAGGAGAGAAGCCTTTCCTTTGTGAAGCCCAAGGATGTGGCCGTTCCTTTGCTGAGTATTCTAGTCTTCGAAAACATTTGGTCGTTCATTCAGGTACTAGAACCTGTGCCATTCATAGATTTCAGGGAAGATGGAGAGCCAAAAGGGTAAAAGGTTAGGGTAGTGGTATAAAGAGATCTAAAGAGAAACAAACTGTTCACCATAAAGTTTCCTCCCTATCCTGACAGAATCAGAAATCAAGGCCCTTGATGCTTGCATTCAAAGGGTCATATAATCAAGGAGAAAATATCTAATTATTATTATTTTCAGCTGAGCCATTGAACTGCTTTATAATTGAGACCTTTTTCTGAGGGAATCAACGAATTTATTTGGCACTACACTGGGTACTTTATAAGTTACATCAGATATGGTCCATGGAGTTATTCAGAGCAGACTTGCCAAGGCAGAAGTGAACTCGAAGTGGAGAGAGATTCTAAAATGGAATCTGGTAATTGTTCAAATGGCTAGCCATGGGGAGCAAAGGGAAGCCAGAATGGGAGGAGTGGGGAGAAGGAACTAGAAGTTATTTATCATGAAGACAGCAAAACCGTTCAGTGGGAGCAAGGGAGTTGGAGAGGTATAATCAGTCAGGGATGTGAATTTCAGAGCTGAGATCCTAGGGGTAGAGCAGTTTTTTAATATGATGACAGATTCTAAGCAGAGATAGCAAACTGATAGCCTATGGGTTAGGTGTGGACTTCCAGATGTGTTTTGCTTGGCTTGTAGAGTGTTTTCATTTTACTGTTCTTTATTATGTAAAATTTTGTCAAACATACATAAAAGTAGAGAAAAATACTTTTTTACATAACAATAATGCTGTTGTCATATCTATCAAAATTAACAATAACTCCTTGGTTTTATCTGAGATTCACTCCATGTTTAATTTTTTTCCAATTGTCTCAAAAATGTCTTTTAAAGTGCCTTTGTTTAAATCAGGATCCAACAAGGTCCACTCGTTATACTTGGCTAGTAAGTCTTCTTGAATCTAGATCTATCTGTACTTTTTGTTTTTCATGCTATAGACTTATTGCACAACAGAGTCAGTTGGTCCTGTAGCTCATCCCACGTTCTGAATTTGTTGGTTTGCCTCCTTTTCTGTCATTTAACTTGTTCCCCTATATTTCCTAAAAGCTTCAAAGGTTCAAAGATTTTGGCAAGGTTATGTTATAGGTGGTTGTGTTTCATTTTGCATCACATCAGGAGGCATACAGAGCCTACTTGTCAAAATTGATCAGTTGGTTCAGGTGGTAACACCCTGATCCCCACATTGTAATGTTCCCTAGCAGCCATATGGTTTCATCTCTGAATGATGCCTGAATTCGTTATTTCAGCAGGGTTGTAAAATGTTATTTTTCTAATTCTATTATTCATTCACATTTGTTAGCCAGAATTCTGTATAATGGGTCTCTATCAACTAGGGCTATTTGGTAATTTGTACACAAAAGGCAGGATAAATGTGTAATTCTTTAAACTGTGAGTTTTCAGAATAAGAAATTGGTACTCTGGTTACTTCTAGTAGTGTCATTTTCACTGCTTTTTTTTTCTCTCTCTCTCTCTCTCATTAGTATTATCTTGAATTCATGTGTTTCTACATATTCACTGTATTTCAATCCATTATAGTTATTTTTTAACAGCTTTTGGACCTATTAATGCACATACCTTAAAGTTCACCCATTGTAAGTATACACATCAGTGATTTTTAGAAATATATAGGATTGTACAATCACCACCACAATCCAGTTTTAGAACACTTGCATCATACCAAAAGTTCCTTTGTGCCCCTTTGCTGTCAGTTCCTGCTCCCACCCCCAGATCCAGGCAGTCATTGACCAGCTTTCTGTCTCTCTATATTCTGCCTCTTCTGGAAATTTTCTTGTCATTTCACTTAGTTTTGCTATCTACTAGTCCCCTGTAGGCATAAGGGTTTTTTTTGTTTTTGTTTTTGTTCTTTGGCATAAGTTTTTGACCCCGCTCTAAGTGTGGTTGTCTGGGTAGGTGGGATAGAAGTTGAGGGTTTCAGACTTGAGGACCTAAGGGATAGTTCAGATCATTGTGTAGATGAACCACCAGTGTGAACATTGAAGACTGGGAGTTGTGGCAGGAAACGGGATAAAGGTATATTATGAATCCAGGGTTGGAATCCTTGAGGCTAGTGCATGTCCTTGAGGTCCATGGAAGACTATATCTGAAAAGGGAAGTAAATATTCTGTGTCTACCATGATCTTATACCAGAGAAGTTGTTTTGTGGAAGCAGCAGTACAGTGGGTCTGGAGAGTACTGGAGGCTGGGAGCAGTGAGTGTGCTAAGCCCTCCTGGTGTACTTTCCAGCTTTCCTCTGTGTACTGAAGGTTGAGAGGCTGGGGGAAGGTGTGGCATGGGAGAAAGAGTAGCCTCTTAATGTTTAGTTTAACATCCTCTGGGCTTCTCCATCTAGGGCTTGAGTCCATTCTCTTGCTGTCAGAAATGTACCCTGTCTTTTTGGCTCCCCTGTCTTAACTGGGTCTGTGTTTCAGGAGAGAAGCCACATCAGTGTCAAGTCTGTGGGAAGACCTTCTCTCAGAGTGGGAGCAGGAATGTGCACATGAGAAAGCATCACTTGCAGATGGGAGCAGCTGGGAGTCAAGAGCAGGAACAAACTGGTAAGGAGAAGAGGGTATAGTGGAGGGCTATATTTTGGGGGTTCAAAAAGCCAAATAACTGGCCTGTCTGATGTGGAAATTTTCTGATTCTATTTTGGGTAGAGAGATTGGTCTCATTTGATGGACTAGTGGTTTCCAAATGTAGCTGTACAGTAAAATCGTTTGCAAGCTTTTAAAACATACATTGTGTATTGCTTGTCCACCCCTCCCCCCCCCCCCAGCAAAACAAAACAACCTGATAAATGAGATTACTTGGTAGTAAAATCCTGGAGTCTATAATTTTGAAAGTTCCTCTAGTGAGTTTGATGGTAACTGGTGCTGATCCATGAACCATCATTTGAGTGTCACTGTGATGAAGATTTCTGTATGACAAGAGTTTAAGCATTTTTTACTTATCAGTCATGACTCCCTTTTTACCCAAGCTTAAATCTGATAATACGTTTTTATTATTATTCCTTTCCATGTCTTTCCTTAATCAATTATTTTATTCTAAATACTCCTTTCTAAGGATGCACCCATCCCATTTTATATGTTTGTTATCCAGATGCTGATCATAAGCAAGGGTATTTATCCATGAGGCTCAAACTCTCCCCTTCTAGGTTTATTTTCGCTTCCCAAAAGTAAGTGAAATAGAGGAGGTGGCGTCCAAGATACAGGTTAACTCTTAGTTCTGAAAAAAAAGCCAGCTTCTCGTGAAGGAAAATGGGGACCAGGCACAGCCTTGACTGCTGTATGTCTCTCACACCCTCTTCTCTGTGCAGCTGAGCCACTAATGGGCAGTAGTTTGCTTGAAGAGGCTTCAGTAACCAGTAAAAACCTGGTGTCTCTGAATTCTCAGCCCAGCCTTGGTGGAGAGTCCTTGAACCTACCAAATACCAATTCTGTCCTAGGAGTTGATGATGGTAAGACTTTCAACTCTCCTTTATTTGGGGAAAATGGGCTGCAACTAGGGACTAAGGAATGGGGTTTTCTCCAAAATGGAGGTTTTAATTAATTTCATTTCTTGTGAGTAGAAATGGTATGATTGAGTAGCATTTGTGTTGTCTCTGGAGTGGATAAGTGAATATTTTAAAAAGTTTTTTCATTGAAAAGATAATGTTACAAAAGAATAAAAAGTTTTAAGAAGAAAATTATCCATAATCCTAGCATCCTAGCCCAACTGTTTCTATCTTTCCTATTGCAGTTATGGAAGAACTTAACTTTTAAAATATTTAAACAGAACATAACCAGGTTTTACAGAGGAGAATTAAAGCAATTTCTCCATACCTTCAAAAGCCATATCTTCTGGAGAAAAGAAAGGGCTCTCTAGGAAACAGTTGCTCCTCTCTGGTATAGAAATTTCACCCAAGTTACACAGGCCAGGCCCTCTTCTCTGAAAAACTTAACAGGTGAGGTCAGCATGCATTTATTCAGTGCCTACTGTGTACCTGGCACCATGGGAAAGAAAAGTAGAAGACAGGGACCTTAAAATCTAGTTCAGAAGTCAAAACTTACATATGGGAAACAACATTGAGTGAGTAGAAGATAGTGTATAAGCAAACGTTAAGTTATGTGGTATCCTGGAAGAGCAATATAAGCTAGAAAGCCCCTAGAAGGTACTCTTAATTTATTTGAGAGCTAAGTGGTTTATGTGTAAGCAATTTCCAAAAGATTTTCGTGGTGATTCTGCTGATGAATATTTAATAAGTCTGAGATCCTTTGTTTTCGTTACTCATATCCCAGTCAGTCAGTTTTGGGTATAAAGACCATGTTTGTGTAACTTATATATGGAGCCTACAAGGCCCAGAGTGTGCTTCCACAATAAGCCTCTTCTGTTTCATAAATGATACTAAGGAGGAAAGTCTCAAGGGAGGAAGAGACAGTGAGAAGGAACTTTGGAGCCAGGTTTAAGCTCTTGACTAGCACGTATTGCACTGTTTCCATCACTGGTGACTGCTTTAAGCGTTGGCTCTGGTTCCCTGGTTCATAAGCAATTTTTAATCCGGTTAATAGTGCTAAAGCCATATTACTCTAAATTGGCATACTGAAAAATGGTCAGCTGTTATATCAAGATTTCTTGCCTTTTCTTCCCATCCCCCTTTAGTAATACTTTCCAAATTCACTGATAGTGATTATCAGGCAGGAATTAATTTGGAAGAAACACAGGAATGTGGGATTCAGTTTTTCAGGGGACAGTTTTAAGCATTCTTAATGAGAGACTTGATAATGAAGGTAGGTAGGTAGATCTGTAGATTCACTTTGCATTGAAACATTTTTCTGCTGTTTCAGAGGTGCTTGCTGAAGGATCCCCACGTCCTCTGTCTTCAGTGCCTGATGTGACGCATCATTTGGTGACCATGCAGTCAGGGAGGCAGTCATATGAGGTGTCTGTCTTAACTGCCGTAAATCCACAGGAGGTAAAACTGTCTCTTGCCCTTACTTTGTTTCTGTGGAGATTAATGTGGAGAATGATTGGGAATCTATTTCAGAGGATCTGAAAAAATTCTCTAATTCCCCTTTCCTGGAGACTTAGATTAGAATATCTTACCTTAAGCTAAGCATGAGTCCAGGTTTGAAAGGAACCTGAGTGAGTATTAGGGTCTGCTGAATTGGGAGATTGGTCTTTCACAGCTGGGACTCTGAGCTCTAGTTTCCTTGATACACATGCCCTAATTAATGAGATCCGCTCCTCCTGTTCTTGCCTCACTTGCGATGAAGATGCTGCTTTTATTTTATAAAGAAAATAACATCCTGGGACAAAGTAGTCCTTGAGCAAAAAAGATAGTGACAAAATCATTAGAAATAATTATCATTCATTTTGCTAGGGCCAGTTGTCTCGGAGATACCAGGCTGAACCAACTGGGCATATGGGAATGTGTCCACTTGCTTGTTGAGTGAGAACCATCATCTAAATCAAAGGGGGCTTTTAGATTGATTCTAAGCCACCCCTTACTCTGTTTTTTTGGCTCTGACCCGGAAAACAGAATGAAAACCAGTTGGGCTTCTAGAATCTTAGGATATTTTATTGGCCTTATGTCGTGGAGGTAGATGACTTCCTCATGAGCTCGTTTCATATGCATAAGCTTTTGCCAAAACCTGTATATTCTGGCTTTGGTGTTATAGTATCTTTCACTTTTCCTTTCATTATAGCCTGTAGACCACAGTCCGCTGTTACAGCATTCAAATGACTGCCTCCTATATTGAATGGTCTCAATTTTTCTGTAATATTTCTGAGGATATCCAGGATCAGAAGGCTCTGGGCATGCATGCTAATGTTTCTTCCAGGACCTTTCCTTGTATTCATCACTGCGACCCATTGTCTCAGGCTTGCTTATGTTATATTGAAAGTTTTTGCTATTTGGTATTTGGTTCTTTCCTAAGTCACCTTCTCCTGGTAACTGCTTTGGAACATGTCTCACCTGTGGAGTCTTCCTTTATTTGTTCCCCTCTTCGTTTATCTATTTAAAATGTTTTATTATGGAAGTTTTCAAAGAGTATAAATACTGAGAACGAGAATAGTATAGTGAATCCATGTACTTGTCACCCATCTTCAACAATTAACCCTCTACTGTTCTTATCACTTCCTTCCTACTGTTTGCTGTTGGTGTTTTATTTGTACTGCAGTATTTTAAATCAAATCATAGACATTTCATCTGTAAATATTTCTCTGTTATTTTTTCATATCTTTATTATACCCAACAAAATTAACAATAATTTATTGATATCCTCTGATTCTTAGCCTTCTGAATTTTTTCTCAGAAAGAATCTTTTTATGGTTGGTTGGTTTGAATTAGAATTCAAACAAAGCCTATACATTGCATTTGGTTAATAATTCTCTTTCTCTCTAATAGTCCTCCCCCTCTTTTTTTCAGTATGGCTATCTATTTAAGGAATTGGGTTGTTTGTCTTATAGCATTTCCCACATTCTGATTTTGGTTGATTGACTCCTTTTGTTGTTTGATATATTTCTCTATCCACAGACTTCCTGAAAACTGGTAATTACGTTTAGAGGCTTGATTAGATTACCGTTTGTTTTTCCTCTTGGCAAGAATATTTTATAGGTGGTACTCTTGCTTCCTACTACATCTCATCAGGAGACACGTGATATTTGGTTGTTCTCCTCTTACTGATCTCAAGATTGACCAGTGGGTTATGTAAAAGTTTTGGCAACAATTACTGATCATGGCCTAGATCTGTTTTTTCATTAGGGCTTGCAAAACAGTGATACCTTATTCTCTTTTTCCTTCTGCTTTTATTAACTGTGATTCTTCTATAAAAGAAATACTTGCATTAACTATTGGGTTGCTCTGAAATAGTTCAGGAAAGTCATCCCCTTCTTTTTGTACCTAGTACAAATTATTATCCTGATATACCAATCCACAACACTCGTTTTCTTTTTTTTTTTTTTTTTTTTTTGTGGTACTTGGGCCTCTCACTGTTGTGGCCTCTCCCACTACTGAGCATAGGCTCCAGACACGCAGGCTCAGAGGCCATGGCTCACGGGCCCAGCCGCTCCGCGGCACGTGGGATCTTCCCGGACCGGGGCACGAACCCATGTCCCCTGTATCAGCAGGTGGACTCTCAACCACTGCGCCACCAGGGAAGCCTCCAACGTTTTCTTTTTTTATATTTGAAACTTTGGAGTTTTTCTCTCCCATACTGCTAAATACCTTTTTTAATTGAAGCACTCCAGATTACCCCAAATAAATGCCAGATGAATAAAGATAATTCATTCAACAGATATTATGTACCTGATGTGTGCAAGGCACTCTGCTGGGTACTAGTTATACAGTAGTAAACAAAATATAATCTCTGTCTCAAAGAGCTTAGAGTCAGAGTTAGGACCTCTGCCTTTCATAACTCCATAGCTATGTAAATGGTGCCCCTGGAGTTGTGCTGTACAGAGAGTTTAGAATGGGAAGGGCAACAGGTCAGGGAACTGGCAATTTTTATACAGGGTAGTAGTGTTAGTCTTGGGGGAAGTCAGGGAGTAAGTTTTAGAGTTTAAGTTGAGACCTGAGGGATGAATAGCAATCATCTTGATGGAGAAGTGGGAGAGATTTGAAGAAATTTAACAGGCGTAAAGGTAGCAATGTGTACAAAGGAGAGGGAGCATGCCTGACTATGGAACCACAAAGGGTTGAGTGTGATGGACATGGAATGGAAAGATTGGTGTGGGATGGAAAAATGAGAGCAGGAAAGACAAGCTGGTTCTTCTCTTTAAGGGCCTTATAGGACATGATTTTATCCTGGGGGCACTGGGGAGCCACTGCATGGTTTTAAATGGGGTATGACATGGTCAGATTTGTGTATGCAGAAAGTCCAGTAATAGCACATTTGTTCTCTTGAAACTGTAGCTGGCTTCCGAGTGTCCTTGTCTGGGAGATGCTCACTCACAGCCTCAGGCAGACACAGTAACACAGACTACCTAAAAAAAAAAACAAAGGAAAACTTGGCCTTCACTCCAGGAGAACACAAAGGGCCTTTAAGTCCTGTGTACCCAGTTTCAGAGTGGAAGCCTCAGACGCTTAATAGAAAAATATTAACACTGCAAGAGGAAAGTGCTACCCTTAGATGTAGTTGAAAATCCTTCACTATCACCTTTTCCTCATGGACCCTTATGTATTTACAAATATAACTTCTGTCTGAGCCTCACTTCTTTTGTCTTTCCTTTACTATACCATTATTACCTTCCACCCATCAAGGCATTTTCATTGCTCATCCCCTCCTTTTCCTTCTGAAGGTGGGCTTATCACATCCTCCAATACCTTCATTTTTTTTCAAGCTATAAGCCCCTAAAGGCTCCAGGTTTCATCCTCTTCCTCATCTGGGGTCCAGGTACTGACTGTTCCTCCAGTGAGTGAGGAATATTGACTCCTTAGGGATTATTCTCAGATGCCAGAGAAGGAGAAGGCAATAGCAACCCTTAAAACAACACATGCCCATTCCAAATTGTTTTTTAAAGATCACCATGCATTGTAGATCAGACCTGTAAGAATCTGCTGATGCACTTCTAATTGGACTCCTGTAAATATGATCTAAAAATAAAAATAACTTAATCAAGAACAAGTGTCAGAAATTATCATGGAAAGTATATGAAAAACTACAAGTTAACTCTCACTCAGATGGTTCAAATTGGGCAATTCTGATTTTTCCTCAGTGTGGCCAGGTCTTCTGAGAATCAGACAGAGGACTCATTGTACAGACCCAGCTGAGACCCCAGGGCTTTTGACCTTCTGTGGACTAAAGGTCATCCCAATTGGGGTTCCATAGCCACACTGACTTCACATTCTTGAATTCAAGAACCAGTATAAGTGATTGCCAGTTAGCTTTGACTGTATCTTAGAACGTTTCCCAAATAAAACAAGGAGGAAAACAGAAATTACAAATTCTTTAACATTTCTCATAAAGTGCCATTGCTAAGTTACAGTGTAAACATCTGGATCTTGGTCTAGATTAAAAATATACCATTCCTAATCTCTACCACACAGTATCAAATGAAATCTGTGGTTTCTTTCTCTAAGTTTAAAATTTTTCTTTAAATTCCATACCATTGAATTCTACTATGTAAATTACCTTCATCTAAATTAAGATCACCAAATAAATATATCTCCAGCTCTAGAATTTATCTGATTAGATTTTAACAAACAATGTTTATTGTTTTCACTGTATTATTCCCATCTCATTTTCTTTTCATAATAAAATGGAACCCAGTTTCATCAATTATTATACAAAAACACCTTTCAACAGGAACCTTGAATGTAGAGTAGAATGTCCACAGTAGCTGCCACCCTATTGGAGACTCTCAGGCTTGTCTTCCCTCATCACAGGAAAGGTATTTTAAGCCCAGGAAATCCCTGGATTTTTCATGAGTGAGTTGTAGCTCTCACGTAGAACTCCATTCCTTTTACTTCTTCTTGAGCCTTCAGCCTGTACTTTGGCTAACTGACTGATGTAAGATTTTTGGTTCCACCAGTTCTGATTTCCCTGTGGTTATAGATTCCTCCATCACTGACTAGTGAGTATGTGATACACAAATAATAGTTTGGGTTATAGGATATTATAATTATTATCAGGATATTTTACTGCTATAGTAGGAATGCCAGCATCATCAAATGGTCAAAGTGCTGTCCCAAGGCCAGTATATAAATGAAATCTATCAGTCTGTGCATATCTTCTGATTTGGAACTAGCTGTCCCTGATTCACCCCTGCAATGCATTCCCCACCCCCAATTGTAAACCTTTCACTTAGTATGAATTATTTTTCCTGTTATTCACTGGTAACTATTCCAGATTTGTTTTTAATCTCTTACAGTTACTAAACCAAGGAGATTTAACTGAAGGACGGACATGAGCATGGGTGCTGACTCCTGGAAGATCAGCTCTACCTGATCCCAGAGTGCATGTAGTGGGAACAGGATGCAATGGCTCACAGTTTGCCAGAACCAAAATGAATCTGAGAAGGACAGGACCCCACTTTTGCCTCTGTTCATCTTTCCTGGCCTAGAAGATGACTGTAGGAGAGCTTCTCTTCAACTACCATCTGATTCAGACAAGAAAGAAAGCAGTGAATGTGGGCTGGGTAACTGTACCTACCTCTCTTCCCACTGCACAACTCTGGGATAGACTTCTCCCAAAAGTGAATTTGATTATTTGTTGGCTGAAGTTTCTCAGTAAGACTGTTGAGGGGAGGTTTTCCTTTGAAGAGTTTTCATCCCATACTGAGCTGTCTTTTCACATGGGTGAACTAAATCCTAAATCCTGCCACCAACCATAAAACTTCACCAAGAAGTTAAGCTTTCAAGATGCCTTGTTGCTTTCGAGAAGGGAATGATGTCAGTTCTGTTGTGACAGTCTCCCTTTAGCAACCTGAGTAAGAGACTCTCTGCCACTGGTCTTCAAAAAAATAAATTACTTGAACCCCTGCTTGTCCCAGGCTGAGGTACTATCTTGTCCTGTACACCTCTACTTGGCCACTTTGCTTTCTTTGTTTATGGAACATACAGTAGCATGTTAAGAGGTTGTTTGTTTTTTGCTTTTTGTTTTTTTAAGTTAAAAATCACCTGATTCAGAGCTTCAATTGTTTTTCCTTTAAATAAACAAAACAGCCAGTCAGTTTTTTGGCTCCTTGTTTTAAACAAAATTTGTTTTCTTTTGAGAGGAGATTAAGAAAATAATTCAGTCTTTCCCTTTAAGATAGGGCACTGATTTACCCTCAGGAGTCCATGCAGGTAAAACCGAGCTCAGAAGTCTTCAGGAAGATGACATGAGCATCTTCATCTCCAACTAGCAAACCCACATGGTAGTTATCAGAGTATCATTCTTGTCATCACCAAAAGGACCATGTTTGAGTCTGGAAAAGTGGCAATAATAGCAGATATTTTTGAATATTTCCAGAAAGATACTTTTAAAAACATGAGAAAGGTTCTTCTGTCAGAGTAGGCACTCTTGCTACCATCATCCTGTCTTTAGAGTTACTGAGAGAGAATATTTCATTATTATTGGTGAGAAGAAAAGTATCCAGAGATCACCTACTAGAAAATCATGGCTGTCAGAAGTTTCAAATTTATTAAAATGAACCTCATGCTAACATAGTACACACATGCACACAGTGACACATTCTAAGCAGATAACAGCAAAGAATTAACTGCTGTTTTAAATAATTATAGTTCTTAATTTGTTAATGACATGCATAATTATCCTGTGCTAGATAGACTGAGTTCATATCAATTACTTGTATTCTTAAAATGCCAGTTTTGGCTTCCAGTAGCCTTACTTTTATACTAGAACAGTGGTTTTCAACCAAGGACATTTTGCCACCCAGGGGACTTTTCATAATATCTGGAGACATTTTTGGTTGTCATAACTGAGGAGAGGGGTGCTATTGGCATCTAGTAAATAGAGGCCAGGGGTACTGCTAACCATCCTACAATGTATAGCTCCCTCACCCAGCACAGACTCATCTGGCCCAAAATATCAATAGTGCTGAGGCTGAAAAACCCCGTATTTGGGGTTGCAAATTTGTCATCCCCCATGGGCTAATCTGATATACAAACATGTTTTGTTTTTCCCACGTATTATTTCCAAATAAATTTTTTTTTTTTGGCCGGGCTGCTCAGCTTGTGGGATCGTAGTTCCCCGATCAGGGATTGAACCGCACGCCCTTGGCAGTGAAAGCGTGGAGTCCTAACCACTGGACGGCCAGGGAATTCCCAGTAAGTTTTAAATTAGTTGCCGACATGCACATTTCTGGTTTCTGTTGAAAATGTGGTTTATCTGGCAATTCTGGGCCTGTATTCCATCAGGGTTGATATTCTCTAGTCTCTACTATCTCCTCCTAATCTGACAGCCAGCCCATTTGCCCCATGTGTTTCCTGACTAGCCTCTGTAGGCATTTGGGCTTATGCCCTTTTTTCTGTACCTGTATGCTTAAGTGTGAGGCACAAAGCAAGAACCCTTAATTAGCTCTGCTCCCTCTACCCTGAACTTCTCCACTTTGATTTACTCGGACCATTCTCTGTTATCTACTTTTCTTTCCCCCATTCTCCAAAAGTAACCATAACTCAAAACCCAAGTTTTGCCTGCCTTGACTCAACCCCCAAGGTAGCTGCTTGATATTATTCGAAAGCAGTCGTTTGAAGTATACTGATTAACCAAATGATTTGAGATTATCTGGTAATTCATAAGACAGCTCCTCTAGTTCTTTCTTGGGGCTTGTAGGCTGTTCTAGAGATTCTTCTAAATCCTGCCGTGGATTCCTGATGCCGAATTTTGTAGTTTCATGAGTGCTGCAGAATAAATTAAAGAATTATAAAATTTTAAATATCAAAGGAAGCATCTTGTAAGGCTTAAGCATGGTTTCAACATTATCATTATTTTGTATGGGGTATAAAGGCAAATTTCTAGGGGGAAAACTGAGATAGGAATTAGGGGAAGAGCTACTAGGACTTGAAACAAAATTTAGAGTAATAGAAATACTGTGCTTTTCTCCCTTTGACTTATATGATATCAATGGAGGAGGTGGTGCTAATGAGTTGCCTTTAAAAAATGCTAGATTTGGGACTTCCCTGGTGGTGCAGTGGTGCAGAATCTGCCTGCCAATGCAGGGGACACAGGTTCGAGCCCTGGTCTGGGAAGATCCCACATGCCACAGAGCAACTAAGCCTGTGCTCTACAGTCCACAAGCCACAGCTACTAAAGCCCACGTGCCTAGAGCCTGTGCTCCACAACAAGAGAAGCCACCGCAGTCAGAAGCCTGTGCACAGCAATGAAGAGCAGACCCCGCTTAGCGCAACTAGAGAAAGCCCGCGCGCAGCAACGAAGAAGACCTGACGCAGCCATAAATAAATAAATAAATTTATTATTTTAAAAAAGCTAGATTTGAACAAGCCATGGTGACCAAGCTGAGGGGAAAAGAAAGGCTTTGATTGTACAGGATATTTACAGCTTTTATTGTGGCCCTATAACGGTTTTTACTTTCACTTATCCAATAAGTAAATAAATGAAGAGTGTAGTTTATCATTTTATAGGAAGTAAAAATATACATGATTTTTCTTCAGAATTGAAGTAGAAGTACTTTTGACTGATGGCATTGGACTGGGATTGGAAAAATGATCTCTTTCAAATTGAAGGAATCTAGACCTAATACACAATAGCTATATTTTATTCACAACTGCACTACTCACCAAATTTAAATGTGTTACTTGGAGATCTCTAGATTAGTGTTCTATAAATACAGGATTGTGATCTCAAAATATGAGTGACTGTTCTAAAGCTTCCTCCCAGTGGCATTACTAGAGATGCGACTTGAGAGCTGCAGGATGACAGCAGTATCTCCGATTACCTGGGACAATCACGGACTTCTGATTGCTCCTTGCACTGTAAAGCCCGGTTGCCCTGACCCTTGTTCCTCACAAAGTCTTCATCCAGCCCAGCATGCTTCAGGGTGTCTCGATACCGTTGTTCTGCTTCCTTCCTGGCAAGGTCCTGTGGAATGGAAGTTAATCTGCTGTAGCTGAATTACCAGATAATTCTGAATTGTTTGCTTAATCTGTATGCTTATAATGCTGCTTTTCCACCCCCCCCCCCCCAGTAGTGCTGGAACAGATTTGTATGAAAATTACTTAGAGCCTTATTTTCAAGCTTTAAAGTACATAGGAACCTACCTGAAGATCGGGTTAAAATGTAGATTCTTATTAGGTAGTTCTCAGATGGGGCCTGCAATTCTGTATTTCTAATACTCTCAGGAGATGCCACCTGTTGTTTTGGGAACCACACCTTTGTGAGGCAAGGATTTAGATTTTTGGAAGACCAAGTGAGACCCAGATGAAAAAGATGGACTAAAAACATTTTTAACATTTAAAAGCAACCAAACCATCATCAGGAACACTGAAATATAACAAATTGAAAATAAGCTGCACTTGTAACATTCTTAACAGGATGGATGGTATGCATGTAGACCAGAAAAAGGTTATTTTTTGTTTGTTTAAGTGTTCAAGAGCAAAGTCATATAGAGTACTTTGCATTTTTCCTAGAGTGGTGAAAGATCTTTTGAGATCTGAGAGTGAGCTTGCTAGGAAAAAGCTAACATGAAGAGCAAACGTCATTATGAGAAATTTTTACTTAGCAATGCAAGTTGCTAAGTAAATCCAAGACAGTCCAGTGTGTGTGTAATATGTAGGGGATTGGGAAGGACTGGACCCAGGAAATGCCTAAATAATGCACTGGCTGTAGGACAGATAATGCCCAACATTTGGAACCAGGTCACTAGGGAATGCCAACTTTTGTTTGAAACTCGGGAGAGGAGAGAGATCTACAGAGCTTGATGCAGCTCAAAGCTATCTGGGATGGTGGCCTTTCTAAGACTGTTCAAGTAGCCCCAGAGCTTCCTTAGGGAGATCTCAACTGTGTCCAACTTCCCTAGGAGTCTAGAGAACATCTTAAAGTGACTCTTCCAGCCAGAAAGCCACTTAATCTGGAAGAGGCCTTGTGGGGTGCTTGTGAGCATCTCAACCCCTGAAGATCTATAAATGTGCCACAGCTGTAGAGGCTGGGGGTGCCTATGGCACCAGCACTACAGGAGGAGAGATGACATTAGCCAGTTAAAGATACTCCAACACAGCCAAACTGTCAATTGTATGCCTGGGATCTAACCCCCACTCTGATTCAAGCTGAAGGCTAGACTATAGAGAAAACCCCAGGAAGTGAAATATCCCTTTATAGATGCCTTTGGAATCCAGTCTTGGATGAAATCAGTCCAATGTTCACCAGTGTACTACTTAACTTTGGGGAAAGATGGTAGTAATAAAATGAGCCAAATTTAGAATCTGAGCCTAAAGGAAGTGTTTAATACCCAGATATTAAGCTGTTTCATAATTTCTAAGAGCCCTTTCATCTAAGACAGAAAGAAAGTGAATGACGGTTTAGATTTACCTTGGTAACTTGTTCGAAGAGATAGGGCCTTATTTGTATTCTCTTCTTCATTTCCTCCAATTCTTTCTTATACTCTTTTGCTCTTTTACGGTCATTGTTCCTGGAATTAACAAGATTTTTAGAATGAATTCCAGGTTTTTCCAATCCGGAATACCTTTAATTTCAGTTAAGTGGAATAACTCCCACAGACATGGTAAATTCCTAACTGTGCCTGTCAAAATCCTTGACTATGGTTACAGGAGCCTACTGTAATAACCCCATTTTGCCATTTTCAAGACAAATGGCTCCCAAGATAGTTATTCCTTAGACACACAGAGGACACCGACCGATTCTCTTTCAGCTTTGCTTTGAACACCTCCTCCAGGCTTTTATGGGGATCCATGGCTTTTGCACGCAAGGTCACAGATTTAGATATCGCCTGACACTTCTTTTTGTGCATCTCCGACCACTGAGTACTTTGATCTGCTTTGTCTTTTTTCTCAAGTGAACTTCTAAAGGGAAGAGGCAAAAAAAGAATACAAATGACCAACCTGGGTATACTTTAGAAGCAATCTTAGTAACCTCTCTGGAAAGTCAGTTGGTTTTTTCTATGAATGGGTGAGTAATTTACCACACTGGCATTTCAGAAAGAAGAAGATTCTGGATTAAATGCACTGGCAGATGAAGCCTTCCCAGCACTATGGACAGTGAATTTCTACTCCAGGAGAAGTTCACTAATTGAACTGAAAAACATGAGTTAAAATATTCTTACACTCAGGTGTCCTGCCATCTGGAAACAAAATAATACTAATTGCTACCATTTGCTGAGCTACCTACACTGAACCACGTGCAGACAGGCACCAATAAGTGCTTTATAGCCATTAGCTTTTGTAAATTTTCATAGCTGCCCTGTGAGGTAAGGACTGTAAGTCTCCCTTTTTATAGGCAACAAGATTGACCCTCAGGGAGGGTAAACCACTTGCTTGAAGCTACCCAGCATGCCAGTGGAAAAGCCAAGATTAGAACCAGGATGTCTGACTCCCAAGCCTCTGCCCTTGACAACTGTGCTGTAAATGGTGGGCTGGAAGGTGCCTGGGTTCATGGTCCTTTGGGAATACAAACCTGCATTTCCACAGAGAACTGGAAATGGGCCTCCCTCAATGCACAATTTGGGGTCAACCAGCAGCACTTAGTTTGTACAAATACCATTCTACAAGGTACTATGGAGAGTTCTACCAAAAGAAAAAACAGTCAAGACTCTTGCAGTAGGGTGTTTATATTCAAATGGACTTATTAGGAAGGAGGGCATGACAGTTTAATCTGCTAATATGTCAAACTCCCTATTGCCAGAACGCAGATATGGACATTCTCTGCAGGTGGGCCACTGTCTGGTTCATGAGACCTATCGTAGTGGGACTTCAGGATTCTGATGCATTTAGCCTTGATTCAGTAACGCTGTGAAATCTGAGGAAGGAGGGAGTATACCTTGGATTCTAAATACATTTCCAAAATCCCTGTTGTGGGTCTTAAAGAGCCAAGTAGATTCCATGTACTCCTCTGTGAGCCCCACAGGAAGGCACTGAGATGCCAGTCCTCTCCCAGAGCTAAGCCACCAGTTACAGCATGACCTCTCCTGCTGACTTCAGCTCAGAGGCCTAGTGGAGGAATTCCTGCTGGGGTGCTGGCTGGATGAGACTACCATGACAGAGTCAGGTCAGTTAAAGAGTTAAAAATAAGGAGGCTCCTGCTTCCCAACCAACTTCTAATAGTTCCCCAAGATGGAACTCAGAGAATCTCAAACCTATGCGATGGATGCCTCATCTTCTTTGTGGCAGGGTCACACACAGGTTCAGGCTTCTCTGAATTCCTGTTCCTAATGCTTCCTTCCTCTTTCACCAGTGGGTCTTTATGCTTGTTATTCTGTTTGGAAACTTGTTTCTTTCCAGCCTTTGTCTGGCTGACTTCTCATTCTTCAGGTTTCACCTCAGGCATCTATTACAAAAGACCCAGGCTGCCCAGTGCCCGCCCCCACCCCTCCCCGCCACAGTCCCCTGCATTTCCCCATCATTGTGCTACTCACAAGATGTGATAGTTGCTTCTTTGCCTTTCTGTATTTCAGACTAGATATTAAACTATAGGTTCTATAAGGTATCTCCAGCCTTAATGCTGTGCCTGGCACAAAGTAAGTCCCCCAAGAATATTGGCTGAGTGATGGTTAAGTGTTCTCCAGCACTAAGTGTGGAGAGTCACATGAATTCCTGTCCTGATCAAGACTCCCTTTCCACCCCTTTCGGTCTCTCTGATAACAGGAGAGAAGGCCCAGCAGCAGAGTGCTTTCCAGCACTGGGGCCAAGATCTGAGCACTGTGGATCTCATGCAGCCTGACCACTCACCTGACTGCAGATTCCCTCTTCCTGGTGGCGTCTGTGATGTGCACGGGGAGGGTGTTGGCAGAGAGGGAAGCAAGGCCACTCAGAGAACGACTCCTTGGCAGGGGTGTGCCGGGTGGCTGTGGATATTCCTAGAAGAAATGAAGGCTAATATTGGTAGGACAGCACGTGCAATTAGTTTCTATCTTAACTAGGATTCAATTTTAGCGAAGGACTAGTCAGAGAGAATCTTCAGTTCTTTCTTGGGGTTAAGGCAAGGGTAATGGGATCTTGAGTTTAGTTAAACAGGGCAAGACTTGGATATCAATCCCAAAGTTTTTAATTAAATGAGAAGAATTCTTTGGAATTGGTATTGGGACATGGCAATTGACCCCAACTCCCTGCCTTCCAGACTTGCTTGCACTTATTTCTGAAAAATCCCTCTACAGAGAGGGAAGGAAGGGAAGTATTCTTGTGGTCTTAAATTTTTAGGAACCGTGGATCTGCTTACAGCTGAGCCGCTGTTTTAAAAAAATTAAGATAGAAAAGTGTCATGAGAAGTGCCTTCCATTGAGACCTGGCCCCTCCTGTGTTTAGGGCCTCAGCCCTGACCCTCCTGCAGTGGCCTGGGCTCTCACCCTCCTCCCTTCAGAGGCGGCAGCATCACAGGGCCGAGGAGTACGACGCAGACTGGCGGTTCTCAGCAAGAAGGGCTTGTTGCGAGTCACCTCCTGGGTGTCTCTTCTCTTGGCAGCTCTTTTCTGGAAGGCCTTGTAAAGTTCTTCATAGTCAGGGACGGCAGGATTCACCCGAGGCTGGAATCCAAAGTCAGTGTGCAGAAACCCAAGCTTCTCCTCCCGGGTCCGGGTGGCTATTCGAGGCTGTGAGTCAGCCCGGCCACTGGAGGAGGCAATGGGGGAGGAGGCCATCTGGAGCATGTCCAGGGCTCTCATCTGGATGCGAATTTTCCTCAAGAGCTCAGCTTCTGTGGAGAAGTCAGGGGAGCAAGGGGTGAGAAGGGACCAAGCCTCAACCCAAAAGGTGTGGTGAGCTTTCCCTCTTAAACACTCGCAGTTAGTGTGCTGGAACTCAGCATTAACTTTTCAGGAATTTTCCGAGCTAGTTGGCATCGTGTGGAAAGCTTGAAATTGGCCAGGATAGGAGTATTTATACCATGAAAATGGCAAACACTGCAAATCAACTTC
This sequence comes from Phocoena phocoena, assembly GCF_963924675.1. Taxonomy (NCBI): domain Eukaryota; kingdom Metazoa; phylum Chordata; class Mammalia; order Artiodactyla; family Phocoenidae; genus Phocoena; species Phocoena phocoena. Next base: position 28,229,688 of record NC_089220.1, on the reverse strand, counting down.
CTTTTTTTTTCCTGGAGAGTGCCTTAATGAATGTTGACTAGGACACCACTGCTGTGTGCCAATCAGGCTGCAGAAGCAGCTACCATTTACACTAACTGAGCACTTTCTACAGTTCCTTCCTCAGAGATGGAGCAGGAGGGATGGGCCAGTCACCTGCTCCTCTCCCAGGTCTCCCTTCTCAGGCAGAGGCCCCACCGTCCACCCAACTGCCCAAGCCCACTGCCCACACTGTTCTCACGTCCTCCTCGCTCATCAGTCCTGCCGCCTCCTCCTCTTTAACCGCTCTCCGGTCCAGCCTCTTCTCATCCTCCCTGCTACTAGTTTCATAATTTCTCAGTTGAATCACTGAAATAGGCTCCTACAGATCAACATCCCTCTGGACTTGCCCGTCCCCCTATAATTATCTCCACAGCAGAGTGAGCTTTCTGAACTTCGTATCTGATCACGAGCCACCCTACTTAAAACCCTTCAGTGGCTCCCCCTGCCCTTGGGATGAAGTCCAAACTCCCTCCCATGGCCTACAAGGCCCCAGGTCTGGCCTGTGCCTGTCTGCCCACCCCCCACTCCTCTTCTGTCTCCCCTCTACCTTTCCATGCCTTGGGTGTGCTCAGCTTTCTTGCTATTACCTTTGCCTGGTACACTCTTCTTCCCTCTTCGTTGAATTCACCATGGCTCCTCCTTCAGGGTCAGTGCTCACTTTCCCTCAGGACTTTCCCTAACTGTTCCCACCACTCATCACACTCTAAGTCAGGTCCCTCTGTTGTAGGTGACATTGGACCCCTAGGCTTCCCCCTTTAACTCCTGCAAGTGTTTGATTTGTAATTATTGGTCTCCCTCCCATGTCCGCAAACTCCACGTCTACTTATTCACGCCTGGGACGTGGCGCATGCTACGGAATGAGCGAATAAAGCCAGAGTCCTTTAACTGAGCTATGCGTCTTGAACTGAGTACCTCACAGGATGTGGGGGGCTTTCCTCGGGGCAGCTGGCTAGTGGTGGCGCGGGCCTAGGGTGGTACTCAGATGTCTCACTGATTCTCTGCTCTGGCACCCGTGCTGCCGCAGAGGGCTTCGTATCCACTCACTGAGCCAGGTGAGGTCAACGGGATGAACCCGGGGCCTCCTACTCCTCTCCCGACTAGGCGCCCCCATTGTATGGGCAGATCCAACCCTACCCCGTGGCCTGCACTGAGCAAGGCCTCTAGCGGGTCCGCCCGAACAGCCCATCTCCGAGCCAGGGTGACCCCTGAGCCCGACTAAACCCCCACAGCACTGCTTGGTACCCCCAGGCAGGAGGCAGGCAGGAGGCAAGGATGTCTTTACCCTGGAGTTTGTCCCCGAGGGCTGGCTCCAGAATGGCTGTGGGGATCCTCCGGATGGCCTTCTGCTTGGGGACTTTGGCCTTAGCTGTGGCAACCAGGTCCCTCTGTTGAATGGCTTTCTTTCGCTGCTCGTCCTTCCCCAGGAAGCTGAAGGGCTTCAAGGAAGAGAGGAGCAGTTCCTTCCTCTTCTGGATCCCTGCCCGCCTGCGTGCCTCGTTGCGCTCCATGATCTCCTGGTAGAGGGGCAAGTAGACGTGCGCAGGCACAGGCTGTGCCCGGAACTGCCGGTGGCACTCGGCCTCCTCCTGGCCCTGCTTCTGGGCCTTCTGCCTCTCATGCTCAAAGGAGGCAGGGGAGGCCAGCCACTGGGCCTTCTTCCAGGCCTCGCGCAGCGTCATGCGGAACGGCTGAGGGACGGTGATGGATGATGCCCAGGAGCTGATGCTTCTGTGCTGGGAGGGAGGCCTGGAGCTGGAGGGTGGCTGAGGCTGAGCCTTGGGAAGGTCGGAGGGCAGGTTGCTCAAGGAGCTGCAGCGCCTCATGGAGCCACACCTGTGGGAAGAGAGCAGCTCTGTGCGTGGAGGACAGGGGGGCCAGGAGGCCTGGCTCCTCCAAGATCCTCCTCCTTCCCCCTCCCCTCCAGCAGGTCACAGTTAGTTTCTCAGCCTCACATTGCAGCCCCACAGGCCTCTAGGCCTGCGCCTTTCTCAACCAGGCTTCTCTCCTTCCCACAGGCCATCCTAGCAGCCCTAGTAGAAAGTCTCTCCTTAGAATGGACCTGAGAATGGCCACTTTGCACTCTTAATATTTTCATTCAGTAGAGAGAAGAGTGCATTCGTGCACAGGAAGCCTTTAGAGTTAGGCCCAGGTTCCAATCTTGCTTCAAACAATGACCAGCTGTGACCTTGAGCAAGGTTCTCTTGGAACCTCAATTTCTTCATCTGTAGAATGGCAAAAATAGTATCTACTTACAGGGTGGTTGGGAGGAGAAAGTAAATATTAAATGAGATAAAGTATATATGCATATAGCAGGGCTTGGCCAAGGGAAATGGACCTTGTTGCCATTCTCAGGGAGGTAGTATATTTGGGAAATGCATCTCTTTAATTGATCCCAAACCTTCAGGTGACTCAAGGTTACCCAAAGTGATTCAGGACTGCTGGGTAGGAATCAGAACATGTTTGGCTGATTCTGGGCTGAAGCCTGGGTAGGTGGCACTTGCAGGAGTGGTCTCTGTTTTACTAAGGAGGAAGGTGAGGCCCAGAGTCATGATGTGACTTGGCCAGAATTGTGCAGTGAGGCAGCTGTTGAACTGCACTGCCTTACCTCGGAGAGGGGGGGAGTTGCACCTGTGGCTTCCCCCTGCCTTTGTCTTGGAAGAAACTCTCCAGGTCTTCATCATCTTCAGAGAGGCTTTCATCACTGTCTGGGTCAGACAGATAAAGGGATTCCAACAGGCGCCACCTGTCTTTCTGCCTTAGTGCCTGCAGGGTCTCGTAAAAATTCGCAGTTGAGTCAGAAGTAGAATCTGTCTCCTCCTCTGGGCTGATGAACTCACCGAGTTTGCCAGCCCTGGGCAAAACCAGCCCATTCCCACACAGCTCCTCTTCTGCCTCTGTGTCTGAGGAGGATTTGGGGGGAAATATCTGAAATGAAATAGAGGAAGACTGTGGGTCAAACTGTGATTTAAAAACTACTAATTTCATTTTAAATAAGTACACATTAGGGACTGAGGCGGGGGACAAAGAAAAATGTGTTCCTTGCTTTAAAGAAATTTCACATATTGGTAAATGAGGTGTGCTTGGTTGAAGGGTGGGAAAGGGAAGCAGAGAGCTGAAGTTGGTTCATGCAGTCCGGTGAGCATTTATGGAGAACCTACCTTCACCATGCACCCCTGCTCTCCAGGAATCCTACCTGTAACTTTGGCCACACTCTGGGACCTGCCCTACTTGGGTTTTACCTACTTGTTGCCAATCTTCGTTTTCCTGCTTCCCTTGTCTATACCGCTGCTTTCCTCATATTCTAGCTACTTTCCTACCCTGTTACTAGGAATGAGTAATTAACAGGAGAGACAGTGTGGTCGAGCTGAAAGAGTCCTAGAAAGTGGGAAATCCAGCTGGGCTTAAATACTCCATTCATTCAGAAAATATTTATTGGGTGCCTCATGTGCATTGAGTATTAGGCTGCGAACAAGACAAACAAGGTCCCTACTCCCATGAGGCTTACATCCTAGTGAAGGGAGAAAGCTAATGTAAGATGGTAATAAATCCAATAAAAGCAATGAAACTGTGAGATTATAGAGTGACGGAGTGGCTATGGGACGCTTTTCTGTTGATAAAAGCCCATCAGATAAAGACCACTAGGAATGTACCTGTAATCAGAACTAGGTTTATTAATTTGCTACAGCATACCGTTGGAAAGTATAGGGAACTTGGCACGGGGTGGGGGCTTTTTCTAGGGTTGGCTTGTCCTGAATGATTCTGAGGAGGGTTAGGGGAAGCAAGGATGGATGGATGCCGTCAGAAAGAGGGCACAGTTTAGTAAGTGGGTGAATGAGCAATTTTTATTCAAAAGGTGACAAGAGCAAAGTAGGGCTGAGTAAGTAATTGATAAGTAAGCATACTCATTTAGAAGTATGGGGTATTAGTCGTTTTGCAGGTACAGTGTGGCCCTGTGAGAAATACTGATTTCTGCTGATATTGCTGCTGGCCTCATCTGGGTCTGTTACAGTCTGAGTTTTACTTTCCCAGTCCTGGGATGATTTTTACTTTCTCACTGCGGAGGACTTGTAGACTGACACCTGATTGGTGAGAAAAACTCCAGCCTTGCTAAGATCTGGGGTAAGTGGGTTTGGGGTTCAAAGAAAAGCAAATACAAAGGTCTTGAGGCAGGGACAAAATTTTGGACTTTTGGAGAGGTAGAAAGAGGGCCAGTGTGGTTGGAGGATAGTAGCAAGAGATATCCTGAAAGAAGCAGGCTGGGGCCATGATGGGACCGCACAGGGTGACTGGTTGGTTGCAGCTGGAAACCAGTTGGGAAGGGCCGCTGCAGGCCTCCAAGTGACACTTGGTGATGGTTGAACTGGGTCCAGCTCTAATACTGAAAAGAACACTGGATTCTGAGTCAAAGGTATGTATGTGCTCTAGCCCTCGCTCTGCTACTAAAGAGCGTGTGATTTTAGGAGAATTCCTTTTTTAAAAAACGACTTTATTGGGCTTCCCCGGTGGCGCAGTGGTTGAGAGTCTGCCTGCCGATGCAGGGGACACAGGTTCGTGCCCTGGTCCGGGAAGATCCCACATGCGGCGGAGCGGCTGGGCCCGTGAGCCATGACCGCTGAGCCTGCGCGTCCGGAGCCTGTGCTCCGCAACGGGAGAGGCCCCAACAGTGAGAGGCCCACGTACCGCAAAAAAACAAACAAACAAAAAAAAACGACTTTATTGATATAATTCACACCTACTATACAATTCATACAAGTGTACAATTCAGTGGGTTTCAGTATAGTCAGAGTTGGGCAACCATCACCACAATCAATTTTAATAACCCCCCAAAAGACCCCATTCCATTTAGCAGTCACTCCCTATTTTCCCTAACCCTCCTCATTCCCCAACCCCTAAGCGACCACCAATTTACTTTGTCTCTATGAATTTGGGGGCAAATTTCTTAATCTCTTTGCGCCTCATTTTTCTCTTCTACAAAATGGAGACAACAATCGTGCTATTAGTCCTGGGGTGGTTGAGAGGATAAGCGGAAACTGGGGGCCATTTCTATGGTTCTATAAGGAGCCTGACGTAAGGGCTCAAGGGGTTCAGGTCCCGGAGTCCGCCTCCGCATCCGTAAACACTGCCCGTTTTAATCCCACGCCCCTGTGACACGCCCTTGCCGTCTGTCTCCAAGGCAACTTCAAACAGTTTCCTCTCTTAGGGATTCCTTTCCGGGGCGCAGAAACGATAACTCCCCTTCTTTTTCTCCCCTCACCTGACGGCTCCACTGAGCGCCGCCGGAGGCTCCCGCAGACCTCCCCACGGTCATCTTCTCAGTGGGGAAGAGACAGAAGCGGCGGAGACAGCGGGGATGACAGCGGCAGTGGAGGTGCAAGCTAAGCGGGTCAGGTTCCTCCCCTTTCTAGCTTGAGCCTCTGATTGGCTCCGAGGCGGATACACGAACCAGTCCCCTTCCCAGGCAGCCTCTAATCTATCCCGCCCAATCAGGCAAAGTTCGTTTTCTGATTGGCCTATTCTCTTTGCACGTTATACTTCCGGTTTTGAGGTGGCGGCTCAAGCGGCCTGTGACTGGAGAGCTCTGCTCCGGAAGTGCTAACCCCAGGCGAGCCCAGCGGGACGCCAATTACGGTGCAGGTCAGGACTATGGCGGCCCGGCTGGCTAGGATCCGGTGGGGGACTGCCCCTGCCGCTGCCCGGAGGGGCCCGCTGGTCTCCTGCCGGAGGTGGGCCGGCGCTTCGTCAGACACCGTGTACGATGTGGTGGTGTCCGGGGGAGGCCTGGTGGGCGCCGCTATGGCTTGTGCCTTGGGTAAGCGCATCTCCAGGCCGATAGCGGCGGGGAGCGGGGCCGTAGAGGAACGATGAGGACCGTGTGAGCCCTGGTGTTTGCCCAAGGTCTAAGCGTTGTAGATCTTGTGGTCCATCCCCTGACCAGAGGAATCCCAGAACCCCGGGGGCAAACGTTTGTTCCTTCAGGATTCCGAAGGGTCAAAAGTGGGAGGGACTCCTTAGGAGTCCTTCCAAAGCGTGGGGAAACAGACCCGCCCAGGGTTATTTAGTTCTGGACACAGTTGGAAGTAATCTGGCATTGTCTATTGAGCTAGGCTAGGCAGTTTTTTGTTGATGTTGTTTTTTAAACAGCTTCATTGAGATATGATTTGCATACCATAAAGTTTACCCATTTAAAGCATAGAATTTAATGATTTTTAGCGTACTCACCGAGTTGTGCAGCCATTGCCACAATAAATTTTAGAACATTTATCACCCCCAAAAGGAACCCAAACCCATTAGTAATCACTGCCCATGTCCCCCCAATCTCCTCAGCTCCTGGCAACCACTCATGTACTTTCTATCTCTATAGCTTGGCTTTTTCTGGACATTTCCATAGACATGGAATCTGCTTAATGTTTTCAGAGTTCATCCAGGTTGTAGCATGTGCCAGTACCTCGTTCCTTTTTATGGCTAAGTAATATTTTGTGTGGATATAGCACATTTTGTTTATTCATCAGGTGATGGACATTTGAGTCGTTTTCACTTTGGGGCTATAACAAATAATGCTGCTATCATTTTCTGTACAAGCTTTTGTGTAAGCATATATTTTTGGTTATCTTGGATATATTCCTAGGAGTGGATTTGCAGGGTCATATGGTAAACTGTGTTTAACATTTTGAAGAATTGCCTGTGTTCCAGAGTGGCTGCACTATTTTACATTCCCACCAGCAATAAATGAGGGGTCTGATTTCTTTCTTTCTTTCTTTTTTTTAGAAAGAAAGGCATTCCTTAATTTTTTTTCATTATTCATTCATTCATTTATTTATTTTTGGCTGCGTTGGGTCTGTTGCTGCACGCGGGCTTTCTCTAGTTGCGGTGAGCAGGGGCTACTCTTCGTTGTGGTGCGCGGGCTTCTCATTGCGGTGTGCGAGCTTCTCATTGAGGTGGCTTCTCTTGTTGCGGAGCACGGGCTCTAGGCGCACAGGCCTCAGTAGTTGTGGCTCGCAGGCTGTAGAGCGCAGGCTCAGTAGTTGTGGCACACAGGCTTAGTTGCTCCTCAGCATGTGGGATCTTCCCAGACCAGAGCTCGAAACCGTGTCCCCTGCATTGGCAAGCGGATTCTTAACCACTGCACCACCAGGGAAGTCCCGAGGGGTCTAATTTCTCCACGTCCTGGACAGCACTGTTACTGTCTTTTTCTTACTGGTTATGCTAGTGAGTGTGAGGTGATATCTTCTGGTTTTGATTTGCATTTCCCTAATGACTAATGATGTTGAATATTCTTTCATATGTTTATTGGTCATTTGTATGTCTTTGGAGAAATGTATATTCAGAACCTTTGCCCATTTTTAAACTGGGCTATTTGTCTTTTTATTATTGAGTTGTAAGAGTTTTTTATGTATTCTGGGTACAAGCCCCTTATCAGATAAATGATTTGCAAATATGTTCTCCCATTTTGTGGGTTGTTTTTTCACTTTCTTGATGGTGTCCTTTGAAGCACAGAAGTTTTTAATTTTGATGAAGTCCAGCTTATCAGTCTCTTACCACTTGTGCTATGGTGTCATATCTAAGAAATCATTATCTAACCCAAAGTCACAAAGTTTCGCTCCTGTGTTTTCTTCTAAGAGTTTTATACTTTTAGTTCTTACATTTAAGGCTATGATCCACTTTGAGTTAAACATTGTATGCAAGTTAAGGTAAGGACTTTGCTTTTACATGTGTAGTTTAGGCTGCTCCACTACCTTGTGGGGTAGATAGTTTAATCTTTTATATGAAGCAACGAGGTTAAGTAAGGACCAGAGTCTCACACCAGGCAGAGTCAGAATTTGAACCCAGGCAACCAAATTCTTTTGCTTTTAACAACTGTACGGTGACTTTCAGAAATTGGATTTGAGTTTTCTGGCTTCACAAATTAAAGGTCACTAACAGTGAGAAAGTCTTTTCTGATTTCAGTTCTGGGGGTGTTAGTCACATCTTCCCTAGGAAGTTCCTTTTCTAGGAAACTGGTGGGAAGCAGTGCTTTGTATGAGCTAATGGGCTTGAGTCTCAAAGTAATTTTGTAAAACATAGTTATCAGTTATTGAGCACTTGCTATAGATAGGCATCTTTTAAAGTATTTTGCATATACATACATACATATATATGTATGTGTGTACATACATATATATATATATATATATATATATATATATATATACTTTTTTTGTTTTCTGTGCCAAGTGGCTTTCAGGATCTTAGATCCCGACCAGGGATTGAACCTAGGCCCAGCAGTGAGAGTGCCGAGTCCTAACCACTGGACTGCCAGGGAATTCCCTATATTTTATTGTCATAATACTCTTGATTTTAGATTGTGAAGATAAGAAAGTTAAAGCTCAGAAAGGTTAAGTAACTTGCTCTCAAAAGTTGGTAATTAGGAAATACAAATCCTTTTTGAGACTGACAAGACTTTCTGACATATATACCCTTGCTGCCTGACAGCCATTTTGGTTTTACCTATCGGTAAATGGACTATAATGGTGCTTCTCAAGCTTGAGCATGTTTAAGAATCATCTGGGTTTTTTGGTTTGGTTTTGGTTTTGGGCTTTGAGTAACTAAGACAGGGACATAACACATAAGAATTTTGAAATACAAAAGTGCATAGGATATATAGTATAAAGAATGTATAGTAAGACTTCCATTTCTAATTGTTAGCCATCCAATTCTCCTCATAGGCAATCGTTGTTACCAGTCTGTGGAGCATATTTTTAAAATGAGGATTCCAGGTTCCACTTCCAGTGACTCTGACTCAGTTTGTCCAGGTGGGGCCCAGGAGCCTGTATTTTTAACAAATAATCTCCAGAGATGGATGCAGGAGATCTGAAGACCACACTTTGAGAATGAAAAACACTGGGAAGGCTTAATTGTCTTGTAGTGACTTCACCTCCTAACTTTTTATACAATTTTGTATGATATGTATCTGAAAAATTTTTTTAGTTTTACTAAATTTTTGTTAATTTTGTTAAAATTTGGTGTTTTGCTATCTTCTTTGTATAACTTTTTTTCCTTCCTATATTGTTCTTTTTCTCATCCCCATTTATCCACATTTCAAGGAGGGAAAGCAGCAATTCTTTTATAAACTTACAAAATTCTGTATTGTAATTGTTTATTTTTCTGTCTTTTCCTTAGAAGTGTAAATTTTTTTTAAAATTAATTTATTTTTGGCTGCGTTGGGTCTTCGTTGCTGCACACGGGCTTTCTCTAGTTGTGGCGAGTGGGGGCTACTCTTCATTGTGGTGCGCGGGCTTCTCATTGCGGTGGCTTCTCTTGTTGCAGAGCGCAGCCTCTAGCTGCGTGGGCTTCAGTAGTTGCAGCACGCGGGCTCAGTAGTTGTGGTGCACGGACTTAGTTCCTCTGCAGCATTTGGGAGGACCAGGGATCGAACCCATGTTCCCTGCATTGGCAGGCAGATTCGTAACCACTGTGCCACCAGGGAAGTCCCAAAAGTATAAATTCTTAAAGTCAGGGCTGACTTTAAACAGACACTGACAATACAGAATGCTCTGTATAAGTTTACAAAAGAAAAAGGTCATGGGCCGAGTACACCAGGATGTAAGAATCACTGACTCTAAGTCAGTCAAAACTACCAAGCGTAGGTTTACAAAAGAAACATTCACACTCAAAAGCTCAGAGAATGGGCTTCCCTGGTGGCGCAGTGGGTGAGAGTCCGCCTGCCGATGCAGGGGACATGTACGGGAAGATCCCACATGCTGCAGAGCGGCTGGGCCCGTGAGCCAAGGCCGCTGGGCCTGCGTGTCCGGAGCCTGTGCTCCATAACGGGAGAGGCCACAACAGTGAGAGGCCCGCGTACTGCAAAAAAAAAAAAAAAAAAAAAAAAAGCTCAGAGAAGATACTGAATGTTAAAACATGAAAGTTGAACCTCTCGGGGGGCAGGGGGAAGGTTTGGAAATCTTTCATTCAATTTATTCAGTGAGCAAGCCTCTGCTTTTTTCCTATAAAATAGATGGAGCTGAACACTGTGAGGAGACTCTGTCCTTGAGCATGTGCCTGTGGAGTCAAGTAAACTACCTGCTTGGGATTTAGTGCATGCTACTGTCTCCCCTTGATCATCATGGCATGAATCCCAAAGAATATTCTTTGTCAATAGTTTGTATGCTGATCAACCTTTATAATTCAACATCCACTTAGTTTTAGACAGCCGCTTTAAAAGTGAAAAATTTCCAGCTGGCTTTTCATATTTCCGTGTAGGTCAGTTTTTATGTTTTCCTTGATTCTTTTCTTCTTCAAACTCACATTAGTTTATGTTTTATCCTTGAAATACCTATATTTCCCTCTCACATTGTTATTTGTAAGTGATATTCTCTAATATTTTTTCTCCAAGCTAGTTTCCTAAAATGTTATATTATTTTTTTATAAATTTTAAAAATGTTTATTTATTTATTTTCGCCTGTGTTGGGTCTTCATTGCTGTGTGTGGGCTTTCTCTAGTTGCGGCGAGCAGGGGATACTCGTCGTTGCGGTGCGTGGGCTTCTCATTGGGGTGGCTTCTCTTGTTGTGAAGCACAGACTCTAGGCACGCGGGCTTCAGTAGTTGTGGCTCATGGGCTCTAGAGCGCAGGCTCAGTAGTTGTGGCGAACGGGCTTAGTTGCTCTGCAGCATGTGGGATCTTCCCCGACCAGGGGTTGAAACCGTGTCCCCTGCATCGGCAGGCGGATTCTTAATCACTGCATGACTAGGAAACCCCTAAAACGTTATATTAAATAGCTAAAAAATAAAATATTGAA